>NC_059102.1:296004508-296658508 GCF_020740685.1 Jaculus jaculus
CAGAACGGAAAAGTGGGACTGTATCAGCTCTCGAAATCTTAGCATTTTGTATGATTCCTTTGGGTTTCTGTTGCATGTCCATGAAGGAGAACTAAATCAACATGAACCAAGACCAGAGATATTTTAAGTTACATATTATATAAGTTCTAATTGGGCAATAGTATGGCCCTGATACTACCTAGATGTTCAAGATATAGCAGAACATAATAACATTTTCTAGTTTCACAAGGCATGCAGTTTTGGCAAAGGGTAAATACCAACTGTGAATCCCCTTGCTCTGAATTTGCCCTAGCCCAAATTATGTTACCCAACCTATAAGAATACCAGGAAATGTCTTCCCACAAGAATTCAAGTAACTTACTGGGCTAGGCAGAGATAAACTGAACCAATTTCTATGACTTTACTACTAGAACATTTAATTTAATACATGCTACATAATATAAGCATCATGACTCTCCTAAAAGAAATGTTTAAAGTACCTGCATGAGAAATTTGAAGGGAGAAATGGAGGTGAAAGATAGAGTAGTAATGAGCCCAGAGTCAGTGTGACTCAGTCAAGAGTTGAAGGGCAAACTGCTGCTTTCTCCTCTCAGACTTTCCGTTCAGTGGTTAGGCCACACAGTGTGACGGTTTTGTATTCTAGCTGTTCCTATAATATCACACAATGTCCCTAAAATTCATGAGATAGGGAAAAAGTGCCTGAGGTAGTAGGGTAAAGTGTACCCTAAATTAGTTAAATTTATCTCATCCTAAAAGGTGATTGGGACAGGGAATTCATATCAGTAATTGTACCTCAAAGCTGGAAGGCTCATGTGTAAACTGTTGATCTTCCTTCAGAATATTTTCTCCTCTTCTCTCTTCTCAAACTGCTCTGAACTTCCTTTAGTTGATTATTCTCACACAACATTCCATGTCTGGTCTTTCTTTTGACTCTAAGTTTTTGCATGCACTTTTTTTGTGTGTGTGGACTATTTTTGCCTTTGCTTCTTACCAAATAATTTGGATACAATGTTCTGCTCTCAGTTTTTCCCACAGACTAAATGCTCCCTTTTGCATGTTCCCATAATACCTTCACCATCCCCTTGCGAAAGCTCACCACATATGCAACATGTTTAATGTTGATTCTGCACAATAGGTTAATAGGCTGTTTTTGTCTTAATCATTCCACATTCTTTCACATAGTGGTTATACAATAAGCATTTTGTAGACTGACAGGAAACTAGGACTTCATTTGCTTTGGCTGGTTACTCTGCAATATTATTTCTACACTATAGTTCCTGAGTCCTGAGTGATATGAAGGAATATTGAGAAGAATCAACTATTTTCTCAGAAGATCATGTAGTTACTATAGGTACTGGAAATAACAAAATTAAAAAATATATTTGAGGGTTGGAGAGATGGCTCAGTGGTTAAAAGGCATTTGCTTGCAAAACTTACTGGCTAGGGTTCATAAAACCAGATGTACAAAGTGGTGCATGCATCTGGAGTATGTTCACAGCCCTGATACTTCTCTTTCCCTCTCTCTAATAAATTAATAAAACTATTTTTAAAAAAGAAATATATTTGATAGGTTGGATTGAATGAAAGTTAGGTGGGTATGGTCTTATGTGAGATAGCAATGTCATCAGTGCAATTTTCCGACTTGCAGGACAAAAATACATGCTTGCTTTGGTCTAATCCTTTATCACAGAAAATGTTCTCCTGGATTACTTAGGTAGTGTTTATCGGCATTGGCATTAAATGGTGATACAGTATACTTTCATATCCAAGGGTTCTTGTGAATATAAGAATCTTGAGGGAATTCAGGAGTACTGGGAGGGAATTCAAATACAATTTAATTTGTTTGTGGGTACTAATACATTATATAGTTCCATTTAATAAATGGTTAAACAGAATAATGAAAGTTTGAGTAGCATATTTCTTAATACCTTTTATTGGGTTTCCCTTATAGATTTTAAGCACTATAAATAAGTGATACTAAATCTTAGAGATGATTAAATTCTCACATGCATTTCAGAGTACAATGAAACAAGGTTATGAAAGCTTAGGTGAGTTGTCTATAGGAACATAGACGGTAGTAGAGCCATGCTATTTGCCCTTTCCTCAAGCATGCAACCAGGTTGATAAGGTTGTCTCTATAAGAACACATATAGGTCAAGATATACAGGATTAAAAAATCTTAAAGATAAAGCAGTATCATAATTAAACAGATGTACACACACATATTTTGAAATGTAAGACAAATGGCATCAGTGACTCCAAAGTAACATAGTCACTTGACCTTGCCATAATAACTGGAGAGGAAGCTAATGTCATTAATGAGACTTGTGACTGAGAGATTGTTCTGGAGAAATGTTTAAGAAGGAAAACCAGAAAAGATAACATGTTTAAGTTATGTTTTTTTTTTGTTTTGTTTTTTTTTTTGGTGGGGAAACCTCCTCATTTACTTTATGACTATTTATGAAATACTTTGATTTACTTGATTCAGTTGGAGTAGAGCTGAGGATAAAGTTTATGGCTCTTACAGAGAATCTATTAACCACACAGGTAACCATTGACCCAAATTATAATTTAGATGATAGTCAATATGTCTACAAGCACTTTTGCAGGCACCCTGGAAGTTTACTGATTAGGTATTTGTTTACCTTGGGTTTATATTCTCTTCTTTTAGGGAGAGCATAACTCAAATGAGCTAACATGCTGTGGTGGTTTGAATAGATGGCCCCCAATATATTCAGTTTTTTATTTGTTTGTAGTTTACATCTGCAGCCACCTAGCTGGTGGCAATGTCACTGGGTATATCTTAAGGTGTGGTGGTGGGTTTCAGATTTCAATCTAAAGATATGCCAAGTGTGCCTAGCTGGAGTTCCTCAAGTGTGCTGTGCTGTGCTATATGGCTTTTGGCTTTTTGGCTTGTGCTTCTCTCTCTCTCTTTCTCTGCTTGGATCTGTGAAGGCAGGCCAGCTTTTCTGCCATTTACAGAACTTCCCCTGGATCTGTAAGCTTCAATAAATATCCCTTCCTACATAACTGTGCTTGGTCTGGAAGTTCATCTCAGTGAACCTGAAGCTGTCTGCTATACATGCTTTCTGAGAGGATGGTCTATCTAGAAGTCAAGGATAGTCTGCTGGCTTATTGTCATGGCATTTGCATGAACCATAAACAGATAAATGATTAAACTGTTTTTTTCTGTGTAGAGAAAGATAACAACAGCAGGGCCGAAGCAGCAAGTACCCTTGTCCCCAACTTTCCTCTCTGGGCATAAGTAGATTTATTTTATCCCCAATCATTTATTTGTTGGCTTAACTAGAGCCATCTAGCATTTCTAATTTACACTTTGTATTTAGTCAGGGTTCTCTACAGGAACAGAACCAGTAGAATGAATTGTATTAAAAAGAGGACTTCTTAGATTAGTTTATAGCAGTCCAACAGTACCAGTCTGCAGACCTGAGAGCCAAGGAACCTGGTAGCTGCTCCGTGCCTGTGGTTGGATGCCTCAGCAGTTCCAATTCAGCAGAGAAGCCCTGAGGCTTTCTGGAGAGCTCCTGGTCTTCAGCCCATGCAGGAAGGCTGAAGAAACTTGGTTCTAATACCAACTGAGCATAGCTGAACAGGAAAGATGAACATGCAAGTAAAGCACTAGTCAGCAAGCAGCGCTGGCATTCAGGTGGGAATAAGGGGCTCTTTTTTCCCAGAGTTTCCTTACATAAAGTCCACGTCTGGAAGGGCTGCCTGTTCTGGGAGAAGGGTTCACTCTGGAGGAAGGACTTTCTCCTTCAGTTAATCATTCCTGGAAACAACCTTAGAGACCTATCTAAGAGGAACGTCTGTGGATTCTTAACCTGATCAAATTGACAATAGAACTTAACCATCACATTCTTAAATTTATAAAGTCTATCCGAAGCATTACACTCTCTATGCTGCCCATTACCTGGGCTTCTGAATCTTGATCTCATGTAGAGAAGAACTGCTAAGGTCACCACAGAGCAGCCAGTCTAACAGTGTTCAAAAGAATCTTTTATGATGAAGGAAATATTTTATGTTCCACCAGTCAATATGGCAACACCTTAACTGTAGTTTGTAGCCTGAACAACTACAATTTAAAAATTTTTATTTAAATTTAAATCTTACCTGAGGCTAGTGGGCACCTTAATAAATAGCACAGGGAACTATGGATGGAACCATTCTTATTGCTGTCATGGAACTTAAAAATGTGCTAGAAAGTGTGGCCCTCTGTGGACTCTAGGAGGAGGAAAAAGGACTAATGAGCATGCAGTAAGCCCAGGCCATGGAAGGCCATCTGATCAGAGCAGTCTTTTTCATTCTTGCTTTCACATGTAGAAATACTCACCAAGGGGCTCATTCAAACTTCCTACCAGGTCCTTGCATCTAGCTTCAAGTTGAGGAATCTTAACATTATAAGGTCCTTTCCATCACACCCAAATATAGCTTTAATGACCCAAAGAATTTAGGAAATAAGATAGTTATATGGAAACACATAGTAAATAGGACCTGACTGGGCCATCAATAATAATCAACCTTTCAGAAAGTTGTATGTAGTAGCAATTTTGGAATCCTGTCAACAGATTTCATAAAGGTTCTTGGGTGATACCTTGATTCTTAAAATCAATTCTCTTATTCTTTGCTCTCCGATACCCCTGATTCCTCTATGAAGCTCACTTGGTCTATAATTTTTCATAACTGTACATGAAAGTACAGATTTTTTTTTATGGCCAAGCCTGAATATGTATCTCTTCTAACCATATGTCATTACTCAGACTTTCATAGCCTCTGATGAAGAAATTAAGTGAATAGCATCTGTCCTATCTTGGCCTTACTGTCTGTGTTCCAGGCACTTTGCAATGGTATCTTATTAAGTTATTACAGTTCCTCTATACAGAAGGTACTGCTTTACCTATTTTATAGACATGGACTAGAAAGCCCTCAGGATTTAGCTATGCCTAACATTGAGTCCCTATCATCGGTCAATAACTATCAAGGGATACTAGCTGATTGCCTACAATTTAACCAGGAAATTTTACTTCAGTTTAAGTTTTAATTTTTTTTCATTTTGTTTATTACTAAGCATATTCTATTCCACAACCATACTGTTATTAGCTTATCCAATCAATAAGTAAATAGACCATTTAAAAGAGTACAAATGGTTAATAAGTTCATGAAAAAATGTTAAGTATTTTTAGACCTTGTTTGACTTCAGTTCAAGACTGCACTGAGATTCCATCTCACCCCAGTCAATATTGGTATCATTGAGAAAAAAATACTTATGAAGATGCATGGCAAAGTAAACATACACTATTGGTAAACTTGTCCAGCCTCTATATAATAAGTATGGATGTTCCTCTAAGAACCCTGAATAGCACTAGAATATGCTTTAGTTACACCAATCCTTGGTGTATGTTCAAGTGAATTAAAACCAGCACATGGGCTGGAGAGATGGCTTAGCGGTTAAGCGCTTGCCTGTGAAGCCTAAGGACCCTGGTTCGAGGCTCGGTTCCCCAGGTCCCACGTTAGCCAGATGCACAAAGGGGCGCACGCGTCTGGAGTTCGTTTGCAGTGGCTGGAGGCCCTGGCGCGCCCATTCTCTCTCTCTCCCTCTATCTATCTTTCTCTCTGTGTCTGTTGCTCTCAAATAAATAAATAAAAAAAATGTAAAAAAAAAAAAAAACCCAGCACATAATAAACATGCACATATGCAATAACTGGCCCTATTCACAAGAGTCACATGAAATGAACAGATGAATGGATAAAGAAAATGTGGTGTAAATATATAAAAAGGGAGAATATCTTTTTGGAAATGAAGAACAAAGTTCTGTCATTTTCAGCAAAATGGGTAGAACTTGATATAATCACATTGAAGTGAAATGAGCCAGACTCAGGTAAACAAGCATCATGTTTTCTGTCATATGTAGAATATAAAAAAGGGTATGAAAATAGACTTGCTATATTAGGGAAGAGGAAGGCAATCAAGGATATATCAGTTACTTTCTCATTACTGGGACCCAACCAGAAGCAGCACAGGAAAGGGTAAAGTTCATGTCAACTTACAGTTCTAGAAGGTAGAGTTCATCATGTAGGGAAAGCATGGCAGGAGGAGTGAGCCAGGGTCACATCATTGTATTAACAGGAAGGACAAAGCAAGAGCATCAGGCAGGGCTACACCAGGACCATCAAAGCCCCACCCCAATGGCACACTTCCTCCAGCAAGGCTTCACCTCCTAAAGCATCTCAGAACCAACCACCAACTTTGGATTCAGTATTCAAACCCACTAGTCCATGGGACATTTCACATTCAAATCACAATAAAGGAGAGAGCAGATAAAAGAAAGAGGTGAATATGATCAAACTTTGTTATATGCATGCATGAGTAAGTCTTTATTAAACTCATTATTTTGAAGTTAATTTATGCCAATAAAATGTCATAGTTTTTGCAACTATCTCCCCCCCATTCAAAATTATCATGAAGGTGATGATGAATATGATGGTTATGATTATAATAACCACACATTGTGAAACTTTGCTGAGAGATCCCAAATACCCAATTCTGAATTATGTTAGGAAGCCTTTTAAATTTCATTTACATATTATATACACCTCCTGCTTCAGATGCAGGTGCACACCTTATCTTTGTTTTATGATTGTAAAAAAAAAAAAAGAGAGAGAACAGCCTAATTCAACTTTTTCCAAGTCATGGGGTAGTAAAATGTGAACTAAAGTTTGGACTCAGGTAGTATAACTCTATTCATAGGGTAACTAGGTGGCACTCTTCCTTGTATGTCACCTATTGTCAGAGTTGGTTTGTGTTATCTGTGATGGAAGGATCTCTTCCAACCATCTCTTCTGGGCATATCAATGGCTATCTTCTGCTGGGTCTCCATATCATCTTCCTATATGTAGGTCATGTTGAAATTTCCTTTAAACAAAAAGTATTTATTTGCAACCAGATAAATACAGAGAGAGAGGGAGAAAGAGAGAGAGAGAAGGAGAGGAAGAGAGAGAGAGAATAAATATGGTTGAACCCAGCCACTGCAAACAAACTCCAGACACATGTGCCAATTTGTGCATCTGGCTTTACATGGGCATTGGGGAATTGGACTTAGGTTGTTAGGATTTGCAGGCAAGTTCCTTAACTGTTGAACCATCTCTCCAGCCTAAAATTTCCATGTTATATTAGCACAATAATCATTCTGAATTGGCTCTACCTTAGTGGCATTATTTTAACTTAATTACCTTTATAAAAGCCTACTTTAATACTAATGGGCTTAAATGTGTTTCCATGCAAGCATATAACATGCATTAATCATGTGCAGGTACCATTTTCCTACCCAACCCCTTTAAAGTCACGACTTTATTTTCAGGCCAAATTTGTTTGTGTTGTGTTAACTTTTCCTGAAGGAAACATGAGCAAGCATCTATTCACCCCATACAAAGCTCCAACAATAGACTAGTGCCGAGGTGTGTATGTTGATCCACTGTTGTATCCCTGGAGTGCAACCAACCTGATAATCTTTTATGATCTTATGATTTTAATCTTTTATGATTTTAATTTTAGTTGTGTCTGTCAGATTCAGTAACAAGACAATGTTAGCCACATAGGATGAGTTTGAAATTTTAATTATACTGAATAGTTTAATAAGCAATGGTGTTATTTCTCCTTAAAAGTTTTGTAAAATGTAGCATGGAAACCACTAAGCCTTGAGTTTTTCTTTGTTGAGAAACTCCTTTGGTTTGTCTCTTTGGTTTTTGTTTGTTCTTTTCTTTTTCTCTTGTCAGAGTGTTACTCTAGCTGACCTGAAACTCAGTCTTCCATAGGCTTGTCTGGAACACATGATATTTTTCCAGCCTGAGTCTCCCAAGTGCTGGGATGTTAGGCATGAGGTATGACAGATGGCTTGTCTATTTATTTGCTTGTTAGCTTATTTTGAGACAAAGTTTCATTGTGATAGCTCAGGTTGGGCTACAATGTGCAGGAACTCTTCCACCTTGGCCTCTTTGGGAGGCTTTTTATTCTTTTTATTTATTTATTTATTTAATTTGGATTTTCAAGGTAGGGTCTCATTTTAGACCAGGTTGGCCTGAATTCAGTATGTAGTCTCAGGATGGCCTCGAACTCATGTGATCCTACTACCTCTGCCTCCCAAGTGCTGGGATGAAAGGCATGTGCCACCACTCCTGGCTTACCTTTTATTATTCTTGATTGTACCTCATATGTTATTGGTGTCTTCAGGTTGTCCCTGTTCTCATAGTTCAGTTTAGGTAGTTAAGTATATGTTCAGAAATTTGTCCTCTTTTCTAGGTTTTCCAGTTTACTATCCTGTAGGTTTTGAAAAATAGTCCCTAATCAATTTTTTTATTTATTTGTGTAAATTATAATTCTTTTTATTTCTAATTTTGCTGTATCCACCCTACAGATTTTGATATATTTTGTTTATTATTCATATTTCAATAGATTGTTAAGCTTCCATTCTCACTTTTTCATAAACCATTATTTGTTCAAAGGTATATGGCTCAATCTTTATATATTTTACAAATTTTCTTTTTTGCTCATAATTTTATCCCATTGTGAAAGAAAATATAGTGTATTATTTTAATATTTTTGAATGTATTAAGACAAGTTTGGGGCTGAGTACATAGTCTATACTAGAGAAAGCTTCATGTGCTAGCAAAAAAATGTGTTGCAGCTGGTGAATGAAGTGTTTTATAAATGGCTGTTAAGTTCATTTCTATAGTATATAGTTGGTTTATTGTGCTATTCAAGTTCTCTATTGCCTCTTTATACTCTGTCTGATTGTTCTACCCATCACTAAGAATCTATTTTATAGAAAAGAAAAAAGACAGTTTCATTATTGAGTAAGCAGAACTCATATGTGCAAATGAAGCCAAGAAGACATTTAACACTAGCGATATATCCATGCAGAAAAGGTCATAATGTACTGAACAGTTTTAGCCAATATGTAACACTGCATGCTGCTTAAGCATCTGTCATTAAGGATTATTGAAATAAGCACCCAATATTGTATAACTGTCTATTTTCCACTTAGTGCTATAACATTTTGCTGTATACATTTTAGTGGCCTAATATCATGAGCATAGAGGTTTATAAATTTTATATCTTTTGGGTGCATTGCATCTTTAATTAATATACCATGTTGTTGGTTTTAATTTGAAGTCTATTCTATCTGATGTGAGCATACTCCCGATAATCTTTTTGGGTGGCCATTTGGGTTGAATTTTATTTTCCAGTCTTTCATTTTTAACCTGCTTCCCAGACACTATTAGCTAGGTGACAGATTTTTAATCCATAATGCCAATATTTGTCTTTTGCTTATACAAGTAATCTGTAAAATTGAAGTAATTACCAATAAAGAGGAACTCTCTAAATTTGACATTATTTTCTTATATGACTTAAAGACTATTTTTTGAGTTTTTCCTACAATACTGCTATCTTTTGTTTTCATATGATATTATGTTTGAAATATTCTTTATCATTTCAGTTTTTGAATGTTATTTAGCTATTTTATTTGGAGTTACCATTAGGGAATACCTTTGCCATACTAAAGTTAAAACATTTTCATTTGAAGTTTTACCTATTTAAATTTAAAAGTGTATAAAACTTTTCCTTCTTAATGAGTTCCAACCTCATCTATTGATTCAGCTGTTGGTGCTACCAAATTACATGTTTTTACACTTTATAAAGCATAAATTACACTTTAGAAAACACAAATTAATTATTTGAATGTATTTGCCTAAGTTCTATAGAACAGAGGATGTAGCATTACAAACCAAAATTATAGTAACCGATTTTTAACATATTAATCTTTCACAACTTGTAGAAAACAGAAAGTAGCATAATATACCATTGTTACAGTAATACTTTTATAATTGTCCATGCATTTACTTTTACTGAGAGGATTGTTTCTTCACATCATTCCATTTCTATCTAGTGCCCTTCAACCTGTAAGATTCATTTAGCATTTCTTAAAAGTTAAGTCTTGTAATGAACTTCCCTAGCCATTATTTATCTGAGAATGTTTGAATTTCTCCTTTGTCTTTAACAGATGATTTTCCCCCTTGGAGAACTACTCAATTTATTGCAGTGACTTACAGTGGCACGGGGGGGGGGGGGGGTTAGAGGAGAAGAGATGACTCAAGTGCAGCTGAATCACCCAGAGATCTAACACAGCACAAAAAGATCGCATGACTTCCCTCATTGTTTTAACAAAAGTAATGCTGGGTACAATAGGGGAAGCCACTGCCCCATGTAGCCCTCCATAAGCCACAGTCATTTCCTATGAGCCACCCAGCCTCCTTTCCGGGGGCACTTCTGCCACAGAGCCACTCTGCGTCCCTCTCCCAAAATGGTTCCTTGTAAAGCCAGCTGGTATTCTCTGCCTAGCTCAGTCCCAAAGGGGGCCAGGGCCATACCCTTGCCTACTGTACCTGAAGCTGGAGCTAGCATCCCTGCTCCTGACAGGCTTTGGGTCAGCACATTAGCCCCTACCTTTCCATCAGTCAGATCTGGTTGCTGATAGGGCCTTGGGCTCAATGAACACTCTCCATCCTCAGTACACATGCTTACATGGGAGAAATGTAAGCAGCATGCTGCACATGGAGGTGAGAAGGTGAGTAACTTTCCACCCCTAGAACAGGCTGCATCTCGTCTTATCACTTATGCCCTTTTAATTTTTTTTTTTTTAAATTTTAGAAACAGAGAGAGAGAGAGAGAGAGAGAGAGAGAGAGAGAGAGAGAGAGAAGAGAGAATTGGCATGCCAGGGCTCACTTACACCTTTTGTAAACTGTTCTGAATTTAAAACATTCCAGAGACTCACTAGCATAGCATTTGACTTTTTTTGTCAATGTTTTCCCTAGGAACAATTTAGCAGATATGAGGTTTTTGGTTGACAGTTTTCTTTTCATGTGGTACCTTTTTGAATATGCCAACTCACTGTCTTTTGAATTTCAAAGATTCTGATGAAAAACCTGCTGATAGGTTTGAGTTCTTGTGAGTGATGAGTCACTTCAAGGCTCTGTCTTTAGCTTTTAACAGTTTTATTATCCTATGTCTTAAGGTAGGTCTCTCTCTCTCTTTTAAGTTCATCCTACTTGGTGTAAAGTTGGGGGAGCAGGAAAAAGATGAAGGAGAGAGAATTTAGGACAGCACCGGCCTTATTCCAGAGAAAAACTTTAGGTGGGGTCTTCAGTAAAGCTCAGAGACTGGAGTAGAAGGAAGTTGAAAGATTTCCATTTGGGGACTGCTGTCAACCTGCCAGCCACTGATAATGAATAATCATGGAGATGGGGTAGGGGGACAGAAAGAATGTCAGGTGACCACTAGTCATCACTAACTGGGGTTCATAGGACAGGAAGGAGAGGAAATCATGTTAGTACCAGGCACCAAATTACTTTTTGTTCTGGAAACTGATTAACAAAAGTGGAGGAGCTTTCTAAGATAGTGGGGATCATTTTAGGTCTACTTCAGTGATGAGGTCTTGGGAGCCTCTGTGTCTCTGGATATCTGGTTGTTAGGAGTTGAATGTTCTCTGTGTCTGTCTCCTTCACCCTTTATCTGGAGGGGGAGGACAGGAGGAGGCTAATGATGGTATCAACATGGTAGTATACACAGTGTGTACCTAACTAATAAACAAAAGGATGTATAGCAGGAAGAAAAAAAAAGATAGTACTAGAGCTATGGCAAATACTTATTTGTTGACCTTCTTGGGAGTTGATATTTATATCTTTATCAAACTTGGAGAGTTCGAGCAATTCTTTCTCCATCTACTTTTTGTTGCTTCTTCCTCTTACCCTTTTTCTTTTGAGACTCTGAAATCAGTATGTTGGCCTGGTTAATGATGAGTACAGATGCCGTGGGTGGTACTCACTCTTCTTCAGTTTATTTTCTTTCTCTTCCTCAGACCAGGAATTTTCTCCAGCCTATCTGCATTACTGCTGCTCCATCCTCATCATTCTGCTTTGGAATTCTTTTAGTGAATTTCAGGTTTTTATGTACAATATTTTTGAACATCAGAGCTGCTTTTTGGTTTTTCTTTACTGATATTTCCAATCTGTCCATATATCACTTCCTGAGTTTCTTCTTATATTTATCTTTTTTTTTTTTTGAGCATCTTTAAGCAGTTGTTTGAAAGATTTTTTTTTATAGTAAAGCCCTTGTCATTTCTTGTTCAGTAACAGTTTCTATTGACTTATATCTTTTTCCTTTAAATGAGCCATTCTTTCTCATTTCTGTTTCTGGTATGCCCTCTTTCTTGTGTCAAAACCAGCCATTAGAATTTAGTAATGTAGTAACTGCAAGTCCAATCCATCCCTTCCCCAGTGTTTGCTGGATTGCTTTATTTTATTTCTTTGCTTTAAATTCTTTGCTTTAAATTATTGGAGCCTGTCTCTGTGTAAAAGATCAGCCTGGTGTTCAGACTTGAGGGCTTCTTTGGGCCTTTTTCTTGCTCTGGGGAATGGTGACTTTCCAATGTCTCCTTCAATGCTTGGCTCTTAATAAGCAAAAAGTAAAAATAAAGCTGGAAAGCCCTGGCCCATTAAATACCCAGGAAGTAACTTCAGGTAAGATCTTTCAGCAGTGGAGGGAAGTCCAGCAAGCGGTTATCTGCCACATCTTTGTGAGTACCTCCAAGGTCAGAAACAGGGGTTAGAGATCAGAGAATTTTATGCAAAGTTCTCTAGGAACATGTGCACACTTTCCTGCCATGGGGATGAGGGCGGGAGATGGGTGGATACTAAGAAAAAGAAACTGACTTCAATTAATTATAATTTACTATCCAAGCTTACTCTAGAAGTTGCAAGCCTTCAATAAACTCTAGCATTCCAAAATAATTACAAGGGATAGTTGCTGACAGTTGTCTAGGAGAAAAGACAGATTGACTCCTCCACCCTCTCTGAATCCTCCTACATTGCTTGATTTTTTAAAATTGTAACCCTCATGTTCCTAAACACCTCCATCTGGTCATGCTATCATATATATATATGATATATATATAATTATATCATATATATATAAAATATATATAATTTATATTATCACTGATATATATATGTTGCTGAATTTGACTTGTTCAATTTTGTCTCAAATACTTGCATCTACGTTTATTAGGAATATTGTTTTGGAGTCACTTTCAATATTTTTTGTCTGACTTTAGTTTAATGTTGACCTCATAGAATGGCCTGGAAAATAGTCCCTTCTTTTCAATTTTAATGGAACAGTGTACTTTCAATTTTCTGGAACACTGTGTTTAAAATTGCTAACAACTTTTCTAAATATTTAGTTTAATTAACTGGAGAAGCCATCTGGACTTACGGTTTCTTTTGTGGGAATATTTTTAATGACAAATTTCATGTAAGTTGTCAAATTTATTGGCATAGATTTATTCATAATATTTCCTTATTAGCCTTTTTAATATCTTTAAATCTGTAGTCCTTTCATTCATTTAAAAATATTTTTATTTGTTAGTTTGCAAGCAAAAAGAGATAGAAAGAAAATGGGCATGCTAGGGCCTCTAGCCACTGTAAATAAACTCTAGACGCATGTCCACTTTGTGGATCTTTACATGGGTACTAAACTTGGATCATTAGGCTTTGCAGGCAAGTCCCTTAACTGCTCTTGCCTGCTCTTGGGCAGGAACTCTGTTTTCTTCCTTTCTCTTAAGTTCTATAAGCTCTATATCTATAAGTTATGTAATAAAATCTTTCTAAACTCAACCCTCTTTAGTCTGTGAATGTCATTTGTCAGAATTAATAAAACAAGATCCTAGAAGCCATTGACTCAGTGGAGCTTTGTGTGATTTTGAATTGCCTACCTAAGAGCTGAGAAAAGCTTCATTGCTCTTAAAGACACCCCAAACTCCCATATCAGTATCTAACACATCATGATTTTCAGAAAGTATTCATTTTATGAAGTTCCAAATATATGTACACTTGATCTTAATCAAAGACTGAGAAACAATGTAGTATAAAAATACTTTTCATTTATCTTTTGAATTTTTCTAAGTCAAGTAACATATTTTTATTCAAAACTTTTATGATTTTTTTTAGCAATCTTTCTGTCACTGGTTTTTAACTTAATTTTAGTGTGGTGAGAGCACATTCTTTGTATTACTTGTATTACTTGGTATATTAATCAGCTTTTTTTTTTTTTTTTTCACTGTGGCAGAATGCCTACCATCAATGTATGGGGGGAAAGATTCATTTCTTTTGCAGTTTCAGACCATCATGGTGGCAGGACACAGAGAACAAGCTCACATGATGGGGAACCAGAGACAGAGTAGAACAATCATAGGAAAGGGTGAGGACAAATATAAGTACCACTATTGACATGCCATCGGTGATCTGCTACTTCCAACCTGGCCATACCTCCACAGTCCCACCACTTCCAATTTGTCTATTCAAATTTTTATCCCATCAATGGATTCAAGCACTCACCAAGGAAGAATCCTTGTGTTCTAATCAGCTCTGGAAACTCCCTCACAGACACAACTGGAAGTGAGATTTACTATTCTCTTAGGTATTTCTCAATACAATCAAGCTTAAAATAAAGTCAGAGGACAATTCATTGGTTCTCACAGTCCACTTGTCTGAGTCAGGGTCTCTTGTAGTTCACTGCTATGTTTGCTATCCTAGCTGGCCTGTGAGCTTCTGAAGTATTTTCTTGTCTCCATTTCCCTTCTCATCATAGACATACTGGGATTATAGATGCTCATACTATAGCATCTGGCTTTATGTGGATTCTGCAGACCCAAGCTCAGATACTCCTGTTTGTACATTAGGCACTTTATCACTGTACAGGCCAAATCTTGTTTTGTTTTCTTTTTTAAATTCAATCTGGCAATGTTCACCTTTAACTGTCAGATTAACATCATTTACTTTAATGTAATTACTGATATGTCTTTTTAAATTTCCCTTTTCTGCTTCTTTTATATTAAATTAATGTATTTATAGTTCTATTTAATTTTTAACTTGTTTACTCTATTTTGTTATTTGGGGGTTATGGAATGTATACTTAATTTATTCATTTGTCCATTTTAAATGATAAAATCTTCAAAAAGCATGAGATTCATAGCATACTTTCACGTATCATCTCCTGGCCTTTGTTCTACTATCATAAATTTAATAAAAATATTGAAAGCCCAGCTGGAGAGTTGTCTTTCCTTGCATATTAGCTTTTACAAACCACTTACTTATTTGGCTGAGTTTCTCTCATCTTCAAAGTCAACATCAGGCTAAGTCTTTGTCACATTGCCATCTCATTCGCCCTCATGATTATGTTGGGCCCTTTCAAATAATCCACAGTAACCATCATATCGCAAGGTTAAATATTAACAAACTTAATTCCTTCTTCTCCCTTAATTTCTTCTTACCATAAAACTTATTCACAGGGATTAGAAAGTGGATGCATGGTGAAGGCATTGTTCACCCTTCCACACCCTATATGGATCATGTCCTTGTTTTCCTCTCTGAATGCTTTGGAGATTTTCTTAATTCCAATTTTCAGAAATTGGGAATGATATGTATTGGTATTGTTTTATTTATCCTTCTGCTTATGGTTAATTTAGCTTTCTGAATCTGAATATATGACTTTTAACAACTCTAGAAAAAGTTTGACTATTATTATTCAAACAATTTTTACCCCACATTTGAGGGATTCATGTTATACTTCTTATCATTTCCTTATGTATTTTTATTTTATTTTATTTAGGATTCTGATGATACTTCCTTACAAGTATATGTTATGCACTGATTACATCCAGTTACCCTTCTTCCATTCCTATCCAAGTGGTCACTGCTTTGTTTTCAAGTTGTCTTGCTCCAGCCTTGACATATAAGAGAGAACATGTAGTACTTGTCTGGCTTATTTCACATAATATACTATTCTCTACTTTTGCTATAAATGATAGGGATCCACTGTACCTGAATACTATATATTTTTATTCATTCATCTGTTGATGAACATTGAGGCTGATCTTAAACTATTGTGAACAGTAGTACCACAATAAAAACTAGACATATATTTTAAAATTTTTTTGTTATTTTTATTTATTTATTTGAGAGTGACAGATGGAGAGAGAAAGAGGCAGATAGAAAGAGGGAGAGAGAGAATGGGCACGCCAGGGCTTCCAGCCACTGCAAACAAACTCCAGATGCGTGTGCCCCCTTGTGCATCTGGCTAACGTGGGTCCTGGGGAATTGAGCCTTGAACCAGGGTCCTTAGGCTTCACAGGCAAGCGTTTAACCACAAAGCCATCTCTTGAGCCCAAAACTAGGCATATTGATATCACTTCTGCATGTTGATTTCATGTCCTTTAGATATTTGCCCATAAATGGGATGGCAGGACCATATGGTAGCTTAGTGTTTAATTTTTTGAGGTATCCCCTACTATTCTCCATAATGTCCATTCTAATTTATATTCCTAAGAATGGGGTATTTGTTTCTTTTTCTCTTTCATCTCACTAACATTTTAAAGTTTAGTTGCCATACACCTAACTTAGGTGAGATGTTATATCATTACAGTTTCAATTTGTATTTCCCTACTCATAGTGATCCTTTTTCACTTAATTATTGGTTCTTTGTATTTGTTTTTTCTTCTAAGAATAATATTCTGACATGATTTTCAGCTTTTAATTGGAGTGCTTGCATTTTATCAATAAAATATGGTGCATCATAATTCTTTTTCTCTCTCAGATGTAATCCCTTTTGTCTATTTTGCTTTTGGGGTATTATCCAGAAGATTATTTATTTTATATTTCTTCTAAGTTTTATTCTAGTAGTTTCAGATCCTACATTTGGTCTTTGATTCATATTAGTTGAGTTTTATGCAGGAAGAGAGAGAGGTCAAGTTTCAATCTTCTTCAGGGCCTACTGTTTTCCCCAACTCCAATCATTGAATAGGCTATCCCTTCTTTAGTGTATGGTTGTAAGAATAAGTTGTGTTATATGTATTGGCTTAATTCTGGGCTGTGTATTCCATTCCACTTGTTTTTATTCTGTTTTAGGTTGACATTATGTTGTTTTGGTTACTATGCTTCTATACTAATGCTTTGAAATGAGGTAGTGTGATGCCTCTGGCTTTGGTATCCTTGTTCAAGAATGCTTTGGCTGCTTTTGTGCCTCCATGTGAATTTTAGTATTGCTAATTGTAGTTGAGTGAGGAATGTCTTTGGTGCATTATGGAGACTGCATGACATCAGTAGATCAGTTTGGGAAATATGGATATCTTAAGAATATTAATTATTCCATTTAATGAATATAAGAGGTCTTTTGACTTTTTAATGCCTTCCATAATTTTCAACCATTATTGACAAATTGTTTTTACCTCACATCCTGTAATCAGTTTTGGAACTTTTCATTGTAAAGATCTTCCACTTTCTTAATTTGTATTCCTAGATACTTGTGCAAGCATGGATTTTAGAAATGAGATTACTTCCACAATTTGTGTCTCAGAATTTCATTATTGTTATATATAATGATTTTCATATGTTGATATATCCTGCTACTTTGCTGGGTTCATTTACCAATTCTAGTAGGTTCTACTGTTATTAGGCTGCTCTATGTCTAGAGCCATCTAATCTGCCAGCAGGAAGAGTTTTACTTCTTCTTTTTTGATTTGTAGGTCATTTCTTTTACCTAATTCGGTCTAAATTTTCAGTTACTATATTGACTAAAAGTATAAACATGTCATAGTCAGTGTCACTTTGCTGGAATGAACTTCCAAACCAGGCACATGTTATGGGAGGAAGGGATTTATTGTAGCAAACTTTATAACTTCTAGATCAAAAACCTCCTGTGAAAATGTAAGGTGACACATTGCCCCACAAGTCCAGTTATGATCCTTTTCTGGCTCGTAGAATTATGTATATGAGTGTCAGTCTCCTTCTCTAACTTGTGAGTTTATTTCACACAAACCCCTTCCTTAATTGTATATATCCTTTTACCTCTTAGTACAGGTACTAAGAGCTAAAAAGCCCTAATGAATGATTGCTATTGAGAAAGAATTTCTTGTTTGGTTTTTTGAGGTAGGGTCTCACTCTGGTCCAGGCTGACCTGGAATTAACTCTGTAGTCTCAGGGTGGCCTTGAACTCATGGCGATCCTCCTACCTCTGCCTCCCGAGTGCTGGGATTAAAGGTGTGCGCCACCATGCCCGGCGAGAAAGAATTTCTTTTAAATAACCATGTGTATTCATATTAGATGTATACCTTATTTGTGTATGCATTCTTTACTTACTGTCTTGAGATTTCAGAGAGAAAACAATGGAAAGACCACTGCTGCTATGCAAGTCTGATCAAAGCAAGGTAATAGACCTCCAAAGGCTCCAGGTGTTGAATCTAGTAGAGAGAGATGATTTGATTTTTGTAACTATGACTACCAAAAGGAGGAATATGCTTGGGAATGATGGCACCAATCACTTATGATGACAGTACTTAACTATTTCACTTTAGCTGTAGGCTGACAGACAGCAAGAAGACTCCAGACACATAAAAATATGACCTGCTTTTCCCAACAACTTTCAGCTCAGACTAAATGATAATAAATGAGGGCTTTTAAAGGAAAGTTTTCATCAGAGGTTATGTTTAGCTTTATTTAGGCCCCATTGACTTCTCCATTTGGTTACCTTATAAATCTTACCATGGTTGGAAATTGGCTTTTGGTCTCTGACTTCATATTTTCTAAAAAACTACTTTGTACCCTTCAGGGCTGAATTAAAATATCTTTTTTTCCCCCAGATTTCTCAAACCCACATGGGAGACTGATCTCATGTACATAAAAGTAGAAATACTTGGTAAAATATTAATAATTACATACAGAAACCCGTAAAATCTATCCAGCAATTACAAAAGGATTAAATGCAACCCTAGTCATACCATATCAGGTTAAAGCTAATTTTATAAAAATTTTATTATAAAAATTTACAACAATTTTATAAAAAACTAATTTTATTTTTATAATGGAAATACAAAGGATTGGGGCTGGAAAGATGACTCAGTAGCTAAGGGACTTGTCTGCAAAACCTATCAGCCTGCGTTTGATTCCCTAGTACCCACATAAAGCCAAATACACATGGTGGTGCCTTCATCAAGTTCATTTGCTATGGCAAGAGGCCCTGACATGCTCATTCTTTCCCCCTCTCTCTGTTTTCCTCTCTCCCCTCTCACTGAAATAAACTAACAAATAAAAATTTAAAAGGGAAATATAAAAGACTTAGGATAATCAAAATGATATTGAAAAAGAGAATGTTTTAGGGCTAATACTATTTGATTTCAATACTTAATTTTTAGCTCTCAAGAGAGTAGAGTATTGGTGTGAATATAAACTTCAGAACAATGGAACATTTAAAATATTCCAAAGCAGGTTCACATGTATATAGTCAATGGAATTTTATCAAAGAGCCAATTTAATTTAATAAAATCACATTTTTAAAAAAATGTATTCTATTTATTTATTAGAGAGAGAGAGAGAAAGAAAATAGGTATGCCAGGGCCTCCAGCCACCATAAACGAACTCCGGATACATGTACCACCCTGTACATCTGGCTTATGTGGATACTGGGAAATCGAGCCTGGGTCCCTGGGCCTCACGGGCAAGTGCCTCACTAAGCCATCTCTCCAGCCCTTGTTTTTGTTTGTTTGCTTTAGTGGTTCTGTAACAGTTAAATATCCACATAGGGGGAAGTAAAGCTTAACCCTTAGTGCAATGTTATAAACAAAAATTTAATATAAATGTTTAATCTACAAGAATATATCAAAGAAAATTGTCCCATTTATTTAGTCCCTTGTGGGATGCATAATAATTGTTCACATTCTAATCCCTTGAATCTGTAAACATGAGGTTACATGGCAAAGGGGAATAAAGGGAGAACATAAAATTCAGTTTGCTAATCAACTACTCTTATTACAGGGAAGTTATCCCAAGTTTTTCAAGTGGGTCCAGTGTAGCCACAGGGTCTTTAAAAGTGGAACAGGGAAGCAAAAGAGGACCTGGGAAACTATAGTGAGAGGACCTGATGATGCTGATTTTGAGATAAGAGGAGGGACTCACAAGCCACAGAATACTGGGGGTTTCCTAGACCCTGGAAAGGCAAGGAAATACATTCTCCCCCAAAGTCTCCCAAAGGAAATATGCCCTGTTGACATATGGTTACCTTCATCCAGTGAGATCAATATGAGATTTCTGATCTACAGAAGTATAAAATAATAAATTTGGGTTGCTTTAAGCCACTAGAGCTTTGGTAATTTGTCATGGCAACAACAGAAAATGGATACACTTCTGCTGAGGATGAAACATATGGCAGATTCTTAACAGACATGGCCATGTTCTGCACCTTAGCACTTTCTTTTTTAAAATATTTTTTATTTATTTCAGAGAGAGAGTGAGAGAACACATAGGTGTGCTTGTGCCAGGACTTCTTGCCCCTGCAAATGAATTCCAGATGTATGCGCCACTTTATACAACTGGCTTTTTATGTGGGTATTAGGGATTTGAACCAGCAGGACTTGTAAGCAAGCACCTTTAACCACCGAGCAATCTCCATAGCCCTCACCTTAGCATTTCTAATCCAATTTTAGCCACAGGTATTTAAACATGGAGTGTTTATAAAAGCAACCCATGAAGACTCTGGCCAGTTGTTGATTAACTCAACTTCAGATGTTGATTAAGTTGGATGAATCAGATATTTTTTTCACCTGGAGTCTTTGAATTTTGAGATAAGAGAGCATTCATCAGGAAGAAAAAGACTAAAGCAGGAAGATTCAGAGAGAATCCACTCCAAGGAGAGTCTCTGCATCATTGTAATGATGGGGTTAGGAGCAGGGTGTTGGAGGTTCTGTGAGGGGATGCCCACTTCTGCAGTTACGGGCCTATCTGTCAAGTCACCAGAATTCTATAGCATAATAACAATCTTCCAGTCCATGCAACATATGGTCCAGATCATGGAGATGCCTATGTGTAGATGTACCCTTGTTGTATTCCCTCTAGCATTAGAGCTAACCTGGTGAATGTAGTTCTTCCACAGATGCAGAAGAACATCAGTGATGGCAACATCAAGCATTTTAAAGGCTCTGAATTATTGATGCCTCTCCAGGAACAACATAGCACTATTACTTCCTTTATAAAAGAATGAACTAAGCAGGCATATCCAAGGGTCTTGGGGAAGTTACAGGTTTAGATAGCCCTTACTGAAGAATCCAACGTTAGTCAGCCAGTCCATAATAGATCAGTTCAGTCAGGGATCTGGGCTCCTTCTACCTTGTTGCTTCACTGCTCCACATGTTCCAGGCTGACTTAGCAATACTTTGGCTGCTTTTAATGGTAAAAATAAAAATAAAAAGCAGATTGTCTGTTCCTTTTTAAGGAAGTGGTATGTATCACTTGTACTTCATACTTGGTCTAAGGGGAATAGGGTTCAAGCAGTCAGTTGTCATAGCTTAAGGTACCATATCAAAATGGATGGGGTGGCTTCAATGACAATATCAACTTGTCCATTTATGAGAAACTTGATCAGTAGCTACTTCTACCTGCAAGATTGGCTGGGAAATGTAGCCTTGTGACCTTCTAAATAACAATGGGCTGTAGTTCTGTCCTTAAAAAGACAGAGGCAAGAATAATAAGAAATAGTCATCAGTTTCTTCCATGATTTAAAAAGTACAACTGAAAATATTATTACTGTATGTCAGGTTGTCGTTATGAAAGGAATAAAAAATGTTGAAATATTGTCACAGTTCCTGCCCTCAGAAGCTTACGTTCTAGTATAGTAGACTGACTATAATTTGGTGTGGTTATATAACCATACTGGGGAATTTGTATGGAACTATGGCAGTGTGTAGACGTGCTCACACCTGACTTGGGCTATCAAGGAAGATTTTTCTGCTCTAGTGCTCTTTAGAGTTTGAATGGGAACGTAGGAACAAGATGACTAGGAAAGATGGTTTGTCTGGCGTGTGTTCATGTATGTGAGTGCATGAGTACGGGCATGTACATGGCGTGGCACATGAGTGGAAGTCAGAGGACAGCCTTGAGTGTTGGTTTTTGCCTTCTACCCTGTTTGAAGCAGGTTCTCTCATTGTTCATCACTTCATTTATCAAGCTAGCTGGCTCGGAAGCTTCTGATAACTGATTCTGCTCCCCATCTTGCCACAGGCACACTGGGATCACAGAGGCCTATCACAGCTTCTGGCTTTTATGAAGGTCTGGCTATTCAAACTCAGGCATTCATGTTTCCTCGACAAGTGCTTTATCCACTAGCCATCTCTCAGCCCAAGAAAGATTTTTGAGGTAGGGCTGGAGAGAATGCTTAGTGGTTAAGGCATTTACCTGCAAAGCCAAAGGACCCAGGTTTGATTTCCCATCACCCACATAAAGCCAGATGCACAAAGTGGTGCATGTGTCTGGAGGTCGTTTGCAGTGTTTGGAGCCCTGGTGTGTCCATTTTCTCTTTCTTCTTCCCACTTCAAATAAAGATATAAAAATAAAAAACCTATTTTAAAAAAGTTTTTGAGGTATATAAAAGTGCATGTGTAAGTCCTGAGGACAGATACAACATCCTGCAATAAGCTAGGTAAAATTAGTGAGTCACTGACATTAATCTACCATACTCTAAGTGAATCAGTTATTTTTCATTAAAACAATTGGAATGTTGGCCTGAAGAGATGGTTTAGTGGTTAAGACATTTGCCTGCAAAGCCCAAGGACCCAGGTTTGATTCTCCAGGACCCATGTAAACCAGATGCACAAGGTGATACATGTGTCTGGGGTTTGTCTATAGCAGCTGGAGGCATTGGTGTACTCTCTCTCTCTCTTTTTCTCTTTCTGCCTCTATTTATTTCTCTCTCTCTTTCATAAATATATAAAAATAATAATTCTGTAATGTCTGTAATATAGTAGGTCCCATCTTGGGCAATGGAAAAATGAAACGAGTGTCAGAATACCAGGCTTTAAGCCATGAGCTGCCATTCTATAGCTGTGTAGCCTTTAATTAAGTCACTTCTCTGAGTTTAGTGTCCTGACTTTCATTTTAAAAGACCAGAACTGCTGTAGCAGATTACATGCACAAGCAGAAAATCTCATAGTTCCCATCATCATGAGTGGTAACCTGGTTAACGGTGGGAATATATAAACCTAACTTCACCTCATGGCCCTCCCCAGTGACCATGTTCCTCAAGCAAGGCTCCACTTCCTAAAGGTTCTACAACCTTCCCCATCAGTGGCACTGGCCAAAGACCAAGTGTTCAAACACATAAGCCCATAGGGGACATTTTACATTCAAACCACAATAGCTTCCTTATAAGAGGGACTTGGGGTTGGATGTGGTCTGTCTTCTGCCATGTTAAGACAGTGCACTGAGGCAAAAGACCTCACCAGACAATAGGGCCAGTGCTAAGATCATGGGCTACCCAGCCTTGATAACTAGAAGAAACTTTTGATGGTTCTACTTTGTTTAGTTTTGTTTTGATTTTGCCGTACTGGGGCCCTACCACTGAGCTGTAGTCCTAGAAAGTTCTGTTCTTCATAAACCACAAGCCTAAGGTATTTTGCTAAAGCAACACTGACTGAGATAGGTGATACTCTCATTCATGTGGACTCTACCATGAAAATTCAGTTACCTCCCATTGGCCTCACCTATAAATACTACTACATGGGATTAGGGTATTAATACATGAAGGGGGCAGGCAAACATTCAGTCCTTTGCATCAGCAACATCAATATTTTGAATGGATTATTTCTGCTTGTCTGCTCAAATTCAATTTATTGCTTTGATTTTTTTTTTCAATGTATTACTTTGCTTGTCTCTAGTCCATGTGGAGAGTGTGGTTGGCTCCTCTACTGATGGGGCCTTTCATAGACTCTTCTTAGTCTTGGAATTCTTAAAATGAGACAAAAGTTTTTTTTTTTTTAATTTTATTTATTTATTTGAGAGCAACAGACACAGAGAGAAAGACAGGTAGAGGGAGAGAGAGAGAATGGGCACGCCAGGGCTTCCAGCCTCTGCAAACGAACTCCAGACGCGTGCGCCCCCTTGTGCATCTGGCTAACGTGGGACCTGGGGAACCAAGCCTCAAACCGGGGTCCTTAGGCTTCACAGGCAAGTGCTTAACCACTACGCCATCTCTCCAGCCCGAGACAAAAGTTTTTTTCCCAGTTCTTTTCTCTGTGATGGATACATGGGTGAGAAGGAAAGGGATGGAGAGTAGGAACTGGGTTCAGTTCTAAACGACAGAGTTGAAGAAGACAGCAATGCTCTAGATCACAACTTCAGAAGAGAGAGGAGTTGGGAAGGGGGTTGGTCACCTGAGTAAAGTAGGCCTGCATAGCTTAGGGAAGCCTTGACAACCGTCTCCATACATTTGAAGAACTGTCTTCTGGAAGGGGAACTGGGTTTAAGTAGCTCCAGAGAACAAGAATGAAGGCATTAGATGAAAGTTACATGAAGCTGGATTTCTGAAGATGAGCAGCATCATGCCTTTGGATATAAAAGCAAAATACAAAACACTAAGAAACAGAGGGACAGAGAATAAAACCATATGAGATGAAACCTTGAAACCCGTGGTAGTTTGAATGTTTGCCATTAAGCCTTATACTCACTCCCCAGCTAGTTGCATTTTGGGAGGGGAAGCTTTGCTAGATGGAGGAGGTAGGTCAGTGGAGGTGGACCTTTGGACTTACTAACCCAGCTCCAAGCCCAATAGTTGGATTACTTCTCAGATTTGTGATGCCCTGCTATACAGAAACTCCCCCCCCAACCCGGAAGTATGGGCTGAATAAACCCTTTCTTCCCATAAGCTGCTGCTGGTTGGATGTTTTTGTCTCAGCAATGAGAACGTAAATGCAACAAAACTCTCCAGAGACTGACACCTTTTTAAGCCAGAGCTGGTTCAGAATATATCTTCATGGCCAAGTTGACAGTATTTCAAATCACTGAGAGGATAAATATACCTCTATCCGTGTCTGTGAAAATGTTTCCAGAGAGGATTAATTGAAGTGGGAAGACGCACTGTGAGTAAAAAGAGCGAAAAGGGAAAAGTCGGCTAACAGGAGGATTTGTTTTTCTCTGCTTCCGGGATTCATGCTTCTTTTCTTTATTTCTCTTTCTTTCTTTCCTTCTTTCTTTCTTTCTTTCTTTCTTTCTTTCTTTCTTTCTTTCTTTCTTTTTTTATTTTTTGGTTTTTCGAGGTAGTGTCTCACTCTGGCCAAGGCTGACCTGGAATTCACCATGTAGTCTCAGGGTGGCCTCAAACTCACAGCGATCCTCCTACCTCTGCCTCCCGAGTGCTGGGATTAAAGGCGTGCACCACCATGCCCGGCTTTTAAACTCTCCTTCCTGACTACAGATACGCTGTGACCAGGCAGCCCATGTTACTGCTGCCGTGCCTTCCTGCAACGATGTATTCTTTGCCGAGCCATGAGCCAAAGTGAGCCCTTCCTTGCTTACATATGTTTTGTCAGGTATTTGGTAACAGCAATGAGAAAAATAATTCTTACACAATACTACTTTCTAAAGTTCACCCTTTACCATGAAATTTTAAGACCTATTCTACATGGAGTAAAAATATCAGAATTGAGGTACCCTGATATGATGTTTCCTCTGTCAAATTCTACAAAGTGTAAATGTTATAACTTGAGTAGGGGCTTTCATTATTTATTTATTTTAAAATTATTTTTATTTATTAATTTACAAGCAGGGAAGGGAGAGAGAGAGAAAGAATGGGGCATCAGGGCCTCGAGTCACTGCAAACAAACTCCAGATACATGTTTCACCTTGTGTATCTGGCTTTATGTGAGTACTGAGGTGATCAAACCCTGGTTGTTACGCTTTGCAGGCAAGTACCTTAACTACTGAGTGATCTCTTCAGCCCTGTATATTTTTAACTTTTTTGCAAATTTGTTTAATCCTAGCTACCTTTAAGGTTAATGGCACTTACTCTGGTAGAATCAATGTGAGGTCTCAGAACCTTGTATTTACAAGTAAACTAACTCAAGAAGCTGATGATTCTAAAAACTGCTCAAGGGCTGGAGAGATGACTTTGCAGTTAAGCAGTTGCCTGTGAAGCCTAAGGACCCCCATTCAAGACTCGATTCCCCAGGACCCACATTAGCCAGATGCACAAGGTGGTGCATGCATCTGGAGTTTGTTTTCAGTGGCTGAAGGCCCTGGCGCACCCATTCTCTCTCTCTCTCTCTGTCTCTCTATCTGCCTCTTTCTCTCTCTGTCTGTCACTCTCAAATAAATAAAAGTAAACAAAAATTTAAACAAAACTGCTCAAGAACAACAAGAAGTCATACTGGATTTTTTTTTTTGAGGCCAATGTCAGCTACTCACAAATGTCAAGCAACATACACATACATTATGTATATTCTACTTCTCATAGCCTCAGCCTTCCTTTCATATGTTCTAGAAGGATAACAAAAACAGACCATTGCAGAAAGAACCATGAAGTCTTAAAATGCTATAAATAGAAATACATTTAGATAGAAAAATAGTATGCATTGATATTTTATCTTAGAGAACACTGAAATATACATCTTTTGTGGTCTCAGATAATAGAAATTTCAACTAAATGAGGGGCTTTAATACTTTGTCTTTCAAACACAGGTGGTCTTTGGACTACTTGGAATCTTCTAAAATGCTGATAAAACTGAAAACTTTGGGGCCTTATCTAAGACCTACTGAATCAGAAGTTTTGAAAGTAGGATCCAGAACTCTATGTTTTCAACAAGCAGCTGTACGGATTTGACTATGAAATGTCCTCACACATGTTCATTTTGTTGCTGTCTTGGTTTTTAGCTGCTGGTACTATTTTGGGAGGCTGGAGAAATTTTGTGAGGTGGGACCTAAGTAGAAGTGGGTCACTGGGGATAAGACTTTAGAGGGTATTGCTTATCCCTGACCCTCTTCTGTGACTCTCTCTGCCTCCTTACTGCTATGACATGAATAGCTCTGCTTGCCACAGTCTTTGGCCACGGTGTTCTGCCTCCTTCCTGTAGCTAAGAAACAGCAGAGTGACAACTGACTGTGGACTGATATCATGAGCCAAAAATCAATCTTTCCTTCTTGAAGTTGTCTTTATCAAATGTGTGTCCCAGAGACAGAACACTGACTGACACAGCAGCTCAGGTCAGGTTTAGAAACTACTAGATCAGGTGGTGAGTAATATCTCCTTCATCCTGAACACTTTCTTAGTGTGTGTTCTCTCCCATGTAGAAGACCTGCTATATCTGTTGTGTAAGGATTTGGTCCTGCACCTTACCTTTTATGATGAAGCTTAAGATGGCTGCTAGTTGGTTGGCACTGAATTAAAGAGACTCCCATGATGCATGGCTTTCCATTAAAAAAATATATATTTATTTGTAAGGAGAGAAAGAGAGAGAGAGAAGCAGATATACAGAGAGAAACAGACACAGAGAGAAAGCACACACCAGGGCCTCCAGCCGCTGTAAGCGAACTCTATATACATGTGCCCCTCTGGCCATCTGGCTTTGCGTGAGTACTGGGGAATTGAACCCTGATTGTCAACCTTTGCAGGCCACCACTGGAGAGATTGCTTAATTGTTAAGGCGATGGCCTGCAAAGCCTGACAACCAGAACAATACAAGTAACTGATGAGTTGGTCACCCCATGAGGACTCAGTTGCTGTGATCTGTTCCACCACAGAGAATCTACAAGATCAAGGAGTTTGTGTGTCCCTGGTATAAGAATATGCTCAGAGATCACCGCTGCCCCACTCGTCAGTCCATTCGGATTGATGTGCGCTGGGCTTTCGGGGCTCTGCAGGCTCTGTGGCAGTCATCAGGGAGGCTCCTGGCCCCTCCCAGCCATCTGTGCAGTAGGTGAGACCAGCACATGAGTCATCTCAGCTGCATAGAGCAAACCACCCAGGGGGAGTTTGGCCTCCACCTATTTCTAGAGAGGCATTTAACGGAGACAGACCTAATTCAAGTAAAAATAGGTCTTGATTAGTGTATGACTAATATGCTTATTTTCCTAATTAAAAAAGAGCCTTTCTTTCATGCCTAGCAACTAGATTGTGATGCTTGGTAATGGCAAAGTTGCCTTGCGCTATTCTTTTCTTAGTTTTACTCTCTCATCCTTCCTTTTGCTCTTCCTTTCTCAAGAAAATTTGGGTTGGTGGTCAATTAGGGTGTCTGAAAAAAATATCTATTATTACTTCCTCTATTTTGCAAAGCAGCTGACATTGAAAAGTCTAGTTGTTTCCTGAGGTTCGTGTCACCAGTTCTCAACTCCAGTCCCTGTAGCAGCTGTGGATGTCTACAGATCCCAGCTCGATCTGCCAAAGCTGCTCCCTGAGCCGTGTTGGTCAGGAGGCTCGTGGCTACTGTGTGCCTGAGATGTCTTGTTAGCTCACCCACTGGGACCCTGCTCAGAGCATTATGAGTTGCTCATGAAGCACACAGGCTCCTACTAGAGGGACAGCTGTGAAGTGGTTGTAAAAGAAGGGAATGATTTAAAACTCCACCAAGACTGTTCCCATGTACTGCAATCTGTCCATGAAGACTCTTTGTCCAGTTTTACTACAGGAACCTAGTTACCAAAATCAAAGTGAATGAGAAGAAAAAGCTAGCTTGTGAATACCTAGAAAGTAAAAATGATCCAAGAGGTTGAGGGCAGAAGCATAACAGCCACATAGAGTCCCATGCAAAGATACTTCACACACAAAAGGCATTCAAGTAGACTTGGTTAACCCAGGTTAGCTCAGCAACTACCTTGTATCTCCAGAGACAATATTTGAGGTATAGTTTGCCTTTTGTTTAAGATGTTTAGGAAATTGCTTTATTACAAGCACAATCCTATTTTTAAATATATAAAGAGACCATTATTATGCCTTGGGGAAGTAAAGTAATCGCAGTCAAGTGCAAATAGTGTATTTGATTACTGGTTAGTGTCTATAAGAGGGTTTTCTTACCACAGAATGAGACTCTGGGGCTGGGAGATGGCTCAGCAGCTAAAGGTGCTTGCTTGGAAGTCTGCCAACCCAAGTTCAATCCTCCCTGGCCCCCATGTAAAGCTGGATGCAAAGTGGCACATGCATCTGTGATCCCAACGTGCCTGTGGCAATGGGAGGAGAGGCCAGGAGATACCAACTTGTGGGCCCATTAGACTGGTCTTTCTAGCAGCAAACAATAAGAGAGATCCTGTCTCACAGAAGGTGGAAGGTGAAGACGAACACCTTAAGTCTGTCCTCTGTTCTCTACATATATGCCATGGCACACATATGTCCCTCCCCCACAGCACAACTAAATTTTAAAGAAGACAGAAAGAAAGAAAAGGAGATTTTGGTCTGATTTTTGTTTGTTTGTTTGTTTGTTTTGGTACTTGGCTAACTCTGACACATATTTCAAAGAAGCTGAGTACGAGAGCCACTAGAAGAATATGCTGTTGAAGGAAGTATGAAAGTTCTCCTAGAAAGGCCTGAGTCTCCAAGCGCCAGAGGACAGGCAGGGCAGACCAGAGGCTTGTATGCTTAGCAACTGATGTCACTGATTCGGGTCAAGCCCACTGCCTCCTCCTGGTGGTTACAGGTGTATGAGCAGCTGCTGTTGCTCGGGTAACTAGCAGAGGCTATCTGTGGAAGGCTGTAAACTGCACCCCACTAAAATATTCATCTTCACTCCTCACAGCCTATGAATGTTACTTGACATGCCAAAGGAGATGGCAGATGTGGTTTGGGATTTGGAAGTGGAAAATTTTTCTCAGAATACCTGAGAGAACCTAAGATGTAGCCTCGCATCATCTCTACGTGAGGGATGAAGGATGAGGAACAAAAGGAGAGGGCTATATGATAATAGAAGGAGAGCTTGTCATGGTCCAAAGATGTACTTTGAAGATGGAAGCAGCGACCTTAAGGCCAAGAACATAGGCAGCCACTAGAAACTGAAGCAAGGGCAAAGAAAACAAGTTTCCTCCCAAAGACTTCAGCTCTGCAGACTGCTGATGTTTTTCCTTCAGCCCAGTGAGTCATATTTTGGACTTCTCATCTGCAGAACTAGGAGAGACTAAGCTGCATGGATCAAAGCCACGGGTTGGGGTGATTTGTAATAGCAGCCGTGGAACACGAGTGTCCGATCTCAGCTGACTGACTCAGTGGGAAACAGCCTGCTGTGTTGATGTGACCCAACAACCAACCCTCACATCCCGCTTACGCCTTCTCTCCATGACTCCCTTAACTCCGTCCACTTCTCACCGTCGTTGCGCTCGTTCTCCTAAGCCAGGCTGCTTCTTAGCTACTCTCCAGGTTTTGCCTCTTTGTACTCCCTCTTTTCTCTCAGTCGAAGTCCTTATGCTTCTGTTTTGTCTGCTTGTTGGAACTTCAGACCATCATTCCTCTGCTTCTAACTATCCCACTGCAGCTGCTCACTGCACTCAGGGGGGTAAAGCCTAGAGACGAAGGGCAGGCCTCAAATGAATGGCTGGTTCTCAGGCCTCCCAAAGGCCCATGGGAATGCCCCTTTTGCTTCTGCTACAATGAACTCACATATTGACGTTGGCTGGGGGAGAGAGAGAAATAAGTATTGTGCTGCAGCCAGAGGGTGCACACACCTCACCACAGCAGGCATGGTGGGATTTCAAGATTGATGGCCTATGCCAGCTGCCATGTCCTTACACAGATCTCCAGGTTAACTTACACCAAAAACTACTGCATGGTAAGTTCATGTGCTGAACCTGGAAGAGACAGTTAGGTCTCTAGAGGATCATTACATGGTCAGCTTTACTGTTGAGCCTAAGAGAAGAGAGATATTCCCTGATTTTTCTGTTTTTGTTTTTTTTTTTTAACCTTTAAGGTAAGAGAACATGATTTGGTTTGCTCACATGATGTCTATATTTCAGCTTCTCATGATTTAACACTTGTCACTACTGTTTGTCAATACAGTGATTCTGTGAACTTAAAGTTTGAGCCTTGTTTATCAGCTCTCCCTGAACTCTCCAGCCTTATCTAGAACCTTCACTTGTACTCTCAAAGCTTTCTCCTTGGTGGGCTAGGGATATGAGGATGTAATTTAGTGGCAAAAGTCTTACCTAGCATGTGCAAGGCCCTCAGCACCAAACCAAACCAAACAAAATAGGCTGGAGAAATGGCTTAGTGGTTAAGGTGCTGGCCTGCAAATCCAAAGGATCCAGGTTTGATTCCCCAGTACCACGTAAAGACAGATGCCCAATGTGGCACATGTGTCTGGAGTTCCTTTGCAGTGGCTAGAGGCCTTGGAATACCCATTTTCTTTTTCTGCCTCTCTCTTTGAAATGAATAAATAAATAAATAAAATATTTAAAAAAACCAAGAAGGGCCAGAGAGATTGCTCAGTGGTTAAGGTGCTTGCCTGAAAAGCCTAACAACCCAGGTTCAATCCCCCCAGTACCCATGTAAAGCCAGATGCACTGTGGAGCAGGCATCTGGAGTTGGTTTGAAGCAGCTGGAGGCCCTGGCACACCCATTCTCTCTCTCCCCTCTCCCTCCATGTCTCTTTCTCTTTGTCTGTCTCTGCTTACAAATTAATATATTTTTTTCCATGACACCCTGGAAGTTTTCTTTTCTATAGTTTTCATTAAGTTATTGACAATGGGAAGACACCATTTCATCTGGCTTTTTTATAACTGAAACCCCAGTCCTAAGCACCATAATAGTGTTTAACGAATACTATTGAATGAATGAAAGAAGAGACTCATAATAGTAGCAGACATTTTTTTAAAAATATTTTATTTACTTATTTATTTATTTATTTATGAGAGAGAGAAAGAGGGAGAAAGAGAATGGGCACACTAGGGCCTCTAGCCACTGAAAAGGTACTTCAGACATATATGCTACCTTGTGTATTTAGCTTTATGTAGGTACGGGGGAACTGAACCTAGGTCCTTTGGCTTTGCAGACAAGTGCCTTAATGACTAAGCCATCTCAGACATGTTTTGTTGAATGCTTCCCTATGGTTTGCACTGTGCTAGGCACTCTGTGGATACAAACTCTAATCCTAAACAAAACCATGATGTAAGGCTGGCCTTATCATATACCAATAATCCATTTGAGAAAATCAAGTATTGAAGGCTGCATAATATGGCTAGGACACTATGAAATGCACAGCAGAGGTCTACCTACTATGATATTTTGGGATCTTTGCTTGTTGTATTTTTATGTGTTCTTTTCTTCTCTCTGTCTCCTTCCAGCTCTCCATGCTATGTTCTAAACCACGTCAAGGCATCTGATCTAGGGGCAGTGGAAACTGGTATTTCCAATATGCTAAAAAACAAATCTAAATTCTGCCTGAATAGTTTGATCTGATCATTATAGCTCTTCCTCTGAATTCCTTTGATGTAAGTAGCTCTATTTTATGCTTAGCCTTCCCATTATTATTATTATTAATATTAATAATTTTAGTACTGTTGTAGGGATTCCAAAGGGGATGGGCCTGGGATATGTGAACACCTTGAGATTTTGGTTTTCCCTTCTTTAAAGGAGAAATTCAATAACTTCCATATAACTCTCAAAGGAATCTCCTGGACATGTTGGCAAAATGTCCTCTATAGGTTTTTTAGATGGTCATGCTAGGGTTGCTAAGACCACCTCAAGATGAAGGAGCTGTCCTTGACCTCTGGAAACAAGAGTGTTTCTGATCTCAAGTCCATCACATAAGGGAAAATACAGTAGGCCAGAATTCATACCTAGCCTCCTTCCTTTTTAAGCACTCTGTGGTCCATTGTTCCTATGTGTTTTACTAAAGGCATTATTTCTTTTTTTTTTAATGCACAGAGGTAGTTTTGTGTGAAGAGTAGACAGAGGGCAGGAGGCAAGGTCCTAAGGCATGGAAGTCCTCTGAATGGACTTACCTTGTTTTACATTGTGACATCCTGGCACTCTCCTGTAAAGGGTTGAACAATTTATGTTTATATCTATGACTTTATGAGTTAATCTCTTTATGGACCACTTTTGCAAAGGACTTTGGGGCAGGGTGGAGGGTTGAGATAGGCTCTGGTTTGATAGTCCAGGCTGGCCTCTTCCTGCCTCCGCTTCTCTAGTGATGGGGTTACGGATGTCCCACCACACCTTCTTTTTCTCCCCTCTCTTGTATTTTTCATGGAGCAAAAATCAGGCCATTGACCCTAATTTTTATTGTTCATTTACATGTACTGGTAGCTTGTACATTGCTTGATATTTCAAATTGCCTTGGCTATTGCTGGTGCTATGTACACAGTATGTTTAATGTTGCTATTAACTTTATTGCTACTTTACAATCAATTACTATCTCCTACTAATGTTTCTTCCATTTTGTTATTTGGTGAATGTGGAAATTGGAAGGAAAGAATAGGCAAATTAGGGCTTGTTTTTGAGACAAGCATGGAGTCATTATTTAAAAAATAGTTATGTAATTATGATTTGCTGGCTTTTTACAGTTCTTTTATTCCCTTTTCCTCAGAAATCTGAGGATCAACTTGTCCTCCATGGTTCCTTAATAGGAAGGAAACACCCACCCAGCACCCATTTCTGGTTAGAAGGCAGTCTTGAGTAGCTCAGTCCACAGGTAGAGTGGGTTTGGGGAGTGTCCTTTTATGCGACAATGACGGTGACAAAGGAGATACCTGACACTTTTCATATGCCTATTATATGACAAGTACCAGCAGTTCTCTTGATATGGAATAAATTGTCCACTCCACACAACACTTTTTGAGGTACCTGTGAATATCATGTCCAGTTTCAAGATGCAAAAGATGACCCCGTAAATGCAAGGCTGCACACAGGTATGCATTCAGTTGGGTCTAACTAAAGTTCTTGTGCTCATTGACTCTCTTCTTTTCCCTCCCTTCACTGCTTCTCATATGTAAGGTGTTCTAGAGCCATAAGCATCTGTGACTAGTCCCAATATTTTGTGATTAAATGTGTATTTTTAAATTTGTTTATTTTTATTTTTTTATTTTTTGAGTCAGGATCTCACTGTATAGCTCAGACTATCCATGAAGTTTGGATCCTCTTCCCTCAGCCTCCTGAGTACTAAGATTAAAGGTATGCTGCACCATAGCTGGCTGCTTAAATGAAATCTTGGTGTTTAGTTTGGAAATTTTCCTAGCACACTATCAAAGGATGCTATATGCAATTAAAGATGCATTTGCAATATCCCAGAAGCAATATACAAAGCTTGGGATATATTGGGTAAAAGTAGTCGACAATCAGATTATAATAGGTAATCTTGGGAAAAATTCTGAATATTACCTAGTTTTCTTTATATGTATTTCCTACCATCTTTAGTCTTGTTCTAGATTGGAAGACTTCAGAAAAATAATCACCAGTTTATATGACTCCTTACAAACCTATTTTTACTCAAGAAAACAACTTGTCATTCAGCAAAACTATGAAGTTACAGGTTGACAAATTCTTTGTTCCCAACTCCAGTAGTAATTGAATCAATAGAGAAAAATGTGACTGAAAAAGAATACAAAAATTAAAATGTTGGACATGAACTTTTATACTTTCAATCGAGCCTCCAACAATTTAGACCTCCTTGATCGATGGGCTTACACAACACTTTTGAAAGTTTAGACAATAAGAAAAGTCTTGCCTAATATAATCCTGTGTTAATTTTCAAAAAGATATCTTTGACCTGAATAGAGAAACAAATCCTACAATTCTGATTTCTATCTAACTAGAAAAAAAAAAAAGAATGATTCCAATTCAAGTCAAATTTATGGTTAGAAAAAATAACTTCTCCAAGGAGAATGAGGCAGACACTTTTAGAAAGGAGAATCAAACGGACCACGGAAGCCAGGGCATGCTTCCCTCTCTGCATTCAGGAAGCTGTTGCAGCTGATGGATGAAAGACCTAGGCTTAAGGGAAGAATGAACAGTGTCTCCTTAGGGCCTTCCTGAACTCAGCAGCTCAGCAGGTGCTCTGCAGTCCTCTTTCTCTTTTATACAGGAGGCTGCTTGTGAGTTTTCTGATCATGAACCCTTGTGGTTCCATATGGTGACTATCTACTTTGTTAAGCTCTTAACCTGGAGAAAATTTTGTCCTGATTAGAAAATGTGCTCATTTTTTCTCTTCTGGGAACCAGTGGCAGGCCAATCCATTTCTTTTCTATCAAGCAAAGGGCTTTTTTTTTTTTTTTTTTTTTTTTTTTAATAAGAAAGCCCTGCAAGGCCAGGATATCCCAGGGGTGTTGAGAACGTCTGGGAGTACTCATGACTGGCTGGGCTGAGCAGACTCCAGATGCTGCCACTGCAGCGCCTGCTGTCCCACTGCCCCAGAGGCGGGGCCAGGCTTCACTCTCACAACTCCTGTTCAGCAGGAGCAAAGGTACAAGGGGAGTGAGGGGAATCAGGCCAGTGAATTCTTTACAACAAGGTTTATTTACTTTTCTTTGATTTTCACCCCCAAACATTAAAGTTGTTCATCTTTCTTCTATTTTGGTTTCCCTTTTGGATCCGAACGAGCATTTATATTACAGGTTATCCACCCAATCAACATGCAGCGCTGAGCTCTGGCTTTAGGTGGGATGCACCGATACCCTGGGTGGGCCAGCACTGGCCCCCATTTGATTCCTGCTACTGCCGGAGTGTCAGGATGGCACACCCCAGTGGATGCTGCCAGTCACGGGCTGTCGCATGGGCTTCACTTACACATGTCTTATAATGCAGGTGGCAGCATTTTTATAGCATGAGGCAGAGCACCCAATTTTCCTCTTTATCACATTTTATATATTCATCATCTAAGAGCAAATCAAAGCTTGGCTTTGAGTCCCAAAGGACAGAATGCACGTGTTCCACCTTCTTGCAGTGTTATCCTTTGAGGTGAGTACTGGTGCACCTTGCCATTTGAAATCTATTCCTGACAAACTGTCCCCTGTCCCATTTACTGGCTTTCTGCCCCTCCTATGGTACTGAATCACTAGGAAGTTAAATAAGTATATCTTCATTACTGGTGCTACTATAATGAAGAGTTGCTGAAGTCATAGAATGTCTTTGGGCTACTTAAAGCAATTTTTCCCATATTTCAGGTTTGGAAAATTTTTTTTTTTCAGAAATTTACTAATCCTCTGAAGATTCAAGTTCATTACCATAGGTCAGTTTACCAGAAAGAACCTCTTGGAATTCAATATTATCTTAAAGAATTTACCCATAATGTAAGTAAAAAGGAGGATCCAAGGCCATCCAACTTTAAGGTTTTCCTCTTCTCGAACTTGATAGAATCATGCATCTCAACCCTGTCATTGTTCTACAGCTTATCTTTCTACCATCTACTCATTGTCACAGCTATGAAATGCCAAACATACATAGTACAATGAATATTTCTCCCCCAATTATTTTTCTGGGTTAGTTGCAAATCTTGAACTCAGTGTGAGTGGGCTTAGACTACTCTCTGATGTCACTGAGGGAAATCCCTCTGTAATTGCAGCACTTAGGGTGGCTTTGTATAAATTTTGAATTGTTCACAAAACACCAGGATAGAAAAACACTGACTGAAGTTCAACCTGCAGGCTAAGTAAATGTCCATATTGGTAGCCATTAAAAGGTAATACCTATGTTTTTACTAAACCCATTGGAATTTACTTAATGGTACACAATACCATCCAATTGTAACTAAGACCAGAGATACTATGAATTCAATTGGCAGTTAGATTATATTGTTTTAGCCCTAATTTCAAGTTTCCTTTATTTTTAAAAATTGGTTAATGGCACTTTGACATTTTGAAGTATGTTCTCCTGATCTCATAAAGGTCATTGATTGACTTGGTTTAAGTGTTGGGTTGTTGTGCAGTATCAGCCATTGACAGAAGAAGTCAGAATGCTAAAACAACTGAGTTGTGAAGTTAGGTCAAATTTAGACATGGCAGATATGTAACTAATCTGGTTTTCTTTTGAGTTCAGGGCCATCCTCTGAGGGAACCAAAGAGGAGATGGCACACCACCCAGTGCAACACCAAACATCTACCATTAATTCTGAAAAACTGGCAGAAGAAAAAAGCAAAAGATTCAGTCAGATTTCCATTCTTGGTTGAAGACGTCTGGGTGAGTGTCCCAGGTTCGTTTGTGGCTATCTGGTCTCTGACTGACTTAAGTGCTCATAAAGAGATTGGGTTGCTGAGAAGTTGGTAGAAGGAAAACTCATCTTTCCTGATTCCCGGAAAAAAATATGGATGTTAAGAGTTAGCTAATATGAAGAGAAAACATGAAAAATACAATGAAAGATTAAAGCGAGCTTAGATTCAATTTCCATTAAATCTGAAGTTGCTTCAAAAAATTAAGTGCTTATGTCAAATGCCAAGGATTTCCTTAGTTCTTAGTGGGATATCATAAGTGAAGGTTTGTCTAAGTTGATTTGTGGAGACTAAATGCTTTATGCATTATTCACTTATAAGCACTTGTCACACACATGAATTGGCCAAGTACTAGTATTTTGATTTTCCCAACAAGGGAAAAATAGATACAATACCCTTGCTGAAGGCACAAATTAGTTCAGAAGGCTGGATATATTTCATTATTTTTAACTTCCTATAATGTTTATCAGATTACTGTATTTCTTAAAAAACTTATCTTCTTTCCAAGACATAATTTGCATTTTTTTGGTTAAAGATGTTCTTAAAAAATTCATATACCCCATATTTTCCTTGACTTTCATTGATTGACAGGGAAGCTTTTTACAAATCTAGATTATATTTTAGTTCCATAGAAAGAGAAGAGCTAGAGATACACAGAGACAAGAGTCCAAGGCTACTTAGCAAAACAGAAGGAGTAAAAAAAGAAATAATAAGGACAAGGAAGACTGGGGGACTGGTGTACTATATACAGCCTCAGATTTTGACTCAGTTATCAGAGCATTAATTTGACAAAAATGAATCCACAAAGAATTGAGAGCACTATGAACACAAATTTATCCTTCTTTGCTGTCCTAGAACAGATCTGTTACAAAATATTTAGGCAATCAGTCAGCCAAAAAAGAAAGAAAGAAAAAAATACCAAATAGATGAAAATTCCTACACTTCTACTTGGTCTGATCAGTTCTTTCAAAATCCCAGAAATAAGGACTCAAACTTCATAAATGTATTTACATAGCAGTAGCAAAGCTTATTATAAAGTCTCTTTTTGCATGTAGATGGTCAAGATAACAACCCTCTTACATATAGTATGGCAGGAGTGTACAGGCAGCAAAAAGACTACAAAAAGAGAAGGGCAGAATGCCCTCCAGGCCATACCAGTCATCTCACTAGACTTTGCTAGGAGCCCCATTAATACTTCTCAGCCAACTAGCTTGATTCCTGTTGGGAAATGCTTTCCAGGCCCTTTGAATAAGTTGGAACAAGTTGAGAATTTGTTCTTTTGGTCCGGTTTGACCTCTGTGGGATACACATAGGTCAAAGCAGTTTAAAAAGGGGGAAAAAAGAGATTCAAGGAAAGAAAAAATGTCCACCAGAAGCCAAAGATAGTTCTTTCAGGTTTTGGTCCTTTTTACTTCCTCATACATCTATGCACTTACTGTGGATGAGCCATGGCACATGTCAGCAGACAACCCCCTTAGCCATAGGTGGCCACAGAGACATTATCAGCTTCTACTCTGTTTGGGGCAGACCTGGCTAGGATGCCCTGGGTAGTTCATAGGGCATCAAATGAGCGAAGCTGCTGATATAGGTAGCACTTAGCAATATGGAATCACCTTTGATCACCTTCGTGGAAAAGTCAGGTCATAACCTCTGAGCTAATTTTGTTTGGCTTTTGTTAAAATAAGAGTTGAAATGTGGTGATATTTAAAGATAAGACACCCTAAGTGGACCTGATTTCCCAGGGTTTCCTGTATGGAATTAATCCCCCATGCTACGGATTAGTCCCTTACAAGGGATACACTTGCCCCACTTCTTCCTTCTCTCATACATTAGAAAGTCCTTTTCCAGTTCCTCCCGGACAGTGTGCAATGCTCTGGGAGCCAGGCAGGAAGGGCGCCCAGGCTAGTTCAGAGGGCTGGTGAGAAAGAATCTTCCCTAAGGAATGGGGCTGCTTTTCCTTATTGGGATTTTTGGTGTGCACTAGGCTCAGTCCTGGGATGATCCCAAGACATAATAGGCAAGACACTGGCGTAATGAAAATCTCAGTCAAGTTCCTCAGTCTTCAGGTCTCGCAACAGCTCCGCAGTGTGGGAGACTGCTTCTCTTTGACTAAATGTTCACCCTTCCTTAGAAATAGCCTCAAAGTTTTCAAGACTATAACTGAGCTCAGAAACGATTTCCTCAATCTTTCCCTAGCTCCATCCACTAAAGAAATACTCTGCTCAAAAGTGAAATATACATGGCAGGCTTCAAAAACAGGATGCAATGAAAATTTGAGAAGTTCGTTTTATAAAAAGAAAAAATCAAAAATTGAAAACTTTATTCCAAGAGAGAGCTAATTTCTTGGCAGTGAGCCTTTACTGAGCTGTGGATATTTCATGCACACCCCTCACACTTCATTTCAGGTCATGCTTGAGATCGCCAGCTGAATTGCGGACTGCATTTCACTGGAATGAAGTGTTCTCTAACAGCAGAGGGCATGGCCGAGGTAGTCATGTCAGCACATAAGCTAGAATTGGATGATTTCATCATTTTGGAAGCATGGGGTATGATAACATGCAGCGAAACAAAGATTGGGACGGGAGACCAGAGGACACCCCCACTCACCACATGGGCTCTGGGAGGGTGGGAAGGGGCTAAAGGCTGGAATATAGGGTATTTTCTGGCTTCAGAGTGAAAGGAAGGAAAGGTCTTGAAAATCTGGAGGGAACTTAATGAAAGACTTTGGTTGCCCTTAGTACACCCTGCCAGGACAGCAGTAGTAAAGAAAAAAGTGAGACTTGCTATAAAACCAGATTCCTCAGCTATAAGAGTTGCATGGCTCCCCGAGGGGCAATTGTCCTCATAGTGGCTCTGGAGCCTGGGAGGTACTAGAGAATGCCATCCCTTCACCAGCAGTTGATTTATTTTATTTTATTTTATTTTATTTTACTGACCCTGAGACACAGGGCATTGTGGTAAGAGACTGCCACCATGTCTGCAGCACTCCTCTTGGAGATGGGCGGGCCACGTGCAAGGCTCGTTGGAGTTTTCAGTGGAAAGAGGACTGCCCACACAAGCCTGGCTCTGCCTTCTCCCTTTCATCACTTCACGGCCTCTCTCCTCTCTTTCCTCGATCAGAGATAGTAAGAACTAATGTTTGCAAGGGTGACCAGGCATCTGACTGATGAATCATCTGAGGAAACCTCCAGCACCCTCATGTATCACAGTGCATTAAGATGCGGTGGTGATTCCCAACACCAAGAGAATCATGAGCTGTGGGACCCAAAGGGTCCTCCTTTCAAGAGAAGAGATGGGCTCACACCTCAGAAGGGAAGTCCTCATGGGCTGCAGGGAAGGTGGGTACTCATCCTTATTAGGAGGCAATAGGAAACCAAAAATTATGATGATAATGAGCTTTCAAGTTAACAGAAAATTGCTTTATTCTCTTCAAAGAAAGGTAAGTGCAGGTTAAGGAAAAAGAAACCAGATTTCTTGTTCAGGGGAAGCTGAGTAAAGAACTGTGTTCATAATTTCATCAGCATTAGAAAAAAACAGGTGGCCGGTCAAGGGACCGCATCTGTATGTAGCGATTTACAACTCGACAGTGTTTATTCAGTGTGTGTTGGGTGGTGTGTGTGGAGGAGTGAACGTGTATGAGTGTTCAGGGAGCTCAGGTGTGCAGGAAGGTTTCTGGCACAGTCAGGTTGGTGTTCATACTATTGGTTGCGGGCAAAATCCATCCCTGGTAATTATTCAGCAAGCCCATTGTTCTCCCATGGTTAGGCTGGCATGAAATATCACTGCAGTTGGCTTTCTCAAATCGCCATCCAATGGACTTGCTGGCTTAGAGTGGTCATCAAGTTACATGTCTCCCCCTAAGGAAAGCCTCACACATGAGGGGAGGGAAGCAACACAGCACACAGAAAGCAGCCCACAGCAGCACTTGGGCATGGAATGAGGCTGAGCAGAGAAAACCTTAGACGCAATGCAAGGCCCAGCATCCGTCTTACGTAACCATCACCCCTGTCAGGGCCACGCTCACGTTCCCAGCCAGCCCCGAGCACATGTGGGAGAGGAACACGAGGGTGGAACAGGGTCTGCCTCGTTGGCCGCTTGTCCTGGGACTGCTTTGCTTGAGGCTGTGGGCCATAAAGCTCCATCGGTATCTAGCAGAGAAGTCCCTAACACAGGGCTCTCCAGCCATCTGGTTGAATCTGGCTTTTTGGAGCTGATGTTGCCATGCCTTAGTTTTGTGTCAACCCCAGGGGTGGAAGGAGTGGGGCAAAAAAAAAAAAAAAAAAAAAAATCCTGCTCCTGCAGAGCCCCAGAGGACTGTGCTCAGGCTGGAGGAGAGCAGTGTTTATTCACTCAGCTCTCAGGGCAGTCCTCAGGTTTTTCTAGGGAGGGTCCTGTACAGTCTGAGAGAGGGCAGCCCTACCTGATACCCCTTTCAGGGAATCAGTTTACCTCTTGTGATGGGACTAAGGAGAGGTTTGAGAGGGCCATTCATGTTCACCAGATCAAGATGGGAATGCATTCTGCAGAAAGGAGCGGCCTACTATGTCTTGCAGCAACCTGACTCCTTGAGGAAGAGCCCTCTTTTTATCAGTGCTTCTCTTCAGTGGGGGATCAGATTAGGAAAAGAACTTGTAGCTTGAGGCTATCTTTTGCCCAACTTTTACTCTTGGAGCCTAGTCCCAGACTACACAGCATTCAGGGCAAGTAAGGCCCCATCAGAGCCGACTTTGCTAGGAGTAGGCCAGGTTGGAGCTGAGGTATAGAAACTAATCATCTTTAAAGCATCCTGATTAATTGATCCCCCAACCCCAAGCCAGCCGTAAAGGCTTCAGGCCCAGTGGCCCTTCTTCACAGGGAGTCCTGAGTAACCCTAACCCAACTCCCTCAGGGAAGATTTGTGTCCAGCCAACTGGTCTTTCCCATGTTTATAAATGTCACTAGCCTGCATGGGTGGCCCCCATGGATGCTTGCTCTGCCCTCCTGGGGGAGTGGCAGGAAAGGTTTAGCTGCTGGCATATGACCTTTGCTGGGCTTGGCTCAGCACTAGTTTTGCTGCTTCACAAAGAGGCCAGCTTCTTCCAAGCCCAGAGCGGCTGATCTTCAGCCACGATACACTCACTGCCTGACCATGGCTGTGGTCACAGTACTGCAGCCAAAGCTGTTCCTGCTACGTTGGTTGGAAAGCTGAATCTGCCTTGGGTCCCTGAGGTCTAACCCCTCCACTCTAACCAGTATCTAAAGGGGCCAAGGCTGGGAGCTTTGCATGGGTTTCCCAAACTGAACCCTATTGGGATTGGTGCTCTAGCCCCACGGGGGTGGATATGACCCTTTCTAGAGCTACAGGCACCTTTGTGGACCCTGGGGGAACTCCTTACCTATCCTATCTTCCACAGCACCTACTCTGTGGGTGACAGACCTCAGGGTCTAAGGACTGTACCCACCAGCACCTCCAGGTCGGTTTCTTTGGCCCTCACCTCCATGGAATGGGCTTCTGGGCTATGGCTTTTCTCACCCAGACCAGCCCTTGCTGCTGTTGTCACAGCACCCTGGCTCCTTCCACTCTGGCCCTCCTCTCCCTAGCCCGCCCCTTGCCTCGACCCTTTGGGATTCCATCCTCCTGACTTATAACTTGCGCTTCTCTGAAGCGTGAGATGCTCCTGCAGTTGCCCCAGTGGCAGGTGGCAGCGGTTCCTGCTGGGACACAAGAGACGGTGAAGAGGAGATGCTTCTCCTTTCATCTCTACTACTCCCCAGTTAAGTGCCAGGATGCCTCCCAGGCTGTTACGGGCCATGAGCTTAGACACAGGACAGCCAGATCCCTTGGCAGCTTACAGAAAACTGGGAAAGGGCAAGGGAAGCTAAGCCACCCTCCAGGTCCCTTCTCCCCTGGGAATAACCCTCCATATTCCTGTAATCTCTTTCCCCAGCAAAGAGGCAGAACTATGGCAGTGCCCATCTTGCAAAGGGAAATAAAGCAATTTGGTGGATTTGACTTGTTTTTCCATCTGTCTTTTACTTCCTCTTCTCTGATAACGCATGGCATCCTTCAGCCTTCCTTCTCCCTCTTCCTCCCCCCCGGGCCGCACTGGCTTCCCAATTTGGTCTTGGTTTTCTCCCCGTGAGAGAAGAGCATGCATCGGAGGGGGGAGCAGCCTCTAGCACTTGTCATCTTCTTCCGTGTCACTCAGGAGGTCACTGACAGCTCCACACATCATGCCAGGCCCCGGTCCCCCACGCCTCCGTCGCCGATAGTGCCCATTGGGCATCTGCCAGCTGTGCCGTAGAGGTGGGGCGGAGCCAATGGTGTTGGACCGGCCCAGGCTAGTAGCCACGGCTGCCTCGAAGGTGAGCGTCTCCTCCTCGCCGCAGTCCGAGGCGTGGGAGTCTTCATGCAGGGCCAGGTAGGGCTCGGAGATATAGTGCGGTGGCGAAGAGTGCTGGCCCTGCTGAGGGTGCAAGGAGCTGGAAGACTCCGTCAGGCAAGCGCTGTTGCTCTCGAGGGCCTGAGAGGCCAGTGGGGACCCTCCTTCGCTTCCCTCTGGAGGTGGAGAGATGCTGCCAGCATGTCGCATCAGGGAGCTGTAGGAGAGGAGGGGTCGAGGCTTTGGTGGGACAGGTGGAAGCTGGCGACGACTTCGTCTTGGGGTGCTGGTGTCAGAGATGGAGGGGATGGAGCTCTCACTCAGGGAACCAGTGCCCTGAATTGCAGGAGAGACATTAAACATTAGAAACAAACAAAAACATTAGGCTAGGCTTCCTGGGATCCCTTCTTAGATCCCAGTTAAGGTCCCTGATCCCACATCTGGAGAGCTCTTGGAGTCGGAAATCCAGGGTAGGAGGCCTGAGAAGCAGTCCCCTGTACTCTTCAAATCCTTCAAGGATGAGGGGAGGGAAGGCAATAGAGAATGCTATTCCATCTACCTCAGTGCACCTCAACTTTGACTGGACAGATCTCTGATGATCCCGTTCAACTAAAAATGCAGGTTCTTAGAGTGAGACCCTACCTCGTTAAAAAACAAAAAAAAAAAACAAAAAAAAAAAAAGGGAAATACATGCAGGTTCTGCAGGGCTGGGGAAGAGACCTGAATGTGTGTTTCTAACTAGCTCCCAGCTGTGGGACCACAGAACAGACAGTTGACTAGCAAAGATCTGGAAGCACTATGTATGTAACACAAAGAGCACACAGAAGTTCTGTGAACGTTCTATGAGACTAGGCATGGTGGCACGTGCTTTTAATCCCAGAACTTGGGAGGCTGAGGTAGGAGGATCACTGTGAGTTCAAGGCCAGCCTGAGACAACATAGTGAATTCTAGATCAGCCAGGGCTGGAGTGAGACCCGACCTCAACAAACAAACAAAGAAACAAACAAAAAAGACAGCTTAGTGAAAGGTGAAAGAACACTCTGGGACTACTGTTTGGGGAATCTCTTTCTGGAAGTAGATTCTAAGGGAAGCACAAATTGCCTTCTCTCATCTTCTGTCTTGTCATTAGTGGCTTTCAGACCTCAGCTTCCATATCTATATATTCAAGGATACCTATACCCAGATGGTAAATGGACTCTAGGACAGATCTCTCTAGAAGTGTCTCTTAAGGAGGAGTCATTTCACATGCATATTTCTAGTAATTTCAATAGAACTCAAGAGGTCCTGGGAATGTGCAGTGCTAGCAAGCTCCAGGAATCATTCTGTTCTGTAGTGAAAGTTGAAAAACACTGTTCTAGAAGGCAAACCTTGTTAGACATCACAGTTTGCAATGGAGTACCAAGCCAGACAGCTTCTTGGGTCTTAGCCTGAGAGCTGAATCACCATTTCCCACTAATACTAAGGATCACACAGGAGTCAAACCTTTATGGGTAAAGCACCATCTTTATCACCTAAGTCTGGCTGTATTTGTACCTCTGGATTCTGAGGATGGGAGTGTCCTCTAGAGGCTGACTTTCTTGAGGAGAAATCCTGTATTCTGTGAGATCACACCTTCTCTAAATGCAGCTTACTTTTACATAGCAGTGTGATTTCTTGTGAATATCAAGCTCTGACCACCCACAGAGGCCTACATGAGCCTGTGGACGTCTGTGGTCTGCCCCTAGTGATAGAAATTAGGAGCAGGGTAGCCTTCTTCTGCACATAGTTAAGGACAGAGGCCCAAAAGAACACAGATGTCAACCTGTGTGGCTGGACTAGAAGGCAATTCCAGTGTGACTCAAAATGGTGATCAAGGACAATATTCTGCTTCTACCTCTTTTAATTTTTCAAAGATCTTTAATTTTTTTTCTCCCATCTGTGGGCTCTTTTTGGGTCTGCCCTCTCCTCCCTGACCCACCAACAAATTAACCCCCCCCCCCAGGACATTTAGACTTAACCAATGAAAACCATCCTACGTGGACACGTCATTTACCTCGCCAAGGCAAGTCACCTGCTTGGAACCCTCTTCAGCTTGAACGTCTCTGCTTTACTTTCTGTTTTGTTTTCCTAAAATCAATCTTTCATAACTTACTTTTCTCTGTTTCTACACCTGCCAGTTCTTTGCTAGTCATTTCAGAGAGCGACTGGTTTGGTAAAATAAGAGGGTCTGCTGCTCTAACCCCTAAGCTACACCTGTCCAGATCCCCAGAGAGCTCTGTCAGGCGCAACTCTGGTAAGACTAGCATAGCAGTCCTCCCTGTCTTGTCTTGTTGCAGGCTCACCTTGCTCTCCATACTCACCTGTCTGTTGGGGGTCTGTGACCGGCCCTCACTGGGTGACCTGGACTGACGGCGCTCTGGGGACTCCCAATCAGCCTGGGTCCCCCGTTCCTCAGAATTGCAGCGGGAGACATCAGGAGAGAGAAGGTGCTTCCGCTCTTTGGATCGTCCCCGCTCCCTGCCCCCTGAGCGGTGGGTGTCAGACTTGTGGCCTATGAGACATGGCAAATACAGCTGGTTATAATTCAGTTCACTTTGGCTACTGGAGATCACCTCCCACCCAGGAATCACACCCCAGCCAGGGATTGAGCTACTGTGAAGTAAATGTTTGTGTCCCCTCGAAATTCAAGGGAAGCCTAATCTCCAATGAAATGGTGATAGAAGGGAAGGCCTTTGGGAGGTGGCACGCTCATGATGGATAAACGCCCAGAAATAGAGCTTGCTTTCTCTCTCTGCTATCTGTCCCATGAGGGCACAATGAAAAGTGGTCTCCTGCAACCAGGAAGGTCTATACCAGACTGGGCCTGCTATCACCTTGACCTCAGACCGCCTAGCCTTTTGAATTTACTAAATAATTCCCACTTCTCCAGGCAAGTCAATAGGTGATTTGAATGGGAAGTGTGAGAGAAAAAGCTTAAAATAAAGAGAGAGAGAGAGAGAGAGAGAGAGAGAGAGAGAGAGAGAGATATTCTGTGAGAAGGCAAGTCTACAAGGTGCCACTGAAAAGACACATCAGAGAGAGAATGCAGTCTGTTCTCTTCAGTTTCCGTTTATGCCAGACATGATAAACATAGCATCTTTGCCAACAATATGGCTCAGGAATTCTGTGTCCTCTGCATGGGCCTGCAGCTTTATCAGGAAAGATGGGAGGTATCAGGGAAGGGAATTAAGAAGGTTCTGGGAATGAAACGTGACACACCTGATATAACACCAAGGTGAGAAGACTGGGATTAAAGTCAACGTTTCTCAGTTCTAGCTCTGATGCCAGTAGAGACTTGATAGGAGCCAGGGCACAGCTTTTAAAACTTGATTCCTTCAATTAGTACAGTACATTGAATGAAACTAATGATTTCTCTCTCCTTCTTGTTCTGCGTGTTTGTGGACTATGCGTGGTGTGGGTGTGTGCATATGGCACATGCACATGCATGTGAAGGTGATGTGCGTGCATGGTACCCATGCACAGAGACCAGAGAGGACAGTACAGTCTTCTCCTATCACTCCTTTGCCTCATTTACTTGAGACATGGTCTCTCACCAAGCCTGGAGTGCATGCTGCTTCTTGGTTACACTGACTGACCAGTGAGCCCTGGTCATTCCTCTTGTCTCTGTGCCCCTCCCTCACCCTCAGCATTGGAGTTACAGGTGCATGAGGCTATGCCTGGCTTTTCACATACATGCTGAGGGTTAGACTCAGGTCCCATGCCTGTGTCAAGCACTTCTACCCACTTCCTCAGTCTGAATGTACTGGTTTCTAACAAAGCTCAATCAATGTACCGCACAGGGAGGGGTGGGGAGAGAGAGAAAATGGGAGACTGAGAGGGACAGGAAGTCCGGCGTATAAAACAATTCCAGGTAGACCTATTTTGGTAATTGGTGGGAGCTGGTGGCTAAGCACAGGAGCCCCCACCATGAGAAGGGATTTCTACTACATCCCTTAGGAATCGCAATGGTTTTGCGGAAGAGTCTATTGCGAACCTTCAGTTCAATTGAATGGTATAGTCGTGTTCTCAAAAAAGGAATCATCATTTATGATGAACACAGAGGGCTTTGGTTTGTTTTAGGACTTTTTCAGAGTTGGGAACTCCTTGGGGTAAGGAGCATTCTTCCTTCCTTTGCTTTTTGACCTTTTGTCTGTTCCTAAATTTTGTCGCAGTCATCTGTGGTCCTTGCCAGAACAAGTCTACCAGCTGCCTCTGAAGACAGGCGGCCGCTGGAGATCCTCTCACCAGAGTCGGAGTTCAGGCGGTGGGCTGACAGCCGCAGGGAGGAGTGGTAGCTTCGGCGCCGTGACTTGTAAGTATTTTCACTACTTCGTTCCATGGAGAATTCCTCCAGCCATGAGGAATTTGAACGTTTATCCCGAATTGTAGAAAATGATCGTCTCATGGAGCTAGGGTCTGTCACCACCTGGGAAGAGCCCCCAGAAGAACACAAGGATTTGATTAATTATTGAAAGGATCTGAAAGTCCAGAAGTGGGACTTCAACCCCAAGTAACTGCCACCTCCTCTTGCAAAGATCTTAACTAAAGATGCTACTCAGGAAAGTGTCCTATGTCAACATAGTCACTGAAACTGGGGGGATCATTTCTTTGTGCCCAAGAATATAAGCAGTGGATTCAAGAATACAAACACAGTATTCTAAAAGCTTCGTAGAATGTGTGCAGGCACTGGGTAAGCAGCCCATAGAGCCATCTACCATAAGGGTGCAGTCAAGACCTGCTACAAATACTGAGCTACGTTGAAATAGATAAGAACAATTATCAAAATGGCTACATCATAAAGGAAGCATGGCCTTTTTTTTCTCTTCTTTTTCCCTTGACAGGGAAGGCCCTTTCCTATAGCACTAAAGCCTAGGAGAGCTTACTACCTAACCCTTACTAACTACCACCCTCCCTTCTGCTACCCTAGCCCCTAAAACTCTGGTGTTCACATTCTTCACAGATGTTGAAACAGAGTCACAAAAACTTCTTGTCTCTGTCAAAACCTGATGTAAGTCAGACAGACAAAGAAGCCAGGAAAACAGACAAAGAAATGAGGTGTGGCCTGTGTTGGTTAAGACAGTCCTGACATACAGTGGAGTGTACAAGTAAGTACATATGTACTACAGGAGCCAGGAAGTGAGCAAAGGATGGAAAATACACAGAAAAAAAAAATGCTGGAAAATCTCTCCTGCTTGGCTGGTTGAGTCTTAAAAATGCTTATCCCAGTGTGAGAGAACTTAGGCCACTTTGCTGGGGAGGAGTTCAATTGAAACACACCGTAGAAGAACAGGTTCTATTAGAGATAGTCCATGAGCCAGATTTGGTTTTACAGGTAAGGGGTGGGGAAAAATTCAGGGCTTACCTGAAAATGTCAGGTATTTCATAACCCACCTAATAAGCTGCCACCGAATAAGGTAGGTGGTCTTTGTCTTTTTACCTGGGGATCCATAGTCAGACGTGGCATAGAGGATGCCCTCCCTGATCCCGCATGCTCCTGAGTGTCCGAAGGAAGGTAGATGCCATGGTTAGAGGACTGCACGCTTTTTAATTCACTAACCTCTGGCTCCTGGAAATAAACACACAGCCAAGCTTGTGGGACTTGGTTCCATATGATAGTTTCTCACCTCCTATGGAATGATCCTGCCTCTGTAAGAATGGCTCTGAGATGGGAGACTGTGTTTTTAAGGTCTTAGTGGGTATGTGGGTGTATGTATGTGTCTATGTATACACATGTGGTATCCCAGATTCCCTGAACAGAGAGCTATAGCTGGGATGGAGAGGTAAAGCCTGCCTTTTCTGACAGAAGCTGCATTTTTAAAACACTAAGTAATGCTTTAAGGTATTATAGTTTTATCAAACAAACGCTTTTGGTAACTATACATTTTAGATATGTGAAACATACTTTCTAACAGGTGAGAGTTTTGTTTATTCTCTGAGGAAGGCTTTGGCAGCTGAGGAGTCACTAATTATCTGATATCAAATATGTTGTGACAAGCTTTAAGATGCTCAAATTTATTAGGTAAAAGTTTACGATTAAAACCATCTGTCAGAGATTCACTAAGTAATGCAGTCCAATAGAAACATAATGCAAGCTACTTCTCTGGTTAGATGTGTGGTTACTAGGAAAATTTTACTTAAATATTTTTTTTACCCAATATATACAAATATTATCACATCAACAAGTAATCACAATAAAATGAATGTGATATTTTACATTTCATTTGGACTCATACCATTTTAAGTGATAATCAGCCATATGTGGCTAATATATACAGCATCAAGAGTGTTATACGTTTGGAGGCCAAATTCCTTTGTCATTTACCTGGTTATAGAATGTGAGCTGGGGGCTGGAGAGACGGCTTAGCAGTTAAGCGCTTGCCTATGAAGCCTAAGGACCCCGGTTCGAGACTCAATTCTCTAGGACCCACGTTAGCCAGATGCACAAGGGGGCGCACACATCTGGAGTTCGTTTGCAGGGGCTGGAAGCCCTGGCACACCCAATTCTCTCTCTCTCTCTCTTTCTCTCTCCTCTCTTTATATCTGACTCTTTTTCTCTCTCTCAAATAAATAAATAAAAATGAACAAAAAATTTTTTAAAAAAGAATGTGAGCTGGACAGTTGTATATATACTGTATGAAGATTGCCAGTATCATTGGGTGAAGAATGAAGCTGCCTTAGAGATGCTTACATTACCCACCTAATGAAGAGATCTAAGAGCATCTGAAGATTGTACTAGAAAAAAAAAAGTCATTTTATATTTAGGAAATGAGAGCCTAAAAACATGAGTGCAGGAGTAGGGTACTGCTCAAAGAAATGGATGCCCCCCTCGGCCTTCATGGTTAGCGGTGTGTATAGGAGAAAGGGCTCCCCAAGATATGTGATGTGTGCCCTTGTGGAACTTGAGGAAGTTATGGCATTTGCAATACATGGTTTATGTGGCACATAATTCTGACTCCAAACAGACGTGGTAACGACACTGTGGTCTACAGGTGTCAGAGGCGGTGTGAGACACACTCCATATGCACACACACAAATCATGGCCACACCTCCAGACGCTGGGCAGAGACCCTGAGGGATGGGCAGGAGTACACAGTGGTGAGCGTGTAGCATGGCTGACACCTGAGTTAAAGTACGGACACCAGCACTGACAAGGTGAACACAGATCCAAAAAGTCCTGCCACTACAGCTTGGCCTGGCAGGAGGGGACCCACAGAAATGAAGAGGTAGTAAAGTCTTCCTGGGGGATAAAACAGACACGTTATTGAATCCCCCCCCCCCACCAAACTCACCAGGTAGAAAAAGTATAAAATGTTGAGGCTTTTTAAGGATCAAATTGTCTACCAATTTAGTCCCTAGGCCTTGGTACTAAGAGGGGAAGGTGGGGAATTACTGCAAGAAATCCTACCCTTTACCCCAATAACAACCTTGAGAAATCTTTCAGCTCACCAGTGGTGTCTGGACTTGCTGCCTTCCCAATGCACACATGCACTGGCCTGTGTCTCAGTGACCACAGGAAACAGTTACCCAGCTGAGCTACTGAAGCATCCTCCTCTGAGAACACATTCCACCACATACCCATGCCCCACAAGCCGGCCTCATTCTCTGCACCACATTATCCATTTGGGGTGACTCTGGGATGGACAGTAGTGGCAAGAAGGGGTCAGGAGATAAATGAGAGAGGCAAATAACCACTGCTCACTTAACATTAGCTGTCTACACAGACTTGGCAAAGGCCACATTTGTCTTGTTCTCTCTGGTCCAATTAAGCTTGGAAGGAGATATAGGCTCATGGTTCCTGAACTAGGAATATTAGTAAAGATGATTAGCTTTGGCAATCACATTTACCTTTTCTTTAATTGGCTCTCTCTTCACTAAGCTTGAACTTGACTCATTAGGCCTCTCAGAAAGTTCACCATCTAGGCTACTGCAAAATTCATTTTGGGCCCAGGAAAATGATCTTATGGGCTTTTTGGAATGTATTTGGCCTTGTAGAACTGCAAACAAAGGGATCGATTTGCCTGAACCCACACACAAGAGAAGTGGTAACGTCTTCTGTACCTCTTAGCAGAGAGAGAGAATCAGTACTGTGAATGCTACCACTAAATCCTAGAGGAGGTGGACTTCATTAAAGACTGACAGGGGCATTCTTGTGTTCCTGTAAGTAGCTGCTGGTACACTACATTACCTTGTTAGAGTCACTCATTCTATGGTGTTTTATCTTGACGCCTCCTATCGTGGGCAAGATTTTTATAAGTAACATTTGCTTCTAAACTGCCTGCTCAGGGATATTTCAGGTCTTAGCCTGAAGCAACGTAAGTTCCTCTCGGAGGGAAGGGATCTCTAAAACTATAAAACCAGAAGAATGAGCCTGAAAAACTGGGCCCAAAAGGGCTGAAAAAAATGACAGTGGGGGAGATCAAGAATCCAAGCAATATTTTTTGAGCTCATATAACTCATTCATTCACCAGAGATTGCTGTTCTTGGAACTGTCCATCATCGGCTGGGTCCATACAAGCCAACTGGAATATTTCCTGGGGGGAGAGTGGACTCATTGAAGGGTATCCACTCCGGCCACTCCTGAAAAGCAATGCCAAATTCAGAGGTAATGAGAGATAAAGAAACAGTCATGCCATAACTTCCACTATCAAGTCCCCATGTAAGACCTCCTTCCCCACAAGGACAACACCCTGTACTCTCGGCTGGCTTATGAGCTGCTGACTTGAAGGTGGCTGGGCCTAGAACAGAAGATGTTTAAGAAAGTATTAGAAAACATGGAAACTGCTGTTCTCAACCTGCATTTGGAATCATTCATCACTCTTCTGGCAGCTAGAATATCTGTGACAAATGACATCATTTGTCACACCCAGCCATATGGAAGACCAGTGCTAGATTATAAACCTGTTTCTGTTGAGTTTCTCCATTGGACAGAAAAATGCCATAGTTTAAACAGTGAACAGCTTGTTTAAACATTAAACAGCCATAGTCTTTTAAAGAAATGTCCCTACTCTTCAGTAAGTTGGCTTCATCGCACCAGTATTCATAGCCAGACTGAACTCAATGTAGTTCAATTCTATGAACATTTCCTCAAGGTTGTCTGTATGTTGCACCCTGTGTCTGTTGTTTCATGAACTACATGATTTCAGGGATGGGACTGAAGTGAAGACCTCATGATTGCTGGCTATGCAGAAGGAGGTTTAAATGGTGATGAGTAGAGACAAAGACAGAGCCTGAAAAGTCTCTAGAGGCCTTTGTGATAAGCTCAGCTGTCAAATTGACAGGATTTAGAATCCCCATGGGAAAAATTTCTGGCCATATCTGTGAGGAGCTTTTCCAGATTAGATTAATTGAGGTGGGATGACCCACTGTAAATGTGGACAGTGCCACCCTACGGGCTGGGATCCGAGACACCATATAGAGTAGGAAGCAAGCCCTGCCATCCATGGCTCTTTATGGATGCAATGTGACCAGCTCAAGTTCTTGCCACCATGATTTCCCTACCATGATGTACCATGCCCTTGAACTGACAAAAATAGACCCTTCCTTCCTTAAATTGCTATGTGTTAGAGGTATTTTTATCATGGCAATAAGGAGAGTAACTAATAGGGCCCACAAGTAAAAGGTATGGAGAGCTGTCACAGTACATTGTCATCAAGCCATGGCTATTTATACAATCGTATACACCTAGCTGGTTAGAAGGGGGGAAAAATACAGCTAACCTTTCCTGAAAATTTGCCTTCTGTTACAGTTCACTGCCACCAGTATAGTGACAGCTGCCATTGGCCTGATGGAGAATGTACCGTGAGCAGAGTGGTGACAGGAAGAGGGAGAGTCAGCACAGCAGCTTTCGAAGGTGGTGGGCCTCAGAGGGGATGTGGCACCATCTCTCCTGCGCTCAGCGTCCTGCTGTAGCCAGAGCCACCTCATAGTAGTCTACTGCGGGTGACTCTGCCTTTAGTGGAACATTTATGGAATGAATAAGGATTGCCAAAGAATAATCTGAGGAGCAATCTGACCAGATTAGCCTCACAGAGATCTGAAGGACAGAGCATCACTTAATGGGTCCCCTAGCTGCCAGGGTGAGTGTTAGTAGAATTTTCACAACTGCTCCTGAGTCACTGATATTTAAATGATCTGCCTAAATGTCAGTCCTCTCGTGGTGTGTCCTCCCCTGAAAATCAAAGAGCAGGATGAACACTGCTAGTACAAGACACCCCTTTAGACCCGTGAGAGTAAAAGTAGACTCTTCAATAGGTGGTAGGTGGAGAAGACCTTTTTTGGTTTGAATATGTCCCCAAAATTTAAAGTGTTGAAAATTTCATTCCTAAAGTTTTACGTTTATGTCATTTGAAGGTGTGACATTTGCAAGGCAATTAGGATTTGGCGCCATCATACGAGAGGAGCCCTCAGGATGTATTAGTGGCTTTATAACAGGAATGAAAAACCCAGTGGTCCAAGTTAGCAAGCCTGCTGCGTCTTACTATGTGATGCCCTACACCACAATACGATGTGCTAAAAAGGCTATCTCATACCAGGTATGCTGAGATGCAGAACTGTCAGCCAACTAAAATTCTATTCCTTATAGACTACTTAGTTGCAGATATCTGGAATTCTAGGAGCATGGGAAAAGTGACATCAAGGGAGGCAGGTGAGGTGAGAGGCTACTGCTGCATTCTAAACTTTACTCTAAAATCAAAAAGCTTCATGAGCAGGAGATGACTCAGTTCAACCTGTCATGTGGCTCAGTGACTTCAGGGGTTCTGTTTGTTTCCTGCTGCTCTAACAAAGAAACCTGTGCTTAAAACATGCCTTCCAGGAGTTTCTCTGCTCAGTGCCTGGCTTTCCTGGAGAACAGCTGACTGGGGTCAAGGATCTGCTAACTATGATCACCACCATAGGCCTCAGACAATCTTTATGAATAATGCATAGATCTAGAAATACAGATGGTCCTGAGGAACCAGCCTACCATTCCCCCCAGAGAACTCATTTCAGGGACAGGTACTCACTTTCCACCCAAAAGTTCAGACCAGAACCATAAGGTCACCTTGACTCTTCTCCCTCCTTCACTCCACATAGCAAATCAATTTTCAAATCTCACCCAGTCTACCTATCAATCATCTGCTCACTTCCCTCCACTTCTATCCTGGTAGTCCAAACTACTGGCACTGATAATTTACACAATCACAGCAAGCTACTAAATAGATGTCTTTAGAACTGCTGCCCCAATTGGTTTAGTCTATATTGAACTCATGCATGAATTTTTGACTGCACAAATCTGATGTCACTCTGAAGCATAACCCCACTTTCCTCAGCCGAAATTTAAACTACTTTATCTTGTTTACAATAACCTCTAAGTCCTAAACTCTATGTAGCACTCTCAGCCTGTCAGGAGCCACCTGTCTTGATCTCTATTTTCTAACCGTATTCGTTTTTAGGTACCTTAAACTATTACACCCTCACCTCTCTTGAAGCACTTGACTTCCACGTCTCAGAATTACTTCCCTGGGGAATCCCTGTGTCCCTTCTCCCCAGCAGTCCTACCACTAGATGAGTGGCTTCCCTCTCATGGTGTTGCAATAGCCTGCCCCTGCATTTGAACCTGTATCACTCATATGACTTCTGTTTCCAGATTTGTCTCTCTGGGGACTATGGTCCTGACAGCTGAATTGCCAGTGCTTAGGTCAAATTTGCTCTAAATAAATGTTGATAAAATCAGTGAGTAACTGAATTGAAAAAAAAAAGAAACCATGAAAGAGAGGCTGAAGTGATCCCATAGCATGGGTTCATTTGTGAAGAAAATTATAGACAAAACAGAGATCTAGATGCTGGAGCAAGTGGGTGATTTCCATTTCTAGACGAATGACCCATGCAAAACAGTGTAAATTCTTGTGGCAAGTGGGACCCCACTTCTCCAGTCATACCTCTTCCCTCTCTTCCTGCACAGAGCAAAAAACAGTGAACCCCTGGTTTCTATGGACAGAAGAAGCCATATGCTACTCTTTTACCATATCAAATGGTCTGTACAAGTAACCAGTGGCCTTGGCCATAACTCTGGGCATTTCCTTCTCTTCCAAATATGTTGGAGTATGACAGCTGAAAATGCTTTGTGAAAACAGATCTCTAATTCCACAGGCAGGAAGAAATGGTGTGAGCAATTCCAAATGGTGTTCCAACAGAGGTTTCATTCCATAGCTGTGGATACCACTTTCTTGCTCTATAGTTAAGTTTACTCCTTATGGATGACTAGTTGTACAAGAAGCTAAGCCCAACCACAAAAAACATATATTTCCAATGAGCAGGGGAACTCATGCCTTTTGGGTGTCCACTCCACACTTGCTAATAATAAAAAGATAATGTCATAATGAGATGTGCATCCTAGAGTAGTCATTTATGAATAATGACCAAATTGAGGACAAGCCTCAGAACTCAGAAGCTTTGGCAGACTCTTTAATTATGGTTTTGTTTTGACTTCCATTTTTTTTTTTTTTCTATTTCAAGATTTCTTTTGGTCATTAAAGATAACAAGGTATCGGAGAAAGACTCCAGAGTCAGAAGTAATTGATTTGAAATGCTAGGTCTGCTTTCTCCTAGCCATGGTCTCTGTGCTTTTCATTTGTATAAATGGTGAAATATAAATATGGAAATCTATGTGAAAAGATACATATGCATACACATATTTTCCAGGGTATAGGTTGCTACTGTAATGAGAATCAGGTGAGAGCAAGTAAACAGTGTTTCTAGAAGTATTGACTCCACAGAAATAATTCAGTAACAGTTGCTTCTCTTCCCCTTTACACTCAGAAATCATGGCCCTCCTGAAGCACTAGGACACTACAAGTAACAATCAAGACTCTGATAGATAAAGTCTTCAAAATAGAACTATAGCTAAGATGCTAGTGTCTTGAAACATGAGTCAACACTCCCCTCTGTGGCTGTCCTTTCAGAATCCAATGTATCTGATGTTGGTTATAGCATTAAACATCTTTTTGCTTTTTTCTTATCCATGCTGGTTGATTATTTTGAGATACTAAACCTCAGAAAAATAACTGGCTTAGAGTACAATTTCTTGGACATTTCTAAGCAAAGATTTTCCAGGCCTGCAAAGTGGCATGAGTGACAAAATACAAGCAGGAGGTGGGGACCCCTTTGGTGTTACTCACAGGCCTGAAACGGGGTCTTGTTGGAGATAAGGCAGGGCTTTAGCATTAGCAATGATCTCCTGAGGCAGTGATGAGGGCTCCATGCGCTGGAACATGGGTGCATTTTTCTGTATCAAAACAAAGAATTCCCATGACTCCCTGGGGACTGCTATGGAATAAGATACAATTTACATGAGCAACACAGATGCATCATTGATTCTTTGTCTGTTTTCATTGTTGATCTGCTTGGCTTCTAATCCCATAGCATTCCAACCTTCTTGGACCCTGAAACTCTCACTGCCCTGGCAGTGATGCTAACAACCTGTCTTCTCAGGAGCCCACATGATTGCTCATGGCCCACCCACCCAGCATGCTTCATTAGGCTTCACCTGTTCTTCCAGCTGCTGCCTCTGCTTCTTCACCTTACTCTGTTTATAGTAGTCCATGATCATCATTGCTGCATATATTTTGCCCACTGTCAGGTCAGAGGCTAAAAACAACACAAACGGGGCATGGTGATGAGCAGGAGGATATATGGGTGGGCATAAGCTTTCTTACCAGCTCTCTGAAGCAGCTTTGCATTTTCAGAGCCCATTGATCCAGTGTTTACTGAGGCTCTGAAAGTCAATAGATATGCCTGTGATGACAGGACAGTGGTAAGAAGTTCACTAGGAAACACCACCTCCTATCATTCTAGATGTCCATGTCTAAGAAACAACACCTTTTACCAAATTAAAAGTATTGTGTGGAGACAGGGAGCTATTCTTCCAGAAAGGTACATTCACAACCACAATGACTGAGCCTGAGAAACAAATTCCAATTAATTAAAAGGACTTTATGAACAGAAAACTTAGTTCTCTAAGAGTAAAGGAGGAACCTTCTTATATCTTCTTGGTCACTCATTCCCCAAATGGCATGGCCTTGGCGTGCTAGGTCACAATGACAAGGACACTTGGGAGGAGCCCCCACACCTTTGGGCATGGGCACAAGCAGATCCAGCATCTTCTGGGACAGGTGAGGCCAAATGGCCAGGGTCTCCTTTTGTAGCTCTGAGTCTAGCTGCTGTCTGTCTGCACCACCTAAAACAAGATAAATTAGTAATAAAAAAAATTAGAACAGATACAGAAATAACAAGGACTGAGGGAGGAGGTGGGAGCAGAAGCTGAATCAGCATGGCACCTCACATTCTGAGAGGAGACCTTGGCAGTAAATGATAGTAGATCTTGGTATACGGGTCTTTGTGCTGAGGAAGCAGAACACACTTTGGCCGCCATTTCCAATGACTCAGGCATATTAATGCTTCAGCAGTCTGAGTCCCTGAGACCAAGATCAACTTCCTCAAAGGTTCTAGAACCTCTGAGGTGCTCAGTACCTCAGAGGAAAGCCAAAACAGCCACGAGGAAGCCTCTTGCATCTATATTCATACATTATTTCTTCCAGAGACAGTTTAATCCACAGTTTAAATGACCTGACTTTTAAAAAGGACTTGGAGCAAACATGAGAAGGCTGAGGTCTATCTGGGAGCAGTAGACTGTTTATGTCATCAACCACTGAATTAGCAATCAAGACGAGAGGAGTACTGCCATGTCCTTCATGGTGAGACTCACTTTAGAAGCCTCCCGTGATTTGAGAGGAAGAGGCCATATTGGGGGGAAAATGTCAGAATTAAAATTTATATGTCCAATAAATAATATTTCTATGATGCTACAATATGCTGGATATGGAAGACAAAACCATTTATTTACCACAAAAAAGGGCAGGTTTTAAAGTTATTGAGTATTAGAGGTGAAACCAGAACCCTGATATTTAACTGCCTTTTTGTGGCCGTGCTGGCTGGACAATGGTTCAAGTGGCTCCATACTGTACCATCTTACACAGGTAATTTCAGAATCCCCCACCCCTTCCAGGCTTTAGCTTCTTCTCTTCCCTTGCTAAGCTGACCTTTGGCAATTTTAATGTCCAGAGCTGTCCGGATCAGAGCCATAAGTGTGGAGGTGAAGTGGACTGTCATGTCTTCAGCTACAGGCATATTCATCAGGACCAACCTCTGTGTAAAAGAGAAAAGAGAAACAGCAGGCAAAAAAGAACAAAAAAAAAAAAAAACATATATTTAAAGACACCTTGGTGAGAAGGGAAGAAAAGTGCAGAGGTCAAGTGCACAGACAAAAAAGAAGGGCAAGGATTCCCCATCCGGTCCCAGCCCTGCTCTCCTTGCTTCTCACTGAAGGCTCATGGGCTGCTGCTTTTCTAGGGTGTGAGGCCAAATTCCAAGATAAGGGGCTTCCCTAATCATTCTGTAGAATTCCCCCATGAGAAGTGCTAAGAATGTCTTCTATGGGGATGGAAAGCGATTTCAAGGAGAAGTGGCTCAGGGAAAGGAGCCAGCTCTGGGAGGTGGCTCCTTTCCCTGTCTCAAGGCTGCTCCATATTTTCATTTGTCCCATGAACACCCCCAAACTTGATGGAAAGATAGTGATGGAGAGAATTGGCTTTGCTGATCTCACTTGAAAGATGTATCCTGGTGCCCCCTTTTTGAGTCTTTAAAAGATGAAATTTGCCAGCACATGACTGAACATGCAGAAGTTCAAGTTATCCAAGGGATGCGGTGGAGCAGGATGGACAAGGGGAGAGTGCAAACAGGTGCGAGGGGGGAGAGGGATGAGGGAAGCAGGGGAGAGAGCCAGAGAGAAGGGTCACAGGCAGGAGCAGAGTGGGCAGGCCCTGTTCCCCTCACCCAGAGGAAGGGATTCAACTGAAATGGCCAAATCCACTTTCCCGAGAGTATCTCCTTTTCGGAATCATCATTTAACTTTCCTCCAAGTCCCCTCTCCTGTTCTCCTCCCAAACTTCACCTCAGAAATACAGAGAAGTCAGTGCTATTTCTCACCACCTGGCAAGTTTGGATGTGACCATCATGAGCAGAAAGGACACCAGCCTCTAAGCTGTGCACAAGAAGCCATGTACTGGGGCAGAGGAGGGTCCTAATGGCCACATTCCAGTGAGGGGCTGTCTGCGGCAGTTTAACTTAAAGATAGCAGCAGGGTCTCTGGCAGAGCCGCCAGCCTGATGGTGGTGGGGAGGTGGCCCTTCCCAAGCTAAGCCTCTAGTACTCAACTGGAACATCTTGTCTAAAGCAATGCCATGGACATGACGTCCTGGGGTGTAAAAGCAGTATCTTGTTTGGATCCCAGTTCCATCTTGCTCACTTCTGTGAACTTCTGGGGAAATGGCAACATTTCAGTGATGTCCACCTAGGTGAATGAGAAGGCTCCAGAATTCTGGGCCAATCCAAAGAGCACAGAGGCGCTATCACTAATGAGTGAAGAACACTGCAGGTTCTAGAGCCAGGAGCACCCTCATGGCAGGTGACTCTCCGTGTGCAATGCTAATTGGTCAAGCACGAGGAAGCTACCCACGACTCAGTCATGCTGAGAAGGCGAAGCTAGTGCAGAAGGCCTGTCGTTGCCCTCTCCCTTATCTCCAGAAGAACCGGGCAGCTGTGCCAATGGGGAAGAAGGAAGCATTCCTGTCTGTCACAGGACTGAGGATATGTTCCTTGTTTGTCCTAATACATAGAAGAACTTAAGCCATTGTTCCTTCCTATATGTTGTGGGGGAAGAAATTTGTTAGGAGTTTTCCTCTCTCCTAAAAATTTCTTCTGGAGCCATGTTTAGGAATTTTTGCATTATTTCCTAATTTGTCTATGTGAACCTTTCTTTCTTTTTTTTTTCTTTTTCTTTTTTTTTTTTTTTTTTGGTAAGCTCTGATGGCTATTTTGTAGTAGGCCATATAGATTATTCCCCTGGCCACCACTCTCCTCCTTTATAAGGAAAACAAGCCACTTAACAATGTCTTTCTAGGAACTGCTCATGAGAAGAGAAGCCACACACTTGTCAAAACACAGAGTAACACATCAAAAGCTCCACAATGAACAGCGCTGAAAGCCACTCTTAAATCCTCTCGTGACTTCAACCTGACGTTAACTTTCCTGACGATTCAGTCTTTCCTTCCCTCCTCCACCTCCCCAGCCCAGCTTCCTCCCATGTTCTGTCCTCCCCACAACTGGATCCCATTTTCTGTTGATCTCTAACCCAGAACAGAGGAAGGGGTGGTCTACCTTATATGCCACTTTGGAGGGACATCTCTTGCCGAGGCCTAGCGGTGGTGACATGAGAGTCAGCATTTCATACATCTCAGTGTAATGGATGCGGCCACTGCTCATAGGGGTTGGTAAGTAGGGATGGGCAGGGCAGGAGGGATGGCAGGGGAAGGGAAGGAAGTTGGGCGGGGGTGGGAGGGTTGCAGACAGGTAGGAGAGGAGAACAGGCATTCCCAGATAGCCAAAACAAAATAATACAGAAAACAGGAGAAGAAAAACAAAACAAAACAAAATGGACAAACAGGAAAAGAATAGGAAACCTGTTAATCAGGGCAAATCATACAAGTGACTCCATCCTGGTGCAGATTTATATCACGCCCCACACAGACCCGGGAACACCGGTGGTAACCTCTGGTCCCTCTGACACGGTCAGAGGGTGCTGTCTATTGGGGGCTCATTGTCTCCTTCTTGGTTAACGCTGGCTGCCCTGACTTCACAATTCTCTCCAACTACCCCCCAGAGTAACACAAAGAACGTCTTCAATTCCCAGGGCTGTGCGAGAGCGGTATAAACCGGATAGATGGTGCTCCAGCCTTGGGTAAGAAGTTTGGGCCCCCACTGGGGCTGGGATGCTGGCCTGGAAATCAGGCTTGTCCCTGGCCCTGAACCCACAGGCGGAACGTCATGTATCCCCCCCTTTCTGTGCTGTGTGTGCAGCAGGAGGTGGTGGCTTGCGTTGACAGTGGTGGGCTGAGGTTGCTTGTCAGAGAGTCGGCCCCATTGCTTCCACCTGGCTCTGTGGACAAGAGTGCTCTTTATTCCCCAGCATGCACCAGGTTGATGGCATGCCGGGGACAGAAGAAACAAAACCAGGAGGAGGAGGAGGAAGAGCATCTTGCATGCCATGCTACCCTCCCCAGCTCTCTCACATGCGACTGCAGGTTTCACTAGGGTGGAGTTTAAAGAGTTTCATCAGAGGCAGCTGTTTAGCCTCCCGAGTTCAGAATCACTGTGACACATTCCCAAGTCAGCTCCGTCCGTTGCCTAGGCACACATCCTTCCTGAGCCTATGTCTTCTCCCAGCTGCCTGGGCAGTCAGTGCTACTCTTCTCTCCCGTTGCACCAGGAGAGGGCTCCTTATCTGGGAGTCTTGGGTCTTGGATTAGGGCTTGGTAGAGCTATCAAGATATTGAGGGTTGCCGGGATATGGCAAAGTAAGGATGTAAAGTGAACGATGTCCTTGGGCTAATCAACAGAGTGACTCAGCAAGTATGGCATCTCTCTCACAACGCCTTGCAAGAATCAAAGGCAAGGGCTCAGCAGCCACTTCATTATCTACCGAGAACATTCTAGACTCTGAGCTATGACATTCTCCAACAGCCCCCAGTCCATGCTTCTTTTACCGTATCATACTCTTGCCCTAATTCTTTATCTCTTCTCACCTCCTCTCTGCCTTACTGCTTAAGCTATCATTCCTAGAGAAAACCATCCAGGAAATGGAAGGGATGGCAGAGACAAGGATGACTAGAGCTCGACTTTGATTCATTCTACATGGGATGATGCCATTTGATTACAACAAGGCTCAGTGAAGGGAAAATGGAACTCCTAGATTAAAAGATTTCTGCATTCTCCGGAAGATGAGAGGTTCTCTGACAAAACATACAGGCTAAGGTGGGCTGGATTCTATGTACGTGTGTGTACATGCACCAGTGCGTGCATGTGAAGAAAAGTGAAAGAGATTAAAGCGGCCTTCCTATTAAGTCTGTAACTCCTTTCTGCCTTTCCCATAAAATGCGCCCTTCTTCCTACAAAACAGCTGCTGGTTCTGGGAAGGTTTGGACCTCTTTAAACTCAAAGGAAAGCAACATGAAGGCTCCCTCATGGAGCACAGTGGTAGTGGAGCAGAGGGCGGAGAGGGTTAGATGCTGTAGCCCACTGCAGGTCATGGCTGGGGACTGGGAAGCAAACCTTGCAAGCCACCCTGTAGGGGCAGTTCTCTCCTAGGCCCAGAGGAGGCGAGATGACCCGCACTAATTTGTACATATCCTTATACGGGATCCTGCCGCTGTAAAGGAAGCACAGGTGGGTTAATAGGATACTCAGAGAAGGGCGGAAAGGAAATGGCAGCTCTGCCCTGAAGGGGCTGCCAGGAAGAATGAAGTGCACCTACTGTTTTTTGTTTGTTTGTTTGTTTGGTGTCTAGCATCATCATACCAGAACAATAAGCCAACACCACCTTGCCAAACTGTGGCCCCAAATTTTCTCAGGAAATCAAAGTCCACCTAATACCAAAAGGAACTGCCTGATGCCCAAGAGCACCCAAAAATACCTATCTGGCCTGATGTAGCCACAGCCCTGCTCTAGGTAGGCTTCTGAGAGTAAAGACGGACAGTGCGTTTTATTGTCCAGAGCAGATGGCAGTGTGCCAGGGTGTGGACTGCAGAACTGTTTGCTTCTCACAGACACTGATTACAGTCAGTTACTCAGGCCTGCCTGTCAGGGGCAGTGGGAAGTCAGTGTCTTTCTGTAGACTGCGAGAGACAAATCTCCCATTAGGCTAATTAGCAAGGAACACAGTTGGCATGAAAAAAATTTGCAAAGGGCTTTGGATCTTTGTGACAGATTTTTTTTTCCTGAGTTCAGCTTGGGTAAGCTTGGCTCTGTTCTGTGGGAACCTGCTGGGATCTGTGTCCAGAAAGCCTGGGAGGGAGCCTTGGAAACACCACCACCACTACCACCCAGCTCCATTCCTGCTACCCAGGATCCAGGATGGATCCTGCCAGAATTCCAGGAATAATGTGACCTGTCTTTCCAATCCTTTCTTCTAGGACCCTGCTAGAGAGTTCTGGCCACCATGTGATCCAAAGGTCTGGATGTGCCCTGGAACAGATGGGGGTTTCTGTTGAAAATTATAACCACAGTATGTCCACTGGCGCATCCTCGCTGGCAGCCACATAGAGGCTAGTGTCTTGTCCTGCTTTACACCACTGGACTTTTCCAGACTTGAGTGTTGATGATGCCCGTTCTTCCGGAGAGCAGTTCATCAGTACACCCAAGTCTCTTGCCTCTTGAGAGGATGGAATTTCACCACATGTCTATTCGTTTTTGCTTCTTAATGTGCTGGCCAAGTAGGGAGTTTACAGGTAGTCATAATCTAGCACCCTCAATGACCTGTCATTTCCCTTTAGAAGATGCTGGCTTACTGGAAGTTTCTTGGGCTCTTCCACACTCCCTCATTCCAATGAGGAATCACATTGACCTCTCATCACAGCAAGCCATCCTGCCCTAGATTTTCAAAGCCACCAAAAAGGCTCTCTTTTGTCTTTTGCTCGGTTCATGTGCCTAAATCTTAACATCAGTCCTTGTGTTTCTTCCCAGCAACTAGAATGAAGGAGGAGAAGTGCGTTTAATGCACATGACACATGGATCCAAAGACAATTGGAAACCCAAGGAAGTTGTAGTTCTGAGAGCCAAGGATACCTGAGTGAGCGGCGGTGAGCAGTGGTCTCCTCTGATTGCAAACATGTTCTCTTCTTTCCAGTAGCTGACTAGAGACAACTAACCCCACAGCTATCCATAGTTTATAGATGTTGATTTTCCTTACTTCCCAGTTGTGTTCACATACGGTTATTATTGATCACAGTAACAGCAGCATGAATGATGGACTATCATGCTCACAACCTTGCTTCACGCTAGGTAGGTCTCACTATCACCAGCTGATAGGTGAAGAAGCTGGGAAGAGTTAAGCAACTTGTCCAAAGCCACAGAACTGATAAGACTCAGACCTGGCACCATTGTGCTCCAAGATTCTGCTTGTTGCTTTCTAAGAAATTTCTACTGGAAAGTGTCCAGAAAGGAGAAGCTGTTGCTCAGTCATGGCAATGCGATTGGATTAGATAGCTCTGTGCTCTGGGGTCATTAACCATTCACTATAGGGAAGGGAAGAGTAATTATGATTCACCTGTTTATCCATAAAGAGCAAGTTAACCCAAGTTTAACAATCTCACAGGTGGATAGATTTGTGGAGGAGTCTCAAATTGTGAAGGCAGTCCCAGGTGGAGGTAATATGGTCCACTCCTGTAAGTATGGTATTTCTTATAATATTTTCAAAGATGGGCTAAAATAGGTACAATGATGAGGTAAGACCCAGAAGCTAAGATGAGCTGGGTCAGAAAGGTTTTCATTCATGCAACTCTCTCCCTGTCCTCAATGGCAAGGGACAAAATAATGCCTTTGTCTCTTTAGTAGAGGTCAGTAAACTTTGTGTACAATAAAATTTTTATAGTAAATATTTTCAAGTTGGAGGGTCATGCCATTTTTGTCACAACCATTCAACTCTTTCTTATAGTATGAAAGCAGCTATCGATATTAATAAATGTATGGTTTCAACTATGCTGCAATAAAACTTTATTTATAAAATCAGACAGTGGGCCAAACAGTCCACTGGATGGTACTTTGCTAAACCCTGCCCTGAAGCCCATTGGCACAACATCATTTGAGAACTGGACAGTGAAAAACAATAAAGAATTTACCCTTGCAAGTTCCTAACACTTAATTCAGGATCAGGTAATAAAAATCCCACACATACTGAAGGGAACATTTGGAAGGATATCTGGCTTGATCGTTTGCAATAAAATATCAATTTTATATCTAACTGCATCTGTTGAGAGGTGAGAGAAACAGAACAAGATATCCCATTAGCGCAGAAAACCCTTGTCAAAGCTCCTGATGGCTCAAAGGAGTCCACCAACATTGTTAAGAGAAAGAGACTGGGAGCTCCTCTGGGAACCAAGCCATCGAGGTGGAGAACGTGTGGAGATCTGTCAAAGAAGGGTGGGGCCTGCTACAGAAGGAAAGAGGGGACCAAGAATGGCCAAGAAGAAAAGTCTTCGGTGACTGGTTGATACCAGAGCCTCTTCCATGAACCACAATCAAGGAGTCTCCTTTCCTTCTGTAATAGGCAAGTATTTAGGCAGCTCTGATCATAATTCTTTCCTGGGAATTCCAGAGGCCCTTGATCTCTAGGTGACCAAGGACCCTACGCACCATGCAGCTCTGTCATATTCGGCCCAGACACGGACAAACTCATCCAAGTGGTGAGGCCCCAGGATGGAGGAGTCGCGAGTTAGGTACTCAAAGTTGTCCATGATGACAGCCACAAACAGGTTGAGCATCTGAAGGGCAAAGGGAAGAAGAGAAGTTAGAGGAAACTAAGGCAAGGCTCAGAAAACAGACGAACAGGTTTTAAGGCAAACCAAAGGCTTAAGAGTTTGTAGGGCTCATGTTCCCAGCTAAGCACTGTGGGTCTTGCTTGTGCAATGCGTTTTCATTATTCAGTCCGTTTATTTGATTGTGTGGTCATTATGATTTCATTTGCCTGTGCCACTTCATATTTGCAAAATACTCATCACTTTCATTACCTGTTCAATTTGTTTAATTGTTCCTATGACAGCAGAGGGAATAGCAGCATCAACACTCTTAAAGACTAGAGAAAGGATGGCCAGATACCAACTTTCTCTTTCTGGCCACTCTCCCTCAACCTCGCTCCACCAAAACGGTTCCAAACATGAGCTGTGAAGTCTCAGAGCTGAGGGTGGAGCTTACTGTGTGGTGGCTAGAAGCTGTTCATGGATCTGAAGCAGCTTCTAGGAACTGTTCTCCCTTGTGCTTGTTTAGCCAGCCTTGACTATGTATCCTGTATGTGACAAACACACAGACTTAGGTGCTGGGGTGTGAAATAAAAACGTGCTTGTTCAGAGATATACTCCCAAGCCTAGAAAAGAATGTGGTTAGTATTTAGATGAGATATGAAATATTGGAAACATAATTAGGTTACAAATCATATGAGCCATGAAATCAATACATGCAGATGATGGAGGAAACAGAAAAGTGTATACAGGTGATTTCTGCTGGCTGGAAAGAAGATGTAGTAGGTTGCTCAACTGGGTCCTGATAGAACAGGTCCTAAGTACAAGCTAACACAGGAGTATGTCCTAGGCAGAGGAGGCAGCATGGACAGGAGGAAGCACAGAGCTTTATAGGGATGGGATCCTCCTAGGGGTCTGTAAGCTAGAGCCAAGTGCCAGACTACAGAAGCATCTTGTCACTATGCTACAACGCCTAGAGTAAAATTAGCAAGTTTGCCAGATAGCCTATCTTGTAAGCTATTCAGTCTCTGTTGCAGCTCTTCAGTTCTGGTACTGTAGCGCCAAAACATCCAGACAGTATGAGTACAAATGAGCATGGCTGTGTTCCAAGAGCTTTGTTTATGGGCACTCAAATTTGAATTTCATATAATTACCACATGCCATGAAATATTATTCATCCTTTGTTTTTTCCTCCCTCAATCATCTAAGAATGTAAAAAACTGCTGTTAGCTCATATACCATACAAAACAGGTAGTAAATCAGATTGACCTATAGGCTATGATTTGCTGGTCCAGAGTGTTCCGTAGGCAACAAGGACCACTTATGGGATTTAAATAGAAGAGAAATGGGACATACTTTTACTTAGAAAGAACATTGGTAACAGTACAGGGGTGGGTGGGATGCCTGGGTAAGAGTGGTGTGCTCACAAGCTAAGCTACAGGCAAAGGACAGTAGCAAAGACAGAAATAGAATTAACAGAGTTAGAATTGATAAGACTTGATCAGAGCAAACAGCTCTGTTGTGGGTCTTTGGTGGTCACCACCCATTGACTATAATCTATTATGGGTTTTTTGCCTATTTCCAGCTACTGTGATGGTCCAATAGGGCACCATCCAGTGACTCGGGGCTCAGCCTATCACTTCCTTGGGCTATAGTTATTGGTGATACAACCAAAGCCAATGAAACCGTATCAGGCAAAAAAAAGTTGTTATTCTTGGATGTGAGATGATGTAGGGTCCAAGGCTGCTCATACATTTAGGAGCCATTTGGTGGGTGACAGCTTCATATTACTGGGATGAGCATCCAAACCAGGCACAGTTTATAGGAGGAATGGTATGATTTCAGGCTTATAGATTCGGGGGGAAGTTCTATCAGTGGTGGAATAAGCTACTTCCATACATCAAAGCACAGAGAAACCATCATCAGCCAGCAAAAACCAAAAGTGACAAGCACAAAAGTGGCATCAGCAGAGCTCAAACCTCCTTGAATATCTTTGGTCTGGAAATCAGATCTGTCTTCAAGCATACCTTAGCACTGGACCCCCAGGTCTGCCCATAGTGACACCCCCTCTCGCAGGGCAGTTAAAGATCCAACTTACAAGTTTTATTAAGACATCCAAGTCTATGGAAAACATCCATTTAAACTACCACAGTGGGTATGTGAGGAACACACATTAAGGAAAGTGGAGAAAGAGATCTACAAATATATAGAGAAAGTTACTCCTGCGGATGTCATCTGAGCCCTATATTGAGCTCACTTAAGCCTGTTATGCTCTGGGATGTCTCACTAACATGAGCATAACATAAAACCCCATTTTATTCAGGCAGGATCTAACTAGGCTCCCTCTTACTTGGAAAACTCAAAGATTCCTGCTCTTTAAAGACTGACTAGTCACAGAGATGAGAAAACAGAAGTCTCTGTTTTGTATTCCCAAGTTAAGTGGTTGGGTACCTGGACTTGCTAGATATGTAGATAGACAGTATGGTATATACACACAGGCTACTGGGAAAATCTATAGTAAGGACATACTTAGAATCTTCTCTGCAACACGTAGAGAGGGCTGGATTCATCCTCATAGCTACAGAGCTCTCTCTTTCTTTCTCTGTCTTCTTCCTCTTTCTCTTTCTTTCCTTCCCTTACTCTCTGTCTCTCAACTGCTGACTAATACAAATGGACGGCTGGGTGACTGGAGCTCTCCCTGTCTTCTCTTGCCACTAGGATGAGGAACACTCTCTGGAGATATTGCAGGAAGAGCCCTGGTCAGGCCACTATAACAAGCCTGATAGTCCTCTTCTGGACTTGATTGCCATGGCAATGAAATCAATGTCCCTCCTGGTTAGAGTACCGCTATTATGAGAGTTTCTGTTCCATCTAGCTGAACGTAATCATTTCACTGGTCTTTCTTTCTGTCACTGAGATTCAAGCCACAGTAAATTCATTCACCTACTGTCTGGGTTACAAGGGATTTCCATGTAGCCACACATCTTATACTCCTTTCTAACAAAATCTATCAGCATTGTTATTGTTTCACATGTCTACAGCCTTTAAGAGCAGGCTGTGTACACTCACACCTGTTATTTGTTCTCATGCTCACTTTAACCCTTGGTGAGGTATTAGTATCATTCCTTCAAGTGCTTCTGATTCACTGCTGTATTCTAGTTCCCAGCCCATGGCCTGGCTTATCATAGACAGCAACAGTACAATCTCTGTAGTGTTTGGTTTGAGCTGAGAAGCTGTGAGACTTGCCCAAGGTCACAAAGTTGGTCTCATGTAGAGCTGAAGTTTGAATGCATCTCATCTTGTGCTGACTACAGCCTCATTAAAAAGAACATTAGTGTGATATGCAGCATGCTTCACATCTAAATTCTAAAAGAACCTTTAGGACGTCTAATAAATTTCTTTTCAAAATTTATTATGCCTTAACTACATGATGTAAACTGAGATGTCTTCATGCCCTCCTTTCTGTTCCATTTTAACCTTGTCAAAAAAAGCTGATATTGTAAGCTGGTTTACCTTTTACTGGAAGTGACTAAAAGTTTGTCACAGTTCTGCCCCAGTGCCTAGCTTCTTTCCAGGTTAGTAAAAGCCACTCAAAAATATGAGTTGAAGACATGAATGAATGAACGTAAAACTCTAATATTTTCATTGTGGGTTTCTTTTCAGTTACTTTCATTATACATTGTACTTCCAGATTTGTAAACACAATTCTGTTTTGTGCCCTTTTTAGTTTAAAAAAATGAATCAACCTCCATGATTAAGAAGTATATTAAGACATATGTGTCTTAATACTGTCATCATCAAGTCCTTTTCAACCCATTTTAAAGAAGTGCAGGAGCGAGAGCTTGGGCAAGGATATTACAGAAACAAATCCAAGACCACAGAAGGGTCATTCCCAGCAACAGTATCCTGTGCACCACATGCAACAGTCTATCTACAAGCTCCTTCCAACACTGGAGGGATGAACTGTGGGATCCTTCTGTTCCTGGAAAAGATTTTTTGAAGAGATAAGAATGTCTTGGCATGAGATAGCCATAGAATTGACTGTGTCAGCAGCAGCATTATTTTAACTTTAGAGTTTTGTGGAGCCAGTGGCATTTGCAGTGAAGCTGAGCTGAGGGACATCAGGGTGATCAGAAGGACTGCACTGACCTTTTATTGATCCAGTAGCACCTGACTCATTTATTCTGTGTATCACTGCTCAACTGATTGGCAGGGTCGAGTTTTCTCTGTGCTGATGTGTTAATTCATGCCTTCTCTAACAGAAAGAACTGCAAGGGAACGTAGGGCTTCTCACCACTCTATTAAGTGGGAACGTTCCACATATATTACTAAATATTCACTAAAACTCAAGGCAATCATACGTTTTCATACAATAAAGCTGGCTAGTTATCCAATCATGACACCACAAGTCAGGAGAGAACAATATGAGTCACATTGTATGTTATCATCATTTTATTCTTGTTAATCCAATTGCCTTCAATATTCAAGGTGCCTTTTCTCCAAAAGTGAGGAAAAGTCTAGCTATAGAATAAAGTACATTTTATATATATATATATATATATATATATATATATATATATATATATATATATAAAGGGTTTAGTCTGGGTCACTCCAATGTTCTATAATACTCTCACCTCCTTATGTACTCTCTTCTCTAGAAGCCACAAAGACATTTTCATCACTCACATCATCACTCACCCAGAACTCTGAGGAGCACCCTAGCCCCTAAGAGTTCATGAGGGGAGAGATCTAATTCTGCCAATGTGCAGGAGTGTGAGCATGTGTGAGGGAGCAGTACCAAGGTAGGGCAGAGAGGTAGGGAGAGAACATGGATACACACTGAGGCAATTCTCCCTTCTCTGTTTATCAGAGGTAGCATAGGACACATCCCACACAGGGGCATAATGTTGCTCACCAGGAAGGAGCAGAAGAAGATGAAGGAGACAAAGTAAACGTAGGCCAGATCGGTGCCACAGCGCTCATTTTCACTCTGTCCTGACGGGGCGGTGGTGTCAGGCTCACAGCCTTTCTCCCCAAGGCAGGACAGCATGATCTCCTGCCAGGCCTCACCTGTGGCACTCCTGAATCCAAAAACACCTTCGTTAGGAGTGAGTCTGCATGGACCATTTTATCCTTGGGATTCTTCCAAATTCATACATACATCCTTTCTCTTGTCATAGGACCAATGGGCTCCCTTCCTACCAAGGGCACTTTATGTGCAGAGAGGAAGAATGTCAGTGAGGCCTGTCTGGAGTTCCCCCCTTCCCCATTACCACTTCTCCATCTGTTAAGGGGTCTCTGCTGATAATGGTGAAATAGTAGAAGGTTCCCAAGACTCTAGCCATTCACAGTTTCAGTCAGTCCTTACATGGAATTTGGCCTACCAGAAATTGTCCACATCTCCCCATCCCAGAACCTGGGCAGACATGTTGAAGTTTGTGCACATTAGCTATTGAGTCAAAGATACTGATGAATGAGGCAGTCTAGTAAAGGCCACAGCCCCAGTGCATATTCTGACTGGAGCAGCAGAAGCAGGATAAAGGGACTAGAGGCCAATCAACTCCCTCCCTCCATTGGAAGGGCTCCAGCTGGAACAGTGACCCATCCCTGTACCTGAAGAGCAGCATGAGGGACCCAAAGAAACTCCGGAAGTTGTTGTGCCGGTTGATGTGACTCTCCTCATCTAACTTAATGTTTCCAAATACCTTGGGGAGAAAAACACCAGAAATCAATGATCAGGGTTGAGTTTGTGATGTGGCCAGCACACAGCCATTAGAGACGCAGGGGGTGAAGCTCCATGCACAATTTCCTGATGGCTTGTCCCTGAAACAGACAATTCAGACCTAGAGAGCTGGTGGACACCATGTTCATGGCCTGTTGTGACAGCCTAATTACCTTCTGCACAACTTCCATAGTCAAGGGGACTGACACTAGTGATTTCCAAGCGCAGCATTGATTATACCATGTTTTAGCAGCTTCTCCTATGTCTACTTTGGTATTTTTTTTTTATTTTTATTGTGCCTATCATCATGGCACTCAAAAAGTCTGTCAAAGACATTGTCCCACAACAAGAGGTCACAGAGGGAGTCACCCCTCTTTTCCTGTTTCTGACAATCATGAAGGGACCATCTGTATTTGCTAAAAATGTCATTTATGGTTTAGGCAGAAGCTGTCATTAAATTTATGAGCAGATTAGATCTAAGAGGGGCAATTCTTGGGCTGGAGAGATGGCTTAGCGGTTAAGCACTTGCCTGTGAAGCCTAAGGACCCCAGTTCGAGGCTCGGTTCCCCAGGTCCCACGTTAGCCAGATGCACAAGGGGGTGCACACGTCTGGAGTTTGTTTGCAGAGGCTGGAAGCCCTGGCGTGCCCATTCTCTCTCTCTCCCTCTATCTGTCTTTCTCTCTGTGTCTGTCACTCTCAAATAAATAAATTGAAAAAAAAATGATTAAAAAAAAAAGAGGGGCGATTCTTATCCTTCTTATCCAGAGAGCCAAATCTCAGAGGGTTGATATGTTACTGTAGAATTAATGAAAACGGACAAATATACATCCAGGGACAGTAGAACCCGTGATATGAAAGTAGAGGAGTTCAAGAGCGGAGGTGGAAAGATCGGAGCAGGGATGGAGGTGTGAGGGAGCAGTTAAACAAAATTAATGACACAGGTAAAAGTGATATGGAAACTTTCTTCTTTGATAGCTAATTAAACATGTAACTAAAAATAATTGAATGGAGGTACTCTGCATGGGTGGATAATGCTACTCCCAGAAGCCAGGAGTTATTAAAAGAAAATGCCAGGGTCAGGGATGGGATTTATCTGTATGAGTTGTTGTTCCAGAAGGTCTCTGAGGGCCCCATTCTAAACAATATAAACTATTGACAGTTCTCTTGGATACCACCAGAACTAGACAGCAAGACCTTGTTGCTGAAGACACCACATGCTTTGGTTGCAAGACATAGAGAAATCAAGCTGGAACTGAGCTGGAAGCTTCCTCATTACTGGATAGCTGTCACGCTGCTGGGAGGTGCTATGCAGGCTGCTGAGGGAGAAACGTCATCACTTACACAACTGTGTACATATATGCACCATCTAACCCAAATCCCTGCCGCGAAAGGAACCATCTAGGTGGAAGCTAAAACCAAGTCCAGGCGATAGGACTGAGAAAATTAGGAGAGCTACGCACGTGGAAGTGGAAAAAGAAGGTCTGGAGGTGTATCTCCAGCATACCCAAGGCCCTGGGTTCTACCCTCAGCACCAAAATTAAAAAAAAAAAAACAAGGCAGATCTGTCTACAGAGAGAGCTTTGTAAGCTGCTATGGGACTGTGGTCACTATAAAGTCATATGAGAAACAGACAACTGGCAACCATCATCCATTGATACAGCAACCCCAGAATCCCTCAATGACAAAGGCACACTCTCCTGTCCCTGTTCTTTAGAGATCACGATCTATTCTTCCAAGTCACGGCTGGTACAGCTGAGTGCTTCCCAGGTCACTTTTCCAGTCATTTTAGAGGATCTCTAGCCTGCATGCAGCATGCTTTGGTTTATTTGATGTATGCTAAACGGAACACATTTCCCCCTAACAGCTTTAGAATGTGCAATTGAGGAACAATCTCTGCCCCCAGCTATTTTGCTCAAGTAACTCCCACTGACACCTGCTTTGGGAATTTGTTCTCAACGCTGTTTTTCAAAACCCAAATACTACTTGTTTTCAAGGAGAACAGAGGTGGAAAGACATGCAGCAGAGGGAAGAATGGAAAGAGGGGATAAGAAAGTAGAGGTCCTACCCCAAGAGACATTATTTTAAATATTCCACTGAGGCAATCGATTTGAATTGTTTGTGTGCGCTACTTCAGGAGATGTCATATATCTTTGACCTATTCAAGTTTCATTTTCTCAGAATCTGTAATCTGTCCTTGATCCATCATGTCTACACAAGTTTCTGCATGTTTTCTTCCTGGGACACTCCTGAACCATTATTAAGTGCCCTGGTTATGATTTTCTCAAATCCCCCTTCTGATCAGGAAGTAGTTGGAGGGCATACTGTGACGGTGCAGTGTAGGAGTAAGAGTCAGAGCAACTACACGAATGTCTTCTGAGATAATTTCCAAGCCAAGAACATATATTTTATTATAAAGGTGATCTTCACAATTGTTTCTGTTTTTTCAACTCCATACTTAGCCCACTTCACCAAAGGCTATGGGAAGAGCTGAGGGGATGCACCAAAATGTTTCAGGAGAGTAGAGACTTAATCCATCTTCACTTGGTATTAACAATAACTCAAAACTTTAAGGGACCTGTGGTAGTGTCTAACTTAGCCCGTTATTTCATAAATGAAAACATTAGAGCAGAGGGATTGAGTGACAGCTGGAGAGGCTGACAGACTCTTTTTTAACAACCTGTTCCCACAAACTCATTCCCACAAGCAGCAAGTTCTTCCTTCCTTCTATGAAGGTGTCTTCCTCCAAAGAAGCCTTTCAAAGTCCAGGATAACGAATGGATTACCTTATAGATAGATCTTATGCTACTTGTATTTTTTTTTCAGAAGTTTATTCCTGTCATTCTATTTGTGTAGATCTGTGCAGAATATGCAGGAACGCATTCAGTCTTCTGCATGTTTTCTACACGGATCTGGGTCTCTGCAATGGACCAGGTTTGGGAACAGCTAGCCAAAGGCACGCCGCAGTGGACATGCCATTCACATCTCTGTGGGATAGAAAACTGCTCTTTTGTGTGTGTGTGGACTAGTGTCTAAGGGAAATAATATTAGAGCTACTGTGAAGGTCATAATTTTATAATCACTTCACATCTTCTACTACAGAGTCAAACATATACTTGGGTTGGCTCATCTGGTGGGATCAGAGCTGGCAAGAGTTTATAACATGGGCTGTGGAACAGAGAGAGGAAAGTTTAATCTCAGCTGTTCAATTTATAATCTGAGAACTTGAATGTGGTTAAAACTACTTAACTAGGGTCAGCACCAGTGGAGACAATGAAATTCACCTGTAAGTGTTAATCACATTGCTCCTGAATAGACAAGTCATGTATCCTGCCCTTGTTCTCTTTTCTGTATGTATGTATGTATGTGTGTGTGTGTGTGTGTGTGTGTGTGTGTGTATACATTTATATATATATATGTCAATCACCAGGCTCAGGATACCAATGAGTTTAAGTAAAATGGTAAATGGTATTGCAGCAGCATTATCAGTAGCAAGTCAGAAGTGCATATGATGTTATTCTACTTTATTTTGCTTAAAGATGAAAGGGATAAAATTGATTTTGACTGTGGAGACCTAGAACTTAACCAAGTTTTGCCTGCTTGAGGATATTTCAATTCTAGGATCAAATTTGAGGAGTTGGAGGGACTTAGTAAAGGTTACCAAGCCAACATTAAACTTCTATGGAAATGTTTTTAACCAGTTCTGACACCATCATTATCTCTACTCAAAGACACTTAGTGCAGGAGAACACAGTACTTCTCAACCAAATCTCACATGTCTTCATGCCTGGAATTTGACTGGAATTTTTGGAGAACAATACTCTCCAGCCATGGAATGAGGGAGAGAATAAAACTAAGTACAGGCAAAAAAAGAAGAGACATTTCAGAGGTGTTCTGGAAAAGGCTGCTGAGGCAGCAAGCTTGGGAAATGGGGCAGCAGCGCCAGGTGGCAGACACCACTGAGAAGGCAGCCGTAGTCTAAAGGCAGCCAGACTGGCCGGCTGAAGGAGACTGTCAGCTTAAGTTCTCGCTGGGCTTAGTCATGCTATCTCCCAGCCAAAAAGTGAGTCCTTCTCAGACAGGCAGAAAGTCATGAGCCCTGTCAGATGGGTTCAGGGGATGTGTGCTTGTGTCTATAGTAGCAGTCCACCCTCCACAAATGGCCATTCTCTTTGAAAGCGCTTGGCTTCCTTCAAGTTTACCAGGCCTCCTGCATAAATATACAGGTAGGAACCTGACCTGCTCTCAAGCTCTGAAACTAGAGAGGATGTGGGTTCCCCAGGGAACTTTCCAGCAAGTTGCATGGCTTTTCTAAAATGAGAATCGGTTGAATGTAGTTTTTGAGGCTCCCTGGGATGAGCAGGCTGCCAACAACTCTATGATTGTCCACAGTGGCAGATCATAAGGCATACATTGACCAGTTAAGACTTAATACAGATGGATTTGGTGTCAACCATGTACAGAAGACATAACTACCCAGCTATTTATGCCCTGTTGAAATACCAGAGATCCCTAAGAAACAGATCATAAGGCTTCCTGAGTTTGCAGGGATCACTTTGTCTAAGAACAATGTTGCCATCTGATTTAGTTCCGTGGTTGCACCTATAGTAGGTACTTTTAGCTCATCCATTGAGCTGCGAGCCTCAGACACAGCCCTCAAAACAGGTCACCCTGGATCCCTGGGGAATCGCTGCACATGTGAAATCCCTGCGGTCACGCTATCATAAGACTTTTGTAAAGCAGCACGTGAAAAGCATCCTCAACCCTGCCAGAGACAACCTGAGCAACAGTTGTCCCCTGCCTAAGGTCCTCAATGTGCCCACTCACCTGCATCCCAATGATGGCATAAATGAAGAAAAGCATGGCAATCAGAAGGCAGACATAGGGAAGGGCCTGCAAGGAAAGCAGAGACGGCCCATTAATCACAGTGAGGCAGTTTCCAGGACCAAAAACCTGCCGTCACTGGCAGGATAGGAACTCTTGCTATGAGGCTAATACAAACAGGACTTGGACTCTTCTTCCTTGGGACAATTGTATTTGGAGTGCAATTCCATGTCCTCTGACAGATATGTGAATGGTTGGCCATATAGAGACTAATAATTTACCTTCTGTGAAGAATGTTTTCTCCTCCAAAAGTGTAGCCTCCTAACTCCAAGGAGACTTAGCAAAACTTCCTGGACTTGCAGTCATTGTACTTGGCATGCAGAAGTTAATGATATGAACAATTGTTACAGAAATAAAAGAGCAAGCATCTATCTTTGGCTTCCAAGTCCTTATATTTCTCCTTTCTAATCAAACACCCAATGTAGAGCTAATCACGGAGAATATGAAACAAAGTGAAATGACTGGGGTCTCTCTCACATGGTGTCCATTCCTAGGAAGCTTTTTTCATCTTTTAACATTTCATTGTGTTTTACACAAGTTCACAATGTCTGCTAACTATCAGCCACTACGAAACTATAATTAAGCCATGTGGCCAAAACCTTTCAAACAGGGCTTGAGAGATAGCTTAGCAGTTAAGGTACTTGACTGTGAAGCCTAAGGTCCCAGGTTCTACTCCCCAGTTCCCATGTAAGGTGGCATGTGTCTGAAGTTCGTTTTTAGTGGAAAGAGGCCCTGGTATGCTCATTCTCAGTCTCTCTCTCTTTCTCATAACTAAATAAATAATAAATAAATACTTTAAATTTTAAATATACTTTTAATATTTTTTTTATTTATTTGAGATAGAGAAAGAGAGAGAGTAAATAGGTGTACCAGGGCCTCCAGCCACTACAAATGAACTCCAGATGCATGCACACCCTTGTGCATCTGGCTTACGTAGGCCCTAGAGAGCCAAACCAGGGTCCTTTGGCTTTGCAGGCAAATGCCTTAACCACTAAGCCATCTCTCCAGCCCCCAAAACTTAAAACATTTTAAACTGTGTATGCTCAGTACCACTTTGAGATAACATTTCAATATGTGGCTGAAGACAATAGAAGGCAGGGACCTGCCCTTGACACTGAGGGTGCACACAAACACAAATGACAGTTGTTTAGGATTTTGGCCAGAATGGGCCACTATACCTCTGAAGTCATCTCAGTATTGATATGAAATGCTTTCTTTTTTTTTTTTTTTTTTTACTGCCCAATAAACTGCCTGGCAGCAGTGCCACTGTGAGACTCCATTCTGTCATGAGTGGGTAAGCCACAAGTCCCAAGAGACCAACAAAAGGCTTTCAGACTGCTGGAGCAGGTCAGAGCTTATCAAGAGAGCTGAGGCGATGAAGAGCCCAGAGACAATTTTCAACTTGAATAGAGGGCAAAAATTACAGTGAAACTGAAAGCTGGTGGCAGAATCCCCTCTTTCAAGAAGTGCTGAGTCCAACAATCTAGGTGGAAAATGGCTGCATTTCCAGGGACAATGGGAAGACTCTGGACTAAAGGCTGAGAGCAAAGAGGCAGCGTTTCCTGTTATTTAGAGTGCCACTGTCTTCAGTAGTGACTTCCTATCCTCATCCTACCTGCACTCCAAAGTCTCCAGTCCCAGATATCATTGCTCCTCCCAGCTTTAGAAGAGCAAAGACTCCATATGCTCTCTTTTCTTGAATGCCATAAATTCTAACACAAAACAAAAGGAAGTGGGGAAGAACTTTCTGAACAGGAATCAGAGATGAGAAGTGGGTGATGCTCAGGGCTGGATCCAGGACAGTGTAGGCAATAGCAATAGTGTTTCCATTATACGGTTCTTTAACCTGTATTTGTAGAAGGAGCCTTTGTTAATCCTTGTCAATCTCTTTGTTAAGAAATCAACTTCTATTCTATGTCCCAGAGCTGTTCTGAAGAGGAAACACCTATCCATTGCACAGCGTCTCAAGGAGGCTGTCTTCTGTTTTCTGTAGTATTCACTGAATAAGCCAACCATTTTCCATCCATCTTTGACACTGCTTCCTTTCACTTCAATAGTACATACTTTCCCAGAGACTCAGTGATTGTACTAAGTGACGGGATGTCACATATTTCTTAAGAGACTCACTAACAACTGAAGCTTGTTGGGCAGTCCTCTTAAAGTGAAAAAATAGTTTTAAAAGCTTCTGTCTTTCCGATTCTAAAGCTGAAGTCACCTGAGATTCCAGTGACAAATTTCTATTAAGGTTTTAGATTTCTCCTCAGTCATCTAAGTTTGGAAAAATAGTATTCATTGAGGTTAGGCATCTGTGGGAGTGATCATGTCAAAAGATTACTCTGGATGTGGTGAAATGTCAAGGTTGTACCCAGGAGTCTGAATATCCTTATACTTGGTCTCACATCTCACATTCTGAGACCTCTGATGAAGAAAGAATCCAATGATAAAGATGTGAGTTAAGTTCCCTTCCCAAGTGATGATATACTGTGAGTTTATTAGCTTGTCCTCCATTTAATTTCTAATTTAAATAAATAAATAACTAAAATAAGAAAGACAATGTGGTGTATTGATGATTTGTCCTCTTTGAGTCACTGAATATCACCAAATTTAGTTTTAAAACACATTATTTGATAAACTTATATCACAAGGAAGAAAAAAGTATTTGGATGATACTTAGGCCTCACAACGCCCTCAAAGACAGTGAATTTATGAGATCTGCTAAAAGTCAAACATATCCATGTTTGGAAAGTTCCTTTATTAGAAGTCTCTATCTTTGGAGTGAGCCTTAGGTGCTAACTTTGAATTTATATTTCTCATGTATAGACCTGTGAATGGTCACATGACACTGTGTAAAAGAAACTCATTGTAGTAACCTGTCTAGACATTTCTATTTGTTTGTAGGCCTCAGAAGTGACCATTAGCATGACATACATCCAGTGGTTCAGGAAACACTCTGAGGAAAATATCAGGATGAAAGACTGAATGCAAATCATCTTTTCTATGCAACACAAGTTGAAGGAATCCTCTTAAAAAAATCACATAAGATGAAATCACTGACAATTCCCTGAAAATGGAGAAGACGGCTGACTACAGGTGGCTGGCTTTCCATATATGACAATTTGGAATACCCAAGGAGGAAGCGCATTTCATAAAGCATGCTATCATTACACACAGAGAAATCCTGAATTACAAAATTAAGGTGTTTGTTGTCCTGTTATTAAAAACTGCTTTTGAGCGATGGGGAGACATAGTCCTTAGTGGTTTAGCCACTGGTAAGTTGTCCACATTCTGGTAAATAACCCCTGACCCATGTTCATACAATCAACCTCAATTCAACTCAGTGGGTTACACAACAAAAGGCATCAAAGTAGAAGTGGTGAAGAAGGGAGGAGGAGGGGTACAAGAAAAGGTAACATGGGTAAAAATGCTTAAAATATACTGAACAAGTGGGCCTGGTGGTGCATGTCTTTAATACCAACACTTGGGAGGCAGAGGTAGGAGGATCACTGTGTGTTCAAGGCCACTCTGAGACTACATAGTAAATTCCAGGTCAGCCTAGACTACAGTGAAACTCTACTTAGATAAAAAACAAAAAAAAAAATTTAAAAAAATACTACAAACACATTTAAAATTGTCAAAAGTAGACTACAAGTTTTTAAGAGTTGCTGTATGCAGGCTTCAATTACTATCTGACTAACTTCACTATCCCAGAGGTAAGGGAGTACAGAGAACGGTGCTGGTGCAGTGTGGCTGTGCTGTTTGAGATGACAGGGCCCTCTCACCCTTCAGTGATTTTCTGGTATCTCTTACCTTAAAGGACTGCACAAAGGTCCACAGTAAAATGCGAATGGTGTAGCCTTGGCGCAGAAGCTTGATGAGGCGCGCGGCTCGGAAGAGCTTCAGAAAGCTCATATTGAAGCCACTGGTGTTCACCAGCTGGTGGACCAAAAGGAAACATGTAATTACTGACAATGTGGCCATTCAGAAAAAAAAAAAAATCTAAGCACTAGTATTTTCATATTTATTCTTTATTCAGATCACAAAAGAAAAAAAGAAAGGCTCTGCCTTTCTTTGTTAACCCCAACTCCAGCTCATGAGCCAGCCAGTGAGTCCATGTTGCTCTCTGCCTCTCAGGCCTCCCTCTATATCTAGGTAGATGTGTGCAGGAGGTACGGCAGCACACATGAACGGATGCTGGCCTCCCCCATCTCCAGCTTGTGATCTAATTGAGACACTGAAGCAGCAAGGCTAGAAAGGCCCAGAATGTGAAGCTGCTCCAATACTCAAGAGTTCATTAGGATGAACAAATTTAGGGGAGCATATCAGTTCTAAGAGCTTTGAAGTCAAAGATACTGTGCCTCTTTGGAGAATCTAGCACTGCATATTGACTTTCTTCTGCCACCCTCTGTTCCACTTACCCTGTTAGATGTCTGCTAACCAACTCATGCAAGTGAAACAAAGGCCTTCCATGAGATCCAGGGCCACTCCAAAGTTTGCATTCTCTGGCTAATGCTCACAAGTGAGGAAATGAACTCCCAACATAGAGGGGACACATTTGGTTTGGTGGGTTAAAAATGGACTTTTTTTTTTTTTTTTTTTAAACGCCAAGCTTAAAGACAAGGATCTTATGAGCCGTTCACCTTGCTGTCTGTCAGGATAATTTCTGTGATACTGCCAATCACGGTGATGAAGTCAAAGATGTTCCAGGTGTCTCGGAAATAGTTCTGCCAAGTGGATTCAGTCAGAGGAACATTAGAAAAAGAGGGAATAAAAGCAAAAGAAGAAGAAACATCTTTCATTATGTAACTTTGTCACTTGGAATTAAAACTTGTCAATTCATGCACAAGTTCATTCTAACTTTGGCATCAGTTTCCTATTTCTAAACAGAAATTATGTTTCTCCTTTACTAATTTGAGAATTTCTCATTTGGAAAGTGGTTCCACCACTATTTGAAGATTTTGTTTTTGAAACTGTCACTAAAAAGCTTATAAAAGATTTCAAAACCTGTATTTCCAAAGTACTTTAATGGGGTATGATTGACAAATAAAGAGCTTTACATGTTTAATGTATATACTTTGGAGGATTTGGGATAAACACACACCTGTGAAGCCATCAGCATATGTATCCAGAACTTTTTAAAGTTATCTATATTGCTTCAACTGGCCCTATAAAACTATAGTTCTGATCTTCAGCTAGAACAAAATTTATACAAACTATAATGTATTAAGGAACACAGATATACCAAAAATCTCCAAACTCCATTGAGCCTTTTTTAAAAAAAAAAAAAATTTATTTCTTTCTCTGAGAGAAGGAAGGGGAAAGAGAAAGAGAACAAGACAGACAGAGAGAGAGAGAGAGAGAGAGAATGGGCATGCCAGGGCCTGTAACCACATGTGCTACCTTATGCATCTGGCTTATGTGGGCCCTGGAGAGTTGCACCTGGGTCCTTAGGCTTTGCAAGCAAATGCCTTAACCACTGAGCAACTTCTCCAGCCCTCCATTGAGCCTTTTAAAAGCAATTTACTGACAGTAAAAATGGACTTTACCTTCCCTATTTTTTTGCTGTTATACTTTTTGAGGAGGTATAATAATGAAGGAAGTAGGTTGAAGGACATAGAGAAGATATCTCAGACCTGGGAAATCCAGCAGCCATCTAAGGCATTTAAGGTAGAGTGGATGATGTTCACCTAGTCTCAAGTCAACACTGAGTTTAGACTATGTTTCTTAAAACATAGGCTTCCAAAAGAGTCACTAGCTTATATCTGAGCATCACCCCCATAAGAGAGTCTCAAAACACTGCAGAAGTGTCCTCTTGTCCCAGCATCGCAGATTCCCTACCATATATTCCAGGCCTTTGACACTCTTTAAACACATTTATTCCTTCCACGGGTCTTAAAATTATGTCCCATGTTTACAAAATACTGAATGGAAGCTTCGGCCAGCAGAGTGAAGAAAGGTAAGCAATTGAGAAAGGATTGTGCAGAGAGAGAGATTACATTTAACAAGCACATACATACCTAACATCATAAAACAGTGATTATTATCCTTACTACCTATATGACAAACTGTGGCTTAGAGAGGTCTGATTCCACAGCCACGTGCATCTATATGCTATGTAGAAAAATCAACACAGTCAGCTTTGTAAGGAAACTCACTTTCCAGTGGAGCACTTAACTCACCCATGGGAGAGCTAAGTCACATCCCCAAATTCCTCAATTCTCAAGACCTACTCATTCCCTACTCTAGGAGGTTTCTAATTCTTAGTTCATATATCTAGGATTCAGATTAGAAACCTGGGTTCAGCTAAGGAGGCTTTACAGTACAGAATGGCATACAACAGTATGAAATAGACTAGCATAATGTGCACATCACGCCTCCCCATCTTAACTGTGGTTTCATTTCCTACGACTTCAGTTACTTTGAAGTCTGAAAATGTTAAGTAAAATAATATAGTAATAAACAAATCAAACATTGCAAACTGTACAATATTCCAAGTAGCACAATGAACTCATGTGCCATCCACTTCATCCCATCCAGGACCTGAGCCCCCCCCCCCCGCTCTGTCCACCGTCCACCTATTTGTCATATAGTTGCTATTTTAGTTATCACATCAACTGTTATGCCTTCACAGTGCTTGTAGTCAATGACCCTTATTTTACTTAATTGGCTCCAAAACGTAAGTAAAGTGATGCTGGCAATTGAGATTTGCCAAAAAGAAGTCATACAAAGTGACAAAGGGTTTCCTTTAAGTGAAAAGGTGAAATTTTTCAACTTAATGGGAAAAAACATAGTATAGTCACATGGCACATAACGTTTCAGTTAATGACGGATCGCACACACCATAGTGATCTTACAAGATTATATTGTCTAGTGGTGTTGCAGCTATTGTAGTTTGTGTATGTACACACTAACACATCATGATGATCACACGATGATGAGATTACTTTACAATGGCTTCTAAGAATTCATCCCACCATTTAGGGGATAGATACAAGGATAACCCACAGTTTAGGCATTCACTAGGGGGCTGGGGATGTGCTCTGATAGATAAGGGGTGACTACTCTACAGACTAGTAGATTGTTGTCAACTTTGAGGCCAGAGAGACAGGGATCTGAATCCTGGCTCTGCCTTTCACTAACCTTGGCCAAAGTATCCACCCTTTCTGAGCTACAGTTTATTCTTAAAAGAAGAAAATATAAGGCCCACATAATATAGTTGTAACGAGGAGAAAATAAACATGTAAAGTACTTGGTGCTTAATGGACAACACAATATATTTTCCTTCCCTTTTTATTCCAACTCTGCTTTCTGATTTCACTATTTTTTAATTGTATAATCTTTTTTAAAACAACTATATATTTTACGAACTTCATCTTTCTCATTTAAAATAACCATAACAGTAGTAATACTAATAATAATGAGACCTTCTATGCCTGTTTCAGAGTCACTGGGAAGGTCTAAAGAGAAGGTATGTTCTCAGGTGATCTAAAAACCTAGAGTGCTATGTCAGTGTGGCAGTGCCTTTTGCAGTATGAATGACTCTAGGCCATGAATGAAACATAGGCATGAGGGTGGGAAGGAGGCAGGGCTCCGGGCTGAATCCTCTAGCTCAGTCTGTAAGCATGTATTTAGTATTCACCATAATTAGACACATAATTGGGGCTTAAGTCACAAACAATGTCAGTGGCACATGCAAGTCATCAAGACGCACACAGAAACTTTCTCAGCTGTGGTGCTGGTTTCTCCCTCTTTAGTTCACCCCATTCAGGACTAGACTGTTTTATAAAGGCATCATTGTTGGAATAAGCCTCTTTTTACCTTTTTATTTCCCCAAGACTCAAAACACTCAAAGGGGAGTCAAGCATGCCACAATGCAGCCCCTGCGATGGGTTCTTTTCAACTCTCCACCCCAAGTGATCAAATGAATGGCTTCATAGAGAACCAAGAGATGGAAAACAACCCCTACAAACAACAGTGAAAATCACCAAACCCGGCACAGAGTCCCCATTAGATTGGCAACCAGCCACACTGACTTAGATCAGCAGCAAAGCTCCACCTTTCTGGGAAAGCCATATATACACATGCAGTTTGAAAAGGTAGCTCACTCCCTGAATAAGTGTGAAGCAGCCATCAAGTGAGCTTATCTGCATCCCACTGAACTCATAGGCACACTGAAGTGGGGCTGGAGGGGCCCATTTTGTTTAAAGGACACTGAAGAAAAGGGCCAGGTTTCCTTAACAGTCTTGAGAACAGATGCAAAATCTGCCAAACAATTATAATTAGTACTTAAGAAGACAAAAAAGGAGGTCTCATGTTGAAAAATTCTTTACCAGCCTCCCAAACCCAATCCTAGAATCCTCCCCACCCCACCCCCAGCCAACTCCATAAAGGTCATTGGCCTTTGTAAGAATAAGTAGTGAGAATTTATTTTTATTGGCCGAAGTTACTTTTTATGCTTCTAATGGAAGATTAACAGTTAAAATCTATTCTTTGCTATGTTTGAGACTATGGAAGGTGGGTATCTTCCTATTTGAGTCATAAAACTATTATTCCTTTTACCAGTAAATAAGCACCCAAGATTTATCGATCTAATTATTTTTCTCTCCTTTACACAGATTGCAGTACTAGTAAAGCCCATTATGATGGCTACCCTTCTGCTGGGGGGAGGAGGTGGCTTCCTTTGTCTTTCCGCTTACTCTACTTATACTGAACAGTCACTCGAGGACAGGTGTGTGAACCATTCTGAAAGAGTTGCAAGCCTGTGCCCCTCCCAACAAAAGAAGAGAAGCCAGATGCTGGGACTGATTTTGTAACATACCAAAAAGCCAAAAGCGATGACCTTGAGGACACATTCCAGGGAAAACACCATGGTGAAGGCAATGTTCAGGTACTTTAGGGCCAGTTCATAGGTACAGGGAGCAGAGTAATACTGCCAGGAAGAGAGAGAAAGTGTCAAAGCCTGAAGATGTATGTATGTGGGGTGGGGGTACAGATAAAGCATGCTCCCCAGGTGAGTCATCTCTCAATCTGACTTCACGGAACACTTTTGTTCACGGTGAAAGTAGGGAATTATATATCTTATGTACCAAAATGCATAGTCATATCCCATCCCAGACTTCTTAATAGACAACTTGTGTGTCTAGACATAAAGGTGAGCCTGGAAGAAATATTTTCCAGAGTTAGGTGTTTAACCACTCATCATTAAATATCATCAAGGCTCACAATAAGCTTCAATAGGCCTTTAAACCGTATAATATCTGAAGAACACTGTCCACCCTTGTCAAAGGTGGACCCCATCATTATCTTTGGTCTCAGAAGCCCATGCATTACTTCTGTCTCTCTCTGCATTTCATGCTGCAGAGTCCTGAAATCCGGGGACTAGGCTATTGAGCAAGATAAGATCAAAGAGACTCCATGACGGAAGAGGAGGCTGGAATGTTGGCGTGATTTTCCAGTGTGTGTGCACCCAGCTGCTCGGGGGAGGATAGTTACCGAGGTCATCCTTCCTCTCACCTTCATCATCAGCACGACAGTGTTCAAAGCAATCATGGCCATGATGGTGTACTCAAAAGATGGAGAAACCACAAAGTGCCACACGCGGTACTGAAAGGTGTGTCTGTTCTGCGGCATGTAGCGGGTGAGAGGTTTGGCACTGATGGCAAAGTCGATGCACGCCCGCTGCAGAAAAGCCAAGGTTAATAGAATGAGCTCAAATCCCCTAAACCTTGCACAGTAGTGGGTTATCTGTGGATGGTTAGGAGAGAAGAACAGTATAGGAATAAAAGGACAGAGCTACAGAGCGGTAACAATGGTAACAAGGATCATTTGAGCAAAACCACAGGTAAGATGTGGCCTTAAATGAGTACATCTGATGGGGACATTCTGTCACATGGGGTAAAGCCCTAATCCCTCTTACAGAGTGCACAGCTGGCTGACATCTTTAGATAGGAAGCTTTTCCTTGTGCTCTTGAACAGGTTAGGAATCTCTTACCTGAAATGTGTAGGACTAGAAGTGCTTGGGATCTCAGGGTTTGTTTTTTTTTTCTGACTTTAAAATAGTTGCATAAAACTAATGCATGACTTGAAGATGGGATCGTTGTCTGAGCACAAACCTCATTAATTCATATGTGTCTAATACACATGACCTAAGAAAGTTTTATGTCATAATAGCTAAAAAATATTCTTTATTATGAGGCTGGGGAGATGGCTCAGCAGTTAAAGGAGTTTTCTTGAAAAGCCTGTCATCCTTGGTTCAATGCCCTAGTATGTAAAAGCCAGATGTACAATGTATCTGGAGTTTCTTTTCTGTAGGGACAATAGACCCTGGTGTATATACCCATACTTATTGCCTCCCTTCCTCTTTCTTTCAAATACATAAAGATTTTTAAAATATTATTTATTTATTTGTGTGTGTGTGTGTGTGTGTGTGTGTATGTGTGTGCGTGTGTGTGTGCATGCACACAATGGGATGTCTTGCTACTGCAAAGTAATACCAGATGCTTGCACCACTTTTCCTGGTGGATTTACATGGGTACTGGGGCATTGAACCCAGGTCATTAGGCTTTGCAAGCAAGTGCCTTTAATAGCTGAGCCATCTCCCCAGACCTTACAATATATAATGACATGTAATGTTATATATAATACATAAAAATACAAAACATAATAATAGTTTTAATTTTATGCACAAGTTTTCACTGTATGGAATTTTCCACTTGCACTATCTCATGTTGACATTCAAAATGTTTTGAATTCTGGAACTCTTTGGATGTTCAGAGTAGAGATGCTCAGCCTGCATCTGCCTATCTATGCATTCCTCTTATAGTACTTAGCTGTTTCTAGTTCAGTTCCATTGCTCAGTAACAAGAAAACTGACTATGAAACTCCTGCAGCATGTTAAAACCATTCATATTGCTGGAAAAGCAGACATAGACCTATTCTTTGCCATTAGAATGAATACATGGCATAAGAGTCAGGAAGCTATGTACATGCTATACTTTCCTTTAACTTCCTTTTCTCCAAGGCAATTACAAATAAAAATAGAGAGTACATCTAACACAGACTACATACTTCTGTGCTTCTCACCTGGGCCTTAAAGAAAGCTGTGCTCAAATAATATTCACTGAAGAATTAACTTTCTCACATTGTTTACAGAATCCTACAGTAAAGTTAGGAAAATACAATCTTTCTTCCTAAGCATACTGCTATTAGATTCCTTTCTAAAGCTCCTATTGTCCCTCACTGTAGACCACGTGTTGTTACCTCGTTCTTCTCCAGGCTGCACTCCTCCATCATCTTGTCCCCTTGCTCTTGGAAGGTGATGATGATGAGAGCGACGAAGATATTGACAAAGAAGAAAGGGAAGACCACAAAGTAGACCACGTAGAAGATGGACATCTCCATGCGGTTGCTGCGGCTTGGACCTCGGTCCTCCTCAGTCACATCTACAGAATGTTGCAGAACCCTGTGGAGACACAGTGATGGGTTACTAATGGTAGATGACAGTCTAGGCTATGTTAGGAGGTATGTCATCTATTATTGACGTCTTTAACTTTGCACATTGTTCACTGATTTGGGGGATTCCATAAACAAGTTGGTAAAACCCACTGGCACCCCAATTTACTGCTCTTTCTAGACCCCTTCTCCATCTGCATTCAACTCCTAAGCAACAGAATGGCATCATTTTATAGTTTTAAATTATCATGTTTAATACCAAGAGACTTCTGGATTTGCCATTTGACTTTTTACTGCTAAGTGATGTCTATGTCATTGCCAAGTCTCTGAAAACTTAGCTTCCTGTTATGGACAGCATATGAAGTTGCATTCTTCATAAGAGATCTTGATCTCTGAGTTCTATCAGCTCGCTCTCAGGTGCAGAGCCAACCTGGAGGATAAATCTGTCTAAAACAGCTCCCATGGACTCTTGCCTGAGAGGTGGAGAGAAGCAGGAACCTCATTTGTTCTGCCAGAGTTGACAGCTCCACTCCACTGCTCAATAGTTGGCTAAAACATTAAAAGTTTCAAGTATGTCCCTGAGTTTGTGTTACCCTTCTTTATCTTTGCTAGAGGATTTTAATTCTTCCTCTTTTCTGCCTTTCTCGCCCACTCATAACCACTCACTTTGCCTGGTACAATAACAAAGGGTTAGCCTTGTTCATCTTGAAACAGCTTCTTGAGAAACCCACGTGGTCTCATCCCAACCCACAGATATGTACCAACTCTGTCCCATCACTCACTGGGGCCATCCTTCCCCCGTGGAGACTGTGAAGAGGGTCAGCAGGGCCCAGATGATGTTGTCATAGTGGAATTCGTGGCGCTTCCATTCCCGGCCCTTCACCTCCATCTTATTTTTCTCGTGGTCTACATAGTTACCTCTGAAACCAGACCAGAAATGAAATAGGGTCTCTTGATTACATGGTAGAGTCAGAAGATTTTACAGACTTCAAGGAGGTGGGGCTAACAATGATCACCAAGAAAATATTTAAAAAGGGAGATCTTTATTAAAAGAAGATATTAATTACCATGGGATAAAAATGGTATTGGGGGGCTGGAGAGATGGCTTAGCAGTTAGGCGCTTGCCTGTGAAGCCTAAGGACCCCGGTTCGAGGCTCGGTTCCCCAGGTCACACGTTAGCCAGATGCACAAGGGGGCGCACGCGTCTGGAGTTCGTTTGCAGAGGCTGGAAGCCCATTCTCTCTCTCTCCCTCTATCTGTCTTTCTCTGTGTCTTTCGCTCTCAAATAAATAAAAAATTTTTAAAAAATGGTATTGTGTACTCAAAAAATGAGGGACTAAATCCTAACTGAGATTACTGGTTTCTGTGTAACTTTGGACAGTGTAAAATTTGAATTTCACCTATACCTATAATATTCAAAGGAAATCCATGTCACTAGGTCATTATAAGGACTTAAGATAGAAAGGTAAATAAGTGCAAAGTGTCCAATAAATGTTTCCATACTTCCTATTTTGTTTTTCTTTTCTTTTTTTTTTTTTTTTAGGTTGGGTCTCACTCTAGCCCAAACTGACCTGGATCTCACTGTAGTCCCAGATTGGCCTCAAACTCACAGTGATCCTCCTACCTCTGCTTCCTGAGTGCTAGGATTAAAGGCGTGTGCCACCATGCCTAACACCCTATTTTGTCTTTCAACTGGGAGAGGAATAGAAATAAGAGAAAAAGGAGACTGAGTCAACCTGTGGAGGATAGAGAAGGATTCATTAGGTCAGAGAGAGCCAAATGAGAGGTACATGCTGGTGGTGCTTACATGCACTCTTTCTCTGTGTCCTTGGAGCTGTCAGTGCAGTAAAAGAACTTCCCCTTGAAGAGCTGGACTGCGATGACAGCAAAGATGAACATGAAGAGCTTGTAGACAATGAGTATGTTAAAGACATTCTTCAAAGAGGTCACCACACAGTCGAACACAGCCTGTGGACAGTGGCAAAGACCCAGGTGTGTGAGTCCAGTGACAGACCACTAATGTACTCAAGAGTTGAGGTGGGGGCCACAACAATACCACCCAACAGCACAGAAGCTGCCCCAGGAGTTGTCAGCCCACCTCAAAGTGACACTATGCGGTTAAAAGCTGGCTTTCAAGCTGGTTGTGATGGCAAGGACCTGCCACCTGGGAAGGGGACACATGGTCTGAATCTTAAATACAAAGCAGGAAACCTAAACCAGGTGGCATTAAGTAATGGACAGGCCTCTCTGTGGTGTCCCAGTACAGGTTCTCAGTATGAGAGCCAAATATTTAATGTAGCAAGGCTCTATGAGATCATTTAACCCATAGGATAAGGCGATTTGTCCCTGACTTATTGATGGCATTCATATATTTACTTATATACTGCCTATGTGTGGTTTTCTCTTTGTCTTTTCTAAGTGGATCAGGGGTGGCCACCTCCAGTCATATATTCATTTCAATATTTTGTTGTAAGTTTCTACATTCGCTCAGACTATACCCATCAGTTCATGTTAATATCCTCTAATTTAAACTTGGCTTTATGCAGAAGGAAGATCAACAGAGGCACATAGAAAGGACTAAGATCTGCCTGTCTTGGAGATAGAGAGGTTGGGTGGATAGAAACAGGAAGTTCTATGTCAATAAAGAGACAACAGGTTCTTCATAAACCTCCCTTCCGGGTCCTAAGTCTGGGGAGTCTCATGGGAGGTGGCCACATTTGAAGACAGTTTTAGGGTTTCAGGTCATTTTCCAGGCTGTTAGGCGTAGCTTGCTGGGGAGTCTAACCCCACGGTGGGGCTGCACTTGCGCTTCTCTCTCCTCACAGCTCTGAGTGGAGTACGGCTACTTTCATTAGTTCAGCACTGTGGGGAACGTGAGTGACACCCAGCCTTGCGGAATCATCAGAGCCACCCACGTCTCCCTCAGCTTATCACGCTGCAAAGAGAAGCACCAGCACTCACTAATTCAACAGAATTAAGCAAGGCTGGGGTCTTCTTCAGCTGTGGATTAGTCTGTTCAAGGTGACTGCGTGTTCCCCGGGATCCATGGGAACCCACGCTGCAGCTCACAGCAAGGGCTGTGGCCCCAGACAACCTGGGCACAGAGAACACAGGAATGAGGATGTATAGGTATAGACCAGTGGCTTATGCTGGTGAGAACGTGGCCAGATACAGTGACAGAGTAGAGGTCCTGCTCCAGGTGTTTGTAGGTGATCTATTTGGGCATCCATATTAATGCCACAAGAAACTCCAAAATAAAGCTTCTTCTTCCTGGGTGACAGGCCAGGACAGGAAGTATAACATGCTGCCTGGATCCAGATTCAAAAAAGAGAGTCCCCTTTTAGATTTCTTGGACTATACACTCTTTTACTTTGAAGCTAAGACCTGAGGCTAAGCAGGTGAAAAGGAAAACAAAACCAAACCACCACCCCCAAGTAAGCAAAAGGCAGATTCCCAATAATGAACTCTCCAAACTCCACTCAGCCATGTGTAAGGAGAGATGATGGGAGAAGGTACTGAATAGAGACAAACTCTGAAAACGTTACCTTGAGCTTGGGCAAGCGCTTGATGGTCTTCAGTGGCCGGAGAACTCGAAGTACCCTCAGAGACTTGATAGTCTTGATGTCCCGTCCCTTGTTGGTACTAAATAGTGAGGACCCCAGGGGAATCATTTGGACAGGGGAGAAATAAAAGTGACAGTCACACTACTACACTAGTAACAACCGGGTTTAAAACAAAGAGATACTAGCAAGAGGTCATCAGGGACAATCCCCAAACAGTGCACTGGAAATAGTCTCAAATCCCACACTGGGGTGCATGCACACATATCTGTATGCATATGCCCACACATGCACACCCATGTGCAGAGTCCCTCACTCACAGTGGTCTAACTTATGATTTTTCAACTTCATATTGGTGAACAAGTGATTCACAGTCAGTAGAAACTACTTGAACTTGAGATTCCTCCCCACCCCAGACTAATGCTATGTGGTAAGACATTAAGACATTATTTTGCAAAGGCAGTCAGCTCACACTGCTAGCCAGTCACAAAATTATGAGGGTAAACTACTGATCCTCTACAGTGTACATAACTTACTGATAAAATACAATGTTTGGTAAACATATTAAATGCATTTTCCATGTAGAATATGTTCAACTTTCAGGGAGTTTAACCAGATATGACTACATAAAAGAAAAAGAGCATCTATACACACACAGAGGAACACATGGGCACACACACAGAGAGAGAAGAACACTCACAAAAACACACACTCAGGTGCATACACACACACAGAGAAACACACACAGGCACAAGCACACACAAAACAGGAACACACCGACACACACAGACATACACAGAACCCATAGGCACAGAAACTGAGGAACACACACACACAGAGGCTTCCAAGCACATATATTAAGAATCACCTCCTCTCCTTATCTAATGCTATTTGGTAATATAATGGAAATGAAATGAAGATATTTCAACTAAGGACCAGTGGCCCACTGTGGATCCCCACTGCGCCTAGTCCAGTGCTTTCCCAGAATCAGGTTCTCAGAACATATTCGTTGACTTGAATAGGAACCCGAGAGTCCAGGCAAGTCTTGTCAAGGAACTTCACTCAGTCTAACTTTGTTATCTCTGCATAGTCCATCAATATGGGGAGAGACAGGTGAGGAAAACTGATGGGGAACACAGCACCCTTGCTGTGTGGGGCTGTCTGCTCCACAGAAAGCATGTTGTGTAAGCATCTTGCCAGGACTTTGGGCCAAACCCCAATTCTGTGTGGCTGGCCCTTCCTGCAGTTCTCTCCATTTCGGATACATCACATGAGCACAGGCTTCAGAGAACTACTTGGCTGGAGCAGAACCAAATTGCAAGCACACCCTTATCCTTGTCCCATGGGTAATGACCCTCCCTAGTCAGCTTTTTAGAAATGTTTGATGTTAATGAAGAAAATGCATTGCTCTCTTTTTCATTTCTAGGAATTAAATGAATACATCAACTTGCATTTCTGTTTTCTCCCTTTTCATCCCCTGAGATCTTTGCATTCAACTCAAATAACTGCAATTTGTAAATCATGCAGGTTGTGGGAAACAAAACTTTAAATAGAGAAATCAGGCTTGCTTTGTTCCTCATGCAGGCTCAGATTAGTTCTGCACTAACAGTCTGAGGAAAGGGGACACCCACAATCGGGTGGGAGCTATCCAACTCTGAGCATCATGTCCTGCCGTATCCTGCCCCAGAGGAGAAGATAACAGTTGATTCCTTCACAAAAGGCAGGAAAGCATTCAATCAAATCCCAGAAGTGCTGACACTGCCCAAGATGTTAACATTTAGGATCTCTTAAGAAGTCACAGGCCATGACTTACCAATCATTTTTATTCAGCCCAAGAGCCGAGTATAAGTACTCCAAATGTATGACACACATGTTCACATTCAAGGACTTCGGGTGTTTCATAAACTCTTTTGCTATATTAAGCCCATCTGCCTACATATCTAAAATAGGCAACATGTAAGCTAAATACAATCTGAAACAATAAGAATGATCATGTCTTGAGGAGGCTTAGAAATGTCTGTTTTTTTTTTTTTTTTTTGAGGATCTCAATGGAAATATAACATTAACCATTCTTTTCCCACTGAGTCAGCTCCTCCCCTCCAAATTACAGTTTCTCCCTCTTCCAACCCATCCCTCCACATGTCTTCTATATAAAAGAAAAGCAAGCATATTTACCCCAAGGCGTTCCTATGGAGGGTCCAGTCAGGAAGCATTTACAGAAAGAGGGAAGATGGAGAGAAAGAAGATAGTCAGAAAACTGTGGTGAGAAAAGAGACCCTTGCAGTGATGGAGCACTGAGGACGCACAGGTCCAAGGGACCCCACCCACAGCCTTGGCACTTGTCAAGTCTGAAAGGGTTTGTGAAAGGAAGGATCATCTTTTCCACATCATTTTCTCTACAGCCCCTCTTCTCCTATGGGGCAAAGGGCCCTTGCAAGCACTGGTGGAACTGTCTCTAACTTGGTAGTATCTAGAGCCAGAACTATATTCCAGGAAGCCAGGTTTAGTTGCACTTTTCCAAACATACGCTCTCACTTCCATTTCCTTACGAGCCTTTAGACCAAGTCTGTTTCAGGTGATTTTATAAGACCAAGAAGAAGGAATAATACCTGCCCTGGGTCAAAAAGCATACTCTCTCAGGAAAGGCATTTCAAGTTATAATGGTGTATCTATGCTGAGCGACTTTATAGGAAGCGGGCTATGTACCCACGTGCAAACAGGGGCACTCTGGTGTCTCCAAGCTCAGATGTTCAACATTACTAAACCACATCCAGATAAGGAAGACAGCTTTTGTTTATAAGTTTTACCAAAATCTGCCTTTTGGTCAGTTGAATGATGAGTTGTTCATAGAAAACAATGTATTGTACAGCTCTTAAAAGAAAGCCATTCTTCGTCTAGTGGTGAGACATTAATACTCTCTCCCCCAAGTCAAGAATACTCTCTCCCCCAACTCAAGAAAGCATAACTTTCTTTGCATTATAAACAACTAGGACTTAGTTGTAAATTTTCAAACAGTTATTCTTTATTCTGGGACAGTCTCTGTACACTTTTCTTCATGAGGCCTTAGTTTCCTTTACAAGTAAGCAGATTTCAGGGGTCTTTTCCAGCTCTAAAAGGGAAGGCAGACCTCAAGAAAACAAGTGTACAAATGTAAATATTAAGTAAGTTGCTATGGAGAGATGGGATCACTTGATGGGTAATTTATCAAAGCACAAATCCATGTCTGTCCCCAGACTAATTGTCTTGAGAATACTCTAAGATGTAAGACTAGAGTGGGAGACAGACAGATGGGCAAGCAGTCCAGGAACTCATACTCCAGGCTTTGGCCTTCTCCTTAATCCAGGCCCTTATCTCAGAGGTCTTTATATCCAGGAGCACTGGGGCAGGTTCTAGGATGCCATATTTAGAGACATCACCTGACACAACAAAGTTTGTTCCTCCCACATACCTGGATAAAGGACATAATTTTCATCATTCTCTACAATTAGTTTCTTCACAGAATCCTAGTAAAATATGGTATGGAACAACAATTTCTAATCACTGTGTGTATATACTTTTGTATATCCACTCTGGTATTAGCAGCTGAATATGCCTTCCAAACTACTGGGGGGGGGGCTCTATTCTACTTGTCCCATTTTGACTTCACAGATCTGAGCAAGGACGGCACTCAGATGTGGGCTGAAAGTGAATGATTAGGCATTGTTCTGCACATCTTTCAAACAGGCCTCTTAATACACAGAAGACACTGAGAACCTATGATTGTGCAGTATGTGTGAAGCCTGTGGTTTAATCCTTAGCATCGTAAGAGAAAAAAAAAAAAAAAGCAAAGCAAAGCAAAGCAAAACAAAATAAATACTATAATTATGAATGGATGCCAAGGAAAATGTGCTTGTATCCTACATGTTGTTAACATAGGGTCAACATTGAGTAGAAAATTGCCCTTATTTATTTATTTAGTTTTCTGAGGTAGGGTCTCGCTCTAGCTTAGGCTGACATGGAATTCAGTATGAGCCACAGGGTGGCCTTGAACTCACAGTGATCTTTTTACCTTTGCCTCCCAAGTGCTGGGATTAAAGGCATGCACCACACGCCTGGCCAAAATTGCCCCTTTAAAATGAAAGCATTAAATAAAAAAGCTTCAACATTTAAGCTCTCATTCATTAAAATATATCATCATTTGCAGAGGAGAAGGCCAAAGCACCTCTGCACAATCCACTGTTTAGGCTAACAAGATTGCAAAGGAAAAGTTTCACCAAATTAAAAGGACAAGCTCTTTGGCACTTTGAAATACATTGTTTTGGAAACAATTCATGTGCTTTTTTTTACAAATCATCTAAATATATTTGATAATACTGCATAGTCTTTGATACTAACTGAAAATCAGTTTATTTTTTCATTGTCTAACTAGTGAAATTTTAGCAGGTTTCAAACTGACTTTGTGTGAAGATAATTCTACACAATTAGAATATGCTGGTCCCACTTTAATTGAGACTCAATGGGACCACTCATTTTCCCATTTATTTCCAACTTATCTGGTAAGTTCCTGGATGCTCTCCAGCACAAAACAACAACAACAAGAAAAAGCATTCCATTTCTTTTCTGTCTCCTCAGTATCACATGAGGATTTTCCAGCTCAACTGTCAAGTTGCCCTCCACATCTTTCACATGCAATTACTCAGCATTCACTGTCATCTTGCTCCCTAGCTCCCAGGTCCCCATTTTGTTGATTTCTCCAAAGAACTGGTGTTCCTTTCATGGGGGCAGAGCAAGAACATCAGGTTCTGAAGAGCCCTTAATTCCCTACGTGTCATGGCCTCTGTGAACTGAGTGAGCACCAGCACAGGGCTGTGGAAGAATTCTCATCTTCAAGAAAGGGCTACACTTACAGGACTGTAAGATGGAAGGAAGATCATATCAGGAGGAGCCTAGACTGTCCTGATAAAGTGCCTAGAACATTATTTGGTTAGCGCTAATAACTACCATTTATTATCCAACTCAAGTGTTTGTTACTATATTGAATATTAAGTATATTTTGTCTCATTTTATCTTTGTGAGACTCAAATGTGGTTATTATTTTTATTTCACTTACAGGTGAAAAAAATAGAAATTAAGAGACTTAAGGCAGCTAGTAATTAACAACACTGGGATTTAGACCCAAGTTTGCCTGACCTTTCAAATGGGAACCACTGGAGGGTGCTAACCAATGTAGGATCTAGCAAAAGAAATGAATATTTTCTGAGCTCAAATACTAAAATATCTACTTTGCTTCCCCAATTAGTAGAGGGTCTGTTCATGAACATAAAAAGTGGCAGGTAAAGCATCAAGAAGGACAAGTGCAGGGCTGCCCTTCTTCATCAGGCCCTCAGATCTCCCCTAGCCCTGCTTAAGACACAAGGATCTGCAAACTGAGGGCAGCTCCATAACAAACCACTGCTCTGAGTTTACAATGATTAATGGCTTGAAACGAACCAGAGATGCACAGAAGAAAGTAGTTTACTATAAAGGAATAAGCAATAAACATGAACTGAACACATCAAGATTGCTCAAGAACTGGCTTTACTACTTACTAATCACATGAGCCAAACTAGCCATAGCCCTGGTCATTGATTTCTTGGCTATAAGAATGGGCTGTAATGAAATAAACTGTGCGCAGGAAAGAGAAGGAAGCTTTTCTTCTTGTACTGGCAATACTTGTCTCTCCAGGAGCTGTGGACAAAGCCAAGCTTATCTGCTTGCATAAAGAAGCTAGATTCAGCACTTTGACTTTGCCACTCTTAGCTGCTGTTATTGGGAGATAAGTTTTCTTCCTTGATTCAGCACCTTTCTTGGACCTCTATGTCCCCTAAATGTCTTGTTACTCTGTCATCTCTGTACTGTGGCCACAGTACTAGCTCTGTGCTAACTACATGGTACATTATCCTTTCCATCTTGCCAACTGGCCTCAATGAGCTTCGCACACACACTCAGGACAAATTTCCTCCTTTTCACTAAATATCACTGTACTGCAGCTAGAAGGTATGTTGGTCCAAACACCAAGAAGCAGCAGTAGGGCATCTGTCTTCTAGAAATTTTGTTTTTCAGTGTGGTCAACAGTGACTTTATTTGTATTTCTTCTTACTCTTTATAATCTAAGCATTCTCAAAGACACCTCATCTGCAATCTTTGGAGGAAGGTCTTGCTGACTGAAGCCCAGCCAATTCATCACCCCAGCTGGAGAGTAATTTGTAATGCAAAGCCTTGTGAGTGTGCATTAAATGGCTGGCAAATCATAGAATCTGGGCTGATATTTCCCAAGTCCTATCATGAAGTCTTCTATCCTAAATTCTTTAAGACCTACTTTGAGTCTATAGGATACTGTGGTGGGTGTCCTTTCATCCCATGACTGAGAAGCCTCATTTCCCCTTTCACTAACTGGAGAGTCCAGTTGCTGGGTACCATATGGATGCAGCCATGTTCCCTAAATGGACTTTCATTTTCCAGCTTCTGTGGCTATGGCCCGAGGTCCCATTTATAGCCAACACTTTCCCAAATTTGGATAAAGATCATTTGGCATTCATAGTCATAAAACAAAGATCTGCAAGAGCACATCCTACACATGGCTCTTCCATAGAGCCAACATTACATGTGACAGATACACGTGCTCTACTATTTTCCAAAATGTATGCATGCTGGGTCTTAATGCCAAGAGCAGGTAGACTGGGACATTTTCTCCTGTCAGACACTTCCTCCATGTATCTTGCACTCAAGCCCTCTGAAGTCCATTTTCAAAGCAGCTAGATATACAGCATAATAAAAGGGGCACACCAAAAGTCTACACAGGCATTGATCACCTTTAATGTTCTGGTCTGGCCACAAAGTTAGATGAAGCTACTATGAGACTCTGGAATCTTGAGGAACAACATCTTTCTTACCTGCTTGCTGCTGGAAATTTTCAATTCCTTTTCAGCTAGAGTCCTAAGTCCATAGTTAATGGGCTACCTGATAGCACAACTTAATTTTAATCTTTCATATTCCGAGTAGGGGACATAGATGTCCTATCTATCTCAGTGAAAAGTTGGTCTTCTTTCCATGAAGCAGGACTCTGTCCACTGTTTCTTCCTTCAAGATGAACATGAGTCACAATTTCCTTTGGGAGACTGCCCTTTTTATTCCAAATGGAATAGGAACTGTAGAGAAAGAAGCCCCATAGACAAAACCTGAGGTTTGCGGGGGGCACCTTAGACCTAGAAAGTAGTATAAACAGATGAGTAGATATCCAGGTTTAGGTAAATGTTTGTCGTTCTCTCTCTCTATGCTCTGTGAATGTGAATTCATACTAGAATTTTTTAGCTGCTTTTTATTTTATTAATAGCTTCCATACTTACAGACAATAAACCATGATATTTCTCTCCCCCACTTTGCCCTTTACAATTCCATTCTCCTTTCTCTTTACAACTCCCTACCCTCTTTCCATTAGTCTCTCCTTTATTTTAATATCATCGTTTTCCACTCCAGTTAGGAGGGTCTTCATATATTAATGCAACTCTCATTTTTGGTTAGAGAAGCTTCTCTTTTCAGATGGCAGTGACCACTGGGATGACCCAAAAGGCACCACAGTGCTGAGAAGAAGTGACAGAGGAGTGTTCAGCACTGAAAAAGCTCTATCACACCCTCCAAATCCAAGGGTTCATTGCAGAAGAGGTGGCAGAAAGAATGTAAGAGCCCAAGGATGGGGAGGACTGCTTACAATGAATGCAATCATTCAGACAGATATTGACCTCAATGTCCACACTAGCGTTCTTATGTGAGCACATTCTCACCTTCAGAAACACAAAGCCTCAGAAAGGAAGCCACCTAGAGGCTGTGGCTCCATGAGACACTTCCAAACAGCAAGTTGTCTGCCTGCACCTATGTATCTCATCAAATGGATTCACACTCAGCTCTACTGCCATGGCTGGTTCAATAGATGATGCATTCTAGCCATGAGGGTGAGGACAGGGTGTCAAGTGCCAGGAGAGTGACACACTCCAACAAAAGGAATGTGATGAAAGCTAATGTGGGAAGTCTGGTTCCTCTGGCATCCAGAGGCAGAATGGCTCTTGTTTTTGCTTCTGGCTAAGGACTGAATAATGGAAGAGCAAGTGCAGCCACAAGCCAGATCCCCCTGTGTGCCAGGGAGTCCTGACCTCACCTCATGCCCTGCTACAACAACAAACAGCCACAGGAAGTTCTGACATCAGCCACAAAGGAGCTTGCCTGCCTGCCTGCCTGACACATAGGCTGGAGTGAATCCTGAGATGGGGAGGAGGTAGAAACAGAACTGCTGATAGTTTTTTCTATGAAAATGTTTGGAACAACAAGCAAACATGAACTGTGAGCTTACTATTGAAAATTCTACCCACGAGCTTACCTGCCCATGCAAGTAGAAGCAATCAAGAAACCAATGACATACCAATGACTGTATAGGATAAGAATGGAGAGAATGAATGGCCTGGGTCACAGTACAGGTGTACAGCCCCATGTTTACAGACACCCCCATACATGTTCTGGACTGCTCTGGCACTTTCCCTCTGACATACTATCCCCAAGCCACCTATCCAAGTCATTTTATCTTACTAACCATGAATGACATGAACCATGAGGACAGACAACATCACCTTCATATGCAAGATCCTATATGGCTCAAGAATATGGTAAACTCAGGTCATCTGATTGCTCCCCAAGGCAGCTTACTCTTGGGAGGGCCATCCCCTGAAGTGGGGGAAAGTGCCTGCAATGCCAAGGCTGTCACTATCTCTTGCCTTCCCATCCAGGAGGCCAGGAAACAGACAGATGGCAATAGAATGTGAAGAAATTGAGGGAAACGGTTTCTTTCTGGCCCTCCAGGAGACAACAAATTATCACATAGAAAAAAAAAATAGTCATTTTCCAAAAAGAAAAATAAAGGACTAAAGGTTTCACAGACCATCACTCACCAGATTTTTCTTGAATCCTATAAGAGGAAATGCACCATTCAAGGCAGTCATAGGTGGTAGACACTCTGTCTCCATACAGCCCAGAAAGTGAGGTATGGCGAAAGCAGTGGGAAGAGATGTTTTCAACCCCTGCCAGTGCCTTGCCCACCTCGCTACAAAAATGCTGTGTCAAGGAGGAGACTTGAGTGTTCTTATAAACATAAATGCTTTATAATGTAAAAGGGGTCTGGGAAAGACCACGCCCCTAAAAAAAGCTTCTACAGGGTATGTTTTTATCCAGATATGCCCATACCAATGACATGAATACCTGTCATCTCTTTCTCAAAAGTCATTCAAGTTCCCAGATAGAATTTGTCAGGTTTAAATTAAACAGAATCCCTTTGATTGATGTACGCAGCTGTAGAAAACAGTGATTTCTCTAGCCACTACATATAAAGCATGGGCTTGCAGGGAATATGGATAATGGTGGAGGCAGGTCTCTGCAGGCGTGGTACCAGAGGACAGTGCAACATTCTCTGAAAATTCAGATGCAGGTCATTCCCTCCTCCTGGCTGGAAGCATTGCTCTGGGGAACTGGGTTGGGTCTGAGAAGGCTTTGGCTGGCAGTGGTGGAAAGGATGGCAAGTCACCTCTGGTTTCTGAGGAGCTACATAATGATGCTACCATGGCAACCACCATCAGTTGCTCAAAGTGACACAGCGATAGCCTTTGCAGAAGCTTTATTAGGGTAAGGTTCAATTTCAAAGAGGAGAGAAAAAGACAGGGATAGGAATAAGGTTATGTGAATGGTGGACATTCATTGGGACAAACCTATGGAATAAATAATGAAAATTATAACCACAAAAAGATATGTTATAAGTCTGCAGACAAATCCACATTTGGCTTCCTGCTGGTCTGAGTCCCTGATTATAGAGGACACAAGCTGAGTGACTTCATTCCACCCTGTCATAGACTGCTGGAAAATGGGACTCAGAGTAATTCTACCAATGTGTTAGGAGAGCCGAATTCTCTGGTGCTCTCAACGAGGAAAGGAAGAACACAGGGTCTAGAAGGAAGGTATGAATGCCAAATGTGACAAAGGTTAATGGAGGAGAGAATAGGAGCTCATTCTATGAGCAGAGAAAGAGGAGAGGACATGGGCATGGGCAATGAGGAGGAGAGTGGACAGAGAAGAATGAGCAAGAACCAACTAAAATTCAGAAAGAAATGAAGAAAATGTTCAAATCACCACATGGCTAAAAGCAAGTTGATGGATCATAACCCAGAATTGATCCCATAAGCATAGACTCCAGCGATTTTTGGAAGTGTCCTTGGCACTGGTCCGAGTCTCCATAGAGAGGCTTTGGCTCTGGGGCCATCAAAGTTTCCCTTTCCACCAGCACCAAAGCCACCACTGCCACAACACTCTGGTGTTACCGATTCTGAGGAGAGATAGCTGGACAGCGGACAGAGCTCATGGCTCAGGAGCTTCCTCTGAAAGGCACCTCCCATCCCCCACAGGCTGTTGCTAGACTCCCAGGCTCCAGCAAGATGCAGGTAGGTGAGAAATAGAGTCTTGGACTAGCCTGAATCCATCCAGAACCATCTGCATACACCACAACTCATAACTTCATTTCTGCCTTGGACTTCATAAATGACCGGGGAGTTAGAAGGATAAAGCAAAGAATTAGCTATTATTAATCATTCACATTACTCAGCCCAGTGCTAAGCACTTTTACATGTCTTATTTAGTCTCTATTCTAGAGATAAGGCAGTGAGGTTGGGAGGATTAATATTTTTCTTTGTGGCTCAAGGACACAAAACTGGAAAGCAGAGGGGCTGGATTTCAAATCAGGCTCTGCTTGGCCCCACAACCCAGACCATTCTTATCCTGTCCTGTCATCCTGTCGCCTGAGAGCTCTTGTTCTTAAAGATCCTGTGAGATCTGTCCTCTATGCTTTTTTCTCTCCACCCTTTACTCACCAAATACAGACGATTCTACTGAGATCACCCTACAGAGAGGAACAATAAAGGTAAATGGGAATGAATTAAAAGAATGAGGAGGGCACTTGCACTTTCAATAACCCATGCATTTGTTCATTTATTTTAATAACTAGTCAAGGTAGACCTTAATGCATCATCCCAGAGAGGAGAAGGGAGTCTGCTTGGTAGATGGAAGGGTGCCTTTTCACATTACTGAACCTCTGTAGGATCTGGATGTGTTAGTAGATACCAAAGTTGTGTGAAATGACTCAGCCATTTCTAATAGGACACTTTCATCCTTTGAGTACAAAGGTTATTCCTCATAACCTAATGAGGTTAAGATACCAGTGCACATGGGAACAAGGCACAGTATTGTGGGCCCTGGTGCCATCATATTTTGAGGTCATAAGTACACTCCAACCTGGCTCATTATTGCAGTAGTAATGAGTAGAGTCCATTCCCAGGTTCCAAAAGATATAAGACCAGCATGGTTGGGAACTCTCACTTTTCCTACAGAGTACCCTTGCCTCTGGCTCCTTCTTGGTTCTTAGCCCACCTAGTTTACTGCCAGGGTGGATGAGATGGGAGCTGACAGTGATTGGATGAAAGCGGGTGGAGAAGGACCCTTTTCTAATTCTGTACACTTAGACCTTCCCTCATATAACTGCCGTCAATGACAGTAGCCCTAAATGCTTCCTCTGCCTTATCAGAAGGAAATGTGGCCAGCTTTGCTTAGACATTTCAAAGAAGCTGGAAGGATGGCTCAGGGAGCCCTATATGTCACCCAGAAGAGAGGGAATTTGTTTGGGGTGGAACAAGGTACAGACTGTCCTGCTGAGGGACACTGCCCTACCTAGTTAGCAAGAAAAGGACCTGACAGCATCTCTGTTTCTCGGCTACACCCAGAGGGCTGAGGGAGGCCCCTCCCCCTTCTGAATTCCATAGGAAATGTCAAGATGTAGTCAAAAACATGCTATAACTAGATCCATGTGTGGGGGCAGAAATTTCTCTAAACATCATGAATATGAGTTGGTTTCATAAAAGGTTTAAGACCGTTTTCTTAAGTATGCTGTCAAAGAGGTTTGGAAAGGTATTTCTTCTATTGAGTAAATGTAGCATTTTTTTTTTTTTATGTCCCTGGACCAGCTTTCTATTATCACTGCTTACAGGCGGACAACCTTGCTGTATTCAGGATTCTAAGACACTCAACACTGCTCTGTCCTCAGCATCCTTCTCATGCTGCTCCTTTAGCAGACTCAGAAAAGGAAGGAACATGTCAGCTATCACCAGCTCTGTCCCTGAACATACAGAGGTACTGCCCACACCAGAGTGGCTGGCCATCCTTATCCACTTCCAGGAGGAAATTCCCAGGGCCTCTGTTTTCTCCCTCCTCCCTCCTCATACTCTCTGCTCCTGCTTCCTCGCTTAGGACATGGGAGCTGGAACTCTGCTGAAGGCAACTGGCAAGCAGACTCCCAGAGTAACACTCTTGGGCACTACTACAAACGTTTTAGTTCTCAGGTGGCCCCTGGAGACAGGTTCAAATCATCCAGAGCCTCTAAGAAGAGGAGAGGGAAAGTGATAAAGTAGGAAAGGGGCAACTTACGCTAGAGCAAAGGCCACCAGGGCGCCGACCACCACCACAAAGTCCAGGATGTTCCAGAGGTCTCGGAAGTAGGACCCATCTTGCAAGATCAATCCCTGGTCTATCATCTGTAGGACAAGGGTGGGAACAGTCATAGGTGAGTTCAGGTGCTCCAGGAAATACCAATCCCAGGGGGTGTTTCCTCATGGCAAGGCTTCCATCTCCACAATCAACCTCACCCTGGGCCTGGGAGCAATGGGAGTGTCAGGAGGCTCTCAGAAGGTAATAGTGAGGCCCCTCCTTACACTCTTAAGGTAACAGCAAGGATTCATGCCCTGTCTCAGACATACAGGGTTAGATTATATTTCTTTGCCATCACAAAACCCTGCCATGTTCCTTCTCTCCTTAGTAGTCCAGAGCTGCAAACATTGCCATATATGCAAAGACAGGTAAAAAGCTCAGACAGTGAGGACTGGACATGAGATAGGCCTGTGAGATATGAGATGGCTAGAAGGAAGAGAATGCAGCTGGTATTTGCTGGAGTCTGGAAAGATTCACCTCTACTCTTTGCCTTGCTATGCACCCAAATTCAAGCTGGAAAGCATAGTGTGCAGGAACACTCACACTACCTGCCTGCCCACTATCTGCCTCTTGTTTGGGCCATGCACATAGGCTTTCAATATACAAACCTATCCATGTGGCCATGCTCAATGACCATTTTGAGACCAAAGAAGGGCTCAGTAAATACCTCCCAGCCCTCCTCCCCATGAGGCTAGAGATAGCAATGTTGAGGAAGGGTTCTAAGTTAAAGGAACAGACAGATATTCTATCCTAACCCTGGATCCCAGGTTTTCTCTGGAGGCTTTTACCTTTATAACCATCTCAAAGGTGAACACGCCCGTGAAAACATAGTCGAAATACCTCAGGACCTGTAAGATAAATGACCAAAAGCAAGAAGACAACCATGTAAGGTCATCAGACTACACACGGCCACTGACATATGCAGTCCTGCATGCCCCCTGCCCAGTTCCACCTCAGAATGCAGGAATTACAACTTCTACCTGGACTGAGAGATGAATGCAGGGAGGAGAGGCCATGGAACCTTCTGGAGCTACAAGGCTCCAGGGCCAGTCCTTTGATCATTCTCTCCCTTTGGCCAAAACTTAACTTCTCAGGTATGACCTGGTCCCCCCGCCAAAAAACTTCTTGTCCAGTTCTGGCTCAGAACCCCAAATCCTTGTTGCTATCTGTCCTGCCCATCTTCCTATCTCCTGAGGTCTCCCTGCAGGTTCTTACCAGATGTCTCAATGCCCTATGCCAGGCTGCAGCTCCTTGGTTTCACATACATCACCTATGGCTCTATGTCTGATTCTACAGTCAAACCCTCCAACAGACTCCCCTCAAAGCCCAGGCTCTGTGGTGAGGTGAGGAGTGTGGGAGGCTCCTCTGGGGATGACTTCTACATCTCCCTGAGGAATAGGCACAAGCAATTTCTCTATCCTTCTTCATTCTCAGAAGCCTTCCTGACATCTTGGTTCATCTCTAATGCTGGAGGGGAGGAGATGGCATAGAGCGGACCCCAGGAAATCACAAGGTTGACAAATGGGCCCACTGTGTACCCACTTTGTTGCGCTCCGAGTTGGTCAGGACAGGGTCCTCTGCTGCCAGGGCGATGCTGCTGGCTGCGATCACCAGGAGTATGCACATCTCGAAGTAGCGCAGGTTCACAATGTAATGGCAGGCCCTGCGGATCCTGCGGAGGGGGTGGGGGAGTCCTGCTGAGCTGGACTCATGCCCTTTCCCTCTTGCTTCCTAGCTTTCCCTCCCTTACATCAGCCTCATCTAGACAGCCATAGCTTTGCCAAAGGAAGCCACAAGGGAGAGCAATTTAATTTCTCAGACACCACCCATAATTTCAAGCCTCAGTGGGGGAAGGTAATCAGATTGGTGAGAGGCAACAGCACGCAAGCCAAGATGCATTATCTACACACACAGCTGAGCCATGGGGATCGGCCGTGTCTGACTGCACAACCCAGGTGGCACTTAGTACCCTCCACTGCATCTCAGTATTTCTTCCCCTAAGCAAGGGAACCAGAACCTTCCCATGAAATTATAAAGGACTGAGGAACACAGAAGCAGACCTTGATTCTAAGACCCTTGATGAAAACACCAACATGTTCCCATGACTTCCAAGCTATTCTCTGATGAAAGTGTCTATAGCCTATGCCCCAGTTTAAGATGACCTGACAACTTCACCCAGGTGTCTCCCAACCCATAGCCCTGCCAGAACCCTGCCCACGTGGCCACCAAATGCCTGCTTGTCTTTCCACTCTCAGAAGCTGGTCTACATGTCATTTCCAGGGTAGATGTCAACTACTCTTTCCTAATCTCATCTTCTTGACTCTAACCTGTAGACTCTTCTCTCCATACTTCTCCCTCCTCTCTAGGGGGAAGGCTGTCCTAACCAAAAACCAAAAAACCAACAACAACAAAAACCATATGCAGGGCAGTGGAAGGAAAAATCCTGAACTCCAGTGGATGATCTTGTCATTCTGTGATCCACAGTCTCAGCTCTGTCCCCTCATGGAATGTCTGGTGACACCCTGGAGGAAGTTGCTCTCTTTGCCCCATGCCAACTGCTGAGGAGAGAATGAGTGAAGGCGACTGTCCTCATGACGTGTCTCTGTCTTCAGGTACCCTGGAGACTAGGCGCACAGACATCAGAGGTTGTTCATCTTAAAGATCCAACCTCATGACTGGACTCAAGTGCGTCCATGTTTGTTCATCCTCCGCCAGGAGGGCTCAGGAAGATGACTGGGCTCCTATTCCTCCTCATTCTCACCCCATGTGGGCCCGAACCCTAGCCATCTGCCCTACACAGCCAAAGAGGGAGCAACAGGAGCTTGGCTTACGGGTTGGTGGTGCTGAAGATGAACATGGAGCTGTGGGGCACCATGGCTTTGCCCGTCTCACGCTTCTCCTTCTTCTGCTTCCTCTTTTCTACCTCCTCCTCCTCCTCTTTGATCTCTGCCTCTTTCAAGGGACTGGCTTCTCCATCAGTCTTGTTACTAACTGAAAACAGAACATCAGATACTGGGTGACATGAATGGTGGGTGCCCTTTGTTTTCAGTTGGGACAACACAGGTAAGATAGGAAAGGACCCTAAGGATGTTCCTAGGGAGGTACCCTGCCAGCAGGGGAGGCATTTCCCATACTACACTGTATTAAGCCCATCTCTTATCCTTACCCTCCTCTACATGTTAAACGGTACGTCTGTTTGTGCCCTAGAAACAATAATGTTTTCTCTTTCCTTGTTGACCTTTTACAGTCTGAAAAAGAGCATGATTGTTTCAGCAACGAAGCTTACAGAATTTACATACTGTATCTACTGAACTTCATATCAATATATCAGCAGATACTATTATCCTTGTTGCACAAGTGAAAAAAAACTGAAGTGCCAGGACTCTAAGTACCTTTGCTATGGTTGTACAACTAGCATGGGTGCCCAATTTGAAATCCTGTATGCCTCCATGAAATCACACTGCAGTGGAAGACTTCAAAAAGCCATTATTCTCTGTGCAGCTGCCTTTCTGGCTAGGACTTTTCCAGCCATGATGGATATAGAAAGGCAAATGCAATATTCATGCAAGTATGAGCCCATGACCATATTCCAGGGCTGGGAAGATCAAGATCCAGGGGTGGAGTGGTGCTGTCAGGTGGCTGTGATCTGTTTCTGCACTTCTTTCACAGGGAAGGAGATGGGGACTCTGAGAGTAAGGAGATAGCCCAGGCCATCTCTCCCTTTGCTCTGTGGTGAGTGAGCGGCTCCATCATGGGACACAGTGTGAAGTCTGTATGGTCTTAGATTGTGCCAGGGCCTTTTAATAGGTAAATATTATAATTTATCTAAAAATCTTCTATCGCACACTGTATCTATGAAGAAAGTCTAGCTCTGGAATGGGAATAGAGGGATAGCTGAGCTATCTTCTTGTGTCTTGTGTTGTTTTCATGTAAGAGGATCCAAAATACTTTTTTTGTTGTTGTTTGTTTGTTTTTTGAAGTAGGGTCTTGCTGTCCTGGAAATCACTATATAGTCTCAGGTTTGCCTTGAACTCACAGTGATCCTCCTACCTCTGCTTCCCAAGTGCTGGTATTAAAGGAGTGTCCAGCCCCCAAATACTTCTTAATAAAAGTATAAAATTAGACAAATGTCAAAAGTGGCTATGGCTCTGAGATCCTGAGATACCTCAAGCCAAGTACAATAAGCACCAACTATGAGAGACTGACATTTTAGAGCAGACTGGACATTTCTGAGGGTGGAGAGTGTGAAGGAAGGAAGGGAGACAGAACAGTGGATGAAGGGCAGACAAGGAGAAGAAGAAGCTGTCATAGAAAAAAAAGCATGGGAGAAGTGGAAGAAAATAAGCAAGACTAGAATCCCGCGAGGCTAATTCACAAAACAATGGCGGGATTCCTGCAGGGCTGTTGTTTGGGAACAGGGACAGGATGTGAGATTAATGCAGGGAGGATGTGTGCAGGGTGGGATGTGGTGGTGTGGGATTAAAACAGGGATGGGGTGTGGTGTCAGGGAAGGAATGGGGCTTAGGGGCAGGACAGAGATAGGCATGGGATTAAGACAGAGATATGGTGCAGGGCAAGGATTGATTTGTGGGACAATACAGACGTAGGGCAGCAGATTAATACAGGCACGGGCGTGTGGTCAGGGCAAGGGCAGCCATGGTATGAATGCAGGGATGAGGTATGGGTCGGGGTAATGATGGGGTATAGGGTCAATGTAAAGACGGAATATGGGTGGGGGTAGACAGAGGGTTAAATGCTTCCCCCTTTTCTGCTTCCCTATACTGTTTCACAGACGGATATCATCTGCTTGAAGGAACTTGGATGGAGAGAGATCATGATTAAATGCTCCTAGGAGAAAAAAGTTGTTAAGAGTAATAGAATCATAAGATGTTAGTGGAGGCAAGCCCTCAGAGATCATCTAGCTCAATGCTTTCATGTTGTACACCGCAAACGAAGGCTGTGAGAGATGCAGAAGTTCTCCTGAGACCACTGACTGAGTAAAGTCAGGGCCAGAGACAGCCTTCCTACCATTGTCCTCCACTCCCCAACTTCATGACAGGACTTCATCACTTGCTGTGGTAGCAGGACACTTTGGAGGTCACCAAGAATACCATCATGTTAAAGCAATACGTAATTGGATACAGAGTCACATATGAGCACATTAAAGGCTAGTGTGATCACAGGACCGAATTCTATAGGCACAATTGAAGAGGAGACAACTCTAACTTTATTTATTTATGTTTTACCAGGAAAAAACTACAGCTGTTTTATTTGGTGAAGAATGCTTTAGGCTTGCTGGTGTGGCATTCCACAAGACTTCATTAGAAGGGCCAGCTATCCCCAGGCTCAGATGGGGTACATGGTGTGGGTGAAGGGGCAAAGGATTAGACTCACTGTGCACCACTGTTGAATCCACCAAGGGGTCCACATCAGGGATAGCGACGGTGACGCTGGTGCTCTCTGTGGTGGCCTTGTCTGCATTGGCCGTCATGCAGGAGAGATCAGGTTCACTCTGGCTGATGCCCCGGCCCACATCCAGTTGTACATCCCCCAGCAGGGCTTGCTCACCACTGCCTTCCGGCTCCTGCTCTGTCAGCACCATATCATTCCCTTCTTCCAGCTCAGGATGGGGAGGGACTAGAGGCGTTTCAGCCTCATCGAGGGCACCTGCCAGCCCAGAGCCTTTTGGTACCATCAGGCTGTTGGTCCTTAGAAGCAAGAGAAGGTCATGGATCAGAATGGGTTCTACAATGACTGATGAACCTGGCCAGAGGCAAAAGGGACCAGAGCTCCAGAAAGCCTTCTGGAGAGCACACAGCATGAGCTGTTTTCCATCGACATCCAGGTGAAGAGGAGCCAAGAACCCCAGGCTGTGTCCACCACCTTATTGACATCCATGCGCCCGGGCCCCACTCCTTCAGAGATGCTCTGGAGGAACAGACCCTCATTTTCATGGGGAAAAATACCACAGTCTGGAGATTTATCCATGTATTTTGTGGGGGTCATATGTATGTGTATGATTAGTGTTTGAGGAGGTGTGAGGGTTCATATGTGTGGGTATATGTGTGTGCGCAAGTATGCCTGCACACATGTTCTTTCTATGTGTACAGGTTGGAGGTTGATGTAGGGTGTCCTCCTTAGTTGTTCTCCACTTTATTTTTTGAGACAGGATCTCTCATTTAACCTCAAGCCTGTAAGCCCTGGTGATCTATCTGTCTCCACATCCCTACTGATCTGACCAAAGTGGAGTGCCACCATGCCCAGCATTTACATGGGTACTAGGGATCTGGACTCGGGTCCTCGCACTTGCATGGTAAATACTTTATCCACGCATCCATCTCCCTAGCCCTACCCAGGTCTTTTAAAGGGCTTTTTTTTTTTTTTTAAAATCATCAGCTCCATTTTATAAAAGGGAAAACTGAGTCCCCAAAGGTTCCTATTGGAAAATTTTTAACATGGGCCTGAGCTGTGTAAAGGAGAACTGAGCTGTGTGAGGGACGCCTGGGCTGTGTGAGGGAGGTCTGGGCTGTGTGAGGGAGGTCTGGGCTGTGTGAGGGAGGTCTGAGCTGTGGGAAGGAGGTCTGGGCTGTGTGAGGGAGGTCTGGGCTGTGTGAAGGAGGTCTGGGCTGTGTGAGGGAGGTCTGGGCTGTGTGAGGGAGGCCTGGGCTGTGTGAGGGAGGTCTGAGCTGTGGGAAGGAGGTCTGGGCTGTGTGATGGAGGTCTGAGCTGTGGGAAGGAGGTCTGGGCTGTGTGAGGGAGGTCTGGGCTGTGTGAAGGAGGTCTGGGCTGTGTGAGGGAGGTCTGGGCTGTGTGAGGGAGGTCTGGGCTGTGTGAGGGAGGTCTGGGCTGTGTGAAGGAGGTCTGGGCTGTGTGAGGGAGGTCTGGGCTGTGTGAGGGAGGTCTGGGCTGTGTGAGGGAGGTCTGGGCTGTGTGAGGGAGGCCTAGGCTGTGTGAGGGAGGTCTGGGCTGTGTGAAGGAGGTCTGGGCTGTGTGAGGGAGGTCTGGGCTGTGTGAGGGAGGTCTGGGCTGTGTGAGGGAGGTCTGAGCAGTGGGAAGGAGGCCTGGGCTGTGTGAGGGAGGACTGGGCTGTGTGAGGGAGGTCTGGGCTGTGTGAAGGAGGTCTGAGCTGTGAGGGAGGTCTGGGCTGTGTGATGGAGGTCTGGGCTGTGTGAGGGAGGTCTGGGCTGTGTGAGGGAGGTCTGGGCTGGAGGGAGGTCTGGGCTGTGTGAGGGAGGTCTGGGCTGTGTGAGGGAGGCCTGGGCTGTGTTAAGGAGGTCTGGGCTGTGTGAAGGAGGTCTGGGCTGTGTGAGGGAGGCCTGGGCTGTGTTAAGGAGGTCTGGGCTGTGTGAAGGAGGTCTGGGCTGTGAGGGAGGTCTGGGCTGTGTGAGGGAGGTCTGGGCTGTGTGAAGGAGGTCTGGGCTGTGTGAGGGAGGCCTGGGCTGTGTGAAGGAGGTCTGGGCTGTGTGAAGGAGGTCTGGGCTGTGAGGGAGGTCTGGGCTGTGTGAGGGAGGTCTGGGCTGTGTGAGGGAGAACTGAGCTGTGTGAGGGAGGTCTGGGCTGTGAGGGAGGTCTGGGCTGTGTGAGGGAGGCCCGGGCTGTGTGAGGGAGGTTTGAGCTGTGTGACGGAGGCCCAAGCCTCCCTGCAGGACACTCATGGGACTCCTTTACCTCCTTAAGTCCTGAGCTCTCTCCTCTTCATGAATTGTTGGTTCCTTGCTTGCATGGCTGCCCCGGGACTCATGCTCCCTCTCTCCCTCAGTGGACACCCCTTCATCCAGACTTCGCTCTTGGCTGGCAGACCGGCTCCGGGAGGCTGAAGCCGACTCCTTGCCTTCAGTCCTGACACGACGGTGCCGGCTGCGCCGTTGGCTCTGCCTGTGCCTGGCCCGGTCCTCAAAGGTCACCACAGTCTCTCCCCCTCCAGCCTCCTGCTGGGTTGGCTCACAGTTTCCATGACAAGGTCTGGCCAACCATGGTGGCTCCCGTTTGCCCAAGGACAACGGACTCCTCTGATTGTCCAGGTTACTGGTCAGGCTTCCTATGTCCCCCTTGAGGGAACCACCACGGCTGATGCGTTCCTCTTCACATTTCTCTAGGCCCAGACCCAGGGCCAGGCCCTCAATGGGCCTGGACCTCCGGTAGAGGCTGGGGTGGGCATTGAGCGGGTTGAGGGGGCTCAGTGGGTTGAGGGGATTGAGGGGATTCATGGGAGGAGCTTCTTCTTTGTTGAGCGCCTCCTGGCTAGACATCTGCATGTGTCTCCTCAGCTGGCTGGTACGCTGCTCCCACACCGACATGTGGTGCCTGCGCCTGCGCTCCCTCCTGGCAAAGGGCAAGGGCCACCGTCAGAACCTGACAACCATGAAATGGGGATGACAGCCACAGGGGCCAGGAGCAGGAGGGGTACGTGGTAAGGGAGCTAACAGGGGGGCAGGGAGAGGGGAAGGAGAGGCCGGGACCTGAGACAGGAAGCACAGAGATGCAAGGGGCAGAGTGGCTACACATCACTGGTTGCAGACCACGGTCTCCCAGTCCACCAGGATCCTTTTTCATTCCAATCCCTGCTCTGCAGTGCAGTAGCAAAATGGTAGGGGTAGGGATCCTCCAAGGACGGAGTCCCACGTCCCCAGGGCCTGGGAGGGACAGCACAAAGGCTCACAGGGCCTACCATCCTCTGTGCTCCATTGGTCCAGGGAATCGGTTGGGGCCTACTTTGTGCCTGCCAATGGTCCTTCAACCATGGGTCAGGGATTCTCCTTCCCCGCAGTATCTTAGATTATTGCAGGCCCATGTGCTCACAATAACATCATCTCCAGAGAGAAATCCATGGAAGACTATATGCACAGAAACCCCCAACAGTCCATACCTAAGCTACTATCAAGCTTTTTTTTTTTTTTTTTAAACATCTCAGGGGCCTAACAGGCATTCACGTGGCAGCAAGAACGCATGAACAGAACGTACAGAGCAGCACACAGGCGTGAGGTCCCTGGCAGATGCCTACTCCTTCCCTCCACCAACCAACACTCCCATGGAGCCACGCACACCCTCACCAAGGCTCACACGAGAGAAGTATACAGCTGCCTATGTGAAAGGAACACCCACTAACACGAATCACCAACGCCAACATGAATCACTCAGGCCAAACACAAGCACTAACAACACAGTCACGTACTTTGGACACATACTGATCTAAGCACACATTGGAAAGTGCAGGAGTGCATGGAACACACACACACACACACACACACACACACACACACACACACACACACTGCAGCAGCACACACTGACATGCACACCCAGTGCTGCTTGTCCGTGGCAAGGACACAGACACTTGGGTCCCCACGCCCACACAGAGCCACACCCAAACACACAGACCGGTACACACATACAGGTGGCTGCTGCGCGGCTCCCACATCGACATGTGGTGTCTTCTCCTTCTGTCTCTTCTGGGAAAGAAAAACGAACAGGTTCAGTCCACCCCAACCTCTAGGCACTTCAAGCCCCATAGCCACCAGCAGAAGTCTAAAACAAAAAAAGCCAGAGTCCACGGGGTTTCCATGTGTCTGTTTACCTCCTGCGGACTCCCCAACCTTTGGTGCTCCCACACAGTGACTTCTGAGTCTTTGCTAGGTGCAGATACAAGGCTCTTGGTTTAAAGGCACACATGCAGAGACCCAGAGGACAGCTATTTTGTCGAAGATATTGCTTCTGTTGCTCAAGCACCATTGCCCACCGAGCTCGCACTGCCATCTAAGCATCCCTCAGAGCCCTGTTTTGATGAGCAGTGGTTTCCTTCCTCCCCATTCATTTCCAGGGCAACAAAGCACATTCACCCAGTGTGACTCCCCATCTCATCATGCCCACAGTGGATCCTGGCTCAGTCTCAGAAAGCATCCAGGAAACAAATGCTCTGTCTGCCATGCACAGCAGTGAGGCTGCAGAACAGCCCGTGGTTCACTCTGGAGCCCACGGTTCACATGCTCCAGGATGTGGATGGTGACCGTACATCTGTGTAACACGAGGGCCTTGGCCAGAGAGGCCTTCGAGGTTGAGTTTACTCAGCTGACTAAAGCACAGTATTGACCTTCTTAGGCTTGTGCAAGGAATCTCTTCTCCATGCACATGAGTCCGTCTACACTCAAGGTTAGTGGGCAGAGTGACAGGGTAGATGGCACCTGCCAGGGCGGAAAGGACAGGTGGCAAAGTGAGCACGTCAGCTGGATCCACTAGCGCAGGGACTGGAGCAGGCTCACTCTGGGAAGCTCTCAGACGTGTTGCCTTCCACCCTCCCTAGCTGACACGGTGCTCCTTCCCTGTGAAGACTGGGCCCTGCCGGTTCAGAACACTCCAGGCAAATGAACACTGCTCAAGGGCCACGTCTCACGCATGTGGAGAGAAGCCTGAGACAAAGGTGAGGAGGAACAAGCAGAGGCAGCTGGTCTGAGCCTCACACACAAGCACCCACTGATGCAGGCACCACCGTGGCAATGCCTGTGAACTCCTCCTCCCTCAGCACTGGTAGCTTGTACCGTAACAGGGTGTGGGTGGGGGCAGGGCTGCCAAGAAGCACAGGAAGCATATAGAAATAGAAACGTACACTCCAGACAGGCAGCGTGCATACCTGCTAGGAAAAGCACATCATACCACCTATTTGTCAATTCTCCAGTATTCAAATACCAGCCACCCTCCAGGAACATGTGGTGGTGTAAATAGTGTGTGGAAGGGTTCTTTCTGTTCTCTCTCTCTCTCTCTCTCTCTCTCTCTCTCTCTCTCTCTCTCTCTCCACACACACACACACGCCAAACAAAAAAGAAACCAATTTTTAATTCTCATATAGAGTAAGCATACACTTGAACATTTGACACTTTCCTTCTCCTTTCTAACCATATATGCAAAATTTCAAATGGATATTCATATCCTCAAAATCGCACTGAGAATTATCCCCATACTATAATTCATGTGTGTGTGACTGTGTGTGGCACTCCATAACAACTAAAAAAGCCAAGTGTTCTTCCCATTTCAAAGATGGGAAACAGTGGTTCTGAGGTCCTGGGAAGCTCTCCTGAGTCCCAGAGTATATTATTGATAGAACTAAGTTTGGCATTCGGGTCCTTGCATTTGTTATGATGTGTTTCTTTTTGCATTTAGCAATGGCAGCCACATTTTGTGACTACTGCAAACCAGTATTCAGTGGTTTGGACTGGTCTGCTCTCCTGAGCAAGGTGTGCAAGTGTTCTCTCTCTCTCTCTCTCTCACACACACACACACACACACACATACACACTCACACATTCACACAGGTTACTCCCCATGAGCAGTGCACATCCCATGGTATATACACAACAACCAAACCTAACCTCGTCTAGGTTGTTAGCAGCAACTTCCTCCTCACTTTGTCCTAATGCAGGCTGCTCCCTCCATTCCCACAGCCCCAAGCCTGCTCACATTTCATTCATTCTTCCATTCCATAAATACTTTCTACTCTGGGCCAATCACATCAGCAAACCCTCTTCTCTCCCCAAGCTTCCTCATCTCAGTAAATAGAACCACCCACTTCTGGTAGCAGCCAGTCCTATCCATCTACATTTTTAGATACCTGTGTGTATGTAATTTTAGCCAAAACTCGTGAGTTCAGGGAAGGTAGGGTAGAAATTACTCAGACCCAGAGAATATTCTGCAAAGAAAAGAGTCATTTGGCACTCCCCTTTCAATCTTTAATGCGTAATTTTTTCTCATACTCACAGAAGAACATAATGACCAGGCCTTCAGTTTTAAAAAGTGAAAACAGCATCATGGAACTAAGAAGAGAGGGAGCTCCCACTCTGAAGGAGGGAGGGAAGGCCACTTGGGAGCTCCACCCTCCCTTCAGCCCTAGACCACCAAGGACTTCTCTCTTGGCAGCTTCAAGTAATAAGTGTCAAGATCCAGGGTCAAGGTTGATTTTTACTTTTCAGGGGTCCCAAACTGTTCCCATGAATACTCCAGAATTACCAACGCAGGCCTCATACAGCCTTGAGCAGCATCAGGAATTCTGTGGTTCTTCTCCAATATCTGCCCCTTGACAATGCAGAGGCCAGGACTACAGGGCCCAAGCTGTTGCCACAAGTTTTCCCTTAAAGCACATGCCCAGGCTGGATCCTGACGGACTGGTACTAGCTCCCTTCCATATCCCCTCCCATTCTCTCGCTCTTTCTAATCACTCCACCTGGATGCTCTGTCCACTTGGAAACTTGTGAGGTCACTAACAGCTTTTGGTTGTGCCAAATCCAATGGGCCTTTCTCTGTTCCCATCACTGGTAGTCCTTCAGTAGCATGTGGCACCTTTCCTCTGTTCTTCTCTACGGACCTCCAGGACACTGTGCTCCTCCGTTCTTTCCCTGCCCTCTGGCTGCACCCCCTCATCTCTTTTCCTGGTATCTTCTCTGCCACACAGGCGCATGCTCAGCCTCTGTCCTCAGCTCCACTCTTCCCTGTCCCCACTCTCCCTGGGTCAGCTCACCCACACTGATGGCTTAAATACCATCTAAATGCAAATGACTTCCCCCAAATCTTTATTTTAATCCCGACTTCTCTTCAACTCCAGACTCCTGTAACCAATGGCCTATTCAAACACTTGGATGCATTAGAAGCATCTCAAATTTAATGTGGCCAAAATGAACTCTAGTTTTCTAACATCTCTGAGTATCAGTAAACATCACTACCACTACCACCCCCTCTCCCGCCCAGCTGTTTAAGTCTTAAAACCTTAAAATCTGGAAGCAACTTTTATTTCTTCTCTTTTATCATCCTCACCTGCACTGCATTTAATACATGAGTACATCCCATTGGCTCACACTCCAAAATACAGTGAATGGGATTATGTGGTATCTCCTCCATTACTGACACCCTCATTTCAATCACTATCCCCCCACTTTACCCTAAGAACCAACTTGTGTCTCACTGTTTCTACTCTCAGTTTCCACGGTGCACACTTTGTAGAGCAGAGTGACCTTCTAAAGTAGAAATCACGAGGGCTGGAGAGATGGCTTAGCAGTTAAGCCTGTGAAGCCTAAGGACCCCGGTTCGAGGCTCGGTTCCCCAGGTCCCACGTTAGCCAGATGCACAAGGGGGCGCACGCATCTGGAGTTTGTTTGTAGAGGCTGGAAGCCCTGGCATGCCCATTCTCTCTCTCCCCCTCTATCTGTCTTTCTCTCTGTGTCTGTCGCTCTCAAATAAATAAATAAATAAAAATTTTAAAGTAGAAATCACGAGGTATCCATCCTGCCATGTTCTGGAGCTATTTCCTCCCAAACTGAAATATTCCTTACATCCCTCAGGAAGCCCCTGAAACTTAACAGGTTTCCCAAGATTCTTTCCCAAGGTTATATAAGCACTGTCCATTTCTGGGGAGAGGAGACTGTCCTTCTGGCTCAGCTATCTCCAAGTCATGCTAGGAGCACCAGGGACACAGCTTTCATGAGTCACCACCCAGGCTGGGGTGGGCTTTTCTGCGATGCAGCTCCTTTTGAGTCTCCAGGCTCCTCTAAGTAACCCCTCACCAACACTCCTACAAGCAACTCAATGAAGTCGCTGGGGCACCAAGCTAGACTTAAGGGGAACTGATGCTTTGGTCTGTCATTGGCACTCTATATGGAGTGAGTAGACATTTCTTTGTGTTTCCTCAGAAAAGTTGCACACCACATATTAAGCCTCCCCATGATGGCAATTAGAATAAAAGCTAAGATCCTTCACCTGGGGATTGGGTCCTCTGTAATGGCTCCTGTCTGCTTCCTGTCTTGTAACCTCTCCTTCACTACACATTTGCCACTCTAGACCTTGCAGAGGGACAGTGCGGTAGAAAGCCACATAACTGCTTCATAACTGCTTCTTGCCTATTTAGGTCTCTGCTTACTCAGATGACCCCTCCTGGGCTTCCCTGAGGTACTCATCCTGACCACTCTTCCTTCTCTGTGTGTGACCCTGCTCTATTTGCTTACAACATTCATTGCTATCTGCAAGAATTTTTGTGTGTCACCCCACCTTACTCACTCTCATGAGACTTCCATGGGAATGGACTGTGGCAGAGAGGAGGTGCACTCCTACAGTTAACACCTTATGAGTTGATGAACTGGCCTTAGCCCAAGAGCTTTGAGGGTCAGGGATAGAGGTGGCCTACTCACTCGATAGAAGGCATGTTGGGAGCGGACATCGGGCTGACCTCTTTGGCCTTCTGCAGTGCATGTTTCTGGTTGAAGGCCTCTTCTTCCTCCTGCTCATCCTAGACACAAAGCAGAGATGACTTTGTCTGGGATCCCTGTGAGAAGAGTAGCTGCCTTTGGGCCTCCCCAGAAGGAGCTCTGAAGACCAGGCAAAGTGAGGTAAGTAGAAGAGCAAGTGAAGCAGGCAGCATGAGATTATGTTGGTTTAGAGACCTCTCATGGCTACAGACCAGCACCCCCCTCCCTGACCCTCCCAGTCTCATAGCCACCCCTCATCCCATGGCCAGTAATTATTATCTATGTCCTCATCCCCTAGGCCTCCATGCAGCCATCCATGGACATAAAGGAGCCAATCTTCTCAGCTGTTCCTCACTATTGGGAAATGACTGGATCAGGGTCCTTTCAGTTAGAATCTCCTGAAGTCAGTGTTGAGGCTAAGCACCCTCCCCATTATGGAGTCTCATTTTCATGACAAATAGGTCCCGCCCTCCCATTCATAAGGCATGATCTCATTCCCTCCCCGCATCCCTCCTTACACTAACACTAAGGAAAACAGCTCCAGTAGTAACTCGATGCATTGATAATGCACACATCTTCCACTCATGATATGCTTTCACACACACTGTTTCACTTGACCCTTGCTGTGATACTGTAAGGAACACAGGCAGATGTAAATTTCTCATCTTACACATGAGGAGAACCATGTTAATGGAGATAAGGAGACTCGCTAAAGCTCAAACAACTCATTAGTGCAAGATGTAGGATTTGTACTCAGTTTTTTAGATACTAAACATGGTATTATCTTTCCCATCCCATAAAGATGAGAAGGTCCTCAGTGATGTATGGAAGAGCAGGTAAAAAAAAAATCACAGAACAAATGGAAAAAGCTCAGAAACACTACCAAGGTACTGTGTGCCTCTTCCCTAACCAAATTTGCATTGTATGGAGAGAAGGCTATGGCTGATGGGGTAATCTTGTAGCCAGTTAGTTTGGGGCAGTTTCAATGAAGTCTGATGCTATGTTTCTCAAAAACCTGTTTCTTTCTTTTCTCTGGTTCTCTTCTCCAAGGGAGAAGGAAATATTAATTGAAGTGAAATGGTCTATGGACCCCATCAGCCATAGCCTAGGAAGTGCACTGCCCCGACCCCACTTATACCCAAAGCCTCAAGGATTAGGTCATATCATTGAGGCCACACTGTCTAGGTCACAGTAACAGAGGTAAAACTCAAACTAGGGCTCTAGTGTTTTCCTTGACTTTCTATGTCATAATACTAAAAAGGATACATTTAAGGGCTCAAAGAGATGAGTACTTATTTTCTATATTGCTTGATACATTCATGCTGAACCAAAGTTCAGGAAACCCAGAGAAATTAAACCAAGCTTTTTACATGGGTGTGTGGCTCTCCAATCATCTAACTTCCTTACAAGGACGATTCTTACCTTGGTCAATTCTTGGGCATTGGCCAGGTTGTCCACAGCAATGGCCAAGAATACATTTAGAAGTGTGTCTTGGAGGTACGGGTTAAGGATGGACAAGTGCTTCAGTTACCTTCTCATTGCTGGGACAAACACCCAACCAGAGGCAGCTTATGGGAGGAAAGGGTTTATTTCAGGCTTATAGTTTCTATGGAAAGCTTCATCATGGCATAAGAAACTGGCTTACTCCATCATACATCACAGAGACAATGACAAGAACAATCAAGCACGAAACTGACTCTGAACACACACAGCTAGACTTCCCATTAAGGTCTGCCATTGGTGACACACTTCCTCCAGCAGTGCTCCACCTTTCAAATGCTCTACTTAGAGCTAAGTAATCATAAACACCTGAGGCTATGGGGACAACATTCAAAAGCACCACAACAAGCAAGAAAAGTAAGTCTTCTGCAATCTGACAGGGCACCTCTAGGTCATTCCTGTCTGAACACTAGCAGGAGAAGAAGCAAGATGCTACAAGAGGGATGAGGGGATGCTATGCTGTACAACTCTCAGGAAGGAGCAAGGGGATATGCCTTCCCACCTTTCATATACTGTCTCTTCATACAGGGCAATGAAAATATCTGAATCAAAGCACCTGGGAGGTCAACAGCATATGGAGGCCTTCAGACTGCAGCAGCCTTAATTCATAGCAACAGCCAATAGGAGGATCACTGAACAACAGGCTGTGCAGGGAACTCAGTGGTAAGTACTTATGTCTCCTTCCTGGGAGGCTAGAATTCCATCTCACCCAGACCAATGAGCATCACACTGCTCTGTCCTCTAAGACCAAAGGAACTGAGATCCCACAGCCCATCAGTGAGCAGCTCTCCATATTGGGATGCTGACTTAGCTTCTCTCACTCTTCTTGTTAGGGCCTGCTTCCGTGATTCATTCAGCAACCCATCACAGCACAGACATGGTCCATATAAATCCACTTCTATTCCGTACCCTAACCCCTGAAGTCGAAAGTTTCTAAGTATCTTTGGGATTCATGTGTTGTGGGATATAAAACTGATTCTAGCACAAAAGGCCAGCTCTGGCTACCCTGAAAGCAGCAAGAAAATGAAGGTGCCACTGTGATAAAGTGACCTTACATTCTTATGACTCATCTTCTTATGAGTTTCTCATGCTTATATTCTGCTCTGACTGCCAGAAGTCTTCAGGGCTGAAAACTTAAAAAAGCATGTCTGCTTTGTAGTAAATGCAAAACTGAAGCCCCATTATTGCTCTTCCTTCAACAGAGCTACTGATCCCTAATCTACAAAATTGGGTAAGTCTTCCTTCCTTAAATCTCTAATGATTATGCAGAAGTTTGTCATTTACAAGATGCATTCAAATCATTTTTTCATTCAGTACTGATACTTGATAAAGATGGATGTTGTCTTATTTTGAAATGTGAAAAACAAAAGCTCAGAGAGATTGACTTTGTCCAGACCAAGGCTGGTAAGAAGTGTACCTAGGATTCAAACCTAAAGCTTGCTGGTCTAGATATTTTTAACCAGATGTAATATTTGGAGTTAGAAGATTTGGTTTAAGTCTGCTTTCACAGTTTATATTGGTTGTTTGACTTGATCAAGTTATTTTACTTCTTGTATGATGGAAAAAGGCAATGAAATAGTTTCTGTATGACACAGGAGCTCTCATATATAGCATAAATACAATAAAATTAATAGTACTAGCACTAATTATAATACCAATATGTTTTTGAAATTTTACTATGTGGTAGGCTGTTTTATATTAACATGCAATTAATTTATTAGTACTACAATCTGCTCACTATTTCAGTGTACAACAATCTCAGCCCTCTTGTCATTTACAGACCTCCCAAAGTAGCTCCATCCATTTAACATAACAGTTTTGTTGTTATTTGTATACACTGTAGCTGTGGATAAGTATGTCTGGTTTATGTTTGTATTCCTTATAAAATAGTGTACATGTTTCTTAAGATCGGTATCTTTATTTTCTCAAATAAGCCAAGCAATGTCTATGCCCTCTTACCAGGTATGCATAAGCTTTATCCATATCACCCCACTTCCTTCTTAAATGCTGGTCCAGGAAAGTGGCCAGAATAAAGAAAGACATCTTAAAAGGATACAGTTTCCGAACAATGTAAGCACAATGAAGTAGATGGCAGACCACATGCCTGAGCTGACCCCACCCTGGGAGCGGATTCCATTGTACATCACCTCATTCCAGTCCTCCCCTGTCAGGATCTATGCAGAGCAAACAGCAGCATGTTGGGGCTCAATGTTAGCACAGAAGATGGGACCATTGTGAAGAGCAAAATACTGGGGCTGTGTCTTTCCATCTATCCCCAGTAGGATTCTCAAATCCCTCCTACCCTCTCCCTTTCTCCCCATGCCCACCTGGCCATGCTCAAGGTAAACCTGAGGACCTCCTGTTATGGTCATTTTGGCTTGGGCCTCTCCGTCTACCTTCCTTCTGGATACTAACTCTCCCTAAAGTAAGCTTTATAATTTATAATGTACCCTTCTCCAAGTCTGTGTTTTAAATTCTTTGTTAACTTAGACAAAGACCCAAAAGTTGGGCTCCATGAACCTGGGATCTCTGGCATTTTTATGGAATGAGATTCCTTCCTGGTCCCACAGTCTTGCACCATTCCTGCCAGGATGAGGAGGGACTGAGTCCTATGAATGATCCTAAATGCTTTTTTGATCCAGAATAGAATAGGCATTAAACATAGAAAAAAAAGAGGTAATACCCAGGTCCTCAAACTACAGTGTCCTTTCTACCTCCAGCTTAGCCAGACACCATGGGAATCACACAGATCAAGTAGTCTGATCAATATGCCTTTCATGAGACAGTAGTGTTACTAGAAAGAGCCTCAGGGTTCCAGATGGGAAAGTTAGGTTCTGGTCAACCTCAGATTCTGGCTAAACAGTATGTTCCTCTCCCTGCAAGAACGTAATACTACTGCTGTTGCATTTTCTTTATGACTTCATTTTTTTTTTTTTGATGGGGCATGGAAAAGTTGCCCCATTCAGTTGACATATAAGTTAGAAAATACCCCACATCTCAAGAAAAAAAGCCACAAATGTGATTTGTGACTGTACATCTCAGACTCAATGTCTTCTAAATTCAGGCATGGGGAGAACAACAATGAGAAGACGATAGCAGAGCTCTTTTGCTGGTGGTGAGAACAGAGCCTCAGGCCTCCAAGGGACTGTGGTAATTATTACTCAGAAAGGATAAGTACTTCCTTTCCTAGGAGGAGCCCAGGCAGACTTGGCACAAAGGCCAATTTGAGTAGGTTAGGTTGTATTCCAATACAGAAGCCTCAGAGGAGGGCTACATTCTATCTGACAAGAGGTCAGCAGTAGCATGGACATTTCAGTCCTTGTTCTGTTAAATATCTTTCAACACTAAGGTCCTGCAGCCCCCAAAATGATGGTCTTTATTGACACATGGTCTGATTGCTATTACAAACTAACATTTCAAGACCTTTCACTGTTGTTTCTTTTGTTTTCTTTTTGTGGTGTTGGAGCGGGGGCCAGAGAGAACACACTGGAGTCCACAACATTGTCATCTTGTGGAGAGTCGTTCATAGGCCCTCACGTAGCATTTCTAGACTGTGCACATACCTGGAACACAGTCATGATTGCCGCCGGGAAGGTGTCAAAATTAGCAGAAGGAGTCCCATCATTAAAGTTAAACCTGAGAAGGAAATTCAGGATGAAGACTGGAATTCTCACAGGACAGTTATTCCCATGATTATATAGTTTTCATTGCTTCCTATTTTCTATTTACTCAGCTCCCTTATTCCCCTACTTCCCTCCATCCCATATAATTTATAAACATGGGACCAGCCAATTCTGATCAATTAAGCAATAAAATAAGGTTTGGGCAGATGGATAGTTACTAAGCCCCATGCTTTACATTTCAGGGGTAGCACCAAAGGGACAGGTCCCAAAATAAGAACCCTGTGTGGTATGAAGTGTTAGAGACATTTGTTTCACACATGCATTCGTGGTGGACTTAGGCCAGGAGTCAACAAGATAGTAACATGGTGATCAACCAATGAACCTGGTGTTTGCAGACTCCAGACTATTTAGAGTACCCTTGCAAGGGAAGCCCTCTGGCTCTTACCTGCCTCCAAACAGCTGCATTCCTAGGAGAGCGAAAACAACAATGAAGAGGAAGAGGAGGAAGAGCAAGCTGATGATAGACTTCATAGAGCTCATTAAAGAAACCACCAAGTTCCGGAGAGATGCCCAATACCTGTGAAACCCAGACAGAGGCTACAGCTGTAGACATGGACTCTCAGTTCCTCCCCAAGTCCAGCTTGGCATTTGCCTGCAAGTCTGCAGGATAAGCTGTCCTTGTGTACTTGTGGAGGAAAGGGATGTAGTGGCATGCTGGGAAACGTGGCACTTGATTTGGCACCATTGCTACCTTTCTAATTTGATCTTTGGAGAATGAAGAGTTGATGGAGAATGTGGGGATAAGGAAGGGAAAGGAAACATGGTAAGGGTATGGGAAGGAATGGAGTCAAAAAGAAGGTACCATGCTCAAGGTATGGGAAAGAATCTCAGCACCATCACTTACTTGGTGATTTTAAATATTCTAAGAAGCCGGAGAGCTCGTAAGACACTGATTCCAAAAGATGTACCAGGTCTGAAGATTGCCCAGACTACCTCAAAGATGCTCCCCACTGTGACCTAAGAGGCAAACACAGCCACAATGAAAAGGCAAGGAGAGGAGCGGAGAGCATTCCAGCACTCAGCTCATAGTTCCCAGCTCTCATCAGGCTGTGATGAACTGCACTCTCCCTTCCTCAGCCAGCCCTAACTCCAGTCAAGATGCCTACTTGGGAAGGTACCAGAGGAACACGGCATTCTGCCACCTCTTTCCCACTATTCTCCACTCCCCTTCCTAACTTTAATCCCGCTCACTGGGAACTGGTCTACTGATTCCTTGGTGAAAGTACAATAGCTAGTCACCATGTTTGTACAAATTTGAAAGCCATGGCTGTGTTGTATAAAGTCACCTTGCACGACCAGACACAGGAAAAGCAATAAAGCACAGAAGCCAACTGAATTGGTCCAGGTTGTGTTCCAATATAGAAACCTCAGAGGAGGTCCACATTCTGTCTGGCTAGAGGTTAGCAGTAACATGGGTATTTTAGTTCTTGTTCTATTAAATATCTTTTTCAACCTTAAGGTCCTGCAGCCCCCATAGTGATGGTCTTTATTGACACATGGTCTGATTGCTATTATAAACTAACATTTCAAAAGTTTCACTGTTGGGCTGGAGAGATGGCTTAGCGGTTAAGCGTTTGCCTGTGAAGCCTAAGGACCCCGGTTCGAGGCTCGATTCTCCAGGTCCCACATTAGCCAGATGCACAAGGGGGCGCACGCATCTGGAGTTCGTTTGCAGAGGCTGGAAGCTCTGGTGTGCTCATTCTCTCTCTCTCCCTCTATCTGTCTTTCTCTCTGTGTCTGTCACTCTCAAATAAATAAATAAATAATTTTTTTTTAAAGTTTCACTGTTGTTTTTTAGTGTGTGTGTGTGTGTATGTGTGCGTGTGTGTGCGTGTGTGTGGTATGGGAGATGGGACACATTCTAGGCAAGTGCTCTACTCGATCTATACCCCCAGCTCTTTTTGCCTTGGAGTCAAGATCTCACTGTGTAGCTCAGGCTAGCCTCAAATTTGGGACTCCCCCGGGGCCTCAGCTTCTACAGGGCTAGGGTTACAGGAGTCTACTAGCATGGCTGGCCTTGTTACTTTCTAATTGTCTGTTCATTGGACTCTAGTAGGTTTTAGACATTGCACTGGAAGAAATAATGAAAACTAATGCTCAAAGCCACGCAATGCTAAAAATACACATGTGAGGGTCCCAAGGTTAAGATGGTCTTTCACTAGCATCTATCTATGCCCCAAAAATACCTGCACCCAGAACCATATGTTCCAAGTGAAAATGTAGATTGGCAAGTGCTCAAAATCTTTATCACCTAACCAAAGCTTTGGCAGGAAAAGAGATGGGTTTGGTTCAGGAACCTAAGGTTCTACAACTTCATTTTGCTGATAACCAGGTATGTGAACTGAGTGCAATGGTCTCTATCTGCTCATATGTAGATGGCAGGCTGACTGACTTCTAATACCTCACATAGTGTACAGGACTCTGGTATGCAGCACAGGAAATTAACATGTGAATACACCTTGAATATTGTTAGCAAGACACACACCTAAATTTTATGTAGAAAGTAAACAGCTGGATGAAATGTTCCACATGGAGACTTGATAATATAAGGGCATATGTGTTTGCATGCTGGCATATCTAGACAATTATGCTAATTTTATACTTAAGTAGAAAATAAACAAATATAGAGCCTTTCTTCTGCAATCACTTCTAGAATTAAGTCCTTTGTCCTTCTCACTCAGACTTTACCCAGGATAATGAATAGTTCAAAACTCTGGCTATGGGTAGCTTTGTAAAAACTCTTGAGTTATGCATTTAAGTATGAACCCTTTAGTATATGTGTGCTATGTCAATAAAAACATTAAAGTCAAGGGCTTTTAAAAGCCCAAACAAACCCTTGCATGGTGAGGATTCATTTACTTCTGAGCTCCCTTTATCTCATCATATCCATGTTGCTTTTACAAACTCTGACTTCAGTGCCACATGCTGAGTGACAGAGCAAGCTGCTTATTTAAAACCATGGCATATCAACATAAAGCAGAAGGGTAAGCAGGCTTCTGAGGACTTACCCCAAAATCAAAGCAGTTGAATGAAGAGTGAAAATAAAGGCGTGGCCCCATGCCGTACATCTTCAGAGACATCTCCAACAGAAAGAGCCCCAGAAACAAAAACTCTGCATAGTCTGAAAGTATAGAAAGTTGAAGCATTTGTCCACAGGTGGTAGGGCTCCTCCACTTTCCAACTAATATATAACCTTATTCAAGAGTCCCTTTAACGTCACAATGTAAGGACATTTCTTGGCCATGTCAGGTAAGTGAAACCTAATCTTTGGCAGAGCCAGATGAACCCAGGGTTCCATCAACAGTTGCTCTTTTGTAATAGGAAGGTTATCACTGGCCTTTAAGTGAAGGGTGGTCCTCAGAGGAGAAAGGATTTTGCCACACATAAAAGCTTCCTGGCTCTCATACCATATGGTAGCCTTATCTATAGCAGACTTACAAAAAAAAACCAAAACCCTTTTTGGCCCATTTGAGGTATCCATTGCTTTCAGATCTTTCTGCCCAGTTCCTTAGTGATTCAAATTCCTTTATACCACTGAATCTCTGAAAGAACTATCTAGGACCCAAGATGCAACACTATCTTGTTAATTCAACAGCTACCAACTTGTTTATCCCACTCAACAATGAATGGGGGCTGGGAGCAGCTGCGTGATAGTCCTGGGCCCCTTGCAGACAGTTCTGGCTTCCCTCACAATGTGGACAGACAGATTCTGGGCTGGAGGAACCATTGCAGGTACCATGCTTTAGCCCTCTTACATTCATCTACATGCCAACTAAGCTGCCCATGTGATGATGGGCCAGCTGTCACATTCAGTCATTCACTTACAGAGGAGGTGAGTGAGCCACTGGGGCTGGTTGTGATGAACGATGGCTACACAGGCAGTATTGAGAGCCACAACGCTCAGGACGATCCAGTAAAACACCTGTGATTTGACCATGTGGCGGATAGAGATGCGCAGAAGCCGTTCCTTGTGCCGGAAATAGGAGGCCCCGTCTACCTTTGTGCTCTTGATACTGGCTCTGGCAAGAGGTGTGCCTGAGGGAGGGAAATAAGCAAGAATGAGACTATGAAATATCCTGAGCTAACCCTCCATGACCAGGTGGCATCCAAAGGGTAAGCTAGGCAGCTTGAGTACCAGGGCAAGGTGACCGCCACTTTGCTGGGCAATCCCTATGTTATGGGCTAAGTAATCTCTCCTCTCCAGGCACTCTCAGTCCTAGGAAACTGAAAGATTCCCAAGCAGGACGCCAGGCAGTCACCCAGCATCTCGAATCCTAACAGGAACGTGTTTACGTCTGTAACAGATTGGGCTTCTCTCTGCCCTTTCTTTTCAAATATGCTTCAGGCACCGGAATCCTTCTGCTGCATTTGTGGTATGTCTGCCACTGGCAACGTAAAGCAGCAACGAGCTTTGTTATACCTCTTCTGCTTTTAAGGATAGAGTGAGGTCCTGCCCTTGTTCTGGGGAGGAAAAACCTGCCATCAGCCAGAATCTGTAAGAGAACCTAGGATGGAACTGCAGTCATATCAATGGGTTGTTAAAAGGAATTAGTTTAAATTTCACACAATGGAAGTAGATTGGTGCTACTATTATTAAAGAAATGGCTTCAAGTTCTCCCATCTGGGTCACTAGAAGAAATAGGTCCTGAGGATCCTTGAAAAATATGGGGTGAGTATCCCTTATCCAAAATGTTTGGAACCAGAAGCAGTTCAGATATTTTTCAAAGGCTGGACCATCTGCTATACATAATGAAGTATCTTGGCATTGGGACCTACAACTACATGGAAAGTTCATTCATGTTTCATGTATATCATATATGCATAACCTGAGGGCAATTCTATCAATATTTTCAGTAATTTTTTTAAATATAAGAAACCAAGCTTCATGGTGTGGAATTATCACTGTGGCATCATGTCATTGCTTTAAAAAAGTTTCTAATTTTGAAGCATTTCAGATTTTGGATTTTTGGATTAGGGATGCTCAACCTGTACCCCAACATGGACTCTCATTATCACACTCAGGAGAGAGAGGATAAATCTGTGAATGAGATACATCTGTCACATGTAAAGAACTCTAAACCCCACATTTCATATAAACCGTATCCCCTGGTCCTTTTTCTGTAATCCGTTGTTATCTAGGTTAGATTCCCACACCTTCCCTTAATTACATCCCTAACTTCTGGATCCTGTGGGTTCTTTTCCTCCTTGTGGTTCTTCTCAAAAGACAGGATCTTCATTTTCATGGGAGGTCCAGAGAAGTAAAAGAAGATCTAACTGGATCACTCACCCACAGAAGAGATATCAACGCAGTGTTCATCGCTGGAGTCTCGGGTCATGGCCTCCGTCCGGCTCCTTTTGATGGTTGCCCTTCGAAGCACTACGCCAGGGAAGGGGAAGGCCAGTGAGAGGCCACAAGTACACCCAGATCATCCTGGACAAAACTTTGAGGACTGTGGGCAGGAGGCCCTGTGGCATAGGTGTCCGCCTTTAATACCGGAGGCAGGGTGATAGCAAATGAGAATGTCGACAGAACCGCGGTGCGATACCCAAGGGCTCCGGAATCCCTGCTACAGCTTATCTACACGCAGTAGGTAAACACACACTCCGTATCTATTTGTTCTGGCTCTTCATAAACAATGGCACTTCCCGGTAATGAAAGTGGTCCCAGATGATCCCCACACATTTAAAAAGAAGATCCCTTCACAGGCCACCAGTTGTATGATGGTCTTTTCATTGAACTCTATCAATCACCTGCCCTGGAACAAAGCAACTCTTGGGTTTCGTTTTCATCACTTTAAAAGGCGTTTAAATCGGTGACTCAATCCTCATCATTTTAAAGCTTGAGGGATTTTATTACAGAGAGACTTGTGTTTCAAATCCCAGTGCGCCCCCTCTTCTTTCTTTCTCCTCTTTGATCAAGAGAGACTGCCACCGCCTAAGAGGGGCAAACGCTAATGGAGCAAGGCAAAGCGACGCTCCCTTACCTTCCAAGGCTGAAGTCCCAGCATTCTTATTTTCTTCAGCAAGCATGACTTCCTCTATATGGAAACAAATGGCTTAGTCAATTATCTGTAAATGCCAAATTATTGTGCAAAATGAATTCCCCTCAGGGACAGCTCTGGTATAGGGCAACAGAAAGAACAAAGAGTTCAGAGCCCCTCACCAGCATCCAGCTTCCACACTGGTAGCATAGGCTGGCCAGGGCACAGGAAGGAGGGTCTATGGTGAAGGGCCCATGGGGGATGCTGGCAAAGTCTGATGTTTAGGAGGGGGATGTGAGGATGGGAGGAAATGATTTTTATTTGAGATTCCCCTAGCTTGACAGGAATGAAAAGGTTCTGTTTCTGTTTTAACTTCTTTCTACCAAGGTTTCTTTCTCTTTTAACCATTCAGACTTTTTCTAGCAACAGCACTTTCTTCTTTCACTAGTCTATTCCCCAACACCTATCCATTCATCCAGGAAATAAGACAGTGTTTGAAGCTCCAACCCGTCCTTGACTTTAAGGCAGAGACAAAGGAAGATGCCCAAAGGTCCCAACTAAAAGGCAGTGTATATATGTGGCCTGCTTCCACATGTCCCTACCAAACCAGGCCTGGCCTGGCAGAGCAGGGCTTGAGCCAAAGAGGTGTGAGCACACTGTGAATTTGTCCCTGTGGTACAATAATATATACACATATTTGGCTTTTGTCTTTGGTTCCTGGCACAGAGCTGTCTCTTATATGCTAATGAGATGACTCATGGCAGGAAGGGGCCCTGGGTAGCTTAAGGATAGGAAGAGCTGGTGGCCAGAAAAACGAACTACATGATCTCCCTCATCCCCACCTCTGGGGAAGAGAAAGAGGCTGGAGATCTAATTCTATCACTAATGACCAATTCGTTAATCCAGCATGTCCATGTAAGGAAATCTCCACAACCCCACCTCTAGCCCACACACCAGGCTCTGGAAGTTTCTGGGTTGGCGAAGGGATCCATCTGTGCATCTCTGCCCTCTAGCTGTTCCTGAGTCATGTCCTTCATAATAATTAGCATCATTTCCCTGAGTTCTGTAAGTCATTCTACAAAATGTTTGAACCTACAGGAAGAAAGGAGATGGGGATTATAGGAACCTCCAAATATGTAGCTGGCCGGGCAGCACTCTGAAGTGGGGACACTGTTGTGGGACTGAGCCAAGCATTGTCCAACCATTTGACATGGTGACATGAAACTGGCATCAACACAAGGTCACACATGCAATGAAATTATTTAAAAATCACAAAAAGCTCAAAATATTTTAAATACATTTATGATGTTATGCTAGGCTAAGTCCATTATGTATTCATGCATGCACCTGTATGAACCTGGTGTGCCACAGGCTGGACACGCCTGCATCTGTAGAGTTTTTGTTAACTTCAGGTAACGGTGAGTATCAGATCGACTGCTGAACCAGTTAATGTCAGAGAACTGAGGGACTGGCATTGGAATGATGTATCCATTGGCTGGTATTTGCTAAAAATCTCCTTTTCCTAGTTTCCTTGGCCCCAGGAGCAGTCCTATATTAGGTCAACATGTCATCAACTCACCCATGCTTCTGCTAAGACTTGTATAAAGAAATCTCATTACCACCGCTCCAAAGATGCCAACAACTCAGCCCTCCTGTCCAAGTCTCGTGGACCCCAGGCACCTTCTAAAGGTAATGGGGGTGAGTTTTGACCTGTAAGCACTCTAACCTATAGACCAAGGAGGTGGAAGCCTGGACAATCATTCCCAAAGACCCGAGCTGCTGGGGAAAAGCTTGCAGCAGACCCTATTAAATAACAGTTTAATTTAAGCACTTTGTAACAAGTGGAAAGGACAAGTACGAAAGGACAAAGTCATTGCGGTAATTCCACCTGCATTTCTCAGGAACGGGAAGAAAAGATGGCCATTATACAAAGTCATAAATGTTTAACTTTGTTTTTTAAGTACAGCCCCTGGTGAAACAGCAAGTTAACAAGTTAAGTATTATTGTTGGGGTGCTCCCTTATGGAGATACATGGGGATTTTAAAGCACTTATAGCACATATTTGGGGATACCATTTTCAAATTAAGTCCTTGTTAAAATGCCTCAAAGCAGCATTAATTACTTTAGCCAGAAAGTCATCTTTGCTATGCACAGTGCCTGGCCTTGGGGCAGCAGATCTGAGAACTCTCCAGGCAGATGGAAGGTGTGTAGGGCTGCTGAGGATTCTTCAGAGAAGCATTTCAAGGGCTCTGGGTGTGCTGCAACCACCCCTCCCCCACCAATGCCTTTGCCAAGTTCGCTTTCGAACTTGAGTGTCTTTCCAGGGAAATGTAACCCATATGTCTCTGATTCACTCACGCTCCACTTGTACAGGGAAGGGCCAGGAAGCACAATTTGAAGTCGCAGTGCGTCTTTTTTCTTAGAAGGAGGAGGGAGCTGGCTTTGCTAACTGGAAGGGAAACCTTGGAATTGTAACAGGATCTGAAAAGCACAGAGCCTCATGCCACTGACCCTGCATGGGGTCATGGTCCAGGCCGGGAGATGCCTTGCTGGGTTTGCTGCCAGCTCACTCAGCATTCTGTCAGATGGCTCCTTCGCTGAGTATGCTAAGGACAGTTGGAAATGCCAACTGCTGGCCTGGCCTGGAGGCAAATCCACTTGCTCTCACATGGTAAGACTGAGTTACCATGCTGGAAAGTAGCAAATGAAATTCATTTTCACCTCACCCTTACTCAACAGCACTGCTCATCCTTCTAGGACTGATGAGGAAATGCAAATGCCCCACAAGAGGAGTGTCTGTTTTGCTTTTAATAATATATATCTATCCTGAAACCCTGTAGTCACAAGTATCTCCTGAGCTTAAAGAAGGCTTTCAATTGTTAGGTGGTCAGCCTAAGTGCCTACTATATCATTTCAGGTTCCTATGAAAGAACAAGGTTCATGGAATTAAGCATCATCTCCAACTACAAATGTTCCTATGTGGCCTCACATTTGGAGTGGCCTTTCTACTAAGAATTGAGAAAGATACTGGCTGTCATGAGCAGTTTCATTTAAAAAAAAAAAATCACTTTACTCTGGAAGAAAATGAAGATATATAACACCAATGGCACTGAACCTTTAAGACAACAATGAAAACAAATGTAATCTTTTTATTGACAGGTGGGGGGTAGTGATTGATGTCCCTCATAAGCAGCCAAGCCACCACAAGCTTGTATCTGTGCATTAATGACACTGTGGTAGCTTTAGACCCATCCTAATGGTTGGACCTAAGCTGTTCCTGATGTTGAGGCCATGGGTGGGAAGTGACAACATGTCAGAGGGTAGGAAGACACCCTTTTCTCCTCCCCAGATGGCTACAATGACTTCACACTAGTCTCCCTGCTTCTGGCTGTTGTACTTTTCTGATCTATACTCAGTGCTGTAACTAGATGTTCCTTTAGAATCTCAAGTCAGGGCATTCTAGTCCTCCACTCACAGTAAAGCCCAAGTTCTTAAAATGGGACATCAGTCAGGTCACACACAGTCTCCTCCCCTGAGTCTGCCCTCATCCTGCCCTCCTGCTACTCTCCCCGCTTGAATGGGCCCATCTGTACCCCTGCATGAAACTACAGCCCAGCCTTACCCTGTACTCTGTTTGATCTGTTCCCTCACCACACATGGAATCTTCTTGCAAGTTATTATCATTGAAAAGCATGAACTCCACAAGACAAGAGCTTTGGGAACTTGGTGGTCTGTTTGGCTCAAACCTGCATTCTGAGGTCTGGGCACAAAGTAGGAACTCAACCAGCATTTTCTGACTGCATGGATTATTAGTCATGGGAGGAAGAAAAACATAAAATGCCACCAGCTCAACATTTGCTCTAGGATTGGGATTTGTTCCCTTTTACGGAGGTCAGCTTGCTAACATCCCTGTCTGTGAAAAATGTTTAGTAGAAGAAAAGGAGTATCCTCAAAAAGGAAGGAGTTCCAAAATGATCATAGGGCACCCTAAGAGTTTATCTGTTCTAGTTTAAGGTTCCCCTTGAATGAAAGTCCTGGAACCACTGGGAGGGGCTAGTCCCCAATACATGGGCAGTGTGGTGGCTTAAATATAAACTATCCCTCATAAGTTCAGGTATTTGAAAACTTAATCTCCAACTGGTGGTGCTGTTTTGGGAAGGTTGTGGAACTTGTAAGAAGCAGAGCTTTGCTGAGGGAAGTGTGTCTCTCCCCAGAAGCTTAAGGTTTTATGGTCCAACCCCACTTGCTGTTCTCTCTCTGCTTCCCTGGGCTACAACATGACACCAGCTTCCCACTCCTGCTATGTCTGCCCCTTCACCATGAACTTCCCCTAGAAACTGTAAGCCAAAGTAAACCATGTTCCTTCTCTAAGCTGCTTCTGGTTGGCATTTTGTCCCAGAATTGATAAAGTGACCAATACAGAAAACTAATACTAGGGAGTGGGGCTGTTGCTGCAATAAACCTGACCATGTGGTTCTTAAGTATTTTGGAACTGGCTTGTGGGAGGTTTGGAACTTTGGACTAAAGGAGTCTTATAATGATGTAAGCAGAGCTTAATAGGTCATTCTGGTGGGAACTGTAAAGACCTGAAAACTGAAACAGATATGGACTATGAAAACGTAGCTTGCAAAGTTTCAGAGAGGAACAAGAACTTAGTCATGAAATAAGATAGAGGTAATTTGTGTGATATTCTGGCAAAGAAACTGGCTGTATTCTTCCCATCTCCTGAATACTTGAGTGAAGATAAATTTAAAAGTAATGGAATTCACCATGGGGTTGTGGGTTACGAGTTGTGAGAGCAGTAGTCAGTCTTTGTTGGGGCAGGGGCAAAGCCTCTGGGTATCTCTGGATATTCCCTCCCACCCTATTGTTCTTAACAATCTTTGTTCCCCACTGTCTGCAAATTTCCCTGAGATTTGGTGGATGTGTTTAGGAGGGCCTTCAGTGGAAGGGGTGGGGAGGGAAATGATGGTACCAGCACATGATGTAGCCATACAGTTTCTACTTGAGAAGAAGTGACAGAGGAGTGTTCAGCACTGAAACATCTCTATCACACCTTCCAAGGCTCAGGGTCCTTTGCAGAAAAGGTAGTGGAAAGAATGTAAGAGTCAAAGGAAGAGTAGGACTGTTTACAATACAATCTTACAGACACAAAAGTGCCTGGATATCCATGACTTTACAGCATGTGAATCTACCTACAGAAGACACTCATAATAGGAGGGAAGGATGATGACATCAAAATAATAGACTAATTGAGAGGGGGAAGGGATATGATGGAGAGTCAATTTGTGAAGGGGAAAGTGGGGAAGGGAATTATCATAGTTTGTTGTCTATAGTTATGGAAGTTGACAATAAAAAAGTTACAAAGGGAGGAGCTTTAAAACAAAGTAATGGACTAATATGTTTGGTGAAGGAAATTTCAAGGCAGAATAACATTGATTCTGTGATATGGCTTTTCTTAGCTGTTCTTGTTCAGATTTGCAGTGAAAGAAAGGAAGAAAAATTTGGAACAGAAAAATATGAAAAATGTTAACTTGGCAAAGAAAGAAGAGTGAGCATAATTAAAATCCCACACAAGGAGACTTCCACTGCTTTTGGTTGTAATTGTTAATAAGATTACCACCATTAACATAAGACAACTGCTCTACACAGGGACAATAAAAAAGATGCCCTGAGGGCAAGACTAAACCCATTAAAGGCTCAAGATAGTAAGAATGCAAATTATTTTGGCAAAAAAAAAGACTTGAAGGAAGAAGGAAGGAGAGCTCTACCCCCAAAAATAATCCTACAGAGGCTGCTACAGCTGGGCTCCATGGGTACCAGGCAGCAGAACTTGTAGCAATATGGTCCACATGAGACTGGTTTTGGAGGTACAAAAAATATGAGGTAAGAGGTCATGGGATATTTCACACTGGTTCCAGGGAGTTGTTGAGGCTCAACAATGTGAGGTAGGGTAGAAGTCCCTACATGGGAGCCATGATCAGCTATCGTGTGAAGCAGTGAAGGTAAGCCCTAAGTTGCAGTGGAGACCCCAGGATGTGAGAGCACCCTGTACCATGGGGCATTGGCCAAAAGAAGATGAAGGCTCGAGGTAGATCTGGCCCACAATAGACATTACAGGCAGCACAGCTGAAAGGACTGACCTCGAAGTATTACATCACAAGTCACAGATACTGGACACAGCTCCAGAATTTGGTATCTGCCCAGCTGAATTTTGGTCTTTCTGATCAAATTTCTCCTTGCTGTATACCCATCCCCTTCTTTTAGAATGGGAATGCTGATTCTGTGCCATTATATATTGAAAGTATGTAACATGTGTTTTGATTTTGTAGGGCTCAGAGTAAAGAGACTTCTTTGAAACTCTGGGCTTGGGACTTCTGAATAGCTTGGGAATGCTATGGGGATATTAAAAGTTAGACTAAATTCATTAAACATTAGAAAATGGCTTTGGGGCCTCCGAGGCTCAGGAACTGCATGTAATGGTTTGTTCCTCCATTGGCTCATGTGTCTAAATACTTAAACCCCACCTGGTAGTGCTATTTTGGAAAGGTTGTGGAACTTTTAGGAGGTAGAGCTTTGCTGGAGGAACTGTGTCCCTAGGGACGAGCCTTACAGTTTCGTAGTCCAGCCTTGCTTACTGTTCTCTCTGCTTTCCTGTGCCACACTATGACACGGGCCTCTGGCTCCTGCTCCTTCCTTGCTTTCCCTGCCACATTGGCTCTCCTCTGCAAGCTGAGTTAAGTCCTTTTCCTTCCATAAGCTGCTCCTGGTCAGGAATTTTTGTCCCAGCCATGGTCAAGTAACTTAAGTAACTGATACAAGCAGCCACCCACCAGCCTCATCCCCAGTCCTCAGACTCACCCGCCTTGTCTATCCAGGCACGGTAGCCATTCAGTTCCCGTTCAATCTGCTGCTGACGTCGCAGTTTCATGAACGCTCTTCGGTTCTCCACTCTCTCTCTCTCTTTGGCAAATTCCCTGTGGACAAACAAGGGCAAGATTCGGTGAGTTTGCGCAGTGCCATGGCAAAGAGAAAGGGTGAAACAGGAGTGTTTGAGTGGACACTTCTGTTCACTCCACACCCGCTTCCCCTTGTCCTAGGCTTCAAGATGATCTCTCTTAAGTGCTCTACTGAATGGGACTTCATTTAACCTCAGGCAGGAGCCCTACCCAGGCTGGATGCACGATACACGCCAGCAAGAACCAACACCCTCTGCCTGTTTTGAAAAGGACTTTATCAGCTGGGTGACAAACTGTGTTTCAAAATGTCACAATCCATGTCTTCAGTTATAAAGGAAGCCGATAACCTTCTCAAAAGCATAGCTCTTCGGTATGCTTTTAAAAATATTATTTATTTATTTATTTGTGATGAGAAAGAGACACAGAGAGAGATTATAAGCACAGCAGAGCTCTTTGCTGCTGCAAATGAACTACATGTATGCACCACTTTGTGCATCTGCCTTTATTTGACTGCTGGGGAACAAAACCTGGGCAGGCAGGCTGTGCAAGCAAACGATTTTAACTGATGAACAATCTCCTCAGCCCTTATGTATCTTTTTGATAACAATAGTGACTTAGATATATTCACCAGCCATCATGTGCCAGTGCTCTATGAAGGTTTCCATGCACTAACTTAGCTCATCTTTATCTTACTACCAACATTTCCATCTAATAGATGGGGCCAGTAAGGCTTAGAGAATGAAATAACCTGCTGTGATGGGAGCTGTAGTAATCAGGATGCTAGCTGCTAGGCTTCCACTGCTGTCCAGGATCTCAGAGTAATGTCTTAGGGATGCCACTACAGGTCAGTGATAGTGATGACATGAAGGAACCAAGAGCAATTGATGGTTAGTGTCTGTTCAAAAGATAGGAATGGACACCTGGCTCTAGAAGAATGACAGGAGGATGATGGATGAGACAGAGGGAGATAAGTGAGAGGGAAAGCCCAGGTGGTGATCAGGAAGAAGGCATATTCCAGTGACAATTATAGAGGGGGGTAAAAAAATCATCCTGTGCTGTAAAAACAACAAACAGAAACCCACTAAATATCCACAAGGAGAGAGAGAGAGCTTGGGGGAGAGGATGAGAAGTGAGGGTTTCCTGGTCACATCCAGTGTGTGACTGGGAGGGGCTATTAAGAACTAACCATTTACTAGTGAGCGTCTCTTGTGACGGCCTGTCAATGTCTTCCTCATCATCACCCTCCAGGCCAGCAGCCTCCTTTCTACTGCTGTGACTCTTGCTATGGCTCAGGTGCTCCTACTGCCTTGAAACCTGTTCTATGGACTCAGGGTGACCCCCACAAAGAAAGAGGTACATACAGAGCATAAGGGAGTCCCATGCCCACTGTGGGTTCTCCTCATGTTCAGCATCATCAATATCTCCAGTACTCTATTATGCAGCTCAGAAAACTGAATCTGAAGTGAATCAAGTGACCCTCTGAAAGGGAAAGTGTCCAAGACCAGACACAGGGAGGAACCATAACTCTCAGGTCTTGATCCCACCTCCTTTCTCTTCTGTGCACTTCTCCTGCCAGCCTTTCCCGTCACCTGCTGAATGACCCACAAACACTAAACATGGTCTTCAGTGTTCTGCATTCTGATGCCAACTTTCCTCTTCCAACTTTCCCACCTCCCCTCTCCACATCTCGCCTGCCTGCTGCCCACCATGGCACATTTCTCAAAATGAGGTATGGACTTTCAAGTCTAGTTCAAACCACTTCTCTGCTTTGGATCCTTCTTATCTGCCTGAGTCTGCCATAACCCAGCCTCAGCATGAGGAAGAAATGCCACCTCTTCTCCCCTGGCCCAGTTTTCTGTTTCCTCAGAGCTTCTCTTGTGGTTAACCTTTGCTGGGATCATTGTACATTGACAGTGTCTCTCCCAGAGTAGCTTTTTCGTTTTATTTTTTTTTCCCAGACAAAAATCTCATATGGCCTAGGCTGGCCTCCAATTCACTATGTAGCTGAAGGTAGCGTTGAACTTTTGATCCTCTTGCTGCAGTTTTTCATATATTAGGATTGCAAGTATGTAGCCATGAGGCCTGATGAGTTGTGTGAAATATTCTACATCTTACTCAGTTTTATATCATCCTATATTAGAATAAGCCTAACACATAGAATATGTCCAACAGATGACAACATCCAGGTTGGAGCTGGGGAGATGGTTTAGTGGGTAAAGTGCTTACTGTACAAGCATGCAGGCCTGGGTTTAGGTCTCAGAACCCACTCAAAATCTGGAAGTGATAGTGCATGCCTGTAATCTCAACACTGGGGAGGCAGACACAGGAGGACCCCCATGGGTTCAGAGAGAGAAATCCTGACTCAAAAATAAGCAGGGGAATGATTGAGGAAACACCCAACATCGACCTCTCGACACACAAACACACACAAACACACACACACACACACACACACACATACACACACACACACACACATAAACACGCCCTCTGTACACACACACTCTGGCCTTCACATATACATGCACATATACCCACACCCTTCCCCAATACACACATGCACACATAGATGTTTCTGCTTGCACATCATACATATACATACACAAAAGGTTTAAAAACATGAGTGCAGAGATGGGGTTCTCTTTCATTGTAGCCATTGGGAACCAGGGCAGAGAGGTCATTAGGTTTACTGTGTCAATCTCAGGTGGATTGCCGGAAGGCTCAGCCTGCAATTCCCAGCCTAGTCTCCCTACAGATTAGGCAGTTTCTTGTCTTTCTGGTTTCTCCAGCTGGCTTCTTTGCTCTCTTTGGATAGTTAAGCCTCCTTTCCTCCCATCTCACCCCCTACCCACCTGACCTCCTAGCTGAGATCTTTAGAAGAAGGAACAGGCCAAAGATTCATGGAGCACTCTCCTAGGCTGCCGTGGCTCAGGAAGGAAGAAAGGCATCATAAGGCTTATAAAGTGGTCTGTTCTTCTTTGTCTTGCTTTCTCTTGGAAGTAGGAAGTCTGGCATCTGTGTCTTTCCTCTCTCTTTTCCCATTCCCTTGCTGTCCTAATTGTACCAAAAGTCTACCTCCCTGGCTACTTTGCAGATTCTGTGAAGCTAACAGAGCCTGCACAGCATCACATAAACAGGACCTAAGGACTTTCCCCCAGTGCCTGCCATGACAGTAGATTTCATAGAGCATAAAAAAAAAAACAGTTGGGCTGGAGAGATGGCTCAGCGGTTAAGGTGCATGCCTGCAAAGCCTAAGGACCCAGGTTCAATTCTCCAGGACCCACATAAGCCAGATGCACAAAGTGGTGCATATGTCTGGAGTTAGTTTGCAGTAGCTGGAGGTCCTGGCACCCCCATTCTCTCTCTTTTGCTCTCTCTCTTCTGTCTTTCTCTCCATCTCTCTCTATCTCTAATAAATAAATAAATTAGTTAATTTTTTAAAATAAAAATAAAATAGTTGATGTTAATAAAATACATTTAAAGTATTTTTAATTTTAAAATAACTTTTGTGTAAGTTATTTCATTTATATACTTTTTAAATTTTGACTTATTTATTTGCAAGCAGAGAGAAAGAGAAGAGAGACAAAGAGAGAATGGGCACACCAGGGCCTCTAGCTACTGCAAACGAACTCCAGATGCATGTGCTCCTTGGGCATCTGGCTTATGTAGGTCCTGGATAATTGAACCTGGATCCTTTGGCTTCGCAGGCAAATGCCATCTCTCCAGCCACCTTATTTCATTTATATTTGTAAAGGAAAAAACACAAACAAACCCTAGGAGATGCAGAAAAATCACTTGTTCAAGATCACCAAGAGAAAAAGTTTGAATTTAAACTAATACCTTCTAAATTCCAGGTTAAGTGTGGTTTCCACAGTGTCTCAGTTCTCTTCCCCTACTATTAGAAGACAATGTTTAAAAATCTACAAAATGGATTTTGTTTCAGTTCAAGGTTGAGAAAAAATAAGAACATAAAAATGGAGCTTTTTGAAAGGAGTTTTTCATTGAGAAAGCAGCATAAAAACCCACAGCTCTATGTTGAGTTAGTAAAAACCCTCAAAATGAATTCTTAGCATTAGTCAAGCCAGTGATATACTGCTTGACTTTGTATCCATATCATAGTCAACATGTATTAACGTGCATAATGTTTCCTAGAAGGAATGTGCCAAATAACGATATCTACTACATGTCAAAAGAAAGTAACTCTTCTATCCTTAGATGTTACACATGCCCTGGGCTCTGCATAGTTAGTTCCATGGCCAGGCTTGGGAAAGGCGAGCTAGACTTTTACTGGTTCTCTCCCTGAGGATCTAAGTGCTGTCTCCTCTTCAGGGGAACCCTGGGGATTCATATGCTGCTGCTGCAAAGATAGAACTTACCATCTTGACTTTACTTGGACACCAGTGACCACTGCCAAATTCCCTGCTGAACTTGGGAATCTCTAAGAGTGCTCCTCTAAACAGCTCCATGTATCCAGTTCCTCTGGATAAAGCATCCAAAATTTAAAAGGAGAACTGTGACTTATAGGCCTGGCACTGATCTGCAGTTTAGATTAAGAGGGTGTATAATTAACTCCAGACTGTGTTTCTACATCCATGAACATAGTAACAGAGCTCAAGATGGGTTGCATCTAATCTTCTGAATTCCACACAAAAAAGACAAAAATAAATCACCATTTATAAAAATAGATGATGTGGCAGAAATGCTACCAGGTCTATTCTCAGAGCAAGGCATCCAGGAATCCTCAGCTGCTGATAAATAGGGTGGTCACCTCTGTGTTTTCATGAGTTTGAGCTGACATCATCAGAAGGCATATCAAAAACATGTTTCCTAAGAAGAAGCAGAAACTAATCTGCTTTAGGAATGCTGATCACATCCCTGTAAGAGACAGGACAGTGACAAAAATACAAATTGTACCTCATTTTATACACTGTTCCCATCCTACCTCTGCTACACATGACTTTAAACTTCTCTCCCTTCCCATGTATAGCTTACATCCTCCTAAAGACACATATTTCACATGCATGAAAGAAGGGAAGAAAGAAAGAAAAAGAGACAGAGAAGGAAGAAGGATGGAAAGAGGGAAGAAAAAGAAAGAGAAAGAAATAAAGAGAGAGGGCTGGAGGGATGGCTTAATGGTTAAGGCATTTGTCTGCAAAGCCAAAGAACCCAGGTTCGATTCTATTTCCCAGGACCCACATTAGCCAGATGCACAAAGGGGCACATGCATCTGGAAATCGTTTGCAGTGGCTGGAAGCCCTGGTGCACCCATTCATTCTCTCTCTCTCTCTCTCTCCCTCTCTCTCTCTCTCCCTTCTTTCTCTGTCAAATAAATATAATTTTTAAAAAAGAAATAAAGAAAGGAAGGAAGGAGGCAAGCAAGAAAGGAAGGAAGAAAGAAGGAGGTAGGGAGGAAAAGAAGAAGAGATAGAGAGGAGAGAGAGAAAGGTGATTCAAAGTCAGGCCTGACTGACCCTCAATTCTGGACCCTGAACATTCATGCTAAATTCAGGTTTCTAAGTTTCAGTTGTGGAGTTTCAGAAGGCTGACTTTCTTGCACTGTATGGTTAAGTATGATTTTCTTGTTTCATTATAGTCATTGAATATACATTTGTGACTGCTTTTGTTTGCCAGCGGTCTTCATGATAGTCATAAATTGTAAAAATCAACTTTTGTACACAGCCAGTTCTATATTCTTTGCAATAAGACAAAGTAGCAGAATTAACATGGATAATCTCTGACAAGGTAGAATGCCTCAGACATTTACTACATGTGCCTAGAGGGATGAGAGGTGAGAAGATACAGTCCTCTTTCAAATCATGTTTAGATTAATATTAAAACTGATTTCTGTGTGAAGTTATAAATCTATAAATGAGCTATTGACACGGATAATTCCCAAAGTGGCTAGTCTGTTAATAAAGTGACTGCTGTTAGCCCATAGAAAAGAAGGGGCTTTGGTCAACCATGTTTCTAGAATTTATAATAGTACTGCTAACTCTGAGGGATCTGAAACAAGGTTCACTAAAACCTTGCTCCAGCTCGTGCTATGTTACCTCCATATCCTTGAGCCCTGGGACAGGCATCTCTGGACGTATCTAGTGAGAAAAATGTTCTGGAAGGTGTACTATAGAAGAAATTCTCTGGGGGAAGACTGTGGGTTCCCGGTTTATCCCCTAGCTGCAGAGCCCTCTTTCTGACTCAGTGCACAGGGAGCTTTGTTTACTGGTGCTGAGGCTCTTGCCGCTGTCATGGCAACTGGAGGAAAGACAAAGCCAGGATGGGCTGGCCTGTGTGACTCAAAGATCTATTTACCCACACTTCTGTACACACTTGCATGCTTCAACACACACACACACACACACACACACACCACACACTGGCATAGATGCACATGCTCACACCAGCACCCCAAAGCATATGTAGACAAGACATTGCCAAGGCATACAAATGGCCACATGGTCACATTCCTATTAATCTTCAGAACCCGTATTTTCAGATGGATTTGCTATTCACAAGGGAATATTGTCAATATTCATATAAGATCCCTGCTTCGGAGAGGAGGAATTTGGGTTAGAAAAACATCTTCAGCCTTAAGTGTTATGAAATGAACACAGAAATCAGGGAAGTTGATTGTTAATGTGTGTTGGAAAATGTGCTGGGGGGTCGGGGCCGTGTTATATCTTCAACATTCTTATGACCTCAGGGAACCTTTCCTCCCATTTGTCAGGGGAGCAAACACAGCCTCAGAGAAGGTAAACACCTTCCTGAAGGTCACCCAGTTCAGCAGCTTTATAATTATTTATGTCTTAGCTCTTGACTTGTTCTAGAAAGGATTTAAAGAGGCTTAGGTTGTCAATAAATAAAGGCCAAAAAAAAAAAAAAAAAAAAAAGAAAGAAAGAAAAAAACCCAGACTTCTAAATCCCATCCAGTGTTGACTCTCACAAGCAGGTTGAGTGTCCAGGTGGGTGAGGGATGCAAATGCTCAGACATTACATTATATGGTGTCACCCTTACTTAGAAGTAGCCACTTTAGAAGGGCTCCTCCTAAGAGCAGAAATCCTCCCTTAAACTGATTGAGGCAAATAAATGGTATAATATGAGGCATAATATCTAACCTTCTGCCCTTATACTGTATATATCTACAGCAATAAAAGACCATGAATCTCTCATGTTGTGTCAAATAATTTGGCCAAAGCAAAGCAAAAGGAACTAATACAATGACTATCAGCAACAAGTACAAGTGCAAAATACGTGTCCCTATACAATTTACACTACCGTGCAAGAGAAAGCTACTAAAGAAGATCAGTAGGGTCTCTTCAGCATGACATATACTGAGATGTGCTCAACGGGAAGTTAAAATATATATTTAATATGGAGCAAAGGGCAGAATCCGGGGATCAGCAAAGGCTGAAATGAGAATACCTGAGAAATGGCAAGGAGAATACCCAGGAAGGGTGAGTCTGGGGAGAGGTGAGGTAGCAGCTAGGACAAGTGTTTGAAGCAGGAATATTCCAGAGAACTTGAACAAAAAATAGGAATCAATACAGCTAGATGAGACTCTGTAAGTGGAAGATGAATGAGATGAGGTGAGAATGGGTGATAAGCCAGCTACAGGTAGAGGATTAGAGCCCTCTTGAAGAGCAGACTTGTACTTGACCCCTAAGGGTTTTTAGTGACCTCACAAGAAGGATGGAGTTAAGTGAACTGAGATAGAAAAGGAACTGGGCAGAGCAGGTTTTGGAGTAGAGGAAGGTTGGGAATTCAGATTTATATGTATGCTAGTTAGATATACTAACACATTCACAGTAAAGATCAGTAGACCCAATGACCCTGACTCTATTATCCATACAAAATGGACTAGCTGCTGCAAAGATTATCTGCTGTGAATGATACAGAGGCAGCCTCGATTCTCTACAACTTTTCCTTCTCTCCTGCTGGCATGTACTAGAGAGATATTAACAATTTTCAGCAAAACAAAATAAGGAAATTATTGTTGCTATTGCTGCAAATAAAATTCAAAACAAAACAAACTCCACAAATATTCTTGAATGCTGCACTATTTGTTCCACCAATTTCACTGTTCCCTTCCATTAGCTGGATGATCAAGGAATAGCATGTACTATGAGCATGGACAAGTGACAGCTTTCACATGGTTGTCCTTAAAACCTTTTAGAGGACTGGGATATAGCTCAGTGGCATAACGCTTGCCTAGCATGCATGAGAGCTTGGTTCACTCCCAAGCATTGCACAAACAAAACTGAACAAAACAATCTTCTAAGAAGGGTGCCTAAGGAGCCCCGGAAGGGTTAAGGAACACTGAACGACAAAGCAGGATTCAGATCTCCCAGCTCTGTTTAATTACCTACCAGCCTGTGCCACCTCAGTTTGGCACACAGACGCTATCAAGGCATGAACTCAAAGGCACACATGTCGCTTCCTCTCTCTGTGTGTACGCACATAATAGCGTATGTTTCAGTCACAATATTTCAGTGGGTTCAAAGCCCTGTGGTGCAGGAAGAATGAGCCATGGGGAAGCAAGAGAATTTTGTATTCTTCTGTCTCCCCCACTCACACCCCCCACAGCACTCTAATTACAGTATGAAAGAGGCATCTTGACAGAGAACAAATGGCTGTGTTCTTTTAAGAGACACATTTCGCACTCCTCTGAGAAGGCATAGCAAGCAGCTCCCTCCCCAAAAGTGGTGGAGGTGCCTGAGGAGCCCTTGTGGCTGTGTTCAAAGGAGTAACAGAGTTTATTGCCATTATACACTTACCATTGCATGGAGATTTTATATATATATATCCTTTATTAAAAGCTTGGTATTTCCCAGAGTCCTTTGCTCAACATCTCCCGATAATTTAAAGATTTCTCTCAGGAAGGTCAAATATTAAATGTTCATCAAAAATTCCTCCCTGTGTAAAAAAAGCCCTTGGTTGTGCTTTGAGGTAGCCATGTAGAATGCAAGTAAAGGTTCAAAGCTGATAAGAAAGTAAGTAGCTTGAAAGAGGAGGAGAAAGTTTATATACATGTGATGAGTTAATGAATGCACTGGATCGTGAGCTCACCTCACAAGACCTTCCTCCCGCACCCTTGTAAACAATAGGTTGGAAATAGGGTGGGATGTAAAGAGCCTTTATCCATATGTCCATCCATCCATTCATGTGTGCAGGATGTATTAAAAACCCCCTCAAACTTTCATTTATCAGACAGGAGATCAAATCACACAGCCAGCAAGAGAAGCTGCTGCGCATCAACCATGCTCCCCCTTTGGGCACACCCATTTCCTCACCGATGACCTATTGTGCCATCACTTGCATGAAAAAAGGGGCTGTGTACCACGATCTTGCTCCTGGTTACATCCGTAGTCCTGGCACAGTCTGGCTGCTTCATCATTGTTGATCAGGGAACAAAAGGCCACATATTCCATAGGCAACTTCCAGACACAAAGAATTTTCAGACTTTGGGACAAGAGAGGATGGAGCCAGTAAGGAGGGCACATGTGCCTTGTGCTTTGGTCTCTCCAAACTACTAAAATTAGTTCATATTCCAGGTCTCTTTAAAAGACGTTTGTGTCTGAAGTACACAGAATCAGTAGTGATGTGGTACATAGTGGTTCTTTTGACTTAAACTTCTTCTACCAGAATCTTCACCTCTTAGGCTTTTATGACACCTCTAACATTTTCTTCTGTCTCTTTGGCTCCTCCCCTAAAAAAATTTGATGCACCAGGGCAGGTGTTCTTTTAAGAGACATTTTTGTTCTCCAGGTACATTATGGGGTCCGCATTATGTCTATGCTAAAACCAAATGCTTATTCCCAGCCCCAAGTCAGCACTGTGCTCCCAGCCCACCCATGTCACCGCCTACTTGACATGAGCTACTCAGATACCAAATGGATACATAAAAATTAATGTGGCCAATATGTACTTTATTTCTTCCCCCAGTTTTTCTTACTTTACTGTCTCATACCTCAAGCTGTCCCCACTTTGCTTATTCCACTCCCAATACAATCCATGAGAAAGTCCTGTCAATGTTAACACCTTCTCGCTAACACCATTGCTATTACCTTAGCCTAAGGCACCTTCCTCTCCTTTCTGGCTTCTTACCTTTAGTAGCTTCCAATAACTGCCCTAAAGAAATACCTGTTTCTACCCTTGTCTCAACCTCCTACTTCCATACCTCACAGAGGAAAAGCAGGAAGTAATTTCTTAACATAAAACAAACCCTGGAGCCTCACTAGACTCTTCCCTAGCTTCCCACTCTTAAAACCCAAACTCTTTACTGTGGTCTGTAAGATATTTCATGGTCAAATCCTTGTCTCTCTCTCTTTGATTTCAGGGGTCCTTTCCTGACCACAAAATCAAAAGTAATTATCTCTCCACCAGTAAGACTCTAGTCCATCAAGCTGTTTTATTTCAACAAGAACATTTGCACTAAAAGCTCCTTGGTTTAATCACTTGGCTTTCCATCTTTCCTCAAGAATGCAAGTTACACAAGAGAAGAGTCACTTGCCCTGTTCACCATCATGTCCTCAGTATCCAGAATAATCCCTGGTACTGAATGAATGAATAAGTCAGCAATACTCAGAATTATGTATTATTTTTTCCTGGAGGTTGCCCTAATCAGTATGATTTAGATCATATCTACAAGTAATGTGATCAATCACACACACAACCTCCAGTAATAAATTCTCAAGCGACCCAATCTGAAAACAAGTGCTATATCTTTTCTTTGGTATTTAACATGAACTTTTCAAACCATTCCAGAGCCATCACACACCAGCATGGCAGGAAATTGTTTACTCTGCCTAAGTATTTGTTTGCTGCCACTGAGACTTGGTCTCTCCGAAGGCTCACAAAAGTTACATCATTCTTCACTTAGAAGTCCTTTTTTTTTACAAAACTGAATATATTTAATAAGCCACCAACTTCTTCAGCTTGTTTTACAGTTGAACCTAAACTCCTCGCTGATATGCAATTAATTATCTTCTCATTGAAAATGTCACTGTTTATAGGGACAAGTGCTAGAAAAGCAGGTACAGGCAAAGAAATTTTCCTCCTTACCAGCTGACTGTGGTAGATATGAGTGCTTAAGATCTGTCTAGTTGCATGCTCATTGTTATGAAATGCTCATCAAAAGTGAACACCGCACCAACAAACATACAACCAGGTAACAACATGTTAAGAGAGATAATTAAACCCAAGGTATAGTAAAAAAGAAAGTCTTTGTGTTTGAATTCAAAACATCAGTCTTTGAATCAGACCAGAGGCAAGTTACTTAACTCTCTAATTTCTAAGTGGCATTGATCAAAATGCCACCCTCAGCAAGCTGTTATGGAAACAGGCTCACATTAGCAATGGCACTGAACATCCCAGCATGATAAATTGCCAATAGATGGGAACAGAATCTGAGGTTCCAAGGGAGCTGGTTCTTTTAACATGCAAAGTACTGTGGATGGATGGCTCCAGTGTCCTATCGCCTTGGGATAATAAATCACACATTTGGATCAAAGATAATATAAATCCACATTAAGAAAGAATCAGAGAGGAGGAAAGAACACCTTCAGAAAAGAGTCATTGTTTCTGAACACTTGTGAACTATTCTCAGTTATAACTATTTGCTACCTTCAGAAGAAACTATGTTCATCCAGGGATTTGGGGGTAAGGGGTTTCATCAAAGTAGACTCTAGTTTAGAACCACCAAGAACATACTTGGGAGAGAGGTAACAGTTTAGACCATAACCCCACTCCAGTAGAAATGAAATATTGCCAAAGTTCTTAACAAAATTCACTCATGTCTTTATGACCAGCAGTAGATCTACTCCTCACAGAGCAATAGGAATCAGGCTCCATGGGCCAACACCCTTCTATTTCCAGACCATGATAAAATAAATTCAGAAACAGAAAACAGTCCATAGCAATCTGACATCTTATGTTTATTGAATATATGAATAAGCTCTAGGAGCTCTGTTTATATTTCTTTATATTTTTATTGCATTTTTTCTTATTACCCATTTTGGAACTAGTACATTTCCCCAAAAGCATCAACATATACTTGACTAGAGATTTCAAGTAGCAGTTCTTCACCACAATAGTCATACAAGCTTTTTCTAGAACAAAACCATTTCTTTGAGGCTAGAAAGTATGGCACAGAGATGAGCATACTAATTCCATCTATTTTTTGTCTTGGCATGTCAGATACTCTGATAACTGTTTTCTAAGTACCTAAGTGGTGTCTCATTTAATTTTCACAAGTCACAGAGTACATCATATGATACCATTACTCGAAAAGAGGCTAGGGATGGAGGATGCAACCCAGTGACAGAGCACTTCCCTCGCCTGTCTGAAGCTCTAGTTCTATCCCCAGGACCACACAAAAATATAAAATGAGAACACCAAAGCATGTTTGAAAACATTTTCAAAGTCAGTCATACATCACACATTCAGGCAGTCACCAAACCTTGCTCTTGTGACCCCAATAGGTTGAGGACATGTAGAAGTGAGGAGGCTGATACCACCTGATACCCTTGGGATTATGTGAGTAGCATTTTACTACAAGTTTTCAATATTTCATTCTCTTCTTTCTGTATATTGCTCTCTGTTGATTTTTTTATACACTTTTTCATCTTTTTTTCTGTATTCTGCCTCTTGTACCCCAAGATGTAATCAGCTGATGGGATTTGATGTCTAAGCCTCATCCTGTTACGAGAAGTTGAGGTGTGAAGCCGTGAGAAAGCATGTAATTTAACGGTATCTTGTATAGGAAGGAGGAAGCTTTCATTGCCCTTGTATTATAAAATTACAGTTAATAGAAATGGATTCCCATTAAAAGCACTAATTTTCAATACTATAAAGCCATATTCTTTTGCAAGTAAACATGTTCTACTGATGAACATTCATTTCAGATATACTGCATATAAATAAGTTACATTATAATGAATTCTAAGTTTAAATTAGGATAGTGCTTCATTCTTATCTGAAAATACATAATATCTGGAAATATTAGTGGATACATGTAGCTAAATCTGAAGGTATGAAAATGTACATGTAGCTACTTACATACACCTGTACATAGCCAGATACCTACCTATACCTAAAGATATTCCTTTACTAATTTCATAGATTTACTAAGTCCTTTCCAATAGGTTTATTTAATCCTTTGCAATAATGCCTCCTCCCTGGGAAACTAGTAAGTGTAGTCTTTATTTCTGAAGGACCAATTATACATTGTTTAGTTACAGAAACCTGTTTAACTGTAAAATAAGGTAGTTGCAAAGATATCAAAACTGTATTTTCAACACATGCTACTCAAGATATTTATATTTTTCAAAGAATCTGAAAAGTCAAAGAATTGACTTTTACTAGTGACAGAGTGATTCACTGGTGGACCACCCCCCCAAAAAAAGCTTCACACAAAGCACCCAGAACTGCTATATTATAACTAGTATACCAACTAATTTATTCTTAAGCTTATAGGAAAGTGATACCAAACTCCAAAGTTTCAAACGAAAAGCAGATATACTTCATGTAAATATTTCCTCCTATTTTATCAGTATTCATTTCCTCAAAGGTATCTTTTTTTAAATATTTTAATTTTTATTAACATTTTCCATGATTATAAAATATATCCCATGGTAATTCCCTCCCTCCCCAAGCCCACACTTTCCCATTTGAAATTCCATTCTCCATCATATTACTTCCCCATTACAATCATTGTAATTACATATATACAATATCAACCTATTAAGTTATCTTTTGATAAAAAGGATTTTTTATTTTGACAAAGTTCAAATTGTATCTTGTTATGGTTTCATTATTCTTGCTTTTTGCTTTGTGTCCAAAATCATTTTTCTACTCTGTGTTGTTAAAATTTTTCTCAAATTAATTCTAAGCAAGAGAGAGATAAGGTTCTAGATTTCTTTTTTTATATGAACAAAATGTATTATAAAGATGCTCCTTTCCCAACTGACTTACAATTCTGTTAAAGAAATCAACCACTTCTATTGACGGGGCTCTCTACTCTTTTCCCTGTGTCTATTTATCTATCTTTACAGCATGATATGCCATTTGGGTTATAGCATTACATCTAAGTCTTGAAATCCACTTGTATAATCTTATAACTTTGTTTTCCTCTTTCAAGATAATTCTGGGCTACTCTAAAGGTTTTGCATTTCATAGTAATTTTTGAATCATCTTATCTATTTCTTTAATTAGCTTTCTAGATTTTTGGTAATACTGGCTCATATCTTTTCTATTATTTCATTGACTTTATATATCAATTTAGAGAAAATGCATGGCTTAACACCACTATCTTTTTCAGTCCCAAAATGTTAAGACCTTCTTTAATTTACTTCAACAATATTCACTAGTGTTCAGTGTAAGTTTTGAAAACTTGTCAAATTTGTTCATAGTTATTTAATTTTGATTCTTTAAAAATTGTTTAAATTTATGTATTGAAATGAACTTGACCATGGTAAGTATATACAAGCCAAATGATGTTTTAATATATTGATCTTATGTCCTCTAATCTTGCTAAATTCACTTACTATTTCTAGCAGTTTACAGAGTCCAATGTTAGATTTGCAAAATATAAAATCATGTTATTCATGAAAAGTTAAGTTTTATTTCTTCCAGTGTCAATTTGTGTGTCTTCTATTTATTTTTCTTGCCTTATTAATGTAGTTCAGATTTACATAACAATGTTAAAATTACAAGGAGGGAAAAGACCTAAGCAAGGCTAGGGGAAGATATTGTGTGAAGGAAAGGTGGGGGGGAGGGTCAGTCAAACTTCAAGATATTCTGAACAAGAAATATGACAACCTACATTTTTGAATAATGGCACATCCAAAAGCCATAGCTTGTTACTAGAAAATTTTCAGTGCCAGGGATGGGATACCTTCCAGTGAGCTGTTGGCCAGGGAGGTCCTGTTGCCTCTAAAACATTACAGGCTATTGTCAAAACTATTGGTTTTCCTCAAGAAACAGAGGATAAGACCCTATTGCTGAAGACTTCACATGCCTGAGCAGCAAAGTCACTGAGAAATCAAACTGGTGATGAGCAGGAAACCTTTTCCCTGTAGACCAGCCAACTGAAAGCTGAAAAAAAGCTGCACTGCATGCAGCCCTATGGGAGACAGAAGTCATCAGCAGTGAAAACAGTGGACACTGGAAGCCTCAAGTTTGGCCACACAGGTCAAATGACTGAATGAGGCATGTCTGCTCTGGGGGAAACCAACTGCTATCTAACTGGACTGAAGGCCCGTTCTATGAGAGGGAATACATATTACTAAAAACCTAATCAAAAGCCTGTGGAAGGAAAGGTCATGAGGCTTAGGAGTATAAAGCCTGTTCTTGTCTTGCTAAATGTATATATTATTCTCACCAAACTGCCCTGAAAGTACCACACTTAATGTTCATATTCATATATTAATGCTGCTCTCACTTCTGATTAGGGAAACTTCTCTTTACAGATAGCAATGACCACTGGAATAACCCAAAAGGCAACATAGTGCTGAGAAGAAGGGACAGAGGAGTGCCCACCACTGAAACATCTCTATCACACCCTCCAAGGCTCAGGGTCCATTGCAGAAGAGGTGGTGGAAGGAATGTAAGAGCCAAAGGAAGGGTACCACTCCTTACAATGCAACTGTCAAGACAGAAATTGGCCTTGATATCCATGACCTTGCAATACCTTCACAAGACCGTCATAATAGGAGGAAAAGATGATGACATCAAAATAAAAGAGATACTAACAGAGAGAGGGAGGGGATATGATAGAGAGCAGAGTGTGAAAGGGAAAGTGGGGGAGGGGAGGGAAATATGGTTTATTGTCTGTAAGTATAGAAGTTGTCAATAAAAGAAAAGTAGTGATAAAAATGAAAGCCCTTGTCCATCTCTAGATTTTAGGGGAAAGAATTCAATATTTCATAACATTTCATCATTAAGTATGATGCTAACTGTAGGTTTTTTATAGATGTCTTTTTGTCAGATTGAGAAAGTTCTCTTCTATTATTAATTTACTGTGAGTTTTTATTATACAAGAATAGTAAATTATGTTAATTTTTGTGCATGTGTTGAGATCTTAAAGGTCTCACCTCCATGAATTAAATATGCTTGGTAATGATATATTTTCTTTTATGATCTGGAAATTTGTACCCATGTTACTGATGGATATTATTTTGCATTCTTTTCTTATGGGGTATTTGTTAGGCTTAAGTACTGAGGTTATTCTAACCACCAAATGAGTTGGGAAGTCTATGTTCTATTTCATTTGAAAGGAGTTTGTGAAGGATGAGCATTACTTCTTTGAAAAAAATAATGGTATGTTGGGGCAGCTTTCTCCTTAGGATCTGCATCTATTTGAAAAAGAGAAGCAGATTCTCCATACCTCAAAAGGGGCCCGACTGAAACTAAGGACAATTGGCAAAACAAGGAAGGGTGATGTTTTCCTGATGAAATGGATAGCAGCACAAAGGGGAAGGAGACCAACACAGAGAAAAATCAACTCCTACCAAATCAGAGAGCCAGAGCCTCAGAGGCCCCGAACACCTCAGCACTGAAGTAGACCAAAAATCAACCCAACATGGCTCAGGGAAATTTTGCGGAAGAAGGGACGGAAAGAATGTCAGAGTCACATGTTGGGTCATGATATGCAGAGACATTTATTGTACCAATAACTGTGGGCTAACTCCACAATGCACGACCCATTTACATCAACAAGGAGGGTCCAATGGGAGGGGGTAGATCATGGATGAGCCTAAACAATGGTACCAAACTGCCTGTATTTGCTGAAAAGAAAACTAATAAATTAAATTTAAAAAATAATGGGTAAAACAATGAGGATTGAAATTTTCATTGTGGAAAAGTTTGAGCTTGGGGCCTTAGTTTCTTCAGTGGATATGAATTTACTTAGATTTCTAATTCCTGTGTAAGCTTTGACCATTTATATTTTCAAAGAAATTGAAATTTTATCTAAGCCATTAAATTTTTTGTGACAAAATTACTTATGATATACCCCTATTATATTGTCTGCTGGATCTGCAATGATTTCCTCTTTTCAACCCTGATTTTGGTAATTTCTTTGAAATTTAAATCTCAAAGACAAGTGACACCACCAAAGGAAATGTCAGTGAGTAAGCCATACCGTGTGTATGTGTGTGTGTGTGTGTGTGTGTGTGTGTGTGTGTGTGTTTAAGGGTAACACAATAGGTGCTGGAATTGTGGCTCAGCAGTTAAGGTACTTGCCTGCAATGCCTAACAACCTGGGTTTGATACCCCAATACCCATGTAAAGGCAGATGCACAAAGTGGGACATGCATCTGGAGATTCTTTGTAGTGGCTACAGGCCCTGGTACACCTAGTCATCCTCTCACTCTCTCTTTCTCTCTTTCTCCTTGCAAATAAATAATATTTTAAAATGTGACAAAATAGGATAAAGAGGAAAGAAAAATTTAAAGGATGACAGAAAAGGTGGAGATTTTTAAAGTATTATTTAAATATATTTTACTTATTTATTTGAGACACAGAAAGAGGCAGAGAGGGAGAGAATGGACATGCCAGGGCATCCAGCCACTGCTAAAGAACTCCAGACACATGTGCCCCCTTGTGCATCTGGCTTATGTGGGTCCTGGAGAATCAAACTGAGATCCTTTGGCTTTGCAGGCACATGCCTTAATTGCTAAGCCATCTCTCCAGCCCAGAAGATGAAGATTTTAAGTAAGCCATACTTCCATAAAAAGCAATAAATAGAGAGGAAATATTTAAAATGTAACACCAGAATTTCCCAACACTGAAGAAATATTTAGACACACAGATGTAGTAAGGCAATATACATAAAAACAGGATAAATAAAAGTAAATCTATACTTCAACAGAATAAGATTATATTACACCAAATTCCAAGAGCTCAAATATATCTCAACTACATGGAAAACATTTAAGTGATAAAAAAAATACTCCCAAAATTAATAAACAAGTTGAGAGAATATAAATGAAAAGTTAATATCTGAAAGTCAATTGTTTGACTATATGCCACAAATAAACAAATGAAATGTTTAATTTTACAAAAGGTAGTATTTACTTTAGCATCTCAAAAAATCAAATACTTGGGTTAAGAAATTCAACAAAAGACGTCCAAAATCTATATAAGGAAAATTATGAAACTCAAACATCAAATCACTAAATAGATGGAAGCTACTATATATTAATGAATAGAAGACTCCATTTATGATGCCTGTTCTTCCCAATTTGATCCACAGATGCAGTGTAATAATGAGTCTCAGAAAATAATTTTGTGGATGCTGATCTCAGAGCTCCTTCTCTGAAAAAGACAACTGCAAGAGAATGAGAAGACAAGGCACAAACTAGGAAAGATATGTGTAAAAAGATGCATCATGGGCTGGAGGAACGACTTAGTGGCTAAGGCGTTGCCTGAAAAGCCAACGGACCCAGGTTTGATTCCCCAGGACCCATGTTAGCCAGATGCACAGTGGGGTTCATGTGTCTGGAGTTTGTTTACAGTGGTTGGAGGCCCTGACACATCCATTTTCTCTCTCTCTCTCTTTCTCTCTCCTTCCCTCCCTCCCTATTTCTCTGTCAAATAAATAAAAATAAAATATTAAAAAAATGCATCAGAGAGATAAGATACACATAACTCCTAGAACTCAATAAAGAAAGGAAACAACCAGATTTAAAATGACTATAATGGGCTCCTCACTAAAAACAAGCTAAGGATGACAGGTACGCAATGAATACACGGTCTGCATTGGATTCCACAAGAGACACAAACTAAAACAACAATGAGAGAGTAGTGCATACTTTTCCCAGGGCCCAAACCTGTACCTCTTACTGCAACAAATACTGGTAAGGGGGCTAGACAAATGGCTCAGCAGTTAAGGTGCCTGTCTGCAAAGCCTAATGACCTGGGTTCAATTCTTCAGTGCCCACATAAAGCCAGATACACATCTGGTTACACATATGGAATTTCTTTGAGGAGGCTAGAAGCCCTGGAATGCCTGTTCTCTCTGTCTCTCTCTCTCTACTTGCAAATAAATAAATTATTTTAAAAAATACTGGCAAGGACAAAAAGTAATTGGAATGCTCATTCATTGCCACAAAATGTCACTGTCACTTGGGAAGGCGGTGCGGCAGTTTCTTTCTTACCATATATGATCTAGCAGTTACTTTCTTTGGTATTTACCAAAGGCAATTAAAATTTTAGGTCTACATAAAAACCTGTACATGTATGTTTATTGTAACTTGATTCACAACCACTAAAAGCTGGGAGTGACCAAGATGTCCTTCAGTAGGTGTTTTTAAAAAGTGTGGTACATCCAGACCACAGTGCTAAAATGAAATGAGGTATTATTTAGTAATAAAAATAAATGAGCCATTAAGCCATGAAAAGCCATGGAGGAACCATAAATGCATATTACTAAATAAAAAAAGGCTGTCTGAAAAGACAGTTGAAATATAATGTGTTCCTTTAAAACTCATGTTGAAATTTGACTAGGATTGTGGTGTTGGGAAGAGCCTTTCATAGGTTATAAGAACCCTCAAAGAGACTAATGTTTTTCTTGCCAGACTGGGTTAGTTTTCCTGGCAGTGAGTTCTTACAACAACATGGTTCCAATTACATGAGATTCTGAAAAGGGCAAAAAAGATAATGGTTGCCAACAATGATGATGATATATATAGAGAGAGAGAGGGAGAGAGAGTGAAGAATGGGCAGTACATGAGAGGATTTTTAGGGCAATGAAAGCACTATGATGCTAGTGCACTAAATTCAACAGGATAGTAAAAGTATTCTTTACCATGTAAATGGGATTTATCCCTGGGACAAAAGGTTGGCTCAACAAGCATAATTAATAAACATGATATACTCCATTAAAGAATGAGGGAGAAAATCATATCATCTTAATAGATATAGAAGTAACATGAAAAAATTCAATATTCTTCCATGATAAAGCTCTTAACAGATTAGGTAGGAAGAAATGTATGTCAATATGTTAAAAGCCACATATGACAACCTCATAGCTAACACTAATTATATTCAATGGCTGAAAGCTAAAAGCTTTTCCTTAAAGATCAGGAAGGAGCAAGATAAATATACCCACTCCTCCTACTTCCATTCAATGTAGTAATAGAAGGAGTCCTAGCCAGAGCAATTAGATGAGAAAGAAACAAAAGGATCTGAGATAAAAGTCGTTTTCATTGGCAGATTCCATGATCTTATTCACAGAGAATTCTAAAGCTTCACAACAACAAAAATCTGTTTGAAATAATAAATTTAAGTGAACTTGTAAAATATAAAACTCAAACTCAGCATATAGAAAGCAGTAGTTTGTATATATAGGCACAACAAACTTTCTGAAAAAAAATCAAGAAAGTATTGTCATTTACAAGTGCATAAAACAGGAAAAAGTTAGCTAAAGAAATAAAATATTCATACACTGAGTACTATAAAACATTAATGAAAGAAAATGAAGAGTCAAATAAATGGAAAGCAATCTCATGTTCATGGATTAGGAGAGTGAATCCTGTTAAAATGTCCCACCTTCCCAAAGCAATCTAAAGAGTCAGTGCAATCTCTATCAAAATTCTAATAACATTTCTCATAGATATACAAAAAATAGTCAGTGCCAGGGAAGACTATCAATAGTCAATGAAGAAAACAACACATCAACCAGTTTAAAAACCACAAAGTAATAGGATTCAGGACAGCATAATAGCTAGGTGAATGGCATAAGCCTGTAATCCCAGCTGTTTGAGAGGCTGAAACAGGAGGATTGCTTCATCTTGGGAGTTTGAAACCAGACTGAGAAACCCAGTGAGACCTTGTCTCAAATAAACAAACTGAACAAAATGAAACTCTGCATAGTCATGGCAAAATCTCAGACACATCGACCAAAGAAAGAGAATACAGAGTCCAGAAATAAATTCACATATTTACATCCACTGATCCATAGCAAAGATGGTAAAAATATACAAGGCAGGAATCAAACACTGCTAGGAAAACTAAGTATTTCACTAGTAGGAAAACTGAGCATTTACATGAAGAAGAATGATATCACATTATTATGTAAAAATTGACTGAAAATGGACAAAAACATAGGTATAAAACTTCAGAATGTACTACAAGAAAACAGAAGAAACACTTTCCCACATTAGTCTGGGCACTAATTCTAGGCTACACAAAAATACACAAATGGTGCTGCATCAAACTAAAAAGCTACTGTACAGTGCAGAAAATAAACTCTTCAGCAGAGGAAAGAGACTAGGAGGAAATGTTGGCCAACAAGATATCAGAGAAGAGGTTAATTTAGGAAAAATATATGAATTTAAACAGTGTATAGCTTGAAAATCAATAACCAGACAAAACACAAGAAAAAGAAGTTTCTCAGAAATAAAATACAAATGTCAAGTAGGTATATGAAACAATGCTCAGTATCACTAATCATTAGGGAAATTCAAATAAAAATTGCAATAAGCTATCACATAAACATGTTAGAATACTTATCAAAAAAGCAAAAGCAAGAATGTGGAGAAATATCATTTCCTGTACATTGTTAGTGAGAACAGACACTAGCCTAGCTATTATGGTGCATATAGGTTGCTTGAAAAATTAAAAATAGGAGTACCAGATGAGATTGAACAATCCCACCACTGAGTATATATCTAAAGGAAATGAAATTAGTATATCAAGGAGACATCTGTATTCCCATGTTTATTGCAGTATGGAATTAACCTAAGTGTCCATGAGCAGAATGAATAAGGAAAATGGGATATGTTAGTGTAGGTGTTCATTAATAATACTTTGCCTTTAAAAGTAAGAAAATGCTGTCATTTGTGAAAGCATCCATGAACCTGACATATTACATATTGTATCTTGTGTAAGAGGTGTTTTCCTAGAGGTCTGTGTGCTAAAGACTTAGTCCACAACTGCTGGCTCAATCATTGAGAGCTGATTGCATCATGAAGGTATTAACTGCATCTATGAGTTCTTATAATGATGTGCTCCTATTGAATGGTTACTTAGGAAGTGGGCTGGTTGGAGGAAGTTGAGTTCCCTCTTTTTCTCTCTTGCCCTCTTACTTTTTGTCTCCTTCATGGCTGCTCTGAGCTAAGTAACTTTCCTCTGCCACACCCTCTTGTGACCATCAGACTCTGCTTCATTACAGTCCCACGGCCATGGAGCACACTGACCCTGATCATGTACTGAAGCCTCTCAAACTGTGAGTCAAGGAAACTTTTCCCTCCTCTGATAGTTTCTGCCAGTTATTTTTCCTTTACAATAGCACAAAATTGACCAGCACACTGTAAATATAAGCTAAGCACAGAGAAGCAACTATTGTATTGTGGTAGTTTGATTCAGGTGTCCCCCAAAACTTAGGTGTTCTGAATGTTAGGTTCGCGGCTGATGGAGATTTGGGAATTAATGTGTCCTGGAGACAGTGTACTGTTGGGGGTGGCTTATGGGTGTTATAGCCAGTGTTCCCTTGCAGGTGTTGTCCATGTTCTGCTCACGCCATCATTTTCCCTGCCATGGTGGAGTTTCCCCTTGAGCCTGTAAGCCAAAATAAACCTCTTTTTCTCATAAGCTGCTCTTGATTGGATGATTTCTACCAGCAACATGAACCTGACTACAACAGTAAAGTTGGTACCAGGAGTGGGATTGTTGCTAGACACCTGACTGTGTGGCTTTGGCCTTTTGGAGCTGATTTTTTTAAAGAGAAATGTGGAACCATGAGTTGCAGTACAGACCCAGTGAAGATGCTGGGACCGTGAGATGGCTGCCAAGGAGAGCTGCTGGCCCCAGATGAAATTTTCCAGGACTGTGAGTAGCCTAGGTGGAGGAGCAGAATTGGAACTCCAGAGACTTGTTGCTGGTTAGAGTTATCAGACTTAGAGACTTGTCACTGGCTAGAGTTGTTGGACTTGGAGTTACAGAGTTTGGTGTTTGCCCTGTTTAAATCATGTATTGCTTGAGTATTTCTTTGCTAAGCTCAATGCCATCCTTTGTAGTGTGAATGTTTACTCTGTGTCATTATATGTTGTTTTGGGAATTTTTTGGTAGTATGGCTCAAGTAAAGGCCTTGGAATATGGGGATGTTTGAGCATCATTGGGATTGATAAAAACTATGGGGACTTTTAAAGTTGGACTGAATGAATTATATTTTATAGCATGTATGTATATCAGATTATGGGGACCAGGGATGGATTATGGTGGTTTGATTCAGGTGCCCCAAAAAGTTAGGTGTTCTGAATGTTTGGTTCCCAGCTGATGGAGATTTTGTAATTAGCACCTCCTGGAGGTGAGGTGTTGTTGGGGGTGGTGTATGAGTATTATATCTAGTGTCCCCTTGCCAGTTTATGGCACATTCTCCTGTTCCTGTTGTACACTTTATATGAGTCAGGGGATTATGTCCACTCTCTGCTTATGCCATTGTTTTCCCTTGCCATCGTGGAGCTTCCCCTCAAGCCTATAAGCCAAAATAAACCTCTTTTTCCCACAAGCTGCTCTTGGTTGGGTGATTTCTACCAGCAATGTGAGCCTGACTGCAACATGCATCATATCAATTACTTATTTAATCTAAAGAAACTTAGCTTTTGAAAACAGAGAATAGAATGATGGTTATCATAAGCTATAGTGGAAGGGAAATGAGAGATATTAGACAGGAAAAACAGAACATATTTTACAATGATATAACATTTAAGTGATGATATATTTTGAAGGTTAACAGATATGTGTTAGAACTAAGCAAAAATCAAAACAATATCAAGTTTGGGCCAATGGCCTCTACTGGTATTAGAAATTTCTCTCTCTCTCTCTCTCTTTCCTTTTGGAGTATATTCTTTATATTTTTGCATGTGCGTGTGTGTGTGTGTGTGTGTGTGTGTGGTGTGCTTGTATGTGCAAATGTCTGTGTAGAACCCAGAGTTTGACATGGGATGTCTTTCTAGGTTACTCTGTACCTTATTCATTGAGATAGGAAATTTCATTTGATCCAGAGCTTTCTCATTCAGATAGTCTAGCTATCTCATTTGTTCTAGTGGATTCCCCTTTCTGCCTACCAAGTGCTGGGATTATAGATGGCCTGCCATCCCCATCCGGTATCTACCTGGGTACTGGGGATCTGAACTTGGATCCTTATGCTTGTGTGGCAAGCATTTTGCCAGCAGAGCCGTATCTTCTGCTCTATCTCTTTTGTAATATTTTATTTATTTGCTTATTTGTAGTAGGGGGGGAGAACAAGTGCTAGGGTCTCTATCCATTGCAAATGAATTTGAGATGCATGTACCACTGTGTTCATCTCAGCCTTATCTCTTAATCTTCATCTACATGGTCACTCTATGTCTTCTTACACCACACAGATGGTACAAGCCACATACAACATTATATTTTTCTTTGAAATATATGAAATAGGGCTGGGGAGATGGCTTAACAGTTAAAGGTGCTTGCTTGAAATAGCTGGACAAAAGGGCTTGTTTTATGCAAGTCAGTGAACCATGATTGTGAAAACACTATGTTTCATGGTTGTGAGAGAGTTGAATTGCATGAAGTAATACAGGAAAAAACAGTGGACCTCAGAAAAAAGCTGGTTTCAAGCCTCAATTTGGGCATATATATCTGAGTTATATGATACTACACAAGTCACCAGTAAAGCCTCCCTTTAGAAAATGAAGGGAATAATTCCTCTTGAAGTTACGGTAGAGATAAAAGAATGAAATATCATGAAGGCATACTTGAAATTGTAATAAGACGGCTATAAAGGTCCTAAAAATTACAAACAGGGCATAATTTTTCTTCCAGTCCAAAGAATCATGTCTATCAACTGAATCCTTTGAGAGTTAACACCATGTCCTTCTTTCAGAAAGTACTAGAATCAGTGAGAAACTATGCTTACTTTCCCTTCACCACACGCAGATGGGTGGGGCTCATAGACTCAACTGCCTGTGCTCGCTCAATAGGACCTTAGCCATGCCTTCCTTCTCAGACATGCGCATGCTTCCTTCTTACAAAGACCTTTTCTAGCCTTCTGAAAGCCATGGAAAATCACACACACACACACACACACACACACACACACACACACACTCATTAAATGAGTCAATACAACCCTAGATTTTCAGTGAGGATGTGAATCTTTCTCAGGGCACAAAATTTATGGATTTCAGAGTTCATTAAAAATAAGAAGACCAAGATAGTTGAAAAGGCTACCTATTCTTGTCCCTTTCCAGGCCCCACTGTCCCAATAACTCCAGGTTTAATACTCTCAGCCCTTACCTGGCACTTGTAGGTTAGATGGTCCACTCCTTCCTTCAACAGAAACTTAAAAAAAATTTTTTTTTTTTGTACAAGAGCACCATCTTTCTGGAAATCCAAGGATTAAAAGGAGCTTGATGAACTTAGCTCTGTACCTCATGCTACCTACCAAAGATCTACAGAGTATCAGTAGGCTACTTTCTACCTTCTCATTACTTTCTCATTCACCTGGCCACCAGCAGCTGATGGGAGGAAATATTTTTACTCCGACTTACAGTCTCAAGGGGGAACTTCATGATGTCAGGGAAAAGTATGACATGAACAGAGGCTGGATATCACCTTTACCACAGCAGGTAGAAAACAGCAGCTGAACAGTGAACCAAACTCTGGCAAAGGAAGAGCTGGCTGTACCAGCGCTAAGCCTGTGCCCAACAACACACCTCCTCCAGCAAGGATCCTCCTCCCAAACTGCCACCAGCTGTGACCAAGCATTCAGAACACATGAGTTTCTGGGGACAGCTGATTTAAACAACCACAGGATGGCAATGAAAATCAGCACCACAACCTGCCAAATATCTCCATCTGTCTTTGAGGTGAAGTTCATATGTCTTATACCCCTTATCCATGAGTTTCCCAAATACCGTCACACAAAGGAATTCTCCACATGATCCTGACAGCATCCTACCATGGCCTACTCTCAGAATATATATCCTCAGTGGGTTGAGAAGGCTTTGTGATTCCAACTATCAGTAATTCTAGATACATATTAATGAGGATTAAAAACACTTCCTCATCTTGCTACCAGCCATGGTCCTAAGGCAGAAAGACCAACACTCAGAGACATGAGGCCTTACTTAGAAGCCTGGGACACATTGGTCTCCAGAACTCTGTAATTGGATCTAATGAGGAATGGAAACCTTTTTACCTAGTACAGAGAAGGAGTTTGAAGGATGGAGACCAAGTATCAGGAGACTCATCTGATCAGGATAGGTAGACAAAAGGTGCTATAAATCTGAAGGCCTAGACTCTAGTCATCCTTACTCACTTATAGTTCCCGGGCCTGTTAAGACAGGGAACAGGGGCAGGGATGGATCTGTTTCCATTATAAAAATGCTTCCAAAGGGCTTTTATAGCCTGAACAATCTGTGGGTCCAACTCCAATGAAGCCCAGTGCTAGCCTCATGTGGCTACTTCTAGAAATTGAAATTTAAGAAAACTAGGGCCCATGAGGAATATAAAGAGGAGCATGCCATATAGGATACCAAATGAAATGGAGTACAAGTAAGTAATCTTTGAGGAACCAGGGATAGTAGATGATGGGATATAAGTGAATTATTCAAAAACATCTCTAGACAAAGGTTGGGAGAGGTCCCTTAAAATTAAATCAACTCATGACATTCTCACTAAACTTACATAGCACCCAGGTTTAGCAGAAACTTTTATACTCAACAAGTGAGCTCAGGATTAAGAACATGCTATAGATAGATATATATACATAGAAGAGTTTGTTGATATGATTTCTAAACCAGAATCATGATTGAAAACATGGCAATTTGAGCATTCTGAGAAAGACCTAAGGCCTCTCCAGAAGCAAAAAATGAGGTGCTCCTGAAAGTCTGAGTCAGTGAGCATTAGGTGACTAGTCCCCAACAAGGCACATAGTATAATGAAACCACTTCTGGTCACAGCCAGACCACAGTTATCCACACTTCCCTTGTAGAGATGTACAAGGCATTTGTAATAACACAGTTTGAAAGATACAATCTTATCTGCAAAACTGCTTGTTATGAGGACCACATGAAATAACAGAGGTAAAGAGGCACATAAAAAATTAAAAGCAGGCTGTGTGCTACCTAGCAAAGCCAAAGACACACTTTCTTTGTAGGCCTATTCCTGAGAGAGAAAGGGAGTCTTCATTTGATCATCAAATTCTCACTCAATACTTGCAAAGAGCCATACAGATTATTGACTTTGCATGTAATACCAACAGGCCACTTTACAAAACATTTTTATACAATTCATCTCAAGAGTAACTCAGTCTTTGCAATACATTAAGCTTTCAAAGCCATTTAGACTCCTTTAATTCAAAGGCTGTCAAATTGTAAACTAGAAGTAACCAATTTATTTTCTGCAGCATAACAATGAAAAGGTTAAAACAATTATATTTTTTAAAGCTCTTTGTTTAGGGAAACCATCCATCTTGAATGGGAATATGGTATTGACACCAAATAGATACAAAGAAGGCTAGTAAGCAAACCTAATAAAGACCAGAGAAGAAAAATTAGATAAGAAGCTATCTCTTAATCCCCAAAACAGAAGTACTGAACAATATTTCACAACACACTGAAAAATTACAAGATGCCTAAAATGTAGTAGTAAGTAACTTGGACCAAAAAAAGAACTTACAAATCCTTACTGGATACCTTGATCTGTGCCTGTAACCCTGGATTATGGAGAAGATTGAATTAGGAGGGTCATATGAGTGCAGAATTCAAAACTAGGCTGGAAAATGTATTAAGACCCTGACTTAATTAACAAAACAGAAGGCCTTGGTTTGGGAATGAACTCTGCAACTGCCTGTTTATATGGACATGGGAATTTTATTTTCTAATCAGTCTGACATAATTTTTTCCAGTGCCATGAGAGAAAGTGTCACTTACTAGTCTGGGAAATTCAACATGTAGAAGATGGCATTGCTATATAGTAGAGTGATCCTAATCTTCTCCAGGAGATATAAAAGTAAACCAATAAAAAATAGCATAAACCTGGGCACGGTGGCACATGCCTTTAATCCCAGCATTTCAGAGGCAGAGGTAGGAGGATCACTGTGAATTTGAGACCAGCCTGAGATGACATAGTAAATTCCAGGTCAGCCTGGGCTAGAGCAAGAACTTACCTCAAAAATTTTTTTTAAAAAGATAGCATATGCCATTATTGGGACCTGAATGACATATGGAGGAGAGAACCTCCAAATTTTATAGCATGAGCTAGTTAAGGTACCTGGAACATTGTGTCTTGAAAGACAATGAATAAAGTAACCAGTTACTGGATAATTTTCTAGAAGGGTAATTTTTTAGAAGGACAATGAGAGCTCTGTATACCCATGCTCAGGCTGAGCATCAGAGCAAAAAGGTGAATATGCCTTATTCTTCTTTGTCCTTCAGCTTCCTCACCCATATTGACTAAAACTTTTCTAAAATATTTCCTTCTGCTTAGAGGGCAATAGAAGGTCAGCTCTTTGTCTAGAATACTCAACATCTACAAAACCATTGTGTATCTCATCCTCCTCTGAAGAAGGCTGTGGAAAACCTGATGAGAGGGCCTGAACTGCAGTTAAATGGAGTCCAGGTCTCAGAGCTTGAGCAGGTAGAAGGTGATACAGAGGACACGGATGGTCACTGACACTGCTCACATATTTTTGGCTTCCTGCCTTCTTGCCTTTACTTTGAATGGGACCATGTGACCAGTTCTGGCATATATGTTTAAGGTTAAATTCTTCATTTCCTGAGAAGAAAAACTTCCAGAATTCTCTTTCTGACTGCTACAGTGAGAAAATATGTGCCTGAAGTAGAGCAGAGGAGAAGGACGTTAGGAGGTGATGTAGTCTGAGAACAGCACCCCATTGGCCTAGGTTCTAATCAGTTCTGAGAAGGATTTTCCCAGATCCCACAGCCAACCTGCTAGCAGACATATGACATGACAAAATATAAAGCAACCCAGTGAAGAAGGAATTATCTTCTTTTCACTGATTGGAAAACTGAGGTTCTGTGAAGTGATGTAACTCACAGCTAGCAGGTGACAGAACAGGATTCAAATCCTTGCCTGGTTCATTTCAATAGAGTCCCTCCTCCCCAATGACTTGATGCAATTTACTTTATTCTGTGACTTGCAGGAAATCCTCAATGGTTTTTACATAGTAGAGAAGCATGATTAGAACTATTTTAGGAAACTAGCTATGTTTGTGCCAAAAACTACAGATGAGGAGACAACGTCATTTGGTAGGCTATGGGAGGAACCTGGGAGTGACATGAGTAAGGGCACTGAAAATAGGAGGATGGAAAGATCAATAGATATCACACAGACTAAAAAGACACTCAAAGATCTCATAAGGAAGAGCAGTGATTTAAAGACCCCAAAGATGGCTAAGTGGAAGACTCAATAGAGAGAGGTGGATGTTTTGGAACAGGAAATTAATTTCTTTGTGGTAGGATGAGCTCAAAGTACTTCATGCAGATCAATCAAAGCTGAAAATTGGGCTTGAGGGGCAAGAGAGGCAAAACTTAGGGACAGATCTGACACAGAAGGCTTCTAGCTCTGGTGGCAAGTGAGACCTCACACAAAGGCCAGGGTGAACATACTTAGATTGGCTCCCTATAGGGACCCAATAGTCATCCAGAACCCAGAGAAGAAGAATGTGTTTGTTTCTCTCCATCTATTCTCCTCACCCCTCCCTCCCCTGATGTTAGACACATCCAGACAACTCATCAATCCATCTGTGTCCTCTCCCAGCCCTTCTCTTTCAGGATAATTATGGAAATCTTGCTGAGGTTGTGGAGGTCACCCAAGATTTGGAATGGTATCTGTGGTTAAGGTCTCTGACTATGGAGAGATAGCCACTGCTACCAATAGTGTCAGTGACCTCCAAATATGTATGTGTATATATATATATATATATATATATATATATATATATATATATATATATATATATATATATATATTGGTTTTTTATGTAAGGTCTCACTCTAGTTCAGGCTGACCTGGAATTCACTATGTAGTCTCAAGGTGGCCTCAAACTCTCAGCAATCTTCCTACCTCTGCCTCCCGAGTGCTGGGATTAAAGGCATGCGCCATCACACTTGGCTGTCCCCCATAATTTCTGTATTCAAATTATAATCCCAATGGTGTTGGTGTTGGAGGTGGGGCTGTTGGGTAGTGATTAGCCCATGAGGGTTGAATCCTTATGAATGGAATTGGTGCCCTCGTGGAAAAAAAAATGCACCTACAAAGAGCTCATTCATCTCTCTGTCTTAAGAGGCAGCAAAAATAGATGAATTTAATCAGATACTGAATCTTCCCCTGGCATTGACAATCTTGGACTTCCAGCCACCAGACTCAAGAGAGATAGATCCTCACTGCTTATAAGGCATCATTCTATAGTATTTGATTACAGCAGCCCAAAGGGACGAAGATAGCAACTTGGTTCAATTACTCTAAGGTATGCTGAAAGGCAGTGGTCAGAAATGCAGGAAATGAGAAAGGAGAAATCTGAGGGAAGAGAAAAGGCCTTTCTGAAGTCAACAGGTTCAAGTAGGTCAAGTTGGTAAAAGAGCTTCCTGATTGGAAGAGAACTTCAACTGGGCAACATGGATTCACTGGGGAGGACCAAGGGCAGCTAGAGGGTATGAGGAAGTTTGCTGTTGAGTGTTCCTTTGGCTGGTAAAGCACAAAATTCATTCTTGGTTTTCCTTTCACATGAGGAGAAGGAGTGTGAGAGGTCACCTGGGCAGGTGCAAAGTGACCAGTATGAGTTGGTGAAGCATTCAGCTTCAGCCTCTCATGGCCCTATTAGTCTGAAGCTCCAACATTCCTCACCGTGGCAGTTTTCATTCATTTGGACCCATAGGGTAACCACTTCCTTGGCTTGTGCTCTCACTTCAAGTCACATCCAACCTACTCCTGAGGCTGAGAGGATCATGCGTCAATAGCACACCAGACCTATGGCCTTTGAAGGCCCCAGCCTACCGTCCCATTCTCCATCTAAGGCACAACTCCAGGGCCTTCTCACAAGTGTTTATTTTGAGTGTTCTCCCTTGACGCTTTCCTTCTACACACCGGTTTTCCCTGCCTGCCAGTCCCTGAAGAGCTCCTAAAATTAAGACACACCACTTCAGAACATCAGCTTCATGCTGACTTTGGCTCCCGCTTGGACATGGGCTGTCCATTCTGCACACGTGTGCTTTAAACTCCCTGGGCGATCACTCAGGCAAGCTGCTCTCTCGTCCTCTCCTGCCTACAGTACTGTCCTGATGAGCAGTAGGCCTTGTGAGTGTGGGCAGGGCCTCAGTCTGTGGGTCCCTCCTGCACCCCAATAGGGTCAACCCTAAGGAACTAGAAAAGAAGCTGAAGTCTGGGAGAGGATGCCCTTCCCCTCATTTCTGTGTTCTGTGCTCCCCTTTCTCATGTCTACACTGAACATCTGGTATGTTGTACTGTTCTCCCATCCCATAGACCCTACTTTGCTTTCCTCCTGTAGGCAGTTGCCCTGGGTGTTTCCCAAAGGGCAGCAGAGTATAAGACAAAACACAGGCAGGAGTTCTGGTTTGAGAGGAACCCAGATAACATCGTAGCCCTCCATGCACTAGCCAGATGATGTCCTTGGGTAAACAGGTAAGCCCCTGTACTCCACATTTTCCCATCTGTAATTTGAGAAACATAGTTCACCATGCTGAGTTTTTGTGAAGGTTTAATAGTGAATACAAAAGTTTTCCCAGCCTACTTTGATTATTCAATCCATTTTGTTAAATATCCTCTGATATTTTTTCCCCCGGATTCCTTTGTCTTTTGTAACTCCACTCCTTAGTTATTCAAATAATTCTGTCCTGCCTGAACACCTATTCCAGGTCTCCGTCACTCTTAGGTGCCAATAAATGTGAAAAGGTGTTAAAGAGCATGAGGGGAAAATGTAAAACTTTTACCACATATTATATCTGCAATCATCCAGAGACTATTACAAGGTCCAAACTCCAAGATAAAGTGGGTAGTACAAAACTCGTGTTTTATAAGAGGCCCTTAAAGGTGTATGATATTAGATAGCTATTATGTGATGAGCACTGTGGTATGATCTTTATATTCATTTTACAATATAAAAAAGATATCTCTGAAATTCTATGGTCCCCATTTTATACTGAGAAACTGAGGCACCTAAAGAATAAAAAGTGCCAATGGCTATATACCTAGTTAAATGATGACTGTTTCAAGGCTGAGCCCTCAAATCCAAAACCACTATGGTGGAATATCTCCCTCCCTCGCCCCTCTTCTCCCATCTATTTTTATAAGGGACCCTTCCAAATCCTTCAGATCAAGGTTACCTCTTTAGGATTATATTCCCCTCTGGTCTTTTAAAATCCTAATACATATCCCATATATCCACCTTATACACATGCATCAACACAATAAGAACTTTCTACCAAATAGTAAACTCCTCCTAACTCATAATCCCAGAGAGCAGCACATTTAAATGGATACTGACTTCACTTTTCTGATTTTTTTTTATTAATCCTCGCAAATCCCTTTCTTCTGCAATAATGTGCATCCTGATACATCTCAAGTCATGATCTGGGTGGAACACATACTTGCTCAGTTCTCTCATGAACAGCCAAACATAACTTCTGAGCCAGGCATATTTGCCCTCAGTTCAGAATGGCTGGCAGAGACGTGGGCCACTATCCTTGCACTGGGGAAGCTCAGAACTCCCAGAAAATTAATGCCAGAGAGTCAGCGGTAGATCTAGCCAGGCAGAGATCCTTGCCCTCAGACGTGTGTGTAAACTACTCTGCCTAGGATGCTATGTCCCATATGTTCACCCTGTTTCCTTGCCCTAGCACCCACATACACTACCATCTGCAGGATAGAGGACCAATCCCCTCGGCTGTGATACTCTCCACAGTCCACAGTCCAGCCAGAGCCAACCACACCAACCTTGCTCTTCCAAATTTAAATGTGATGACTTTTCTACTCATGAATAAGTTAGGGCCCATCTCAAAGCTGGTGTTTTTCCTATTTCTCATGCCTAAAATACTTCTCTTTGACATCCCCTGACTTAATCAAGTTCTAGCCACCTTTCAATGCCCAGTTCAAACTCTACCTCCTGTGTGAGATCACTGCCATGGACAATGACACCACGGGATGACTGTCACAGGGAAAACCACTGTGAAAAGGTGCTCAGATTCTTGGGGAGGACATAGCCCACAAGAAAGAAACCAGGTTTCACTCTTCTTTTAAATACTCCCAGATTTAGTGACCAGAACATTATACACCAGCCAAGCATGCTATAAAGACAATTGTGTTTTTATTTCTTCGTAACTGACCCGTGTTATGAAGATATAAAAGGTGCACACTGAAATTTCTGGATCTTTAGAGGCTAAAAGAAACCATCCCTGACATGAATTATATCATTAAAAATTACAGGTTCTGAAGAAAAGAAGATTTTTCTATCAAGCAGGGCTTCATTAGATTCTCCTCCTGACTATGGAACCAAGAGGCCCTGGATATACAGGAGATAGGAAAATGAAAATATCAATCTTATTTCTGATAAGACCTGTTGTGGTATGTGGCACTACATGTATCTTTTAGATCTGCTCATCTTGGAATTCTGAGTCACTCTATCACAGATAGAGCCTCAAAAACTGAGGTCTGCCCCATTAGGAGCTATCCCCAAGGCTAAGAAAAGACACAGAAGGCACCTACACCTGGCAGGAACCTGGTTCCCAGAGAAAGAGGCCACAGTATACAGAGTGGTAGAGTGTTTGAATGCAGTCTATACAGAGCCTACTATATTATTTTTTTTAATTCTTTTTTATTTATTTGAGAGAGAGAGAGAGAGAGAGAGAGAGAGAGAGAGAGAGAGAGGCAGATAGGGAATGAGTATAGGCACACCAGGGCCTCCTGCCACTGCCAATGAACTCCAGATGCATGAGCCACTTTGTGCATCTGGCTTTAGGTGGGAACTGGGGAATCAAACCAGAGCCATTAGGCTTTGAAAGCAAGGGCCTTTGACCACTGAGCTCCCCTCCTATATGCTTTAAACCATGTTGAGATAAATTATTCACCACCAATATACTGCTACAGGAATAGTTGCTGAACTATATTAATTAGGGAATTATAACAAGAAAAGAAGCCTATATGTGTTCATTTCCAGCACATTTTTTTTTCAAATACTTTCCATCCAAGGTTAGGTGAAGCCTTAGGTTTTGAACCCACAGAAGCAGAGGACCAACATTACCCACTTCTCCTACATTCACCCGTTATGCATGCGGATGGATGAATGCACACGGGGACAGAGGCTTAGAAACATTTTCTGGAGGACTTTCCAGGACCCCAGAGAAAAGAAGCTCTCCTCACTCCCCAGTGATTCTAAAATGTAAAATAATGCTAATGTAAAATATTAGCTATCTACCTGGCTAATATGTAAAAGAGGCTGTAAATTGGTAGATATAATATTTGTTGATGCAAAGAACTAACTCACTGATTTGCTTAACTCAGAGAGAGTTCATGTCCTCCTCAGGTGATGTGATGCATTGTAGATCATCCTTGACATGTTGGCATGAAGCAGTGGGTTTACAGTTAAGGTTGGCCTGGCTCTTCACCTGGGATGAAGCACTCATACATTCTGTCAACCAACATATGTTAATTACCATGTGCCAGACACTGTGCCTGGTGGACAAGACATCCTGAGCTACAAGGCACAGACTGGTGGGTACCAATATCAAGCAGACACAAGGTGGCAGCAAGATTCCTAAATGCGACTCATTCTAAAAACAAGTGTGTTAATGGACAGATTGGCCAAAATGCTGCAAAATAAACCCTGATCATACTATGGAAAGATATGCACCACAGTACCTTTGGCCATTCTGATGAGAAAAGAAAAAGAAAAAAAAATCACATGCTATTTGAACAAGGACAAGGGAGTATCAAGAGATAGCTTCATGTAAGCACATGTCTTAGGAGTAAACCATTCTAATCTGCTTTGGGTACACTTCTAATTTGAGCATGGCAGGCAAACAAAATGTAACCTGCGACTCTTTCTCAGCATGCACATTTTCTGCTTCCAAAATGCTGCCTAGCTCTGGGGCATTGTAATGGGTGCCCATAACAGGGACCTCATGTCCTAACAGTGGATGAGACTTGGTGGAGGAGACTTGGCGTATACAGTCAGCAGGGCTAGAGTGAGACTCACTGAAAAGCGCAAAGCAGGAGGATATGTAAGAACAGGAGGTGAGGGAGGAGAGACAGAGCAGACAGTCTGCCCTCCAGATAGTTTGGAAGCCCAGTGTGCTTCATACACAGTGCACAGGTTCTCTCCTGTCAAAATCCCTTTGCTGTGCATTGTCCAGAGCCCAGGCAGCTGTGGAAAGCGTTCCAGCCCTGGACAGTGACTGTACCTTCCCTGCCATGGTCAGCCAGGGACAAGCATCTTTGACTATCCCAGGGTCCCGGACACTGGCAAGAAGTGTAACAGCCCCTTCATGATCACTGTTCCATTATTTTTATTATCTTAATTCTTTCCCTTCTGGGCTCCCCTGCCTTCCCATGCAAAACTGGTTCAGAGATGCCACTTTTGGAGCTCATTATGTTGTCATGGCAACTAGGATTTTCAAAGTTTATTTCTCTTCCTCTTCTCCCTTCCATGAACACTCCTTCCCCATCTCTTATCATGTATGTGTTTTGCGACAAAACATGGATGAGAATGAGGCCACTATCTTCCATCAGGTATTTTAGTCTCACATACTCTGCCTTGACCACATCAACCTCTACCTGGGTACAGGAAATTGCCCAGGTTCTCACTGCCACTGATAAGTATTCCCAGATTCTCAGCGGCCCATGATGTTTGGGAGCAAAGCTTAGGGAAGCAGTCACCAGCTGTACCTCCCTTCTCCTCCTTCAGGGAGAAACAGATATATTTCTTCCTGCTTACATAAGCCACAAACATGCTAGGTCTTGTTTATCATGAGCTAACCTTCAAAGCAATGTTTAAGGCAACCACAACCATAGGTGAGAGGAAGAAACAATACCTCAGATACGCCTCACAAGGGAACTCTCTTGAAATCAGAGAAGCTACAGTTGCCAAAATGAAAAGGAGAGGAAATCCCCAGACAAAGAAAATTTGCTAAATTGATTGCTTAATTATAACATTAACCTTTGCTATCAAAAATCAGGCAAGACAGAGATGGTAAAGGAATCAAAACAAGGAAGTAAGAGCCTGTACAGCCACATTGAACGCAAGCCATCCAAGGAAGGCTGGCAACTGGCTTTCCCTCTGGCTCATACATTCACCTGAAAGAGGCTCTTCTGCTGTAGCATGCAAAAAGAGAATCTGGGGGTGAGACAATTGTGTGGTATTTACAGCTGCTAAAAGGATTCATGTTCTGAGGGCCTCTGCTCTGGCTCTCTGGGCTGGGGTCCAGGTGACCCAAGGGAGATGGTCAGGGCAGGCATATATATATATACATACACACACACACATATGCCTGCCCTGACCATCTCCCTTGGGTCACCTGGACATATACATATATGCACACACACACACATACACACACACACACACACACACACACACACACACATGTCACCTGCTTCACCAATTTTGCCCATGAGAAGATCTTGGCCAAGGTTGAAAGATTATACAGATAAAACAAATTCTTGGAAAGAAGGGGAAATGAAATGCTTGATTAACTTATAAAAGTGTCCAGCTCAGCCCAACCTAGGGTCAGAGATTTTTCTGTGGCTTCTGAGGTAATACTGGAAAGGGGAAGGGGCAGAAATGAGTATCTGAATGAGAAACACTCCTCCCTGGGGACTGAATGAGTGGCACACAACTTGACATTGAGCTGGCCTCCAGACATTTGAAACCTTTTAAAGCCTTTTATTTATTTTACCTATTTATAGGTGCATACAGAGAAGATGGTGGTAGACAGTTCAACAAAAGCATATTCCTGATTTCCAGATAATTTTCTTTGGAAAGAATATTAAGTTGTTTTAATCCAACAGGGCAATTTTCAGTACTGGGTAATAAAGAGGCACGTTTTTAATACCACTGAAAGAGGAACAGGGATGCCCTACATAGATTGATCAATGTAATGAAGATATAATTGCTGTTAGGCTGGTGAGTTGGAATGTCACATTTTCAGACTGCCACACTGTCCATTGGAGAAACACAAGCATCCTATCCCCTGTGGGAAGGGCAAAAGAGCAAGCATGTTAGCCAAGGCACCCATTTCTACAGTACCCATGGGGTCAGCCTATCCAGATGGAGGGGACTGGCAGAAATTCTTCAAATCTGGTTGTTTTCTCTTCCCACAAGCCAATGTTGCTGCCTAAAGCATGTTCACTTTCTTCATAACATTCACCATCATCTGTGATAATTGTTTACTAACCACTATGTTATGGATTTCATGACAAAGGACCTCATCTTGAACACTATCAAATTTACAGCGCTCAACACATGGATATTTAATATGTGTTTGCTGAATGTTTTAATAAATGAGAGTCCCCTCCCTTCTTATGCTTTTGATAGATGGCTTGTACCGTCTCCCTTCAGTTCTTGCTCGCTAAGGTATGAATGACAGTTAATAAGATCATATTTCCTCCATAATATATTTGATCACTCCATACCTTGATCTAAATGGAGACTATGATTTGTAATCGTGGGGGGAAGGGAATGGAGACATTTCTCGGTGTCTAGTGGAGAAGGTCATGGTGGAGGGTAGGGAAGGATAGTCATGTCTCATTTTAATGCTATTTCTATTAACACAAGCAGGAGTTGGATCGTCTCCTCTCATACAGTCAGCTTCATCCTGTGGGTTGTCAGCTGCTACAAAGACTAGTTCTCCTGTTGAGTCTGATACAAGTAAGAGTCTTATGACATCTTAATGGGCTTGAGGGGGGCTCCCTACCCTTTCCACAAATGCTTACAAAGTTTTCATTTCCCAATTCTTTATGGAGCATGTGTCTCAGTGCTCTGTTACATATCAGAGCTCACTCCTCAAACAGGAATGAGTAATTTCAATATTTTTGCTAAATGAGGAATATTTTTGGATGCAATAATTAAGTGTTGAGAATGTAGTGGTGCACTTGACACAAGGGGGGAAAATAAAAGAAAACTTTCAATTCAAGTACAACTCTAACAGCATCTGAACTTAACAGCTAGAAATATCAAGTACCCGGTATATAACCAAAGTTGTAAAGACTGTGATTATCAGCTGGGGGAAATTGGGAGGTATTATTTCAGCCACCTCAGTGTGCATGTGTCTGCAAGTGCAGAGAAAACATGTCTAATTATAGGGGTTGACTATGGCTATAAGCACAGAATGAAGCAAGTCTCTAACACTAACACAAAAAAAGCCAATTACCAAGAGATTCTATAGACCAGAAAAAAAGATATAAGTTCAAGCAATTTTTTTTTTTCCTATTCTTGAGTAGCCTAAGATTTTTGGCCTGAAAGCTACAGAGAAGTGAGAAAATGGGATAAATTACAACAGCAAAAGAGCCAATTAAAAGGTCCTCACAAGCCAGGCGTGGTGTTACATGCCTTTAACCTCAGCATTTGGGAGACAGAAGTAGGAAGATTGCCATGAGTTCAATGCCACCCTGAGACTACTTAGTTAATTCCAGGTCAGCCTGGGCCAGAGTGAAGAGTGAGATCCTACCGTGAAAGAAAAAAGAAAAAAGTCCTCACAATAGCAATGACTAGGTTACACTGAGGTCACATCCATCATATCTCATTCTCCAAGACTGGAGACAATCTGAAGCACTGTTCTTAGATTTGCTCTTTTGTGTGGTCAAAATAATGAGGTCCTTCAGCAGTACTCTGACCCCATACTTAACTAATATATATTCAGCTTTCAATGGAATTATATACACCAAAAGAAATTCCTAAAATCTTAGGGAAATTACCAGTAAATATGGACATCCCACAAACATGAAGAGGACCTCTGATTCATTCACTGAAGGGAATTTGTTCAAAGCTTACCTAAATGCTTGTTTATTATGCTCCCTAAGTGCTGGGGAAAGGAAAATGAACTCACCATGAGGGCTGCCTTCACAATGCTGCAAAAGGAGCAATGACTTCCACAAATAACCATACAGTAAGGCAACAAGTGTTCTAATAGGCAGGTTTATATGGTGCACTGAGAATTCAGATAGAAGAGACTTGACCTTGAGGTATGAGTCAGAGGTCCTCATTCAAATAAGGCAGGGTAGAAGCAGTTATTGGAAGTTGGTTATTTCTAGGCAAAGAAGTGATTACTTTGGAAATCCAGGAACACCCCTGGGTGGTAGGGCTAAGGGAAGGGAAACTTGGAATTGAGGCCAAAAACAGGTAGGGCTATTTTGCAAGGTCATGCAAAACAAGGCAACTTAACCTGGACTCTTTAACTAAAAGATTAATGGTGAGAGAAACTAGCATCTGATGTGATTAAAATGTTTGTTTTAAAGTCTTTAACTGCTAGAAATCACAAGTTAACTCTGTCTTCTTCTTTTCTGCCCACTCAATGCTGTTGTTTTTCTTAGAAGTTCCTGGTCCATAATAAGAAAAGCCCTACTTGATTATCATTGGTGTACATTATTGATACTGTCTTTTATTTTTTTTTAAAGAGGCTTACCAGGTAGGCAAGAGCTTCTTTTTTTATTTTTATTTTTGTTTATTTTTATTTATTTACTTGAGAGTGACAGACACAGAGAGAAAGAGGCAGAGAGAGAGAGGGGGGAGTGGGCATGCCAGGGCTTCTAGCCACTGCAAACGAACTCCAGACACATGCGCCCCCTTGTACATCTGGCTAACATGGGTCCTGGAGAATCAAGCCTTGAACAGGGGTCCTTAGGCTTCACAGGCACGCGCTTAACCACTAAGCCATCTCTCCAGCCCTGTTTTTAGGTAGAGCATAGGAGATCTGTTAAGAAAACAGTGAGAAAGCCCAATGTGTCACAGCAAGTGTTCTTAGAACTTTGGCAAGTATCCACAGAAGAGATAAAAAAGGAAGCAAAAAAAAAGTTTTGCTTTTTGATTAATAACTCAGAAAAGCAGGCAGGCTTAGCAGTGAGGAGATATGAGCAATTTCATAGAAGCGGCTTAAAAGGGGGCACATTATCTCATTAAGGGTGTAATTATTTCTCTCATTTCAGCACGTGTTCAGGTGAATCAGCTTTCCTGAGGGATGGTCTCCTGGCCAACTGATTGACAGGTTCAGTTGGATTAACTCCAAAAGTGTAGGATCACAGTATATTTTAGTAATCTTAGATTTTGGGTAGTCACTGAGAAAGGCAAATTGAGAGAATGATACAGGCATCTCTTGGTTAGGGTCCTTAAGTAGTTCAGACAGGGACAAGGACCAAGTACAAACATTAGAATTAGCACAAGAATATAAAACATTATGTGCATGTAGAAAATGTGCAAGCATGTTATACATATGTACACCTATGTATATACACACATTTATACAGAAAAATATCAGAGGGTTGAAATATGACCTACGTGATACTCTTTATCAGCTACTTAAAAACTTGGACAACCACAAATATATGTGAAAACCTCCCAACAAAGATGGAAACATTTTTATATCTGGCTATTATCAAAAGGCACCTGATTATGTCTCAACTTAATCATCTAAGTTTCTCTACAAAATAGCATAAACTCTGATTAAGATAATAACTTGTTTTCAATAGTTATCTTGATGGTCCTACTCACTGATTTCTCTATTTCTTTTCCTTCTACAACATGACCCTGCTTCTCAGTGTCAGTCTTTCTGCATATATGTGATATTTTGATTAAAATGTCCTCCATAGGCTCATGTGTTTTGAATACTTGGTCTCCAGCTTGTGGCAATTTGGGAGCTGGAGATGCTGGAAGAGATGTGTGGCTGGGGGTGGGCTTTGGTATGATATAGCCCAATTCCCCCTTGCCAGAGCAATCTCAGTCTTGCTGCTCCCTTTCAGCTGCTGACAAGATGTGATACCTACTTTCTGTTCTGCAATGCCATGCCACAGCAAACTTTCCCTGTAGACTGTCAGCTGAAAAAAACATTTTCCTTCCATTGGCTGCTCTTGATAATGTCCATGAAACAAGAAGCTAATTGCAACAGTATGATGTTGGGCCCTTCCCAGATATAACCTCACCTGTCCCTCCTACCTGCTCAGTTAATGATCCTCCTTGGTTGAGCTTTCAGAACCTATCCTGGCACCAACTCTGCCTTCCTAGGTAGATAAAAGCATACATTCAAGGGAGTTTTGATTTTGACTGGGTCAGAATTCTGACAAATACAAGAGTAAGAGGAGCCCTTCCTAAAACACCTCCATGACACTTCACATCCATACACCCAACCCATGCTATTATTCAACACAGGTGATCTGAGGGTACTGGGACTAATTAAATTTCTTTCCAATACATTAAATCATAAAATGGGGAATAGTGTTATAGAAACCACAGGTTATATATACAACACAAGAATATAAGCTACCTGTGAGCAGGGATATTTTAGTCACCAGCTTCTAGAAGAGTGTTTGGTACTTTTACTGGTGCTCAGTAAATATTTATTAAATTAGAAAATGTTAAAAGGGGCTTTTCTGGTGTGCTACAAAACACATGTAAATTACATCACTGCTTTGAGTAGAATCCAAGCAGCAAAGATTCCCTTTTATCCCACACAGGCTATAGTGCTTTATATAATAAGGGACACTACTGGACTTTGAGTCAGAAATCACATTTCTGAGTTTATTCTAGTGCCTGCCTTGTTCCCCATGATCTTTAATCTCCTTATTTGTAAGATAATGATAACACACTTTTGAGGATCATTGTGAAAAATCAAATAATCAAAAAAATAAGTATAAAAGTCTTCCTGAATGAAATACTCTAAAGAAATAAACAATAACTCTTTTGGCTTCCAATGGCTTTCATAGCCCACAGTTCAGAACAAGGTGGCAACTTTATCTTTTAAATATGGTTATCCCCAAAATATTTACCACATATGATGTCAAAAGGGTTAATATCCTTACTATACAGATAGAGCTTTTAAGTTTATATAAAAAAAGAAAAAAATATGTTACTAAAAATGGGCAAAAATCATATGCAATTAATTAAAAGAAAAAAATACTAATAGACATATTTAAACATGTTCAGCCTTGGCTGAGGATATATAGCTCAGTGGTAGAGAGCTTGCCTTACCAAGTGTGAGACCCAAGGTTCAATCACTAACATCAAACAACAATAACAAAACATAAATAGTTTGTAGCAAATACTTGTCTGCAATGCCTGTAAGCTATGATCTGGAAACTCATTCCATAGAGGCTCTCCAGTACCAGTGAGTATGCTCCTGACTTGCAATGCAAGCCTTTCCTCAGTTTTCTGCAGTACTATTTATTGAGGGCATCAAAGGGGTCATGTTATGTCCCAAGAGAGCCCTGATGTTACATGGCTTCCCTTCAATTCCACAAAAATTAGGCCCTAGAATGTAAGGGCAGATCCAACTGTGTGTAAAGACATAACCAAAATGAGAAATAAAACCCAATAGGAGACAGAGGCACTTGTAATATCAACACAAGGAAATCAGTGCATCTTGAGGTAGCAGGAGAATGCTGTCCCTCCCAAACTGTGCAGCCTTAGGGCCACTTTTCTCTCTCAACCTCCATTTCCTCATTTATAAATGGGAGTTGACAATAGTAACTGACTCAAAAGGCTATTACAAAAATTAATTGAAATAATCTATATAAAGTATTTATAGGCAGATGATAAGCCTTCAATAGATGTTAAATCTTGACTTTAGTACTATTATTAAATTCTGTAAAGTAATTCCATACTGTAACTATGAGTAACCAATTCTATAAGAGACAGATACATAGTGCCATGGGAAATTGTGGGAGAAAAATTTTAATCTTAATTATAAAATGGGAGTGGACCTGAAAATATATCATGAAAAAAGTCAAAATTAAAACAGACTTTGAAGGATAGATGAGGATTTAGCAAAGAAAACCAAGGAAGGGAGAGACACTTATTTTTGAGCACAATGGATAGAAAAGCAAGAGCATGTCTAAGGAAATACAAATGATGGAGTGCCTAAGTTGATGGCCATGTGTGGGGCACAAACACCCAGGGTCTCTTTACTGTTCCCTCCAGGTTACCCTCAATGGTCAGCCCCATGAGTGGTGTCTGAAAACACCTGAGACTATGCTAATCCATTCAATGGAAATAGTTGGTAAGGTAAGCAGGGTAGTTCTCTCAGCTGCTAGCATTTATTAACTATTTTCACCAAGATACTAAATATTTAGCAATCTGACTTCATTTCCTTAGCAGTCCTATGTGGTGAATACTAGTATGCTTACCCATAGCTGGGTAACTAAAGATACAGAAAAGGGAGGTGACTTGCCTAACACTTCATAACTATGAAGTGATGGAAGCAGAAATTTAAAAAAAGTTACATGGTGTACAGAGTATTTTCCTACTAGCTATACTTATGGAATAAAGGAAAATATACCCTGGACAGGAAACTAGGGCACCAAGGTTTTAGCTGTGATCTGACACGAAGTACCTGTGTATTTACTTGAGCAAGTGATTAAGTCTAATTAAGTTTCCTCATTTATAACATGGAGGCCAGGAGCAAACTATGAAGAGATGGCAAAGAGTTCCTCCTCTTTTGTGTAATTTTTATCACACTAAAATACAATTTTGACAATTGATGTACAAATCAGTGTCTTGAGGAATACAGACCTTTTAACAAGCTCTCATAGCTTTGTATGGGGCCCCATAGTTATACAATTCACCCAGAAAAGTGTGTTTGTAGTCAAAATAGGAACCATGGACACTATTGTGATTACTCTTACTGGACTTAACAGGAAATTTTCATCATCAGGACTGAGTTGATTGTCACTGAGGACCCTTCATTTCCACCAAATGTGACTATGCTGGATGCCAGACAATTCACATGTCTTTTCATAAAATATATGGGAAATAAATGGAGGATGTGTTTAAGAATATAGGTGTTTAGGTCTGGTAGACCTCATTCCAAATTCTGAACCTCATGCTTAACAGCTTTGTTTACTTAGGCAAATTACCAACCCTCCCTGTTGTAGTTTCCCTATTGATAAAAGAAGAAAATCATACCTCATAGGATCATTCTGAGGATTAAATGAGACATGTGTCATGGAATTGGCACAATGTTTGGTGCACAGCACAGACTCAATAAATCACAGCTTTAAAAATATCAACCTGAAACAAACCCTACTCCACTGCTGTGAGCTAGCCAAAAGGCAGAAAATGCGTCACGTTCTTTCAAACTCAATAGATCTAAAACCTACCCTATTTTTCTCAATGCTTAACTCTGGATTCTGAGTTCTCTCCTAGCTACTTGGTGGCTCAATTCAGAAATCAAGATGGGGTCCAGGAGACTGTCCACATCCGTTACCTCAGTGACACTCAGGTAGACATACACAGTTACAAGTCCTGCCGATCCCACTTCACCAGCACCCCTTGAGTCCATCCCATCTCCTCCATGCCTAACCTGATGAACTCATTGTGTCTCTGCATCATGCCCACACTGTTGCTCGAACTTGCCTCCACACCTCATCTTGCTTCTCTATAGTCTTTAACCTGCTCTAGGATATCTTCCTCCTCATGTCTATCATTCTCTAAAAGTATTCACAAATGTCCCCTTTTTAGCTAGTCTTACTTGATCCCAAACCCCTTCAAATTTAAAGCCCCCCCCCTGCTGTCTCTATACCTAGATTGCAAGTTCTCTGAGGGGAGAACTCCATGTCCTTGTCCTTCCTTGATTTATAATGTTAGGCAGTAGGTGACACCAAGAAAGTACTCAGAAACTGCTGTCTGAGTGAATGATTCAATTTCTTTTGGTTGACTTCAGACTCTCAGCATAATTACCTTATAGTTAAATTATAATTATTTTACTCATGCCAATCTATTTTGGGAAGGTTCAGACACATATCAAACTAATGTCCACCAACACCACTCAAAGATCTCATGTGGAGTGGCATGGATAATTTTCATCCTAAGAACAGACATTCCTGTCTCAAGTAAAGCCTGGCAAATACTCAGGTTCTACCTCCTAATATGTGGCCAGTTGGAATTACCTTCTTATTGCTGGAACAAACACCTGACCAGAATCAGCTTATGAGAGGAAAGGGTTTATTTCAGTCTTACAGAATCCAGGAAAAACACAACCAATGGTGTTCTCTTTGATTCCATCATTGCAAAGAGATACTACCAAACACAAAGAGCCAGAGCTCAAATTTCCCTGAATGTACCTTAGGGCTGAACTGTAAGATCTGCCCACAGCAATATGCCTCTTCCAAAGGAGGGTTTCACCCACTGGAGACTCAAGTTGCAGGCTCAGTCTTAATAAAACCATCACATCAGTTAACTCAGAAGATCCAAGTTTAGTCTACAGGTACATAGGCTAGCCTATTCCTGTGGCTAATACCCAAGCTTGCTTACCTTTGTATCCTCAGTGTGGCTTGAAAGAGTATTAGCACCCAAAGAATGTGACCCATAAATATGAATCTTAAATAAATAGCTCTTAAAGAGATTTCATTTCTGAGCTACTTGAACTTAAACCATATCACATGTCTTTTGAATGACTTCCTTCACTCAGCTCCAATCTTCTTGTAACCTGAGTCTGTACAAGGAACACTAAATAAGTGTTTGTTGAATGGCAGTAACTTGTAAAACTAAGCCAGCAAATAATTTGGTTGCAAGAGTGACATTTGTCACTTTACTTATTGTGGGAGCCATTCCACTCACTGAAGACATGAATCCAGAAGACTCTCTCCTCTTATACTGACAATTAACTCTTCCCTCATCAGTCCTTAGACCACAGGACTTTGACAGTGTATTCTTGGGGTCTTTGATCTCTTACATAGAGTCACACTGTATACCTGAAGACCAATGTATGAGAATAAGCATGTTATCAATGCATGTAAGGATTAAAACTTGTACCAACTCCTGTACCACTGGTCAGGATGATGTTCTTGGCAGCCTTTCTCTAGCTGTGCCACTTTTGGTGCTAATATCCTTGTGAAGATTAACTGGTATATTAAAAATAAGCACCTACTGGAGAGATGGCTTAGCAGTTAAGCGCTTGCCTGTGAAGCCTAAGGACCCCGGTTCGAGGCTCGGTTCCCCAGGTCCCACGTTAGCCAGATGCACAAGGGGGCGCATGCGTCTGGAGTTCATTTGCAGAGGCTGGAAGCCCTGGTGCGTCCATTCTCTCTCTCTCCCTCTACCTGTCTTTCTCTCTGTGTCTGTCGCTCTCAAATAAATAAATTTTAAAAAATTTTAAAAAAGTAAAAATAAACACCTAGCCATAGATTGAACAAATATAGCCACTGACTCCACTTCTACCAACAATTATCTTCTTTAAATCTTACTCTTTCCTCCTTTAATAAAAAATATTGCACAGAGTTGTTAGAAGAAACAAATAAGATCCTGGAAACAAAGGTGCTTTGAAAACTATGAGATGTTTTACATATGTGAGGTTTCTCATTTCAACCCCTGTGCATCGGTGAGTAGTCCACGGCCTGACTACCATTCCCCTGTTTGGAGACAGTTCAGCTATTCCTCTAAGCCTACCTCCCCCTCTCAAGGCCCTGGAGCAGTAGGTGGAGATGCTCGAATAGCTCAGGGTCATTTTCTGTTTATGTGAGCCTTTTGCCCCATAGCCCCTGACAGCACTTCAGGATGTGCTTATGCAGCCCTGGTTTGTTGCTATGGAGATGGGAAGCTCTGCTTCTCTTCAAGCCTAAGCTAATGGTTTTCATCAAATCCTATTTCCTTTGAGACGAGTAAAAATGCTACAATGATTCTATCCAAGCTTCTTTAAATATGAAGCCAACAAACACATCTCACAGCCTTCCTCCTACCACTACCCTGGCCCCTGGGATGAGGGCCTTTGTTAGTTCTACTCTTGGCTCTTGGACCAGTCCCTTGCCCAATATATATATATATATATATATATATATATATATATATATATATGCTGTATGTGTCCTTCAATTGTTGTATTTCTTTGCTCTTGGAATTACCTTGGCACATAACATTCAAACTATTTGCAGATCACCAGAAGTCTGTTCCCTGAGGATAAAACTTTCAGAGCTGTTTTCCAGGTAGCAAAGCCTCACTCCAAGGAGAGAGGCTCTGGCCTCCCCAGAGGTAATGAGGGCACCAACCTGGCAGCAAAGCAAGCTCACAGTCCCTCCTGTACACAGGACCCACTGCTGCCAAACCCTCTGCACATACCAGTGCAGTCCTCCAAATGTTGAGAGATGCATGTAGCATCTGAGTACAAAATAGAAACCAGGACAGAAATATTTGTCTTTGCCAGTAACCCCCCCACCCCCATTGTTAACTGTCCTCTACATGTCATGATTTATTCATGCCGCCTGTTCCCAGCTGCCAGAGCCACTGCCTAGACTTCCCCAGCAGTGCTAAGGAGGCAGCTGCCAGGCTAGTTCCATGGCATCTTCCAATCTAAGAAGGCTGTTTCCCAGCTAGGCAGGGGGCTGATGGCACACCACTGGCTTAAGTTAAACATCCACAGAGTGTGAGCAGCTGATGGACACCTGGACCAAATAGGTGGACAGCACATATGCCACAAATATCAAAAGGAAGAACGAGCTCATGATAGCTATGCCTACTCTAAGCCCGCCCCTGAAATCAGCTTTTGCAAGTGGGAGACGAAAGTCAATTTTACAGAGAAAGAAGTAAGTTCAGTGTCACTTGATTAAGTACACAATGCAAATAAGTGGTGGCTTGCTAAGTTAGGTGTGTCTACTGTGAATGCTATGCCATGAAGAAGAGTATAGAGAGCCTTATCTAGAATACCAATGACTTTAGCAGCCAAGCATCTACTTTTCCCTCCCCCTAAATAGGAAGAATCTGTTTTGAACTTACTAAACTGAAATATAAACACACTTAAGAATTGAGTAAGGATAAAGAACATCTGATTGAGATCAGACTAGAATATCTCCTCATTCAACATATAAGAAGAAAACTGTCAGACCAATCTTTTTCATGGGTAGTCACAGAGGGAATGTGTCTGACTTATAATAATGAAAAGTCACTTAAAACAGTGCATACATAATGAAAGATGTTAATAAATGCTAACTGAGGGGCTGAAGAGACAGCTCAGTCAACAAAGTGCTTGCCTTGCAAGCATGAAAACCTGAGTTCAAACCCCCAAACCCACTAAAACAAAACTGGGCATGGTGGCATATTCCTTTAATCTCAGCACTAGAGAGGCAAAGGTAGGAGACTTGTTGTGAGTTCAAGGCCACCCTCAGACTACAGAGTGAGTTCCAGGTCAGGCTAGGCTACAGTGAGACCCTACCTGGATAAAGAAAAAAACAAAAACAGGAATGGTGGTATATGCTGTAATCCCACATCAGGGGAAGCAGAGACAAGATGATCTATCAGGTTCACCACACAGTCAGTCTAGCCTAAGTGGTGAATTTCTGGCTACTGAGATATCCTGTTTTAAACATGGTTGGTAACTCCTGAAAAATGACACCTGAGATTGTCCTCTAGCCTCTACATGCACACAGATGGCTATGCATGTGTGTGCATGCACGCACGCACACACACACACACACGTTCTCAGTGGCTGAATCCTTACATAAGAAATCTTACTATGTCTTAATATACATGCTAATAAGAACTCCTTCCCAAAGTCACCCATTTCTCCTCTACAACTACTTTACAAGTTTCTGACACAGATCTCAGTACCACATGGTTGGATTGGCACAGCTGATTTCTTCTTGATCTTCCTGAATCTGATCTCTCCAATAGAATCCTCCCACAGAGGCCAGATGAGTGCTTGTAAGATACTCTGTTCATCCTACACATTTTTGTGTGTGGTATTTTTACTTTAAAATTTTAATTTCTATTTTTCTCCAAGTAATGCATATAGAACCTTAAAGTCAAATGATTCTGAAAGATGTATAATGAAAAAATAGCAGCCCTTCACTTTACCTTTCTCAACCTCAGAATCTTACTCCCCAGAGGCAAACTACATTCAACTCTCTCACTGTTTCTTCTAGTATTCATTTCAAATTTTCTAAATATTATACTTAAGACACTATTCCTGCTGGGTGTGGATGCCTTAAATCCCAGCACTTGAGAGGCAGAAGTATGTGGATCAATGTGAGCCCAAAGCCAGTCTGGGACTATATAATATGTTCCAGGTCAGCCTGGGAGGCAGTGAGACCCTATCTCAATAAAACAAAAGCAAATGCAAAAGCAAATGAACAAATAAACCTCAGCTATTCCTTTATCCTTCAAGTTTAGAAACTGCTTATAGACTTACTGTGGACGCTTAAGATTTTAGTCAATGATGCCCTATTCCATTCTTCATACTTAGTATCTCACAATCAAATCAAGGCATTCGATAGCATAAGAGGTACAAACTTCAGCATTAGCAATGGAACCTAGTTGACAAGTTAGCTGCATGTGCAGAAGACTTGTGATGCTTATATTTCTCTAGATGTAACACGCCTGTGTTTTGTGGAATTGAATGCTTAGGTAGGGGGCATAGACAACTGCATTCACCCATTGCGTGTGCATGTCTCTGTGTGTGTTTTGTTTTGACAAATCCATAGAACTCTTCTGAACATCATGGAATCTGATGGTTTCACTTGTTTCTTAAAGATAGCATCTTTCAATTCCTTTGCCACCCCATTCAAATCTAATTCTGTAATGTCTAGACCCCTGACAGCTGTCCTACGTTCCTCTTTATAATTATCCTGGTAATAAATCCCTTTATCTCTCTTTTCTGCTAAATAAAATATTTGTGGTCATGAGTATCTTGTATTTCTTTATTCCTATTTTCATGACAAGAAAATATTATTATCCCATTTTCATGAGTCAGTGATACTTCAGCTAGGTATAGAATTTTATCTTCAAGGTTATTCTCCCATTGAAAATTTTAGGAACTTTCTATTGGTTTCTATCAATGTTGTTCTTGTCATCCCAATTCCTAACTCTTGCTGGAAGTTGTCAGAATATTCTTCATTCCAATGGTTTGAATTTCATGATGATGCACTGTGGTACAGTTTCTTTTTATCAGCTCTTTGAAGTGCTCACTAGATACTTTAGTGTCTAACACATCCACCTTTTTTCACAATACCACAAAAACTGTCATCCTAATATATGTAATGCATAGCTTTTCACTTGCATGTATTTTTATAAACTGTGTGTCTTGTACACACACAAATGTAAATGATATTATATCACATTGTCTTCTGTTTTCACTAACTTGTTTTGAAGATATACATGTTCCATGTGTACAGGGTATCTGTTGCTCTTAACTGCTACATCATATGCCATGGTGTGCATCCAAAATGTACCTATTGAGTCTTCCAGCTTGGGACACCCAGGTTGCTTCCAACTCCCAACTGCCAAGACACCATACTGGAAAGAACATCTTTGCACATGTCTCAACAGATCTTTTTAATCTGGCAATGTAAGTCTTTTAGTTCTGGGAACAAATCTTAGATTTTTTTATATGTTTATTTCTTTTTTTCCATTTCAATTTTCTCTACATAGAACTCCTATTATATTCAAATGTTGGATCAACTATGCTTTTCTTTAAGACAGTCTTCTATAAACTCTAGGCTAGCCTTGAACTTGTGATTCTCCTGCTTCAGCCTCTCAAGTGCTGGGATGACAGGTATGAGCCACCACACCTGGCTCTTGAAGCTCTTCTCTGCCACCTCCTTCTACAAAATTTCCCTCCACTTTACATGACAACTTTACTATCATTTGGTTTTATTGCATTTTCACATCAATTCCATTTCTACACTAGTTGTACATCAACTATATTTTACATTAATTTCCAGAAGCTCTTGATCTAATTTTTTTATGGTAACCTTTTATTTGGTGGATGAATTTAATTCTTTTCTACCTCAACTGATATCAAATACAATATTAAGTTGTCTTTTACTCTCTGCATTGCACGTGTTTGTTCAATTTCTTTTTGCCTAGTGGTTTGACAATTTCATACATGTGTAAAATGTATTTTGATCATATTCATCCATGTTATCACTTCCTACTCATGCTGGTCCCCTTCTTTTGCCTATTTATTATTTTAGGTTTGGACTGTTGCACATATTTTTTCACTGTCGTATCATGCCCAGCTGTGTGTGGACATTTAAAAGCAAGACAGTGAAAACTCAATCAACATGGCTCTGGCTTGTGGAATGTGGAGTGCAGTGGGCTGAGTGGCAACACCCCCACAGGAGTATTTGTGGACTAATTCTCAATACACCTGAATGTTACCTTCTTTGGAAAAGGAGTCTATGCCACTGCAATAAAAGTTAGGTATATTCAGATAAAGAGATCTTGCTAGATTATTCAGTGATCTTAAGTCAAATGACAAGCATCCTCATAAGAGCAAGGCATAAGGAGGTAACACATTCACAGGAGAGGAAGAGGCAGTGTGTGCATGGAAGCAGAGATTGGAGTGGTGGGGTTATGATCCAAGGAACGTCTGGGTCCACTAAAGTTAGAAGAAAAAGGAAACAGCTCTCCCCTTACGGTCTTGGACAAAACAAGGTCCTGCCATCTTTGGGGCCTCTAGATCCAAAGATGTGAGAGAATAATGTTTCTGCCAGTTTTATGCTCCCTGGTTTATGGTCATTTATTATTACAGCCATGGATAACTTACATAGTGAGCTTCCCTGAAAGTGATAGGGTGGGAACCTGTTTCTCTCATCTCTGCCATGTATGACAATGGATAGATCTTTTCCCTTAAGTTAGTTTCCCCAGAGAAGAATCCTCTAAACTCTTGCTGGCTTGCTACTTTTCTGAGAAAGCATAAATGGGCTGAAGAAGTGACATTCACTTAACTCTCCTGTTTCCATGACAACATGTTGAGCCCACCCTAGGATGCAGCAGGTGTTACCTTTCTAAGCTTTGCTGATTCAATCCTCAACAGACAGTAAGCCTCCCAACCTGTGCATGGCTGAGCTGGTGACAGGTGCTTGTCAGTACTGTCTAGAGATTTAGTTCTAAGATAGAGCCAATCCTAATTTTTTTAACACCATGAACCTGACATCTCTAATCCTGAGATTTTCTTGGGCTCAAAAGAGCAATAAGTTTGCATTTTATTGGCATTTTCATTGTACACAATTAAGCGGCAGCTTTTACAATTACCATGTCAGTTACTATTTATCAAATCTTCAAAAATTTTGTTCACATGTCTTATCTGTTGTCATTCTACCTGTTCTCTTTGCCCTAGTGCCCTTCTCAAAACTTATTTCCAAAGTTAAAAAGTGTTAAAAAGGTGGGATGGAAAGATGGCTTAGCACTAAGGCACTTGACTGCAAAGCCAAACGACCCAGGTTCAATTTCTCTGGACTCATGTAAGCCAGATGCACAAGGTGGTGCATGCAATTGGAGTTTGTTTGCAGTAGCTGGAGGCCCTGGCAACCCATTCTCTCTACATATGCCTGCCTCTTTCTCTCTCCCTATCTCTTTCATAGAAATAAAATATGTTTTAAAAGTGACCAACTTGTTTCAATCTGCCATATGAAAACAGAAACATTGCTTTATAAATTATCCTTTGAAGAACTTATGCTACTCTGACAAAAAAATTAAGCTCAGTTTTGCTTATGTAGGCTCTTCTAAAACTCTCTCCCAAATTGAAGACATCTTACCATGCTACATCATATCCTCTTCTTATTCCATGACATGGCCCATTTCTTCATCTTTGCTATCCTACTTCCTATGTTTACTTCCATATGGCCTATATTATCCAGCACCTATGTTCTACTCCAAAGAATTCCCAATTTTTCCTGACACCCACCCCGATCACTTCAGAATGTATATATATGTCCCTTCCACCACACAAAATTATTTTATCTGATATCAGGCAGTAAAATAACTCCTACTTCTTATTTCAAATAATTGTGCTATCTTCTTCCTTTTTTGTTTGTTTTTGGTTTTTTGTTTTGGTTTTCAAAGTAGAGTCTTGCTCTATCCCAGGCTGACCTGGAATTCATTATGCAGTCTCAGGGTGGCCTTGAACTCATGGTGATTCTCCTATCTCTGCCTCCCAAGTGTTGGGATTAAAGGCATACACCACCACACCTGGCTTAAAACATGTTTCTTAATGGAAAAAACCAGGCATGCTCTTGTATGCTCCCTGAAACAAACCATGGTGTTAGACACTGAGTACTTGCTAACTGGTATAAATGAGTACAAGTCACAAATACAGGATTTGATGTTCAATACACTACCGAGTTAAGAATCATCAAACCACAACAGACATGTTTTGATAAACAACTTTAAAAGGGGATTCCTAGGTCTTTGTGGCAAAAATGAGCTATATGTATTATAATCTTAATAGTAATCCCATTGAGATTTAGACTGTTCAATTTTACTTGCAGTTGAGCCACTCTCAGATGGCTCTACAACAATCTACCTCCATCTATCTGGGTTCCCTCTGATTATCCTCTGAGACCTAAAAGTCAAAAGGGCTATAGATCCTAAAAGTCTTTTTATGCTCTTCTTCAGCTTGAAGTAGCTAGATTGAGTTGTCACCTATCTCCTAAATTAATTTAGGGTCTCAAATTTGGGAATGACAGGTATCTAGGCAAACATAGTATTTAAAATACCATAAGAAAGGAAAGAGAAGTTAAATGCCATAGCTTTTGTTGAGTGAAAGCTACTTTGAGTTTCACCTTTGGCCCTGAGCGAGGACATAACTCTAAACAACCCAAAATACAAGACTATACTCTCCACCTTTAAGAGTTAATCCAACGGATCCTATTTTAGTTGATCACCCCTCATCTACAACATGTAAGGAAGTGGGTGGACTATTTATCCCCTGAGGAGACAATGCACTTAAACCTGCAGAAGCTCCTCCCTCATGGCAGTGGCTCAGGGACCTTCACTGTGGAGCCTACCTGCTTCCCTGAGTTTAAATTCAAAAGACCTAACTTTCTTTTCATTTTTTTTCTAACTTAAAAAATTATTTTTCTGCACACCTTTAATCCCAGCACTCAGGAGCAGAGGTAGGAGGATCACTGTGAGATTGAGGCCACCCTGAGAATACAGAATGAATTCCAGGTCAGCCTGGGATAGAATGAGACCCTATCTTGAAAAACAAAAAACAGCAAAAATAACTTTTTCTTTCATTTGGATGGGAGCTAAAATTCTAATAAGTATGCTTGGGGACTTTTTTACCATTTTTTCTTTAGTATATCTCCTTTATCTTACTCAAGAAAAAAAGAGAATCACTTGAAGTTAAAAAAAAGTCTTTATCTTATTTAACTAACAACTACAGTGTTTGACATACAGATACTAAGTGGAAAGATAGATGGATAAATGAACCTTCACAAGATATTTTTTATAACTGTATCTGAAATAAAGACCTTTTTATCATCTAAGAATAATAAAGGTCATTAGAATAGCTGTTAATTACTATACTCTTGGAATCTAGAACAGCCTTGGCATGAAGAAGCCACTCAGCAAGTGCCTTCTAAAAGGAAGGTAAATGAATGAATATGTCATGAGTCAGGAGCATTAGCTTCCAGCTATCTGTTAGCAAAGACAAGAGAAACATCTGGCTTACCCAGAAAGCACTCCCAGGACAAGGTTGAGAACAAAGAAGGATCCAATGATGATGAGCGGAATGAAGTACAGCCAGTTCCAGGTGGCTCCTAAGGCATCATTGGTCTGAAAGAAAAAAAGAAGAAGAAAAATCATGGCTGCTTAATGTTTAAAGCCATCTTCCAGAGGTAAGGCCTATATTCCAGCAGCTTCATACCCAGGATAATATGGTTAAACAATTCACCATGGCCTTACTGCACTTCCCATCAGTTTCATTGTAGGTCAACTCATATTCTTCCACACACCTAGGGAAGGCACCACTTCAGCATCACTGTAATATTCTGAGTGTGGAGGTTCTAGTACCTCTCTTATTTAACTAACAACTACAGCGTTTGACATAGACTTAAGAGATCAGAAAACTGAATATAGAAAAATTATTTTCAATGTCAAACCAACACTAATTGACTTCATAATGCCTAGGTGACATAGGTTCTAAGCCTTTGCACTCATAAATGGAACACATTCTCAAAAATATCAAGATAGACTATGTCCCCCATTACTCTCTTCCTGGAAGTTGGCAAAGCCATTGGTAGGGCTACTTGGAAGGAATTAAGGTCAACCTCATCTTGATCAGCCCTTGGCTTGGGCTTCCTTTTATCATCATGGTGAAATAATGTAGAGGCCTATTCCTAGCCTCGGAAATATATGTATATAGCTAATATAGATAGATAGATAGATAGATAGATAGATAGATAGATAGATAGATAGACGGATTTAAAGAGAGATCACTTTGTGATCTCTCTCTGTTTCTCTGTCTCTCTGTCTCTCTCTCTCTCTCTCACACACACACACATACACACACTCACACACACACAAACACATGCCACAAACCAAATTCAAAATTAAATTCATAACTCCATCACATGCTAACATGTAAATGTAAAAATGCATAGAAGTTCATATTATGGATTCTTGTGCCACGAGTTAGAAGCAGAGCCCTTGAATTGTTGGGAACTGAGGAAGGACCACTTGCCACATGGCTGACCAAAAAAAACAAACCTAAATTACTCAACATAGAAGTTGGGGGAATGCTGAGACATGCTCTATTACAGCAGTGTCTCTCAATTTCATCTAGCTTTGCTTGGCTTGTGCTCCCCAAGTCTTTAAAACTGGCCTGCCTGGATTGTATTTCACATATACATATATCTAAACCCTCATATACAAACTTCAATACACATTTAAAATTTGCACAATAGATATTTTCTCCCAAGTTCACTAAGGAATCAAGTCTATCACAGCCAAATGCCATCTCTAAAACTAACATATCTAAACCCCAACTCAGAATTTCTATCCTTTCAGTTTACCTGTCTCCCTCTCACTACTAAACTTTGAAAATATATTTTGATGTGTAAGGACTTCTATAACACTACCTTTTTTTCTTCCCAAATTATCTCATCTTCTCCCTGCCTCCTGTTCAAATGTCAGTCAGCAGAATAGGGATGCCTACTGATCATGCTGCTATCACCTTAAAGTACAGTCTTCCATTTAAAGTAGCCTCTAGGAGAGATGGCTTAGCGGTTATGTGCTTGCCTATGAAGCCTAAGGAACCTGGTTGGAGGCTCAACTCCCCAGGACCCATGTTAACCAGATGCACAAAGGGGCTTCCACATCTGGATTTCATTTGCAGTGGCCCTGGTGCACCATTCTCTCTCTCTCTCTCTATCTATCTCCTTCTCTCTCCCTGCCTCTTTCTCTCCATCACTCAAATAAATAAATAAAAATAAACAAAAAAAATTAGCTGGGCATGGTGGCACATGCCTTTTATCCCAGCACTTGGGAGGCAGAGGTAGGAGGATCACTGTGAGTTCAAGGCCACCCTGAGACTAATAGTTAATTCCCAGTCAGCCTGGACCACAGTGAGATCCTACCTTGAAAAATAAAATAAAATTTTTTAAATAGCCTCTAAAGCAACCTCCTTTCAGTACACTTGTATCTTTTGTATTGCTTCTGCTCTGACCACAAAGATGTGATTGCAACTGAAGCCAACTCAAAATTAAACACAAACAAACCATAATTCACTTTCTAAACTGAACAGAACAAAGGCAGAGGCCTGCCAATTTCAGTGTCTAAGATTTAGCTCTGTGGTCGGTTAAAACCAACAGGGAAGACATGGGCTGTATCTCAGAGAAAGTGGCCTCTGAACAGCAAAAGGAACGTGCAGAAGAACCAGATGGCAAAAATCACAGGGTGTATGAAAGGCTATTGGAAGTTGGTTTCTCCAAGACAGCTGCAACACAGGCCTTCCTGTGAGCTGAAGACACGATGGGTAACCTTTGCACAGCTAGCTCTGTCTATCTTCACAGTCATAAATTCAGTCTTCTTTAAACTCTGATTTGCTGTACCCATTCACCAGGTGGCCCCAGATAACATAATCCATGCACTCTGTGCCCTTGCCAGCCTCACCCCACCCGCTCCATCCACCTCAGCGTTCTTTGGTGGCAAGGACTGAGTTTCCACTAACTACCCAGATCAGGCTTATCTACCCCAAAATGTCAATCAGTATCAGCAATGGCAAAAGTTTGGCACTTATGGTATCTCTAGTCTCAGAAGTAACTGAGCCATGGTTTGAGAGAGCTCAGAGAATTTTATTTGGGTAGCTACTGGCAAGAGCATCTATAGAGCTTATGCTCTCCACATTCCTGTGATCTGTCAGTTATAAAGATGTCATGTGGAAAATGGACTGGTGACCACAGAAAATTCGAAAAACAGTAAATTATATGTAACTTTCAGCCTGTGAGAAGACCTGCAAAAACAAAAGAAATACTACTTTACTTTGCTATTTCAATTACTTTCTTGATTATGGAATCTTCTTTAAAAAAAAAAATCCACTGACAAACCAGGGAATACATCCTGTGAGATATAGAAATAAAAGGATTCCCCTTATTTGCCCAGGGTCTGAAATGTGGCCCCCAATTCATCTAGAAAATGCTCATGATGAACAGTTGGTTGATTCAATGTTTGGGGCTTATTTTAGCTTCTATTGAGGGAGGAACTTTTAACTGTCCCCATAATTTTTAAAAATATTTTATTTTTATTTATTCATTTATTTATTTGAGAGAGAGAAATACAGAAATAGGCAGAGAGACAGAGAGAGAGAGAGAGAGAGAAAATGGGTGTGCCACAGCCTTCAGCCACTGCCAATGAACTCCAGATGAGTGTGCCCCCTTGTGCATCTGGCTTATGTGGGTCCTGGGGGGTTGAACCTGGGTCCTTTGGCTATTCAGGCAAGCACCTTAACTGCTAAGCCATCTCTCCAGCCCTGTCTATGTAATTTTTATGTCTGGAACATGACAAAGAATTTGGCACACACAAAGGCAAGTAATTAATAAATGGCCACTATTTCAATAAGATGACTTTCTTACTAAAAACAGATGTACACAAATTCATTCTGATAACTTTCTCAATCTGTGGAATTTTCTCCGAGCTGTTATAAATGCCACCTACCTCAGCACTACAGCCTTTTGGAGGAAGAAAAAGGAAGAAGGGAAAGAGAAAGAAAGAAAAGGAATGGCTGGGAAGACACTAGCCACAGCAACATGATGCCCTGGGGATTATGAAAATGACTGACATTTTCAGAGGTTCTTCCAGAGAGAGCATCTGATAGCTCCCTTGGATCACTCACTACTGTATCATTTCCACACCTACCTCCTTCCCCGAGGTTTTCTCTACCCTTCCTCTTCCATCTCTTCCATCTCTCCTGGCTTGGTGGCTTCCCCTCCCTTCACATGTTTGTCTATGAACAATATCCAATGGAAACAGGAGACATCCCTCAACAGGAAATGGGCAAGCAAAGGACTTCTTGCTTCCCTCCTTCAAACTGGCAAGGCTCTTTCTGATATTAACTGGGACTTCCATCTCCTGATTCATCATCATTAAAACCTTCAGATTGTCCACTGTAAGAAAGACATCTACGAAAAGATCTTTTGAGATTAAAAGAAGAAGCAACCAGCAACTCTGAAGGCAGCGATTGTCCTGATGCAGAGTGGGAGTCAAGAGACCACGCTCTCTCTTGTGCTCTGCTCCACCTGTGTCTGTCTCTAGTGGGAGGAGGTGGGAGGCACCTGGGGAGAGTGAGAACCTCTCCCTTTCATTCTCTCTCCACTGCATCTGTGACAAAAGCACTCACAGCCACTTTTGTATATGACCCTCAAACCTCATTTTCTCCAGTGATCCTTCCTCCAAGAACACAGAACAGCCATGCAGAGGATTCCAAGTAAAATCCTGACACAGGATCTTTGCATCTAAGTTCATTAGGGAAATAGGCTGGTAGTTTTCTTTTCTTGAGGTATCTCTGCCTGGTTTTGGAATTAGGGTAATGCTAGCTTCATAAAAGATGCTGGGTAGCTTTCCCTGTTCTTCAATTGTATGGCACAGTTTTAGGAAAATTGGTTTGAGTTCTTCCATGAAGGTTTGATAGAATTCAGCTGAGAAGCCATCTGGTCCTGGACTCTTCTTTTTGGGGAGGTTTTTTATTACTTTTCAATCTCCATGAGTGTGATAGATTCATTGAGGTGATTAATCTGCTCTGAGTTTAGCTTTGATAGATGGTGTGCGTCCAGGAATTTATCCACCTCCTCCACATTATCCAGTTTTGTGGAGTAGAGGTTTTTGAAATAATTCCTGATGATTCTCCCAATTTCACTTATGTCTGTTGTGATCTCTCCTTTTTCGTTTTGAATTTTGTTAATTTGAAGCCTCTCCTTTTTTTGCTTGATCAAATTGGCCAGGGGTTTGTCAATCTTGTTTATTTTTTCAAAGAACCAGCTCTTTGTTTTGTCAATTGTCTTAATTGTTTCCTTGCTTTCCAATTCATTAATTTCTGCTCTGATTTTAATTATTTCTTTCCTTCTGGAGCTATTTGGGTTGGATTTTTCTTGTTTTTCCAGTGCCTTTAGGTGGATGGTTAGGTTATTGATTTGGGATCTTTCTGTCTTTTTTATGAAGGCACTGAGTGCTATGAATTTTCCCCTGAGGACCGCCTTCATTGTGTCCCACAAGTTTTGGTATGATGTGTTCTCATTGTCATTCAATTCCAGAAATTTTGCAATTTCCTTTTTTATTTCATCCACTATCCATTTATTGTTTAAGAGTGTGCTGTTCAGTTTCCGGGTGCCGTTGGGATTTTTGGTGGGTCTTTTGTTGTTGATTTCTAGCAATATAGCATTGTGATCTGATATCATGCAGGGAATTATGTCAATTTTCCTAAATATGTGGAGGCAGTCTTTGTGACCCAGTATATGGTCTATTTTAGAGAATGTTCCATGAGCTGCTGAGAAGAATGTGTAGTCTGTGGATTTGGGGTGGAAAGTTCTGTAGATGTCCATTAGGTCTAAGTGATCTATGGTTTTGTTGAGTTCTCTTACTTCCCTGTTGAGTTTCTGTTTGGATGATCTTTCTATTACTGATAATGGTGTGTTGAAATACCCAGCTATGATGGTGTTGGTGGTTATTTCTGTTTTATTGTCCAGTAGGTTTTGTTTTATGAACTGTGGTGTCCCTGTGTTTGGTGCATACAGATTTATGATTGTAATATCCTCTTGATGGATCATTCTCTTAATAAGTAGGAAGTGGTATTCTTTGTCTTTTTTGATTATTTTTGGTTTGAAGTCTATTTTATCTGATATTAATATAGTTACACCTGCTTGTTTCTTATTCCCATTTACTTGGAATATTGTCTTACACCCCTTTAACCTGAGGAGGTGTCTGTCTTTAGTGGTGAGGTGGGTTTCTTGAAGGCAATAGATGGAGGGGTCTAATTTTTTGATCCATCCTGTTAGCTTGTGTCTCCTGATTGGTGAATTAAGGCCATTAATATTTAGGGAAATGACTGTGAGATTTGATTTGATCCCTGCCATATTGTGGTAGTAGATGTGTTTTGGTGTTTTCATGGACTTTGAAGTTTTTTGTGCCTACTCTAGGTTTAAACCAAATCCAACAACACATCAAAAGCGTCATCCACCTAGACCAAGTGGGATTCATCCCAGGAACACAAGGGTGGTTCAACATACAGAAATCTGTCAATGTAATACACCACATAGACAAGGTTAAACATAAAAACCACATGATCATTTCAATAGATGCAGAAAAGGCCTTTGACAAGATACAACATCACTTCATGATCAAAACACTGGAGAGAATTGGCATAGTTGGTACATATCTTAATAAAGGCAATATACAAAGCTCTGAAGGCCCAAATAATACTTAATGGAGAGAGACTGGAGGAATTCCCACTAAGATCAGGAACAAGACAGGGTTGTCCTCTCTCACTTCTGCTTTTCAATATAGTACTGGAAGTCCTAGCTCAAGCAATAAGACAGGAGAAGGAAATAAAAGGGATACAATTTGGAAAGGAAGAAGTTAAGTTAGCTCTATTTGCTGATGACATGATTGTATATGTAAGAGACCTGAGACATTCCATCCTAAAACTCCTGAAGCTGATTAACTCCTATAGCAAAGTAGCAGGATACAAAATCAATGCACAAAAATCAGTAGCATTTTTATATGCAAATGACAAAGACACAGAGAAAGAAATAAGGGACATAGTCCCATTTTCAATAGCAACAACAACAACAAAAATAGTTTGGAATAACGTTAACCAAGGAAGTGAAGGATCTATACAACGAAAACATAAAAACATTCAACAAAGAAATTGAGGAGGACTTGAGAAAATGGAAAGACCTCCCATGCTCCTGGACAGGTAGAATTAACATTGTGAAGAGGACAATCCTACCAAAGGCAATATATAGATTTAATGCAATTCCAGTTAAAATCCCCACAGTGTTCTTCACAGACATAGAAAAAAATTATCTCAAATTTCATATAGAAAGACAGAAGGCCTCACATATCCAAACATATCCTCAGCAAAATAAATACCTCTGGTGGCATCCCCATACCTGATCTAAAGCTATGTTACAAAGCCATAGTAATAAAAACAGCATGGTACTGGCATAAAAACAGGAGTATAGACCAATGGAATAGACTTGAGGACCCAGAGTTTGGGTCAAGCAACTATAGCTACTTGATATTCAACAAAGGCCCGAACAATATAAGCTGGAAAAAAGACAGCATCTTCAACAAATGTTGCTGGACAATCTGGATAACCACATGCAGGAAACTGAAACTTGATCCACACATTTCACCATGCACTACACTAAAATCCAAATGGATCAAAGACCTCAATATAAGACCAGAAACTCGAATACTACTGGAAGAAAATTTAGGAAGTATTTTCCATGATATAGGAATGGAAAAAGACTTCCTGAACAAAAGCCCAGTAGCTCACGATCTTAAACAGTCACTCAACCAATGGGATTGTATGAAACTGAAGAATTTCTTTACAGACAAGCATACAATAAGCAAAGCTAATAGATTACCCACAGAATGGCAGAAAATATTTGCGGGTTATCCAACTGATAGAGGCCTAATCTCTAGAATCTACAAAGAACTCAAAAATCTAAACAGTACGAAGTCAAACACCCCACTCACAAAATGGGGCAAAGAGACGAACAGGCAGTTCACAGAGGAAGAAATACAAATAGCAAACACACACTTAAGAAAATGTTCATCATCCCTAGTCATCAGAGAAATGCAAATTAAAACAACTGTGAGATTCCACCTTACCCCAATAAGAATAGCAAACATCAAAAAATCAAACAAAAATAAATGCTGGCGAGGATGTCGAGAAGCAGGAACACTCATCCACTTTTGGTGGGAATGTAGGATGGTACAACCACTTTGGAAAGCAATATGGAAAGTCTTGAAAAAGCTGACTATAGAGATACCAACATACCCAGTTATTCCCTTACTGGGCATCTACCCTAAAACCTTCAAGCCACAGGCCAGAGAGATTTGCTTAACCATATTTGTAGCAGCTCAATTCGTAATAGCTAAGAGCTGGAATCAACCCAGATGTCCATCACTAGAAGAATGGATAACTAAGATGTGGTGTATCTACACAATGGAATTCTATACAGCAGTAAGAAAAAATGACACCAAGAAATTTGAGGAAAAATGGTTGAACCTGGAACAGATCATTCTCAGTGAACTTACCCAATCACAGAAAAAAACTCGCCACATAGTCTCACTCATCTATAGCACCTAACCTGAATCAACCCAAGATAACTTACATACCCAGCAAGCATTTCATGGACTAGACTCTAGGAGGGATGGGGAGGAAGGGGAGGGCATAGAAGGGGTGGGAAACACTAATCTAGACCCAAACAGCAATGGTACCATAAAATTCTACTTCCTAAAAGGTAGACCAAATGGCTGAACCTTCACCAGGCCCTTATAGGAAACACCTGAACCACAAGACACTGGAGAGGGTAGGTTCAAGTCTAACCTAAATCCTCTACATCTTCCATCCCTTCCTCTCCCTCTCTCTTACCTCTCTAACTCCTATATATTAGTTACCTTTTACCCTCATTTTCTTACGGGGCACTGACCTGTAACTCCAAGTACCAGCATAGGGCTATCACCCACAATGAGCTTTTGGTCAGAGAAACCTACAAGGTTTTCTAAAAGAATGACAGATTTCTGTCAGAGTACTTGATGACCCACCAAAGGTTAGTGGTAAGACCCTATTGCTGAAGACACCATATGCAGCTGACATGTAAAATGGAATGGCATTGCTGGAAGCCAGGAGAGAGTCAGTCCCCAAACAGTTGGTGTGTCTTGTGCCAAAAGGAGCTACATGGGCGACTGGGGAAAATGACCAATATCTGTCCACGCAACTCATGGTCCAACCTACGTAGCAGCAAATAACCTGTTGTGATGTCCACACAAGTGCAATAGTGGCACACAGCCATGGTGGGGAACTAACTTCTCTTGATTTGGTTAACTGATCCACTCAGTGGTACAAGACCCATAGCTGGAACTGGGAAACAAGTCAGAACCATATCCAAACATAAGCCAATATCAAGTTACCATCAATCATGGGCTATAAGAGGGCCTACACCTATCAAACTCCCTATCAAAAAAGTAATTGTTATCTCAATTTTCTGGGTGCTAACTTACTCTCCATTGGAGAATCTGCTTCTCTTTTTCAGATAGATGCAGATCCTAAGGAGAGAGCCACCCCATCATACCTCAAAAGGGCCCTGAGTGAAACTAAGGAAAATTGGCGAAACAAGCAAGGGTGCTGTTTTCCTGATGAACCAGATACCAGCACAAGGGGGAAGGAGACCAACACAGAGAAAAATCAATGCCTACCAAATCAGATAGAGTCCCAGAGGCCCCCAACACCTCATCACTGAAGCAGACCAAAAATGAACCCAACATGGCTCAGGGAAATTTTGCGGAAGAGGGGGCGGAAAGAATGTCAGAGCCACATGTTGAGTCATGATATACAGAGACATTTATCATACCAATAACTGTGGGCTAACCCCTAATGCACAACCCATATACCTCAACAAGGAGGGGCCAGTGGGGAGGGGGTAGGTCATGGATGAGCCTAATAATGGTACCAAACTGCCTATACTTGCACAATAGAAAACTAATAAAAAAAATCCTGACACAGGAGAAGAGACTGAAGCTTCCAGAATATATGCTGCTGGGTTCTGGTCCCAGAATAGTCTCATAGGGGGAATCTACACCACTCAGACCTCTACTGTGGAGCAGCTAAGTGTGAATCAGCTCCCTTCCCTGCAAAGAAGCCTGCCTAGAGAGCATCAGCCTCTTCATCACACACCATTCATGGAACACCTGCTGCCAGGCTCAACTGTGGACGGTGAGATGCCTGGATGGCTGTGAAAGCATGGTTGTTGTGTGTGTCACACCCAGAGAGGATTGGCCTGTGGATCAGGGGACTGAGTAGGAAGGATAACCTCAATGTGGGCATGTGTGTCTAATTTTCTGGGTGTCCAGACAGATAATGAAAAGGTAGGAGTTAGGGGTCCCCTGTGTTCATGTTTATCGGCTCCTCTTGACTCCACTCTTCAGAGAAGCCCATCCTTCTCCTCTTGTTCCCAGGCATCAGAACTCTGCTACGAATTGAAATTAAACTCTGGGATTGCACTAGTGGGCAAAGGCTTGTGGTCATTTGGCTATGGTGTAGGGCTTGACTGTCATCTCCCACAGTTCTGAGGCTCCTGACTTGAAACCAAGCCACACTGCTGGCTTCTCTGATTCACCTACTTGCAGAAAGCCTTGCATGAAAGGTTTCAGCCTCCCATTATATGCATCAGTTCTCATAACAAACTTCCTCTCCTGTGTCCTCTGAATCTTCCTCTGGACAGGTATCACAGAGCGTGCTTTTCCTTGGGTCACTATCTTCTTCTGGAAGGTGCTCCTGTACTTCCCATCCATAATACATTCCCCACCCCACTCTTCCCCTAGATTGTCAGGCTGCCTGCTCTCCCCCTTTCTCACCTGCTACTTCCCTGAATGACACACACATGCACATGTGCACATGACAAGGGAGATGACAGACAGTGAAGGCAGTTTGGGGGTGGCAGCCCACCTGCACAGGAGTGCTCAGCAGGTACTAGTCCTGACATCGTGGGAATGCGTTTCTTTGGGAACCTGCCTGACTGGGGGTGGTGAGCTCACCCACTCCCTGCGTAAACAGGCACACATGGCAATTATCACATTAATCTTTGAGGGTGGGGAGGGGAAATGCAGAAAGACAAGGCAGGAGGAACAAGACTAGAAAGATAGGGATAGAAAGAGAATGGGGCCCCATGGATCTCTTAGCCTGAGGCTGTATGAGCAGGATCAGACCACTCATCTTTGGAATGGTCCCCAACAGCCTTCCACTGAGCTCTACAGAAAGCATGATCAAGGGCCTCTTGGTCACGGTCACGTGCCTGCTTCACAGAGCAACTCTGTGTGGGGAGGCTGAGCACCTATGACACACCTGTGGCTGACAGTGTTAGAGCTAGCAAAGAGAACATGGGCTGCCAAACTTTTCAGCATCTCTGGGGGTACCCCTGATTTCCACACTGCAGGCAGCACCAGCTGAAGGCCCCTGGCCAGACTGCAGCAGGGTTTCTTCAGCTGAAATGGCACAATGTCCCCTTGAGGCCAGGCCATTCTACCACGGGTTGCCTGCACTGTACATCAAGGCAGCAGCAGATTCTACCCAGGCACGCCAGGAGGCCTTCCCTAGTTGTGACAAGCAAAACTGTCTCCAGAATTTCCACGTATCCTTCAAAATAACACTGGATTAGGAACCTGTGGCCTCAAGGCTCCATCTTAAGGAGACATCTTCTGTTTTATTAACTACTAACAGCTCAGGCTGTCTGCCAAAATCACCAGACTATCCATCCCAGCCAGTATGCCAGTCCAAGCCTTTGCCAACCACTCCTGGGGAAAGGAAGATGGGGCATGGGCACTGATGAAATTGCTAGAAAGACCTCTCCCTTGTGGCAATGCACAAACCATCCGATACCTCACTAGTTGACTGTTCCCCACTTCTTCCGAGCACCAAGCATGGCTATTCCTGTCCCACCCCAAGTGATTTGGATTTCATGTCTCAGACCTGAAATGCCATTATTTCATCCTACATAATCATGTATGGGCCAAATTCTTTCTGTGATGTAAAGGATAAATGATGAGCAAACTGGCCTTGGTCCTGTTCTCTGTGAAACTTGTAGTACAGTATGGGAGACCCACATGGGACTGCTAGGCACCCACTACAAGTTTAACTGCAATGTGGCCAGTACTGTCAAAGAACCACAGGGTGCTAAGGCAAACGGGGTCTTCTCTGGTCTCAAAGGGTAGGAAGCAATTTGCTTCAGAAAAGAAGATCATAGGAAAGTCTAAGAAACTACCTTAGTGAAATAGCAGAAAACAGAAAGGAGAAAACATGTATTATGGAGATGAATTAAATGCATGTGAGGGTCTAAGAAGTATCAAGAAGGAGAGAATGTATAAGAAGGAAATGGAGGTACTCTCTTTAAACTGCTGCTGCCTTGCATTAGATCCCTAGAACCCCATGGAGATGTTATTCTGAATATGCCCCTGATGGTTTAAAGTGCTGTCAACTTGATCTGTTTAGTAATCCACAGGAATCCCTTTTGGGTGGGTCTTTGAGGTTGCTTCCAGGAAGGATTAACTGAAGGAGGAAATCTTTTCCCCCATGTGAGCCCATCCCCCAGAGCAGGCCATCCCTCTCAGAGGGGGACATTATATAAGGAAGCTCTGGGTGAAAAGAGCCCCTTCCTTCCTTCCACTTGGCTACCACAGCTGCTTGCTGCCTTCCAGCAGGGACTGAAGACCAGCATCAACTGAAGACCTGCAGGGATCGAAACCCAGTGGCTCCTCAGGAAGCCTCCAGGCTTTCCTGCACCATCTGCAGTGCCGGATCAGGACTGCTGAGGCATCTGGCCATGGGAACTGAGCAGCTACCAGTTCCTTGATTCTCAGGCCTACAACTTCTATTGGATGACCCTAAGCTAATTCAATAAGTTCCCTTTTTAATAAAACTCATTCTAGCGGTTCTGTTCCTCCAAGGAACTCTTAACTAATACAATACCCATCACTGGGTTCAATGGGATGGACTTTCAAGGCACACATCATTGCAACCAGCATTCAGTAACCCTTAGACCTCTTCTAACAAACTGTTCTCCCTCCTCAAATGTAACCAAGCCCTGACTTCTATAACTATCAATTACCCTGGCCTTGTTGGTCAGTCCAATGCAAATGTTTCCCTCAACATGCTGAGCCACAGGAGCTCAACAGCCTGAATATGGCAGATTCCTGTGCTGTCCCGGCTAAGGCCTCCTTCTGGCAGAAGCTTCCCTCCCCTGGCTGCTGGGGGTGATTGACTCTTACCTGGCCTCTTCCAGAAGCTTGTCTCTGGCTGACAGACCAGCACTAGCCAGGACCTCATGTCCCCACAGTGGCAACAGGAGGGGACACCTATAACCAATCACTACCTGCTGAAGGTGTGGATAGTCCAGTTCCTTTCACTCTGGATGAAACAGCCTCTGTGATGCATTCACACCCTCTGGTTGACTATGGAATAAGGCTAAGACTACAGCTTTGTCTCCCACCCTCCCCCATCTATCCTTCACATCCTTTCAGATGTCTCCTCATAGCAGTTCACTAATCACCATGGCAAGAATCTCATCCAAGGGTCCATTTCTAGAGAATCTGACTTTTCCATCAACCCCTATTTTAGGAACAGCACATGATGTACAATGTTCCCTACAAGTGATTGGACATGCTGGATCCCAACCATGGATCACCAAGTTTCCTGCAGAACAAAAAGTATAGCCATACTTTTAGAATAAGAATATGAGGGCTGGAGAGGTGGCTTAGCAGTTAAGGCATTTTTCTGCAAAGCCAAAGAACCAAGGTTTGATTTCCCAGGACCTATGTAAGCCCGATGCACAAGATGGCACACGTGTCTAGAGTTAGTTTGCAGTGGCTGGAGGCCCTGGTACACCTATTCATTCTCTTTCTTTTGAAAATAAATAAAATAAAAAATTTAAAATGTGCTTTATTTGTTCAGAAAATCTTTAAAAAATGAATATGAAAACATAAGCAAATTATTGGCAAACCTGGAGCCAAATTCTAGACCCACAGTGGCTTAACTTCTTGAAAACCTAATTCTCCATATCCTTTAGTCTCAAGTCTCATGAAAACAATTTCATCTGTTTTATTACCCTCTTCTAGGGGAGAAAAATATAAGTAGGGAAGCCAATATGAGGATCTTGTAGCTGGAAATCAACAGCTGTCTTCCCAGCCCCCAGAAAGAGGAAGAACCGGGGAGCAGGTGGAGCCAGTGAGGACAGAGAGCTAGCGCCAAGTGAAGTGGAGGCACCTGCCATCACCTGGCCAGAGGCTGAGCCCGTCAGTCCTGGGAGGAAAGGCACTTTATTCTGTCTCTGATTCTGGAGTATATTTAAGTCGCTCCACAGAAGCAGGCTCCAAGGCAGCATCTGGCTAAGCCAGGGGCTATTATCAGTAATTAAGGCACTCTGCACAATCTGGTTGTCCCAAGGCCCTTGGGTTTAATGCAACCACTTCCTCCCCACTGGCCTGGATTGTCAGTGACTACCCAGGAGGGTACAGCTGTGCCTTTGTCCACATCCAAAGGGACCTCCGAGAGTAACTTATTTGCACGTTTATCCCTGCCCTATTCCTCCATTTCCCTTTGTCATTCTTCAGTAACAAAATATGACATACCCAGGCTGGTAAAAGAAATAGTAGAGAAAGATGGAACTCTCCACTCCATCTACATGAAGCTGCAGGATACAAATGACATCAGATCCAGGAGTCGCCCGTAAGGAAGCCAGGCTTCTCTTCATGAGTAAACAAGGCCCCCACCCCACCTTTGCATAGCCATCTCATCACACTGATGCTAGGTAGACATCTACTCACATGATTAGGAAGGCAACTCTAGAGAGAGAAAATAAACCAAGAGAAGGTGAGAAGCCCCATTAGGACCACAAAGGTTGCCATGCCCATGACCTTGCAAGCAGCAGTCACATGACCCATAGGGCTCGATGCCCTGCAGTGCTGACACTTTGCAATTAAGTCACAAAAACCTCAAGATTGATGTAAGAGATGAATGTCATGTGATGTTTATCCTGCCCCCACTCTTTCTAAACTCTGACATATATGTCCAAATGTGATGGTTGTAAATGGATTGTTTATAGGAGGTCTTACCAGTACAGCTGGGCTTGGGTTATATTGGGGTTCAATATTCTATTCCAATTTCGGCAATGCTAAAAAATTTCCACTGAAAGCAAGTTGTGAACTTTTTTTTTTTTCCAAAATAAGTTCATTTAAATATTTCTGGGCCATGTGTACATTTTAAGAGAAATCTTATTTTAGTCAAAACAGCAAAAAAAGGTTAACACTGATGATAATGGCAGATTTCGATACAAATTCTTGAAAATAACTTGAATTTTTTTTGTTTGTTTGTTTTGCTTTTAAGACAAGGCTTTAACAGACATCCAAAGCTGACCCAGGATGGCAGTAAACTAGTAATCTTCCTGCCTCCCAAGTGCTGGGAGTATAGCTTTGCAGCACCATACCCATCTTTATGCTTTTCTATCTATATTTTTCAGCTTTTATGATATAAAAATTTAAAAGAAGGTTCTCTACAAGTGCAGCCCAGCATGCTGGAGAAGTAGGTATCTATACAAAGATCATACTGGGTGACACCAAGGTAATTGGTGTCCAATTGATCGCACAGTGGTTCTCTACCCAGCCCTCTACCAAAGACCAGTCCTTTTGGTCACTATCATTTGTTGCTACTTCAGTGGCCCTCATTCTGCTCTGACTAAGCAATCACTATCTCCCACTTAGTCTGACATAAGTACCCAAACCTTAGACACCTTACATGTCACAGAGCAGGTTTTATTCATAGCATAGCATGCAAACCCTTCATTGTAAAGAAAAAGAACATAGGTTCAAAAGCCAAATGGCAGCCAGCAGGAACTATACCATTTAGTTACAGAAAATACAACTGGGTGGCTTCTGACTTCCAAGCCATGCTGCAAGCCTCCCTCTATTCTGCCTATTTGGCCCCACTCCCTCTTATTATTTTGCATAGAATTTGTCTTGCCATAAGATTTCATTTAGCAGCTCCCTGAAGTATAAGACAATGGTGGAGATATCCCCCCTGAAGGATATGGCCACTGAAGTCACATATGTGAGGACTGTGATTCAAAGAAAGAGCAAGATGAGAGGTGTCAGACAAGGCTTTCTGAGATTGTTCATATAGACTTGAAAAAGAAGAATTTCTATTGGCTAATCAAAAGAAAGACATTCCAAGGACAGGGAAATATGTGAAAATGGTCAGTCCACAAAGGTTTGTTTTTAGCGGGTAAGTCATGATAATTCAAGGTCATGAAGGATCCTTGGTAGGGGCCTAAAGTATTCAGACCTGCTACTCCCTAAGAGTTCTCTCCCTTCTTTTTTTTTTTTTCTTTGCTGTCCTGTTTCTTTGCTCCACCAGACCACGAGTCCTCTCATATTTGCTCAGATTCTATAAGCTATCCCTTAAGCACATTGCTTTAATTAGTTCCAGGATCTACCAAGCAAGTAGGCACACCATCGTAGCACATGCATCAATTCCATATAACTGTGTACTCTGCACAAGATCAATAAGAAGGGAAGTTAATACCCAAGGGCTTAGGCACCCATGAGAAAGCTAAGTTAGAAACACAAACACCTATCACAGAAAACAGGACATTAATGCTGTGCCTAGGCATTCCATCACACTTACTTATAGACTTTTTATACATGTTCTGTCTCTTCTGCATATTGGTCCTCTCTTCCTATTAGGCCTGAATGTTTTTCAAAGACAGAACTGCATCTCACATTTCTATGTGCACTCTACCAATGCCTATGATGTTACTCTACAAACAAGATAGTCTCAGTAATGATGTTGGCTAACAGGAGATTATAAATCTGCTGGCATTCTTCTTCTTCACAGGTCTGCATGAGTTTCCTTTTCCGAAAACAAGTACATCACCTATAAAATGGCATCTCTGTTGACATACAGTGAGCACCCTTAGCTAGCTCAAATATTCAGCACAGCATATAAGAACAGACACTCAAGAAAAATGCTTCAGATAATCATTTTTCTTGGCTTTCATTCTTCCTTCCTCAATGAATTCTGAGCAGAAGGCAAATTAATTTATTATGAAACATCTCTGCTTTAATTAATGGTTGTGCATCAAACACGACGTGAGGCCAGTTAGCCCAGGTGGTTTCCGGAAGAAGCCCCAGGGCAGTCAGTTTCATTTATTTTGTGGCCCAGGAGAGTACTCTGCTTTTCAACAAGAACAGCTTGAAAGCAAGGATCCATGGCTTGCAAGCTTCATTTCTACAGACCTCAAGCCAGCATCTCTGGTAAACATACTCAGTAGATTCATTGGTGCGGGTGCGATAATAAAATGCCAGATACCTACATGCTTATTGATTACCTGAAGCAGGAGAAGAGATGGGCGAGGAATTTCAAGATGACTCTACTGGACCAGTTTCCCACAGTGCACTGGGGTACAGGTATGCACAAGACATTACTCCCCCTCCTTTCATGGTCATGGACAGAACAGTGGGAAAGTTAGGGTCTCAAACCAGTCACCTCTACTTGTGAGAGACTCCCCTACCTCACCAGTGTCATATGGCCATCATCCATCAGAATCCTCTTATCAAGTGATAGTGATATTGAGGGTGGATTCCTCCCTTAGGTAGGTGCCCATGTCACACAACAGCTGTAGGTGTCTTTCCACTCAGGCTTTATATGTCTTTTTTATGTTGTCTCTCCTGTCTCCCATGGATTCTGACTCTCAATGTTCCATCTACAATGTCCTGATTCTTTTGTTTTTCTCATCTCTTAACTTACTGTCTGCCCTCATATGAATTCTTGTTTCTTCTCTTTTATCCAGGATACAGAAAGCGTCACCTGACTGAACATTTCTATTCATCTGGGGAACAAGTTTAAAACAGAATGCAGATAATAATAATAATCTTCACTGTTTCCCCAATCTGAGAACATGGGTAAGAATTTCTTAGGTTTACAATTCTAGCACAGCTTTCTCTCCTGACCATTCAGGTGCCTGAGCAAGGGTCAGTGAGGGTGTACATCATAAGGATGCAGATAGTCGATCACATGGCGCAGCCAGCATGGACCCAGGCACAACTCTATGTGAAGGCACTCAAACAAACAGGATGAAGACATCTTCCTGTGATTTAGACCCTAAGGTGACATATAACTGAGGAGATGAAAATACTATTGATTTCCTTCCCCTTGTTAAGTATCTACCCTATATGCTAGACACTCAGCCAAAGACACTGACTGTAACCTTGTCAGCCATATTCAAAAGAGGTCCACCACTGTAACCGTACATGTCAAAGCCAAACAAGGTTGCACCAAGGTTGGAGGGGCTAAGGGACTGATTTTAGGTCCCACAAATATTACCTGAAAGAGCCAGAAACCGCACCCAGAGTCACTACACTATATTGCCTGGGTCTGAGGGTGAAGAGGAGACAAAGAAATGACTGTGCTGTTTTCACTTTGGAGCATGCTTGGAAACAGAGCTACAGGTTCAAGTATTTACAACAGCAACACCAGCAGAAGAAATGGTTTCTGACCCTTTTCCTCTATAGGAAGCCTGCCCAGATGGTACGATGCTTCACTTTCTTTCATGTCTGTACCCTAACCTTGTGGTTTCTTCTCTGCTCCGGAAGCCTCGTATGGCTGGAAGACTGAAACAACCACCACTTTCATGGCTAGTTGGACAACACTATTCTGTTGCTAAGGAGATTTTCTCAAATAGGACAAGAGATTTCCAGTCACAGTTGGCTTCAGTCTTTAGCAAGAAGCAGTTGTTATTTCTAACTGACACATCTTCTGCTGTCATGATCCACTTCAGTGGCCATCCTGGCCAAATCCCCAAGTGTGGCTAATCCCTGCCTTACCTGTACAGTGTCTCTCACAACACCTGTTACTACAAAGATATAGCTTCTTGCAATTCCCACCTGTGTCTCTGTGCTTTAGCTCGTGTTGTTCTCGCTGCCTGGAATAGCTCCCACCCCTTTTCCACCTGAACAGCTCCTACCCAAACCCTGACTGAATGTGCCCTTCACTAGGAAGCCTTCCCAAAGCCATGCTCTAGTTCCCTGCACCTGGTCCCCCCTCCCCACTTACTCTACCCTGTGCAGGCAGGTGTGTGGTTCTCTTCTACCAGACTGACACCCACAAGAACAAGGGACCGGATGACCTAAACCACCACTCTAGAATCCAAGTTAGCTCTCAGTAGGTGCTGAGCACATGTCTGTTAAATGAATAAATACTAATAAACTGAACACGTGGCTCTGGTTAAATCTGAGGCAAGCAGAAGGAAGGGAGGGAGGGAAAGATCTCCCAGAGGTTTAGGTAAACAAGTAGGGATTTTCCATGACTAAGAGGGCAGGGTAGTGGATGATTAGAGGGAGTTTACTGGGGATTATCATTTAATGCTGCCCCACTTCCTAGAGATCTCTCACCTTAAAGAACAACTCCTAATCCTCTCCGGAACAACAAGGCTCTATCACTCTTATCTCTGATGAGTGGAGGAAAGAATTAAACAATACTGCTAGACTTGGCCTTGGTAGTCACAGCTGTGTGTAAAAGTGGCCATGGAGTGGACTGTGGGTCTTCAGAGGGCCCCAGATTAAAGCCCAGGGGTGATTCCTCCTGATTTCTGAATAGCATGCAGTTCATCTTGGGGGTGGGGCTATCCAATACAGAACAGCAAAAAGCATAAACAGCTTCTTTTCATTATGGCCAATTACTAGGAAATGCCAAAACACCCATCCCTATGGGGCTGGGTACTAAGAAGATGGGACAGAAAACATCCTTAGGGAAGTTTTCCTGTGTCTTCTGGTGGTCAGGCTGAGAAAAGACAGACTTGAAACTTTCACATTCCAGCCTGAGGGCTCTGTCCTTTTCAAAGGGCTGGGTAAGGGTGCTTACTATGAGGGAATGCGTTTAAACTGAACCCTGACTATTTTACCACATTCCTCGAACTATTCACTGTCAATCCCAGTCATCCTTGAAGGCTCTCCTTTCATCCCATCTCAGTGTCCTGATCGTCCAGTCAGGGCCATTTTCTCTGGCTGGTGTTCAGGGGCTTGCAAGGTCAGCTCTGGGATCCTCTAAGCCAAACTTCCTTCATACGTTTAAATTTTATACTTAAGTACTTATTGTACTTAAATCCTGGAGATTTAGTTTATCTGATACAAGTTTTTCTAGGTCAATTCTGTGATATCCAGCATCAGGGTAAAACATATTGGAAACACGAGTCAATATTTTATTAATAATTATTGTGTCTATTTTGTCCACATTAGCACGGAATGTCATAATCTTTCCAGCAATGCTTCAAAGCAAATGTTAGTGCTATTACCTTGTTACCTGATGAGCAAACTGGAGCACACAGTGGTTCAGTAGCTTGCCTAGGGCTGCACAGAGTGACAGGTTGACAGTCTTATGTCAGCACTCTGAACCAGTATATTCAATGCTTGGCACAGTAAAACACAGTTACTATTCCACAAATAATAGATTTTATGTTATTACCTAAATAGCTTAAGTTCAGATCTCTATACACAACCCTCAACAAGAAAAAGAAGTGAATCACCACATTAGTGATATTCACCTCATTTATATACTTTATTCATTTCCAAGCCTCTTATTTTATTACTTGTAGGGAATTATAATATTGGCTTACTGTCTTTCTTCTCTACAAATCTGAATTCTTAGAGGACATAGTTTTGTGTTTCTCTAGATGTCAAATAAATACTTGACATCATTTACCAATGAATAGATGTTCAATAAATATGTATATGAATGGATGAATTCACTCATTTAAAATCAAAAGCAAGTAATTATTCCAGCCATCACTAATCCAAATTATGCAAATAGTCTGGATCAGAGGTTCTCAAGATGTGGTCCCTGAGATCATTGTATCAGCATTTTCTGAGACCTTGTTGGAAGTGTATAATTTTGGGTACCAACACAACCTCCAGATCAGAATTGTTGGTTACATTCAGAAATCTGAATTCTTTCGTGCATGGTATATGTGTATGTGGTGTGTGCATGCTTGTGTGTGTGTGTGTTTATATGTGTATAGATGACTGTGTGTGAGTAAGTGTGTGTGTGTGTGTGTGTATCAGGTATCCTTCTCAGTATTGTTCTTGAGGGTCATTATTCACTGACATGGCGCTTACTAGTTTAGTTAGATTAGCCAACCAGCTAGCAAGTACTAGGGATCCTCCTGTCTCTGTTTCAGCAGGATTACAGCTGTGTGCTGCCTCACCTGGCTTGTACATTTTAGCATGGTTGCTTGCCATCTGAATGCAGGTCCTCATGCACACATGGCAAGTGCTTCACCGTCTTTCCACCTCTAGCAGTCTTCATTTTAACAAACTTTCTGTGTGAAGTGTGAAGTAGGAGAATCACTGTGAGTTCAAGACCAGCCGGAAACTACATAGGGATTCCAGGCCAGCCTGAGCTAGAGCAAGACCCAACCTTGAAAAACAAAATAAACACACAACAACAAAACAAAACAGCAGAAAAATAGGAAGAGAGAAAGGAGGGAAGGAGGAAAGGAAGGAAGGAAAGAAAGAAAAAAAGGAAGGAAGGAAGGAGGGAGGGAGGGAGGGAGAGAGGGAGGGAGGGAGGGAAGGAAGGAAGGAGGAAGGAAGGAAGGAAGGAAGGAAGGAAGGAAGGAAGGAAAAGAAAATCTCAGTACAATAGTATTGGGAGGTAAAGCTTTTAGGGAGGGGTTTAGATGATGAGGACTTGCCCTCCTGAATAGAATAAAAGGCATGATGGCAGAAATCTACCCCTTTTTTGTCCTTCCATTTTCTGTCAGAAGAAGATATAGAACCCTCTCTGGAAGGTGCAGTGTTCAAGGTGACATATTATGAGTACAGGCTAGACCCTTCCCAGATACCAGCGCCCTGTTCTTGAGCTCCTAAGCTTCCACAAATGTGAGTCCATACATTTCTATTCTTTATGAGTCATTCTGTCTCTAGTATTCTGTTACAGCAGAACAAATGGACTAGGAGAGAGACACAGTTGATGGATGACCACTAACCTACTGTTGGAACTGATGCTCTGAAAGAAACATTAAACCAGTGTGCTATTATAGTGTCTGTTGTTATGTGGATGGATCTGGGAGTGGGGGAGAGAGTGGGAGAGTGAGAGGTAGAAGGAGAAGGAGAGAGGGAGAGATAGACCTGAGCAAGGAGAATGCCTGAGGTTGAGTGGGGAGGAGGAAAGACGACAGAAGGCTGTGAGGAGTGATGAAGGAGCAGAAGAGGAGTGGGTGAAGAGATTGATTCATCTTGCAACTGCCTGCTAATGGAAGGGTTCATGATCTCAGCTGGGTGCTGCCATAGCAACAGATGCAGTCCCACCTTCCCCCTCCAAGATGACCAGGCATCAGACACCTACACAGGGGCCTGCACCCTGCAGAAGACTGAAGTTTTGGGAGTTGAATTAACAGTAACTGGAAGCTTAAGGGTCTATCTCCCAAGCTAGGCGGTGGCAGCCCCTGGATGCCTTCCTAGAAAGACTGTTCCTAACATGAGAGCAACAAAGAATTGTTCAGGTAATGAAGGCACACCTTCTAAAGTAGTGTAGAGGCACCAACGTATGAGCTCCATGCCCCAGGTCATACTGTCAAAAGTCTGGCTAGGGTGGCATGGCTGCTCTTGGGCCATGACTGGTTCAGGATGGAAGGGAGAGAATCACAGGGTAAGGCTAGAAACAGGTACAATGAAGCAGCTGTCAAGGTCCAGAGACCAGGAAGATGGAGGGGACACCTATGTGGAGAAGGAGCACAGGAACTGAACTCACTAGAAGGTCTGAAGTCAGAGACTGCTAGAAGAACAAAAGGGCCCACCTCTGTGGATAATGAGGAACAGAAGGCTCACAGGATTGCCTTCACCCTTGGCTGGCAATTGCTAGTGCATTCAGGGCACCCACCCAAAGGACACATCTAATTAGCTTCCCAAATAGAGATAAGCAAAATGCACAATACTCCATGTGTTTGATGGGGATAAACAAAACTTAGTAAAAGTGAGTTCATAGCCAATTAGACATTAAAAGTAAGACATCATTGCTGTTGCTATGTTTGTTTCCAAGAAGAACTGTGTCATGATTGGCCAAACAGACTAGTCAGAGAATTTTAAGCAAAATGCATGCAAGACTGTCTCTCTTTTCTTCCATGAGAAGGAAGCAAAGGAAGGAGTAAGGTCAATCAACCTTGACTGTGGTCAGAGTATCTGCCTCCCCAAAAAACGTTTGTCTTTGTGTGGTGTTGAACCCCAGCAGTTTGGGAAAAGAGAAGATGTGTGGTGTTTGGAGATCAATCATACCTGGTTTCTTTTAATCCTCATACAAACCAAGTAGTCACAGATGTGGAAATAGCACGGAGAAGTCAAATTGCATGCAAGGAGTAAAATAAAGAGCTGGGATCCAAACCTATGTCTGCCTGACTTGAAAAAGAACATGCTCTCTTACTCAAGATGAAGGACATGACTTGTCTACAATAATGGAAAGCAAAGAGTACTAGGTGGCCATAAATTGCTCAAGGGCTACAGTGTCATTTCCAGCCAGAACTGTGTCTCTCTCACAGGACAGATTATTTCTATGAGATGCCTTAACTGGAAAGCCCTGGCCTCACCACATTAGTTCCGAGACACTGGGCAAACCACTTAGTCCCTCAGGGCTTCTGTTTCCTGTATGGTAGAAATGATAATCACTTTCACGAAATGGTCCTGTGAGGACTAAGTAAGCAGTATAGTCTGGTAGTTAACCACTCACCCACGCGTCAGCCTGCCATGTAATGATAGTATCTCAGGTAAATGACTTCATTTTTTGCTTCGCAAATTGCCTCATCTTTGAAATGTATGGATTTGACACAATGTACCTAAAAGATTCAGTGGCTCAAGATAGGGTGAGCAGAAAGTACTCAGTATGTATATGTTGTAGTAATGATAGCAGATTTGAGTATTTGCAGCATGGCCTCCCTCAGATCATAACATACATACATACACATACAAACATAAACACAAACATTCATACATACATACATATCCCAGTTGAACTCACTGAAATTGCCCTATGGTGCCCACCCACCTCCTCTGTTCAACTTTAGCTCCCTCAGGTCCCTGAGTGCCACTCCTGAATGCATACCCATTAACGTTCTTCATGCATGCTCTGGTGTTATGCAGACTACCCAGGAAACTACCCAGTAAAACACAGTATCTACATCTTAGAGGATGCTCCGTAAAGGGTAACTGAAAATGCAATAAGAATAATCTTTAATCTCCAAAGACGGTGATATTGTGTCACTCCCGGAAGCCTTACACCATTGTGAGCTGGACTGTACATTCTTAGAGAAAGGAAAATGTGTCTTGAATGATTTTATGTTTCCTCGAGGTGCCCCACAGACAGCAGAGGCTCTGGAAATACAGTTGACATGTACAGGCTATATTTCTGTTCATTGCAGATCGAATCAATCTGCATGGGTCCGGGGAGTAAAAATTTTATTCCCACAATGTTGACACACATGGCTCATGACTGGCTCAGAAATGAGGAACTAAATGAAATTTCTAAATGAAATCCCTGACAGCAATCCCTCGCAAAAGTGGGCCATATAAATCATATCAGGAAGTGGGCTGTATATGGACTATTATTACTAATTCTTTTATAATTCAATACTAAACATAGTTCACATCTACAAACACAGGTGTTGAGTTGATACTCCAGCAGCACTGTGAGGGAGACAAACACTCCAAGCTCCTCAAGGGACAACCAATTCCCAGCAGTATTCTCCTTGCACATCTATGTCCCCACCACAAGGTGACATTTCTCAGAAAGCCAAGGATAGTGCTTGGAATCGAAGCAAGCTCCCTTATCCCCAAACCTGCATTCTTGAGTTATACTATGGAACTGTTTCCTTTGGAAAGGTAGCTATGCAAGAAAAGAGGGAATACACAGGCATTTCTATCAGTGCAAAGAAACAGGTTAGCTCCCCAATCCACTATCCCTCTGTCGTGTCCCACGTAGACTACAGGGTGCAAAGATGCTGGAAAAGCCATTTCATGAAGAATGCATAGTTTCCAGTATGGAATTGTATCATTCAGTTCCAGGTGAATCTGGTTCAGTGTAAAGTCCTTGGGACAGAGTCATCACAGCTTTATATTGGTCTTCCAACCTTCACAAACTTGTTCTGAAGTTCTTTTGAGGATATCAGGGCACACTAAGCTAAGATCCACCTGAACCCTGAGGTCGATGTGACCTCCCATGGCTGTCACAGAGCTTCAAGGGGTCACAGAGCACACTGTGTCAGATGTTTCCCACAGTGCTGAAATTCTATCAATCAGCAAAAGTAGACCCAGGAGTTGTCAGAGCTCTAATTTAAGTTGCCATAGAAGGTTACAAAGTGGGTATATTTGAGCCTGGTCTCTGGAAGCAGAAGCCCCAGATCCTCCTTCCATCCTCTCCTCAGCTGTTCCAGGGCTGTTTCATAGTGAGAGTGTTATTTAACCAAGGGTCCAAGCAGGAAGCCCACCCACTGCCCAGTCATACTTTAGATAATGACCCCTCTACACAGGAATACAATTCCAGGCATGCTCTGGGATCCTGTGACAGTCCAGGTAGTCACTGACTGACTGTACCCTGTGTCCAGAGCACGGTTCTAGGAGAGCACATGGACAGAGGGCAGCCCTGACCTCAGATCCCCTAAGGTCCAGTCAGGGGTTCGGAACCTATGAGCAAAGCAAAAGATATTAAGAGAGAAAAACAGGGATGAGGAGATTGCTCAGTGGTTAAAGGTATTTGCTTCTAAAACCTGCCAGCCTGGGTTTGAATTCCTCTGTACCAAATAAAGACAGATTCTCAAAGTGCTAGCGTATCAACTCAACGCCTGTATTTGTACTCTCTCCCCCAAATAAGTAAATTAATTAAATATATTAAAGAGGAGACAGAGGTAGGGCTTAGAGTGGTCTCACTTGACTTCCCTGCCCTAGAGCTTTGCAGAGTAAACTCCTCCTGGCCAGAGGGTTCCACAGAAGCCCAGGCTCAGCAGCAGATAGCTGACCTGTGGGACATGTATAATCACCTAATTAACCAAAGCTTATGCCACTGGCTGGCTGCTCTGCTGCCCTGGGTGCAGAGTCTAGAAAGCTCCTCTGTTACACAGGGACAGGACACACTTTTTGTTCATGGAGAGTACTCCTAAGAGCCATGCCCCCTTTGGGGTGGCAAACCAAGATTCTCCCCCATCAGGCCTTCCGGTTGTCTTAGGACAACTCCAGAAGGTGCTAGCCTATCTTATAGGGGAGGAATTAAGTCAGAATTGGCAAAAAAACAACATGTGGGGGGTGAAGTGGGCACAAGTCAGTGCACATGGAGAGCCTAGCAGCTAGTGGGCTGTAGGAAAGAATTAGTGAATGAATCTAGGCCCTAAAAGAGAGTGTAAACCCAGGAGTTGGAGCAATGCTAATTATGCTGCTTTGTCCTTTGTGTCCTGGGGAAGCTCTGGGAGGAGACAATGAGCTCATCTCACCTGGGATCATGCAATTGTTTTCAATTGAATTAGAACAACATTATGGCTAATCAAACAATACAAAGGGGCTGGAGAGATAGCTTAGCGGTTAATTGCTTGCCTGTGAAGCCTAAGGATCCCTGTTCGAGGCTCGATTCCTCAGGACCCACGTTAGCCAGATGCACAAGGGGGCGCACGTGTCTGGAGTTCATTTGCAGTGGCTGGAAGCCCTGGCACACCCATTCTCTCTATCTATCTATCTGCCTCTTTCTCTCTCTGTCACTCTCAAATAAATAAATAAAAATGAACAAAAACTTTAAAAAAAAAGGTTAAAAAAAAAACCAATACAAAGATCTGTTTTAAAACTGCTTGGCAACTGAATATACTGCTGCATGCTGACCTGTAATTCTAACATTAGGGAGGCAGGAGGATAACAAGTTCAAGGCCAGCCTCAGCTATACTGTGAGTTCTAAGCCAGCCTGGCTACTGAGATTTATCTCAGAAAAAAATAAAACAAAACTGTTTTGGTTACCCAATCTTCCCTTCATTCCTTTCCTCTTCAAGTGTAAGTGTTCATGACCATGTCAGTTGTGTATATGTCTGTCTTCTGAAGTCTTCCCATCTCATCTCCAGGGCATTCAAATTGCACAAACCCATAGCTAGCTTCAGAATATTTGTGTATTCCTTAAAATAGGCTCCTACTACATACATACTCTGTAACTTGCTTTTCCTGTTTTAAAATATATTTTAAGTGACCACACAGGTAAAATACATAGATCTATGTCACTAAAATACATTCAGAACCACAACTTCTATAGCATTGTATTGGCCACCTTGATGGCCACTGTGAAGGATGAAAACTAGGCCCTATTGTTTACTTATTCTTCTGTCCACCTGACTACATGGTTGGTGGTCTTTTCCTTATAAATTTAGAAAGACTCTTCATATATTATTGGAAAAGAATTTTGTGTTATCTCAGGCTATCAAGTGTCTCTTTATCATAAAACCTATCATTTCTATGTAAGCATTTATTTTAAAAGCTGAGTCAAATACTGGATCTTCTCTTGGATATGAAAGTCTCCATGTTCTTTTCCTTCTTGATCTTATTCGGGTGTGCCCTGACTCATGAACATTAATGCATTAAGTAAATTTAACTTGTAGATTAAATTAAGATCATTCATATTTCAGAAACTCAAATATGTTTTGTAGGAATATGTGCTGTATATGGTGTGTGCACATGTTCATATTTGTATGGATGGACACGTGTGTGAGAGTATGCATGTGGAGGCCAAAGGTCAGTATCAGATGTCTTCCTCAATTGCTTTCTTTCTTTTCTTTTCTTTTCTTTTTTTTTTTTGAGACACGGTCTATCACTGAATCTGGAGCTCACCAATTGGGCTAGATGGTCTGGCCAGCAAGCCCCAAGGATCCTCCTGTCCCCATCTCCCCAAGCACTATGATTTCAGAAGCACACTGCCAGGTTGAGCTTTTTGTTTGTTTGTTTGTTTTGTTTTTGTTTTTCAAGGTAAGGTCTTTAGCTCAGGCTGACCTGGAATTCACTTTGTAGTCTCAGGGTGGCCTTGAACTCACGGTGATCCTCCTACCGCTGGTATTAAAGGCATGCACCGCCATGTCCGGCTCAGGTTGAGCTTTTTATGTGGGTGCTGGGGGATCTGAACTCAGGTCCTTATGCTTATGTTGCAAGCTTTCTCTTCTATGAAACATTTTTTTCTGTAACCAGCTCACTACACATGTACTTGATAGAAAAGTAATAGTGAACTTTCTTTTCTCTCCACCACTAGAAAAATACAAGTTACAAACAGCTGTTCCTCACTTCTCACTCCACAGAGGAAGCTGGGCACAGATCAACTCCTTGACTTCTTGTCCCTGCACTGAAATGATCCTGTATCAAAATGCTTCCAGAAAACCAGCCAAGCCAGGCCTCTGATGCTGGTCACCTTTAGATGGACATGACCCAAGCAAGATCCTCTTCACATGTCAAATCGCTCAGCATTCAATACATGCTCAAGAAGCCTTCCTCTCTCCCTCCTCACAGGGGTTCTGTATTGTCACAGCTCTTCTGCACTTTTGGATTTAGACTTTCTGTCTTCTATAGCCACTATTTACCTGTCACTCTTGTTCATATTCCTAAAACTGACGACTGTGCCTGGCACACAGTGTCTGCTCCATAAGAGTTGGTGAAAAAGAACAAGGAATAAAAGCAAGAAAATTGAGAGAGAAGTACTCAAATCCAAAGTTGAATGTTAGCAGTTAACTACCAACTCAAGATCAATCAGGGATGAATGTTAAACATCGCTGAAATTACAGGGTAAGTTAATGAAAGAAAAAGAAAGGATTCCATTTACAAAAAGCTGACTGACAGACAAAATTTCAAGAACATGCCTGGTTCATAAAGAAAAGCCTGCCCACACTTCAGGGCTGCTGGGCTGTTGTTCCCCAACCACCATATTACACTTTGGGACAAATGGTCTCTGGTCCAAGAGTCTAAATATTCATTGTTCAAACTCTGGATGAGTTTTGGAATGATAACTATCATTCAGCCCTAACTGCAGCCAATTTTCTCTTAGTTAATCTTGACATCAACACCCCACCTAATAGACTTTTCTATGATGAAAAAACAAATTATTCCTATTACTGCATTCACATGTCAAGCTCACATCTTCCAGATGTGACATATTTTTGAATTGATAATAAGCCTACAGCAAGGCTGCTGGCAATGAGCTCCAGCAAGGGAGGATTTCATGTTTATAAAAATAAAAGTATGGCAATCTGAGGTTTGGTTTGGTGGGACATGCCTAAAATTCCAGCACTCAAGAAGCTGAGATAGGAAGATTGTGTCCAAGGCCAGCCTGGTCTGTACAGTGAGCACTAGACTAGCCAGTGCCATGAATCAAGGGCCTGCTTCAAAGACAGAGAGAGAGAGAGAGAGAGAGAGAGAGAGAAAGTAAAAATGAAAAAGAATGACAATCTGGTTATGCATGATCCTCATTTGGAAATAGAGCCACCGTTTCTATTCTATACTGTCCTACTTGGCTGCACAGACTCCCTGAGTTTTTCCCCTATGTGAAGGTTTGCTGAAGCATCTGCCAATGGAAAGCTCCAGACAGTCCCCAGAGATCATTGCTAGCTCAGGAGCCGAGTACAGGCATGTGCTGTAAGACAGCTGATGTATCACATTGCTGTACAGGACTCAAAGGTTACTGACACTAACCAGTCATTTGAGGGACACTGACCCCCATCCCAACAGCTCATTCTGCCTTCAATAGCTTCCTGGTTTCTCCTCTAAAGAATCTTATTGAGCTGACCCCATTGTTAGAAGGTCTGTCTTACGGCATCATAAAATATTTCTAGGGCTCTCAAACATGAACTTCAAAATACATAATCTGGAGCTGGAGAGATGGCTTAGTGGTTAATCACTTGCTTGTGAAGCCTAAGGATCCCAGTTCGAGGCTCGATTCCCCAGGACCCACGTTAGCCAGATGCACAAGGAGGCGCACACATCTGGAGTTCGTTTGCAGGGGCTGGAAGTCCTGGTGCACCCATTCTCTCTTTCTCTCTATCTGCCTCTTTCTTTCTTTCTCACTGTCACTCTCAAATAAATAAATAAAAATCAACAAAAATAGTAAAAAAATAATTCCTAAATATTTGGAGATTTAAAAAAACATAATCTGCTCTAATATGAAAATCAATATAAAATGAAGGGCAGTAACATGAGGCAGGAGCAGGTTAGACAAAGAAGGCAGAGGTAGGTGGGGACACGACAACAGAGCCATGCGTGACAGTATCACCACTCTAAGACATTCAGCAGTCCTTAGCTCTGCTTATTAAGAAGCAAGCTGGCGACACAACTGAAACCTTGCTCCTCTGAGTTTGTAAAACTCAATACCTAAGAGAAGCCTGGTTCTCATGGGGCAGCCACCATCCTGAACAGCCTTTTTCCTCAAAGACCTAAGATGCCTAGATGGCATTCCTATAGCAGGGACCACTGTGCCAACTGGATCAGTACCCGCAGCACCCCTGAAGATGGTCAGTGTGCTCAGCATTATCAAGCCTTCATCAGCACAGGATTCTGCTCCACTGTGCCTCCTACCTCCCAAGTAGAAGCCACAGGGCCTGACCTGTCATTAAATCTCCTCAATCCTGTCCCTTTTGTAAGCCCTCCCAGATCATCCAATCTCTTGATAACGCAATACATCTTCCAAATACAGGTATCATTTCCTATGCCTAAGAGGCCCACCTCCCAGAATCTTCCAGTGGTCAACTCTTCCCACAAACCCACGACACCTAGTCCAAAAGCTTTCTCTTTTATGAAACATCTTTCTCTGTAACCAGCTCTCCATCTTGACTCATAGTCACCAATGACCTCCAGTACCAGTGACATTGTAAGTGGTAAATATTTATTGAATGCTATAGACAAATGTTTTGTTAAGGTGAACTAAAGTGAGTTTTGAAATCTTTACTGTTCTTTTACTCTAGCAGGGTGTTAATCATTCTTTGGTAGAGGACTCATTTCTTCTAATTATAAAAGACTCATGTGAATATTTGAAAAGTACAAAAAAGCATAAACAGGAAAATAAAAGCTATCCAGCCATCATCTGGAGGCAATCGTTCTCATTACCCTCTTAATTGCACATTTTATAGCAATGTAATTAAATAAATTTATGTATGGAAGGTCTACACCCAGGGCATTTTTTTGCCTGAATTTAGATCAAGTCATATACTACATACACATGCAGCAGTTGGTTGACCAGAAATCGCTGCTAATGAGCACTCCTACTTATCAACAGTACAATGCACGCATATGCTCTTGGTGACATTATGGGGACTCACAAGTTTCTGAAGGGTTTCTCTGAATCATAAATCTACAGAACTTTATCGTTGAGAGTAATCTCAGAGAACATGCTAACACATGCCACCTATCCTTCCTCCTGTATGTCTGTTGACATGATTAATCGTCCCAGATTCTCTTCAGAGATGGGATGGACATGGTTTCAGAACCCTATCCCAGACAGCCACCTCTGCCAACTGAAAACTACATGCAGGATGAAAGCAATCTGGCATCTATGACTCTTTCCCTTCACTTTGTAGCTGGTGAAAGAGCCTGAAGAGACTGCATAACCCCCAAAGTCTACAAGCCCACGAAGACACAGCAGGAGTCAGAAATCTCTAATCTGACAATAGTGTGCTTTATAGGAGGCAGGATTGTTTTGTTACACTTTGATTTTTTTTCAAAATATATAATCTAGGGGCTTGAGATATAGATCAGCAGTTAAAGGCACTTGCTTACAAAGCCTGACTTCCTGGGTTCAATTCCCTGGTACCCACGTAAAGTCAGATGCACAAAGTGCTGCATGCATCTGGAGTTCATTTGCATGGCAAGAGGCCTTGGTGTGCCCATACACTAGCTCTCTCACCCTCTCTGCTTGCAACGAAATAAATAAAAATATATTTTAATGCATAACCTACAAAATCTACACAACAGTCTACTAAGCACTTTAATTAAACAGAAATTTCTAAATATATAGAACCAAAGAATACCCCTACTTCAGATAAACCCTTTTTATTAATCATTCAGCAAATGCAGAAAACTTAGTGCCTTCTCTCTGCTGACCTCCAATAGGCAAAAATCACAGAGGGGCAGGCCTTGTCACTGAGGAACTTACTTATTGGAGTGATCTGTGCATAAAAGTAGAATCCAAAGTACCATAAAATGAACACCATTTAGTGAAGCAATATGGATGTCGCATATTGCAGAAGCTTTTGTAAAGAGAGGCATCTTTTGGGCCACGTTAGCCTGGTAGTATTTCTTGAGGATGCTGGAGATTGTAGCTGAGGGCTGGGGAGAGGAAAGACAAAGGGAGTGGGTGGACTGGCCTTCATCACTGCAGATGATGGCTAGTGATCACTGTGTCCCAGTTGCAGCATCTGATTTGAGAAGTAAGGGCTGTTTTCTGCTTTTCCTAATTAGTTCAATACAAGAAACTGGAAAGTTTCCTGTACCACAGGAGGTCTCAATTGTGCGGGAGTTGGTTGCTGATGGAAGACGCCTAGCAAAAGTTCCTAATCATGAGTGGGCTGTTATGATCTTTTTATGCAACCACTTTAGATGTCAACCTTGTACCTTCTGGTTCCAGCCCTAGATGGACTCCCAGAAAAGATAAAGGGTTGGGTGGGGATGAAGAATATAGGAAAAGAAAGGATCAAGAGGGGAGTTTTCCCACTGTTGTGGGCTAAATTATGTATCTACTTAAATTCATGCTAACCCCTAACCCCCATTTTCCCAACATGTGACTGTGTGCGGAAACATGACCTTTGAAGAGGTGATTTAGTTAAAATAAGGCTGTTAGAGTTAGCCCTAATTTAATCTAGTTGATGTCCTTATAAATGAAAATTTAAACACACAAGGCCTCCACATGCACAGAGGAAATATCATGTGGGGACACAATAAAGCTGCCACCTGAAAGGCTCTTGCTCACTGAAAGGACAGCCCTTTGCGTAGCCAACAGCTGTCTTTCCCAGCATGCCAAGTGACTGCAGGAGACTCTCAGAACAAGGAAATGAGGATCTGACATTAAATATGCCAATGCAGTAGCAACAGACATGAGGCAGCTCTGATGGTCCAAGGCCAAGGGGAACTGGTGTTATTCCTGTGTAGTGACTGAGCTAGGAGCAGGAAACGGGACCTGCTCCTCTTGCTACTCACTGTCATTGTAATTATGGGAAAGACATTCTGGACACTAAGGGAAGATGTGCCTTTCTGGATGTCTCAGCCTGGAAGGATCTTAAATTTCTCTTAAGTGATGATCCATCCAGAGCTAGGCTGGGCATAACCCGCCCCACGAGTGGCAAAGCTTGCCCTGTTGGTAGATTCCACCTACCTGTCCTTGAAGTGTGCCTGGGCCTGGCACAAGCAAAAGTTTAGAGCTTACTCCTTGATAAACAGAGGCAACAGTGGAGAAACCCTCCCTCCCTGCCGTATCCACACGCTGTCCCACCTACATGTTCTGCAGGACCTCTCCTGGTCATGGTGTAGGTACAAAAAACATAGCCCAGCAAATGGTAACAGAAGAGCAGGATGTCAGCAGGGCGGTCAGCAGTCAGGGCATGCCCTGCCACATTCAGATTGAGGTGCATGTATCTTGGCTCCCTCACCAAAAGGTGGGAGGTGATAATACCAATTTGATACAATTGTAGTGAAAGTCAGGTTTGACAATATTTGGGTATCCTTTAAGCCATGAACAAGCTCCATCAATGTGACTTGTCACAGTAATTAAATTGACTGAATCTTGCTCTGTTTATCTAAGGCCGACCCTCACTTATTAATGGTTCACCCATAATGTAGGCATGCATTTTATATTCCCAGTTAGACTACGGAAGGGAGGGTTGGAGGAAGAGAGAGAGGTTCAGAGAGAGAGAGAGAAAGAGAGAGAGAGAGAGAGATTCTTTTTGCCTCCCCTTGTTTTCAAGAACCATGAATGCAGTAAATCAGCACTAATCAGACACCTATATGGCTCATATGCAGCAACTGCATTGTGTCTTTGCTTGGAAATGATTCCCTATGTCTCTGTTGACTCTTATTTGAACAGTTCCTCCTCTTCTCCCTGGGCCCTTGGTCTTTCATTCACTTCTGTACTGGTTATTTCATAACCCAAGCCACCCCAAACTCTATAGCTACTGACAACCCACAAGACAAAATACTAAGTCCTTAACGTGACATGCAAGACTGCACAAAATGTAACTGTTGTTCTGACTCTGCAGCATACGGTATGCTTCATAACACATACTGACCACAGTTGGTCTCTAGCACCATCCATCTCATGTTCTTGTTTAACATGTGGTCAAATCCATTAGACATGCCTCTTAAGGGAACTCCTCAAATACTAGTGGTGCAATCCCTAGTACTGTAGTGTACTGCTATAAATGTAGTTATCTGTTTGGGACCTCTTGGAAGGGAATACCCCTGACAACTTGCTGAGAAGCTATGTTCAGGGTGGCATGGGTAGTTGAGTATTGACCACTCCTAAACATGTTTTCATTTATCTCATTAACCCATTTGACACCTCTACCTCTAAGTCTCAACTTCAGATGAATGAGCCCTAAGAAAAATAAGAAAGGAACTCAGCTGCACATATCTGCCTGTGTCTCAACATGTGGAAGAAGGGGTCAGCAGGGTGAAATGACATTAATAGGTAAGTTAATAAGACAATCAGGACGTCCTCTCCTTCATAGAGTGGATAAAGGTATAGGTGACTCAACACATAAGGTGCCATTCAGGTAAGGAGGCGGGCTCATGGCTGAGCCATCCCCCTTCTGTCCCCAGCCTCACCTGCAGAGTTAACACATACTTGCACCATGCAGCTACTTGGCATAGTGGTCCTGAAACTGCTTAAACAGCTTCCAAGACAAGAACTCCTACCTGAGTCATATACTAATAGATACTAATAGAACTCCTAACATAAGCTTTCCTCACATGTAATTTTTATGGCCTTAGAAAGTATTAACCTGCTATAATCGCTCAAAAATAAATAAACTTAACATATATATGTGTGTGTATACCATCAAAATTCTCTCCTCTGAACTATATAATCATGTATATAACTGCCTAGTTAATATTGTGCATGGAGATACATTAGCTATATCACTCTCAACATGCCTAAAACCAAGTTCCTCATATTACCCTCACAAACCTGCTCCTTCCACCATTCGTCCTAGTTTAATTGGAATGCAAAATACATTAGGATCATCTTTGGTCCCTCAACCCCTTTGTCATTCCTCTGAAAACTGTATTCCTCCTTACCATTCACACCGCTGCCACCCTAAGTCACTATCGGCTCTCAGATTACTATAGTCAGCTCCCACATGTCTATCTGCTTCCAATTCTGCCCTCTTTCAATCTCTTTTCAACATAGCAGCCAGGATTACCCTATTAAAATGTGACCTGAATCATGTTTTAGCCTTCTTTGAATATCTCCAAAGGCTCTCTAAAACTTAGCCTCATCATAACTTACAGGACTCTATGTGGCCTGGCTCCCCTTGTCAATAAACTCCATCCACACTAACCTCCTAGCTGTTTGTCCTCTCCTAGACATATTCCTGCCTCAGGGTCTACCTGCTGTTTCCTCTCAGACTCTTCTTTCCCACACCCTGATATGTTTTAAATCCTTCTCCAAGTAGCTATTTAAAGTGAACCTTTCTGTAAGACACATCCTAAGCACCCTATAACAAATTCTGTCATGAGCTGGAGAGATGTCTTAGCTATTAAGGCATTTGTCTGTGAAACCTAAGCACCCTGATTCAATTGCCCAGGCACCATGTAAGCTAGATACACAAGATGGTACATGTGTCTGGTGTTCATTTGAAGTGGCCAGGGGCTGTGGCATGCCCATTCTCTATCTGCCTCTTTCTCTCTCTCAAATAAATAAAATAAATAAATAAAATATTTTTTTTAAAAAAATTCATCATCAGGCACTTTCACCAAGACCAGCCATACCCTGTGAGACTGTATCACCATCTAGGACTATGTATATCATTTACTTAATTTGATGGTGAGATTGTAACATAGGTCTCTTGAAGGCAGGGATTTTATTTTGGTCTCTGACATATATTCAATAACAAGATCAGTGTCTAATGCATAAATGGTACTCAGTGAAAAAAATTAGATGAATGAAACTTCATTTGCTAAATAAAGCCACATAAGTCACATATTACCATTATCTATGTGTGAGTCAAAAACACTGATAAACTCTGCAGTGATTATTCTATGGCCAGATTAGCCAGATATTCCAAACGATCATACAGAGTAACCTCCAAGGAACATTTTTACTAGCAGTGGCTATGCATTGAGAGTTCACTCAGGAAATATTTATTTAACATCAACCATGTGTTAGGCACAGAATGAGATCCTCAAAATGTAACAAAAATCAAGGTGAATATAGAATTTGACCTTTAAAATTCACAGGCTATCATAATCAGATTTTAACTTCCCTGATGAAATACCTTTCGATCTTTCTATACATTGTAAGAAGTAAATGGGGACACTTCCCCTACCTAAGAACAAGGAACTCAACCAAGTGATTTTTTAAATTCTTTTGTTTATTTTTATTTTTATTCATTTGAAAAAGAGAGAGAGAGAAAGAGAATGGGCATGCCAGGCTCTCCAGCCACTGCAAACGACACCAAGTGATTTTGCTAAGTCCCTCCAACAATTCTTAGCGACATTTGTTATGCTATGTCATCACTCCTATGCTGTCTTCATAGTCTTCCTAAAACCATTTCTCTCTGGTGTTCACCAAGTCACATATCTTATATCCCCACAGCCATTTACATACATAGTTCATTTATAGTTGGTTAGTCTGTAAGATTCACAATTTAAATAGGACTCACTATATTCAGCCCTGAGCCCCTTGAGCAAGTTGCGGAAGCCTGTCAGGTTTGGCGTCACACACACACACACACACACACACACACACACACACACACACACACACAAGGCTGTCATGCAAATCCCAAAAGCCTTTCTTCCCACACTGAAAATAAACTCCCTCAGCTCTGGGTTTCACCTAGCTAAATGTGGACAAAGCAGCAGTCACCTAAATGACATGAAAAGCCCTAATGGCATATCCAACGGAGTCATTGTGCTAATACCACATCATCTTGTCACTGTCACAACGTTGTACCCCTTAAAATACCCAGAGTCATTTGGGCTCTTTTGTAATGGAGAGAAGTGTGGGAGGCAATCTCTCCTTGGGAGAACACTGAGAAGGAGGGACCCGTCGGGAATGCTGGCAGTACACATGTGAAGTTCTTAAGCTTGTGGCTCCTCTGCTGCTGGAACCATGACAGGAGTGCAGGAGAAGGCAAGCAGAAGTTCTTAGAAGGGGGCTGGTAGGAGAGACAAGCATCAGTACTGACTTCGTATATTCAGAGAAGCGAATAGAGAACAAAGATTCCCCCAAGGGAGTTACACTAGTACACTTGTTGCTGGACAAACTGATGATCCCAGCTCTGGCCACCATGAGACACAAACCTGGGCACTCACTCCGTCCTGTCCTTCACCCACTCACTTACTCAGTATTTCCTAGTGAAACTCTTAGGATGTTCCAGGTACTGCTACAGATATAACATACCACAGACCACACTGAAGAGTTCACTTCAAAGAAAGGAAAAAGCTATTTGTAAGAAATATTCTTATATACAAAGATGCCCACAAAGATAAAATAAAGAATAGGATATTAAAACCCCCAACTTTGGAAATAATACAAAGAACAGAAATTAAAATTGAAATTACGTTTACAATCCAGAAAGCCAACAGAAACAAAACCTGGTTTTTTACAAAGAGTAACACAGTTGATAAACTTTAAGCAAGATTAGTAGCAGCAATTCCAGATGAGAACAGGCACCTCTAGGGTGGTATGGCCATAGACCGACTACAGCAGTGATTTCAAAAGTAGGAAATCACAAGAGAACCTATAACAAAGGGGTGTACAACCTGTAAGTAAATTTAAAAACTAAGATGTAATGAGTAAAATACCCAAATGAAGCTAGATAGCACAAAGTGACACATGAGTAGTGTTCATTTGCAGTGGCCAGAGGCCCTGGGACACCCCTCCATTCTCTTTCTCAAAAAAAAAAAAATACAAAAATTTAAGATACAACTTTTTGAAATTGACAAGAGAAATAAGTCAAGTGATCCTATGTCAGAGAAATTAAATTTTTAACTTAAAAAAGATTAAGAATAAAAAAATTGAACTTAATTTGTTTTTCTGTATCAATTCCATTAGTGTATGGCCATTTCTCCTTTAAACTTAGTATGGTGTGTGGTAATTTGAATAGATTGCCCCTAATATATTCAGTGTTTTATTATGTTGTAGTTTGTACCTGCAGCCACCTGGCTGGAGGCAGTGTCACTGGGTGGATCTTAGGGTCCAGCCCTAAGATGTGGTGGTGGGTTTGAAATTCCAATGTAAAGGTATGCAAAGTGCCTAGCTCCACCCGGAGTTCCTGAAGTGTGCTGCATGGCTTTTGGCTTTGGGCTTGTGGCTTCTCTGTCTTTGCCTGGTCCTGTAAGAGCAGGTCAGCTGCTTTTGCCATTATGGAACTTCCCCTGGATCTGTAAGCTTCAATAAATCCCTTCCTCCATAACTGTGCCTGGTCTAGAAGTTCATTTCAGTGAACCTGAAGCTGTCTGCCACATGGTGAATTACAGAAAATCATTCTATATAGTTTTAAACAAATGTAACTTAATATAAAGCCACAAATAAAACCAAACTGAAGAATTTAAATCAAAAAATAATGCCCCAAGCCCAGTTGGCTCCATCGGTGAATTATAAGGAACAAATACTTCAATCTTACAGAATCTTATAAGAGTAAAGAAGAAGGAATATATCTAATTTGTTTTATGAGGGAATATCCTTAATATCAAAACTTGCCAAGAATATGGTAAAAAAGGAAAATTATAGCACAATTTCTACTATGAATAAAGACAATGTAATCTTAAGTACTCAAACCCAGAGATGTAAAAAATGTGTATCAAAATAGAATTTGTGGTAGCCCAAAGTTGAAACTTAAACACTGAAAACTTAATGAAACTTGCTATATCATATGAATCTATAAAAAGTGTAAGGATTGGTTACTCAGACTGGCCTAGAGTTCTTGAGCTTAAACAATCTTCCTACCCCAGCCTCCTGAGTAGCAGGGACTACGGGGATGGATCACAGTGCCCAGCTAACAATTACTTTTGTCATACCCCAAGTGCAGTATACTTATTGTCTCACTTAATTCTCACAAGTAGTATAGACCTGATAGATGAGGAAACTGAAGGATTAATAGTTTAAATAGGGCTGGAGAGATACTTTAATGGTTAAGGCACTTGCCTGCAAAGCCTAAGGACCCAGGTTCAATTCCCCAGTACCCACATAAGCCAGATGCCCATGATGGCACATGCGTCTGGAGTTCATTTGGTAGAGGCCCTGGTGCACCCATTCTCTCTCTCTCTCTCTCTCTCTCTTTCTCCCTCCTTCCCTCTCTCCCTCTCTCTATCTCAAATAAATAAATAAATATCAATCAGAAATTTTTTTTTAAAGTGTAAGAATTGAGAAAGAAAAACTAAAGTACCATGATTCATAGATGACATGATTAAGTATAAAGAAAATCCAAATAGATCTTCAGGTAGACTATAAAAAGTAGTAATTAAAATAATCAAGATTGCTGAGTACAACCTCAATTTACAAGATTAATGTATATGTTCATATATTTTCAAAAATAGAAAACTCAGCTTAAAAATAATGTCAATTATAATAGCATCAAAGTGTATTTTAATAATAAATACATCAGGCCTTTAAAATATTAATGATAAAAACTAAAGTGTTAACAAATGGGAACATATAAGGTTGTTAATTCTCTCCAATAATCTGTAGTCATAATGAAGTCCCAATTAAGATCACATCCGGAGTTTTAAGTAAAATGTGACAAGTTAATTTTAAAACATATCTATATATGTAAATGCCTAGAACAAAAATATAATAAAGACAAATCTGAAAAGGGGAATAAATTTGAAGGAAATACATCAGCACATATCAAATTAAGTTAGTTATTAAGAAGCAATGGCCTTTGATGCAACGGTAGACAAAAATATATGGAACAGAATAGTCATAAATAGACTCACATATATGGTCATGTGATTTGTGATAAAGATGACCAAGAGTAATAAAGAAAGGGTAATGCTGTCATCATATAGTGCTAGGTTTACTGGATGTCCATACAGGGGAAAAAATTGAATCTTGACTCATAGTTAAACATGCACGAAAGTCAATTCCAGGTAGGTTGGAAACTACACATAGAAAAGTAAATCAATGAAACACCTAGGAAATAATGGAGAATATCATTATGATGTTGGGGTGGCCTAGGTTTGCAGACCACCTCACAGTTAAATGTATATTCCAAAAGTGAATGTGGTGGCAGCTTGCCTGTTATTGCAGACTGCACTAGCTCAGTGGGCAACATCAGTGACACATGTGACCTCACTGTGCATAGAAGTGTCCCTACTGCTTGCTATTAAAGAAGACATGGCTGACTGTGTGACATATGAGAAGAGAGACAGGTCCAAAAGCATGGCAGTCGGGTGTAATTTCCCCTGAGGATCCATCCCAGCAGCATGCTTCCCTACGTAATCGCTCTCTGCTCCAGCCTGGCACTGAGAACATGGTTCACTCACCGACTTGATTCAGCCATGAAATCTGACTCTTCTTCAGGTCAGACTTGCTGCACGGAACATTTCATGCTGAGACCAGAACCCATATGCTCAGGTTAATTCATTATCTTCCCAACAGGCAAGCCACCTTGGAAGTCAACTTACAATTAGAGCATGCTCAAAGCAAGGAGAGGGAGTCTTATAACAGGAACAGCCAATGGCATTACGCTACAATGGCAGGCTCGAAAGCATCCTCTCCAGAAGGAGCTGAGACTCCAGCCGCTGGGCAGAGCACCATGTCCTCTAGAAGTGCTGAGGTGGGTCACACCCATGCTCTCCTCTGGGGCTCTTCCTCCACAGGTACCTGTGCCTCTCTGAGGGCCATGCTCGAGTATGTTAATACCTAACACTGTTGGGCTTTGTCCCGGGACAGACTGCAGGTGACTTGGATATTTCTTTGGCACAATGGCTTTCAGAAGGAGATTTTCTTCTTTTTCCTTACTATGTATCATTACCGGACACCTCACTTTGCTTTCTGCAAGCAACAAGGTAAATGTTTGTTCTCAGCTAAAATTTCACAAGAATTGAACAAAGAATTACATATTAGAAGAACCAAATGCAAGAGGTCCTCACTTAGAAAATCATCACACAATCCAGCTATCCTAGGAGAAATCTAAGTCTGTTGACCATAGGGTCTTTCAATACTGTGTTTTTTAACATGATCAGCCTGTGGTTCTTCCCAGTTTCAGGGCAGGGATTGGGCCAGGGGCTGCAAGCAGATTTCCATATGACAAAGCACACTACCATTCTTTAGATCTATAAGTGTCATTGAGTGGGACATGACTTCTGGAGGTGGATGTAAATCACACTTCGACTCAGCCATGTGTACCTACCTGGTTTATTCTATCCTTGCAGATAGAGGCAAGCTTAACAGTAGAGGTACACCTACTCCAAATACCTCACCCTCTGCTTTCAGAGGCCTTTCATTATTTTGCTAGTGGACTAGGTCTTCTATTGTCTGCTTAGTGGTAAGTCCTTAGAATAAATTGCTTTCACAAGCAAACACTGACATTAAATGCAGCAAAAATAGAACTCACTGAAATTAGAACCTTAGAGCAGTGCCCACAGTGTTTCTGGTACATAGCCAATATGCAGTATCAGTTGATGGGTGAAATGAATAAATGAATGAATGAATAGAAAAACTTGCTAAGGAAGGCACTGAGAGACAAAAGTGGGTCAATGGTAGCAATGCAAAATTTATTATGGATTATAGGGGAAAGGAAGGCTGGCACCAACGACACCCATCTCAGTTTTCTCTACACCTGGCTGAGGCTCCTGATGATGGCAGAACGTTACCCTGTAGGAATAGGAGGCAGATATTTCAGAACCAGGAGACATCAGGAGGGAAGGTGTGATCTTGTAAGTTACTTATTTCTATGTCTCATCTAAAAAATAAAGTGATTTTAACCCCGCAAGATTGTAACACTAAGCAATAGACAGTGGATGCAAAGTCTTCAACATAGCACCTAGATCTCCATAGCACCTCCAGCTCAAATACTTTGAGATATTTTGATTTAAATCAGAGCAAAGCTTCATGTTATTGAATGTGGGATTGAGTTGGGACTGAAAGGAGCCAAGGTGTCCCAGCAAGGCTAACAAGCCAACGGCAATATAAATGCAAGTCTTTTGAGCCTCAGAACAGGAGCACTGAACTTGAGAGTGTCTCTGCAAATAAGACATTACATGATCAAGATCACAGAGACTGAGTTCACCTTTTTCAGGGAATTTAAGCAGAAGAGACAATGGTTGAACCTGAACTGTATATTCTGCTGCAAAGAATAATTAAGAATATTCAGCTTGTCAAACTTCAAAACCAAACACATGAAGAAAATGGTAAATAAAACACAGCACTTGGCTGTCTCCTACCAATTCCACATGTGCATACAGTATATCTCTCAATGACTTAATGACATTGAGAGGGGGCCATTCAACCCAGGTATATTTAGGTTACTTACACGATGAAGGGGATGCCTGGGGAAGCTACCTAGTTGATATTTATGTGCAGGAACTGTTAAAAGACTCACCTTCAGAAAGGATGTCCAGGCCCTATAAGATAGTGGCTAAAAGGTCTTTGCCTCTTGCACAATGCAAGGAATAAAGTGCCACAGCTTTTGCAGTGAGAGTGTGCCCCCAGCCAGGAATATGTTTTCTGAGCTTTCCCAGCCTTTCCTGACCATCCAGCTGATGGACACTTGATTCTGTAACATTGAGCACAGTACTGAGACACGCACTGCTATGAACTGAAGTTAAAGATTTCACAAGGCTAGCTGCTTAGAAATGTGTGATTTTTAGAGAATTTGAATGTTGCAGATCCAAAACTAAATTATCTTGGGCTACCTCATCCTATTTCTAGCCATTCATTGTTCACTTCTGTGTCTGACCTAATATCCTTGGGACTCTCAGGTAAAACCTTTGCAATGTATTAACACACCACTAGCTTCCATCGACTCCCAAACCAAGAATGTAATAAGATAACATCTGAAATGTATAATAAAGTTTCCTGTTTGCTATACCATTTACCTGTTTTTCCACCAATGCATTAAGAAGAAAACAAATACCTTGTTTTATGACTTTCCTTAGTTCTATAACTAAAACAAATTATAATTAAAACAAACTTGGAGCAGCCTGAACTCATGTTCCTTGGCAATGGTCATTTAAAATTAGCTCAGGAATAATTTCTTATCCCTTATGAGATGTGGTGGTTTCAATGTAAATGACCCTCGCAGTCTCAGGCTTGAGAAAGCTTCCTACTTAGTCCCCAGCAGGTACAGCCCTGCTGGTGGAAGTATATCACTGTGAATGGTGGGTGTTGGGGGGAAGTGAGGGGATTTGATCTTAAGTCTAGTCTACTATGTGTTCTGAGCCAGCTTTCTCCTTCTCTCTCTGCTGTGAAAGTATGATGGTATGAGCAGCTGCCTTTGCCATGATGGAGCTTCCCCTCAAAACTTCTAAGTCTGAAATAACCACTTGCTTCCTATGGTCAGATGTTTTGTTCCAGCAATGAGAAGGTAACTGAAACCTGGGAGGAGCTATGTTCTGTGTTGACACTGGAATATGAGCATGTGGGATGTGGGAGACTGTTGGAGGTGCAAATGGAGATGTGCTCCATTCTGGCAATTCCACTCAATCGGTTAGGAGTTCCTGCCTGCGTATGCTAAAGCTCTGGACCATCCTGCTTTTGCCTTTCTGAGTTTGGTCCAGCTGTATGACCTTGGGCAAATTATGCATGCTCAGCCTCAGACTATCAACCATGCACTGAGGTTAGCCATGGAAGAGAGTTGGGTTCTATATTATAAAATAAGAGCTGTTGTGTGATAATGCCTAGAAATGTGACACACAGTGCTTAGGGAATAAATGATTAGGATTTGCATTGGTTTGTCAGCAATTTTCTTAAAACATGCACACAAGTGCCCAAGCAAAGGCTTCACAAACTCCACTGGCTTGAGCTCCCCCAACCACACTAAAGCCCGAGTGCCCCGTCCATGTGTCTATCCCATTCTTTCCTTTCTCATACTGCTTTGAGGCCCCCAAGTTCAGAAGCCTTCGTCCATGATTCTTTTTTAAAAAAAAATTTTTTTTGTTTTATTTTTATTTATTTGAGAGCAACAGACAGAGAGAGAAAGAGGCAGATAGAGAGAATGGGCATGCCAGGGCCTCAAGTCACTGCAAATGAACTCCAGGCACGTACACCCCTGTGCATCTGGCTTACGTGGGTCCTGGGGAGTCAAGCCTTGTACCAGGGTTCTTAGGCTTCCCAGGCAAGCACTTAACCACTAGGCCATCTCTCCAGCCCCGTCCATGGTTCTTAAGTCTGCAATAATGATATGTGATCAGTACCAGGAAGCTACCATTCTTCCAACCCTGCCTCAAAACATCTGGTTTGTTTTGGATCTAGCATCCTCCCTCCAAATACACTCTTTCTAAGCATTTTCTTTCCCTTTACAATACTGATCAGAAACAAAGTTAATACAACTCTCTCCCAAAGCAAGACACACTTAAGAAAGAGACAGAAGAGGGGGGCAGACATTCAAAAACAGCCAATCAGCCAGCCAGCCAGCCCCAATACCATTCTTTCTCCTTATCTCCTGGAGTTATGTTTATTTTCATGTTTCTCTTATTTAGGACTAAGCCCAAGGGTACTGTCAGCAATTTACCATGTTTTCACATGGCCCTGGTGCACCTTTTATGCTTGGCAGATGTTAAGTAAGAATTGGCATTATAATAAAGGAATGGAAGGAGGTGGCCCTACTGGGTAAAGCATTCATTCAAGTGCTCATGGGAAAATAATCAGGTGCTAACAGTGGAAAAATAATCAGGTGCTAAGGAAAGCAATGGAAGAAAAGAGCTCACTTTCTACTTCTGAATATCCTTGTGAGCAAGTGTCCCTGTCTCCTCCCCTGCACCCGCCCCATCTCTGCCCCTCTCTTTCCCTTGAGTTGTGGCCATTTCTTCTAATGTTGAAGTTGTTTGCCTAGTCCAGGTTATGGTAGAATAGCTGAGACACAGTTAGGAGATAACCCTACCCTAAAAGCCTAGATGTCTGTACTCATGATTTCTGAGTCTGCAGTAATAATGTGATCAGTACCAAGAAGGGAGGAGAAACCTCAAGAGACAAGGAAGGTAGTGCCTGTGGTACAGAAACTTCAAGAAGAATAGGAAACCCCAATCACAAAGGCTCTGCCTAAGACCAGAACAGAAGGCAGCAAAGGATCTCACCCATGCCTAAGACCAGAACAGAAGGCAGCAAAGGATCTCACCCAGAGATGCCAGGCTGAGTATTGCTTAGGGCCCCAGGACCCCTGTGGACATGCCTGGTGACTGACAAAGTCCACACTCAAGACTCACCCATGCTCAGTGGTTTTAATGGCAGCCTGGATTTCCCATTCTCACCCAACATCTTTCCCATGCAGGTGCCCTCATACCAGACTCCAGGAGAACACCGTCCAACTCTCTCTTCACTTCTCTCTACCAAAAACACTTGTCTAGACAGGCTTAATGATGGCTGTCCTTACTGGAACATCTGTTGTGGTTCTCCCTTAGCTGTAGGACAAGCCAGATTGCTTGAACCTGACAATCACCTTCATGGTTTGATTGTCACTGCTTTCTTCTTAAGTCTTAAGGGAAAAGTCCTATGAAAGCCAATGGGACTTTTCCACTTCTGCCTAAATATTTTCCAGCCTTCCTGTTTTTCCTCACACTCTTACCATCCACTGAATTTCTTCAAAGCTCTTTTAGAATACCTGTCTTCTCAAATTGTACCCACCTGTACTGCATATTTACCTTGTTCTCCACCTTCACACACCCTTTCTCCATGGCCCGAGAAACATGACCTCTCTGGCTCTCTAGCCCTTTCCTTCCTGAGGAGAGCCAGCTTTATCCTGCAGGAATTCCACCTGGACCTGATCGTTCTTATCTACCTGTTTCCAGCTCTTCCTGGGCACTGGTATCCACATTTCTTCCCATTGCTCCTCCAGCCTCAGGGATATAGAAAGCCCTGTTCTTCAGTTTACATTTCTGAAATACCACATTATAGAATCCTCTTCAAAATTCCAACTGAAGTTGCCTTCTGCTTCTGACCAAAACCTGTCTGAAACACCATATTTTAAGCCTCATTCCAGCGACCATTCCCTGTGGGAGACTTTCTTCTCCACAGGAGTTCAGTCCCCAGCACCCTTCCTTCACTCCAACATGCTTGTGTAACTCTTGGTTTCAAAGCATTTGACATAAATGAACTCATCTTTTCATCAAAACAACCTTGAGAGATAGACAAGGTACCATTACCATTAATGATTTCACTCGCATTTTGCAGAGAGCTGAAGCTCCTGGAAAACAGGAGCCAAGCACATGTAGCTCTAAGGTTGCCATGACTTGAGTACTCTGTGTCACATGGAATGCTGGGATCACAAGGATACAAGCCAGTGAGTAAACAGCAAGATGTATTTGAAAAGACAAGGGCTGAGAGGTTTTCTACATAGACAGATATAGAATCCAAGAAAACAAAACCTAGTAAATAGGAATAAAATCGGAGACATGATTTTTAAGAAGTGTATAATTTCCATTTTGAAAAATAACACACCACAAAACAGAATAGGATTGAGTAGAAGATAGGATGTAAGAGCAAGAATTTTATATTACATCTCTTTGAAACCCTGTCCTGCTCCTCCTTGACCCTGTATTGGGAGCAAAACCCCAGGCAGAGGTGTTCAGGACAGATTCACTCAGTACTCATCCTCTGTGTGGGTCAAGTATGGGGCTATATATTGGAGCCATCACAGTGAAGAAGGCAGGTATGCCCTGGTTGTCCTGGAACTGTCATTAACTTGGAGGAATGCCATAAAATAAAATATTACTGAGACAAGAGAGATGGCTCAGCAGGTAAGAGCACTAGTTGCATAAGTATTAGGGACTAAGCTCAGTCCTCTGCACCCACGTAAAAAGCTGATTAGGCTGGAGAGATGGCTTAGCAGCTCAGGCGCTTGCCTGCGAAGCCTAAGGACCCAAGTTTGACTGTCCAGATCTCAGGTAAGCCAGACGCACAAAGGTGAGGCAAGCACAGGGTCACATGTGCCCACTAGGTGGCACAGCATCTGGAGTTTGCAGTGGTTGATGACCTGTCACATGCCAATTCCCTCTCTCTCTCTCTGTCTCTCACTCACTCGCTCAAAAATGAATAACTTAAAAAAATTTTAAAGCTAAGAGTGGCCACACATGCCTATAACCCCAGCACTCAGGGGATGGATATGGAGGATCACTGTGGCTCCTTGGTCAGCTAGTCTCACTGAAGAACAGGGAGTTCCAGGTTCAGAGAGGGGCTCTGTTTCAGAGGTAGAAGGCAGAAGAGCAATAGAGGAGACACCCAATGTCTTCCTCTGGTCTGTGCACACATGCACCCTCCAAAAACACATTTCCACCCATACCCGGAATATGATAGCAATACTAAATGCTCTTAGGGGGAAAAGAGGTCATGTGTGTGAGCTCTGGGAAAAGCTGACTTGATTTATTGTCAGTGTTTCAGGGGAAAGGATATGTCCTCTGAGATCCTCTGAGGGAGAGACATGGGAATCACTAGGACATGCTGGGCAGCCAGGCTGATCAAGAAACAGCAGCTCCACATGAGATATAATGATTCAGTGAGAGACTCTGTCTCAAGGAAATGAGGCAAAAGAATGATAGAGGATGCCTGGGGTTTTCTGAGGATATATTTTTTAAATTCCAACCTGAAGTTTGAGTAGGACATACAGAAAAGGAGAGAGATGCTAAAGACAGGCATTCTAGTGTGAGCACAAGTCCTGAGGTTGCTGGATTATGCAGGGATAATGGAGGCAGGGGACTTCATTCCAAAAGAGACCGACATGACTACAGTTTTAAAAGCAAGGGTCAATGAGCTACAAAGGCTGGCAGAAGCCACATACCTTGTAGGCCACATTAACAATTACAGTCTATGCTTACAATGCAACCTTCCAGACACAAACTGGCCTGGATACACATGACCTTGCAGTGCCTGGCACTACCTACACAAGACCCTCATAATAGGAGGAAAACACAATGACATCAAAATAAAAGAGAAAGTAATTTAGATGGAGAGTGGATATGATAGAAGGTTGATATGTGAAGGGGACAGTTGGGGAGGAGAGGGATTTACCATAGTTTGTTGTCGATAATTATGCAAGTTATCAATTTTAAAAAAAAGTTTAACAAATGCAGTCTAGGGGCAGAGATGGCTCAGTGGTTAAAGACACTTGACACTTCTTAATAAGGTATGGCAGCCTAAGTTTGATCCCCCAGTACCCACATAAAGCCAGATGCAAGAGTGGTGAGTGCATCTGGAGTTTAGTTGTGGCGGCAAGAGGCCCTAGTGTTCCTCTTTCTTTCTTTCTTTGTTCTTTATCTGTCTCCTTCATGAAAAATAAACATTGTTTAAAACTAATTACAGTCTATATTTCAAATGGAACAACAACCTAATAAGAAGAGGCTTTATAAATGGGAAATGCACATTGTGTAAAAATTACTCAGGCTGTAGAATAAAGAATGAAGTGAAGAGGAATAAGAGTAAAAGCTGAAAAGATAGTCAAAAGATAGGTAAGGTAATAGAACTCAGAGGCTATGAAATGGTAGCTGGAATGGGTAAATATGGTAGAGATGGAAGACTAGAGACATATACAGAGGTATATTTTAGAAATGTTCTCTGTAAGACTTGATATTTGATGGGAGAAAAATACCAAGGGCAAAGGAGTGAGAAGAAAGAAGTATGACCCTGAGGCCTTTGGCTTAGAAACTCCATAGGTGGTGGGGAAAGAGATTGGGTAGTGGGTTTTAAACTTCAGCTGAAGGCTTGTTAGTAAGGTTCTTAGAAATAGGGTATCTTTGGTTTTTCTTGCTATAACTGAAGACCATAGACTGGGCAAATTATAAAGAACAGAAGTATGTTAAACTCATTGCTCTGGGTGCTAGAGTTGACACTAATACCTGCCAAGAATCTGACAAGGGTTTTACTGCTAGGTCACGACAGGGCAGAGGGTATCACATGTCAAGACAGGGAAAGTAAGCCATAGAGAGTTGCTTATAACACAGGCACACCCAAGATAACTCACTAATCCATAAATTCATTCACTAGAATAAAGCCTTAGAATAGTGACTTAGGACTAAGTCACTTCACCTCCAAATATTAATAACCTGTGTCTTTGAGGGTTAAGTTTCCAATGCATGAATTCAACAGCCAAATACACAAACTGCAGTGGGTACCAGTAGTGAGTAATTAGATAGATAAATCTGGAGCTCAGAGTTTTCTAGGCTAGAAATAGAAACCTGAGTCATTATTGTATAGAGTGTATAGTCAAGGGACTTTCAACAGGAGCCCTCAGGAAGAAGTCTGTGAGAAGAACTGGGGACCCCAAAGGAAAGGAAACAACAAGAAAGACAGAAGAGAATAGACTTTATGATGGCACTGCACCTGTGAGCTTCTGTGAGAAGGAGCTATGTTGAAGGTCAGTGATGGACAAAGTTGAACTTATTGGCAGTATTAGGATCAAACCCATGGCTTCACCCATGACAGAAAATCAATCTACCCCTATACCATGTGGCCGGGCCACACGGCTGGTATGTGTGTGTGTGTGTGTGTGTGTGTGTGTGTGTGTTTACATTTGCATACCTAAGGTGTATACATGTGTTAGTAGATGTGTACACTCCCAGGGGGAGACCAGAGAAGCATATTAGACAGGCTCTTCTGTCACTCTTCTGCCTTATTTCCATGAGACAGTCTTAACCTGGAGCTGTTGTCTTTTAGTCATATTGGCTGTCCATCAAGTTCTAGTCACTCTTGTGCCCCTGCCCTGCTCAGAGCTGGGATGATAAGTATACATGGCCATGTCCAACATGTTTGTGGGTCTAGGGACCGAAGTCGGGTCTCTGTGCTCACACAGGTCAGTGCACTTACCCACTGAGCCACTGCTTCCGTCAGTGAGTCTTAAATTCCCATATTACTTCAAGCTTATGTCCAAACACATCAAGATACATAGATGTCTATGCGAAAATCTCCATCTGGATAAAACCTTGATATGCTGAACAACTTCCCAAGAAGATCACACTCCACCCTATCCTTGCCTGGCTCTATAATGCCTCTTCCAGGAAGGAAGTCTAGAACAATGGAGTCAGGCACTGTCTCCCCCACCTGGGCACTGCCCTGAGGGCCATGGAGCGGTGACAGAAATAGCCACATAGATAATCAGATCTCTACAGTTCCAGAACTGAAGAGAACACTGGGTGTTGATTAAAATTTCATACTTCCATCACAGATTTTTTTTTTTTTGCCCTTTCTCTTTTTATTTCTGTTTCAACATAACAGACACTCAGTTCTTACTGTGATTGTGCATGTGTTTTGGGTTCAGGCTTCTATATAGTTCTGGATCTAGCTGGAGCTCAAGAGGAAATCCCCTAACAGCTGAGGCCTAGACAAGGCTTCCACCCCTGCTCTACCATCCCCGGCCTCCATGTGGTTACCCCACCTCCCCAACCTGCCTTTTGTGCCCTTTCTGCCCCCTCCTCGGCCGGCTGCCATCCTGTGCCAGCACTGGTTCTCATTTCTTTCTCTCTGTTTGTCCTCACTTGCCTCCCGAGTGAAATACATGCAAGTCTAAACATGTGTGCACAGTGGAAATTACTTTTCTATCTGTCCATTTCCTCCCTTATCTGTTTCCTCAAAGGGGAGCTGTCAACTAGAGAGGCTGGCTTTCAAGAAGAAGACAAATAAGTGCCCATTCTCCCTCCTCGCTCACAATGACAAGTGAAGCCTTTCTTGTCTCTCCCATACCAGGAAGGCTTAGGGTCAACTTTCCCTTGTTCTACAAATTGGACTTGAACAGGGGTAAGGTTCAATTTGACCTCCACAGAGAAACTCTGTGCCAGGTTGAGAATGATATCTCAGGGCAAGGGCTCCACCCTGAAGAGATCAGAATGGCTTCCTCGCCTCCCTCCAACAGGGGTGCAGGACCGGATACAGGTGGACACTTAAAGAAGAGCAAGGTATGTGGTAAACAGACTTCCCCCTTGGTCCCACAGTAATTGTGACAGGTGACCCAATTTCATGTCAAATGACTTGGCAGCCATTCACCCTTGTCAATAGAATGTGGCATGAAAAGCCTAAATTCCATACAGAGTGAGGCCTGGCACTGTGCTGAAGTACAACATTGCCTTGAGGGCCCGGTCCAACTGTACCACCTCCTCCCACTTCCCAGTCTGATACGAGGGGAAGTGCAGACAAACCTGGCCAACATTCTCATGCAATTCTATCCCTTTCCATAAAGAACGATGTCTCAGGCAAGAAGTTCCATGATGCACATTGAATGCAGATGTCTGGACTAGAGGCTGAGAGTTCAAATTGTTTCTCCCAAAAGGAAGGCTTACAGAGGCAGGGAGTGTTCCCCAAGGGGCCCACTCCATGGTGGTATGTTGGAGAGTGAGGTGGAATTGCTTGGACACAAGCTCTAAAGGAAGAAAATTTAAAGAATGAACACTCAGGTACCATTTGCAGAAGTCATAAGGGCCTTCCTTGACAGTTAGGATGCCTCCAGCAAACACAAGAAGCCTGACCTTTCTCTTTAAACCAGAGCTTCTAGAATGAAAACAGCCTGCCTGCTCTGTTACCCTCAGATGAGAGCAATTATCAGTCTGAAGGAATCCCCCAGCTTCACTTCTGCTCAGTGTTGCCTGTCTGCTACCATCACTCCTCCACTGGAGTTGCAGTCCACAGTCCACAAGGGGAGCTACAGCAAACCTGTCCTCTCTTGCCCTGACATCTGCTGGTGAGCCAGGCACAGGAGATAGGCAGGAAAAGGCAAGGATAGGGGATGGCAGTAAACAGGCTCCTTTGATACCCATAGCTCAGTTCTGAGCAATCATGAATTCTTCAGTATGGAAGATCAAAGGTGAGAAATGCTAAATGACACCTGACCAGTCTCTATGTGTCTCAAACCCTTAGGACTTTCATCAAAAAGACAGCCTTATGGGCTGGAAGAGATGGCTTAGTGGTTAAAGTGCATGCCTGCCAAGCTTAAGGACCCAGGTCCAATTCTCCAGGTCCCACATAAGCCAGATCCACAAGGGGGCGTATGCATCTGGAGTTCATTTGCAGTGGCTGGAGGCCCTGGTGAACCCATTCTCACTCTGTCTCTTTCCTCTCTCTCTCTCTCTCTCTCTCTCTCTCTCTCTCTCTCTTTCTCTCTCTGTCTCTAATAAAAAAAAAAAAGAAGAAAGACAGCCTTACTTTAGCATTCTCTCTTATGGGAAGAACGGGTCATAAGTGAAGTGGATAGGAAGGTGCAGCAGTCAGGTGCTGTTCTCCCCTAGAAAAAAAAACTCATTACAGTGTCCTCACATGCATGCCTCATAAAAAGTCAGTTTTCATGCAAAAAATCAAAATGTAACACATAGGCATGTGAAACAATTTCTAAATTCCCCCTAAAGCTCTGATAATGACACTTGTTTTGAGATAATAATAGCACAATAATAAAAAGCACAGACTCTGAAAGCAAACTGCCTTGGCTTTTCAACAATAAAAAGGGAATGCAATTATCCAATTCCAAGTGTGGTTGGGAAGACTGTAGTGGTTACCTTCTTGTCACTGGGACAAAGCACCCAATCAAAAGCCACTGATGAGAGGAAAGGGTTTATTTCAGCTTGCAGCCTCAAGAGGAAGTTTCATCATAGCATGGCAGAGCAGAAGCTGGGCATCATATCTTGTCAAATCAGCTGGGAGATAGCATCAAGAATGAGCTTGTGCACTGGGGAGATGGCTTAGCAGTTAAAGGCACTTGCTTGCAAACCCTGACTGCCTGGGGTCAATTCCCCAGTAACCATGTAAAGCCAGTTGACAGAGTGGCACATGAATCTGGAATTTGCAGCAGCAACATGCTCTGGCACTCCAATTCATTCTCATATTTTCTCTCTCTCTCTCTCTTTTTCTGCCTTCCTCCTTCCCACCCTCCTTCCCCTCTTTCATTACAAATAAATATATATAAATACTTTTATAAAGAGTGGGCTGGAGTAATTGCTTAGTGGTTAAAACACTTGCCTGCAAAGCCAAAGGGTCCATGTTTGATTCTGCAGGACACATGTAAAGCCAGATATACAAGGTGGTGCATGGGTCTGGAGTTCATTTGCAGTGGCGAGAGGTCCTGGAACACCCATTCTCTCTCTCTCTCACTCTCTCTCTCTCCTCTCTCTCTCTCTCCCTTTTCCTCTCTCTTTCAAATAAATAAATTAAGTTAAATATTTTTTAAATGAATTAAAAACAAATGAGCATGCTAGTGAACACCCAGGAGGCCTGGTTTAATAAACCTCAAGGTCCACCTCCAGTGGCATATCTGCCAAAGGCTCCATCAGCTAGAGATTGAGTATGAGGTGTAACCTCAAACACATGAAGCTACACAGGACATATCTCACATCTACACTATCATAGAAACTGAGTGGGCTTATACCTAGTGAGTGCTTAGTATGTCATATATGGAAGTGACAGCCATTATTCCTCACATTAGTTATTTTGTCATGCAGCATATCCCCAAAGATAGAAGCAAGAAGCCCGTTGCCTGGTTTTAAGTTCCTTTACAGATTCAAACTCTACTTAGAGGCTTTTGAATCTTGCTCTAGCACCAGCACCAAGCCTGGACAAAGGCTCATGAGGGTTCTCTTGGAATTCCTTATTCCCTCATTCATTCCTCAGCTAAGGACCCCACAGTTACTTTCATGCACTAAATTGAGCCTTATGTATGTTCAACAAATGATCATTGATTTTTGCTATTATGACTTCAATAAGGCCCTTTTGTGGCTTCATCTAATACCAAACCTGGGGTGGTCAGTTTGGCTAATGATATTAAAGACACCATGATGGAAGGTCCAGCTGGCTTCCCACTTGAGAATTATGTTCTGAGAGCACAGACTCATCCCTAATGACCTCTAAACATCTCATAAATGTACCTCACTGGTCACCAGAAGGCCTGGTGCAGAGGACAGAGAAGTAACAAGAGCTGACAGATCCACCCCACCCCATGAACTCCTGTTCTGTCATTTATTAACTGAGCAAATATTTTGTCTAATTAATTTATTTATTTGCAAGCAGAGAGATAAAGAGATAGAGAAGAGAGACACACAGAGAGAATGGGTTTCCAGGGCCTCTAGTCACTGCAAATCAACTCCAGACACATGTGCCACTTTATGCATCTGGCTTTATGTGTGTACTAGGGAATCGAACCCAGGTTGTTAGGCTTTGTAGGCAGGTGCCTTAACTATTGAACAATCTCTCCTCTTCAGCCCAACTCAGCAAATATTTTCTAAGCGTTTCATCTTGTGTCAGATACTGCTGTGAGCAGTAACTATTTGCAACAGTGCACAAAGCAAGAGCCCTGTCCTCATGAGGCTTACATGCACATGGGATTGGCTCCTAGGTAAAATAAAAGGGTAAAATTCACATTGATATAGATGGTGGAGGGGTTCTGGAATGAAAAAACGAACAAACAAAACCAGACACCCAGGAAGAAGGAGGTTCTATTTAAAAAGACAGTGGTCACAAAAGAGTTACTGAGTAAAAGACCTGTGCAGGGGAAACAGTGAGCCTACTCTGATGGCTAAGGCAGAACAAGCCAGCAATACAGATGGTGCAGGGCTCTACAACCCAGTCAATCCTCATGAGTCCTTTGCTGTAACAAGGCCATGGTGACTGAAACAGATGAAAGAAATGGGAGAAGATGGAAGAGCAGATATTGTGGAGTCCTGTGAACAATTGCAAGAGCTCTGGTTTTTATTCAGTGGGAAGAGCTACCACCAGAGAGTTCAAGGCACAAGAGTGGCATGGTTTGATTTACCCTCATCAAGATCCTCAGGGCAGTCTGAAGTAAAGGGAAGTACATATCAAGAAAACACTGCATCAACTCGAGTGACAGATAGTGGTGGCTTGAACCACTGGAGGTCAGTTTCTAGATAAATATTGAATGTAGGACCCATAGGAATTCCTGATAGATGTGATGTGAAGTGTAAGACAAAAAGAGAAGACCATTGTCATTTCAAGACTAAATAGCTACGGTGTCTAGAAGAGATGTTATAGAAAGGGACAGAGATGAAGAGGCTCTGGATGTCACAACTGCAAACAAAACGAGGGCCAGGGGGAAGAGGATGATGAAAGGAAGTATGAGAAGGTGTACGGTTGAAAAGACAGTGCTGTGAGCACTTAGGATCTTGCTCAGCACATATGGGGCCCTCAGTGGATGTTTGGTGAATTAAACAGAGTACAGTTACTTTTATAAAAAAAAAAAGGCAAGCTTTAAAACAATCAGCTTGAGGGAGGGTGTAATTTTTACAGCACACAAAAAGATCCAAGACCAAGCCAATTCAGACTCTCTCTCCACATCGGCATCTCTCTATCTACAGTATGTGCAGCTAGCTCATAGGATGGCAAATTAGTCTCTGGCCCACACTGATCCTAGAGTATGTTATTATCCAGATAACTTCCTATGAAGTGCATCAGTGCTAAATTCCCAGAAGAAATAGCACCCAGAAAAAAAAAATCCCTTGAGTTCTCAGGTCCTTAGCAACAGGCTTTGCAGCAATCCGAACACACTGCAATAGTTGCTTTCAGATATCAATCACTGGTCCTCCTTTCTATCCCTGCCTTCTCTCCAAGGGCCAACAGCCAATCCCATGACTCTAATCAGCACAGTATCCGCAATTGTCTACCTGGGGTCTTAACTCAGTTCCAGCCTCATAGAGATCCCTCCTTTTACCCATTATGACATCTTTAACTTGGATACCTACTAGATGTCAGTGAGCATCTCCTACCTGACTTCACTCCAATGAACTTTCCCAGCACCCTGTCCCATTTCTCAGTGCCCCCTCAGTAAATGACACATCATTACCTCCTTCCATCTAACCTTCTATCACTTAGCAAGTCCTACCATCTCTACATTCTACAGAGATCCTATGTATTGCTACTCAACTCCTCCACCCGCACACCCATCCTAGACCGCATTACCATTGTCTGCTGCATACATCTTCTTGTAGCCCCCTGTGGTCAGTTCTCCATATGGCAGATAATGTGATTTTTCAACATATATCATATTTTGTAAGCATATGTCTTTAAACATCTCCTCCACCCCAACATATATCATATTTTATAACCCCTCTTCTCAGAGACTTCCTGCCACACTCAAAAGTCCAAACTCTTAATCACAGTCTACAAAGCCCAGCTTGATATCGCACTCTCCTTCCCTGACCTTTCTGGTCTCTTGGAGTGATTCAGCCTCATTGCCCTTATAACTTGTCCCCTGAGCCAGCCAAGCAATCACTCTGGGTTCCTGTACTTGCTGGCCCTCCACTGAAAATGCCCTTACCCAGGACTTCCCATTGCATATAGATTTCTTTTCAGCATCACCTTCTTTCTAGGCCATCACATCTGAACCTTAATAGTCTATTGCTTCCTTTGCTTTCTTAGTTTTTTATGTGATGTATTAATATCAAATATTACTTATTTTTAAGTTGGTTAACAGCTCTCCCCACTCAAGAATATGAGTGCCGGGAGAACAGGAATTTTGGTTGTTCATCGCTGTATCTTTAGCTCCTAGAATGCTGCTGAGCCATGAGAGGGGCACAACAACTATTTCCCAAGTTAAAAAATATGTAACTGAAAAGTACAAACAAATATGACATTTAACATAAGGTTTTCATCCTCACCAATCACAAGAAAGCTCCTTGATGATGACTTGATCCTATGTCACTCACTAGTTTATTATTTCATCCATCTAGTAATTGACTAGATGGTCACTGAGCATCTACCATGTGCTAGACAACATAAGTGTTTCTGTGAACAGTCACAAAATAATAGACATCCTACTGCAACGGAATTTACAGTATAGTTAACAGCAGAAATGTAATGAGCACAAAGGCAAAAGGCGCTAATGCTTGAAGGAAAATACAGAGGTATGATAAGGAATTGCACCAAGGGCACTCAGTTTAGATTGAGAATCAAGAGAGGGCTAAAGAAGTAGCAATTAAGCTGACACTTGAAGGATTAGTAGAGTTATTTTTACAAATTGATGGGAGGGATGGTGTTATTACAGGCAGGAAGTGGGGGTAACCTAGAAGGTTAAAGGTCATGGCAGTGGCAGAAGCAGGGGAAAGAGATATGGGTCATGAAGTAAGAGGGAAGAGCAGGCCAGGGACAGGTTGTTTAGGCTCCCTGAGCCACAGTAAAAGATCACAAGAAATAAGGAAAAGATGTTAACTGAAGCTCTGGCAAGAGCAACATATTCCATGTCTTCTCTCAAATAATCCTTTGCTCACTATTGAACTGACTTCACCTGTAAACATCACAGAGGATCCAGGTCCCATGGAGGCTGCAAGTGCCTCTGAGACACAGGTAAGTCTCAAAAAATAGATAGGTTGCCACTATTGTAGAGAATATGTAAACTCTTTCAAATTAGAACAAGAATTGAATTAACCAAGACAAGAAAGAGAGATGATTAGGGCCCTAGGATATTCCTTCTTTCCAGGAAGGGGGGAAGCAGTATGGAAGAGAGATTCTGCCCTACCTTCAGTTCTGTCTACCCCACACCTACTTACCATTCCTGCATGTCCTCCTCCCCCCCTCTTGGACACCCAGGCCCATACCCCAAATCACAGCTCTCCCTCAGGACATAGGTGCCACTAACTCATCCCCCCAGCTTGTATCAAAGTTATAAACTTGCTTTCCCTATTACTATCTTCATTCTCTCTATTTTATCTTGCTCTGTGCTATGAGTTACATACACTACTTCTAATCCTCAAGGAAGACCCTTTATCAAATCTGTACAAAAGAAAATTGATTTGAGTCAACCAAGAGTATCTCAAAATGACAAAGAGCCTACAAGGAATTTGAACATACACACACACACACACACACACACACACACACACAGAGGCATGAACAGGAGGCAGAAACTTTTCCTTGGAGGAAAGACCTCCTGAAAGTTTATTTGGATAGAATGATGATATACTCTAAGGACAATCTTCTTCCTTCATCTTCCCTTTGTTGGACTGTGTGAGGTCAGTGCAGGTAGTGGTGTGACTATGACAAGTAGGAAATTAAGTGGGGAGCCTCCCCTCCAAAAAGAGAAAATCATTGCAGATTCTTTTCAGTGAGCAAGGCTAGGGTATGCCTTGTGTTTCTGAGTTTGTTTGGTTTGGCTTGTATACATTTCAGATAAGGAATAGACATAGGAAATTATTTCCCAAGACCAGGAGCTACAGCCAGAGAGTCTTCAGGACTCTTTGGGGGATCCATGTCTACAGGTCACAGTACACCTGTGTTCTACACTCCTAAAGGGAGGAAAACATACTACATTATGTGAATTCCTTGCCTTACTCTTCCATCTTCCTCTCCCCTCACTGCCTACTTTTCCACTTGCTAAATGCACCCAAGATTCCAGCTCAAACAACTTACTTTATAGCTTCATTAGCTCTAAATGGAAGTTGTAAAGACATAAATAAATAACCTGAATACAAAACATAGGCCTGTACTTCTCTCTCCTGCCACATACTGGCACATGCACAGACCAAACAGTGACAGTTATGGTCTGTGGCAAATATCAGGCATGCTCACAGTTACAGCTGTGGGGAGAAGTGAGGATGTTAGGCTAGGGGCATGTCCTCTGGTGGACCTAGGTCCTATACAATATATCTAGACTTCTGGCTCTACAGGCAGTAGAATTTGAGGTGCCAGGAGCCATAGATCTATACCTCATGGTGACCTAGTTAGCCATTGGTGCCTCTGTACTGTTTTGTCAGCAACTTAGTCCTGTGGCATGCTCCCTATTGGCTGTCATATCACTTCTGGGCCACCTACCCAGGAAGAAGAACCTGTCACTAAGAGAAGAGAGCGGGAGCAAGAGGCCTGACTGGAAACACTGGGAGAATGGGAAAATGCAACAGCCTAAATAACTCTGCTGGCTCATGTTTGGAGGCCGTGTGCTGCTAGGAACTTAGCCATGTGCATATAAGTGGCGTAGCCTCTCAGGTGTATGCATGTATGTCTGCTGCCTTTTGGATCCTGCCTTTGCTCCCCATATTGTCAAAGTAGCTAGTGGCTCTCATTAAGTAGCATCTGAGAGGGATGTCCTCCAAGGCAAGGGAGACATATAATGATCATTCAGATTGGATGGAGTCCCCCGAGAAAGGACTTGAGCTCCACAATCCCTTTTGTCTCTGCTTCACCTAGAAGTCTGCTCATTTTATAAAACTATTCTGGCAAGGGCTTTGTTTTGCATCATGAAGGAAGAGTTGCAAAAAGGTCATGATAGAATAAGGTTCGTGCACAAAGAGAATGATCTTGGTAATATTTTGAATATGTTTTTAATCGTGTTCCCCCAGGGGCTCTATTGACCATATCTGTCAAAACATGTTGAAAGATGATATGGGAAGAATCCACATTGTAAATCTCAATAATAGAGATCCACCTAACATGAATTTTCATAACCTTAAGGCATTTTCATAATACCTTAAATTTATCAAGCTTCATCCTGGTGCATAAAGAACTCTTACATGTGCATTCTTATTTAATTCTTACAGACAGTGTGAACAAAGTACTGAATTTGTGTTCCAAATTAACAGGCAAGGAAATGAGATCCAGAGGCCAAGTGACTAGCCTAAAGCCATTGCAGGGACAAGAGTGGATAAGAAACAGAAATGTGGGCTCAGAACCAGGTGTACTGAGTGTAATACAAGACCTAATACTACCTTATTCCTTAGCAAATCCACTATAGCAGCCTAATTGGCTTCAAGTCTACTTATTTAGACATATAAGTGACTATTAATTCCTCTTAAAATTAGCATTAAAATCTTCAATGTCATTAGAAAGGAAAGGAAAACTCAAACATCAAGCTGCTAATGGCAATATTATTCAGTCATAACTGCTGTATTTATATCAATATAATTACCTTACTAGATTATGTTGATCTATCATAAGGAGAATACCTATGTTAGCAAGGATTTAATTTTAGTTTCCAAAGATTATAGAATTGTCACAAAACAAAAACAAAAGAATTCGGGCTTTCCATGAGGTTAGCTTTATATTGTGCCAAGACAGAGCATCAACATGTAAAACTTTTAAATTCAATCTCAAGTTGAATGGATGCAATTTTTTGAAATACATATGGTGCCATTCTTGTCTTGGTATTGCAGACTGGGACAGAGCTCACCCCAGGTTCATCCCAGCCAACTCCAGGAGCATTACTGAGGGTAGATGGGGGTTTGTCTCAACAACCTGCAGATTATGAGAAGTCCTGAAGCATCCTGGAATCTGGAAGCAGCTTCAACATCAGCATTTCCCCAATTATTCAGAGGTTATGCAAGTTGGCAAGCTTTTGTCAGAGCTCTAAAAATATATTCAAAAACCATTTTGCACCAGATATGTGTGTTTTTCAAAATGTAGATAATATAAACAACCACATTTCTAACAAAAGCACAAGGCAAAAGATCACTCAGTACACAGAAGAGACTTAGAGCAAGCAGATGCTAAGGAACTGAAAATGTGATGGGGGAATTTGTCTTCCATGCCCCTGAGCAACCAGACACCCTTCCTGAATAAGGGAAAAAAATATGTTCACTCAGCAAAATTGAGTTTCTAAATGCACAGCTCATGTAAGCAAAAAATCATACACAGAGCATTATTCATACATTGAGATGAATGTATTTTCAAAAGCACATTCATATGGTTTATCTCATGGAATTGCTGTAAGACTCCTTTGAGGTAGGACCTGCAGGCATATCACTCCATATTACTGATTAAAGTCTATGCACATCTGTTTGATCATCTATTCAATACCTAAAGGAGAGGCTGAGAATTTGGCCTGCGATTGTGAGTTCATGGCAGGAGGGTAGCCAGAAGCTGTCCCCACCCTCAGTGCAAGCACCATGTCCCAAGCTGATTTGAACACAAGTTAAAACATAGAACTTGCAAAAAGTGCAAATATATATGTACGAGTATGTGTGTGTGTGTGTGTGTGTGTGTGCAAAAGAGTGGGGAAGGAGGGAGAGGAAGGATGAAGATAGGAAGGAGAAGGAGAGGAAGAGAAGGACAGAGACACAGAGGGAGGGAGCGATCTTAGAGATCTTCCATTTACAGGCTGCTTCTTCCTCCTGCTCCAAAGGCCTCCTTGCTTGCCTAGCTAGAAGTCTGTTTAGGAGCATTTCAGAGGCAGGTTCCAAGCCAAGGAGGCCAACTGTTTCACAGAAATAAGCTGCTAATTACACTCAAACCCTCAGTAAACAATGAAACCAATTACCTTTTCCCTGGCCTTCTTATTTTTTCTTCTTCTACTAACCACAGAAGTGAGAGCACTGAGCTGGTAAGACTTCCGTGGGGTGGAAACTGCCCAAATACTAACAGGTCCCTTCTGGCAGAGCTCATCCACCTGAAGACAGCCATGCTGTGTGTCCTGGAAGTCTGGGCCACTGGGGAGCCAGAGCGTCACTGATGGGTTCACAGAACTACTTTAAAATGGATCCAGCAATGGATATTTACCACTTGTCTATGTCCAGGTTCATGTCATTGATGCTGGGAGGCAAAACAACATTAAGATAGAGAAAAGGGACATGAGACCCAAATAAAACAGGGGAAATTAGGTATCAGCTATGGGCCAGTGACATTTAGGTCTGAGGGAGAGAGCTCAGAGGAAAGGTCTTCCTTCTGGAGAATGCTCTGTGGGAGGAGGCGCACCAGGATTTTGTAAGGAATAGTGACCCCGATGACGCAAAGAGAAGGGACTCAAGGCTAGCAAAGATGCAAAGAGTAGGTGCGTGGTGGCTTGACTGAAAGATGGGAACAGTCTGTGAGGATCAGGAAATTCATACACAAGGATGTTTTGCTTATCTACTTTTGATGATGGTTTAAAAAAGTACTTCATAATATTTTACACCATGGTGCTATGTGCCAGGGAGGTGCAAAAGACTTCATCCATATTATCTCACTTAATTATCATTACAACTTTATGGGTTATCATAATAATTCTCACTTCACTGATAAGGAAACAAAAGCACAGTGCTAAAAACACGGCCCAAGTCACACAGATTGTAAAGGTGGCAGCAGGACCCTTAACACTGTTATTCCACCTTGAGTACCAGAAATGTTTATTTTTTTTTTAATTTTTTTTTTTTATTTGAGAGCGACAGACACAGAGAGAAAGACAGGTAGAGGGAGAGAGAGAGAATGGGTGCGCCAGGGCTTCCAGCCTCTGCAAACGAACTCCAGATGCGTGCGCCCCCTTGTGCATCTGGCTAACGTGGGACCTGGGGAACCGAGCCTCGAACCGGGGTCCTTAGGCTTCACAGGCAAGCGCTTAACCGCTAAGCCATCTCTCCAGCCCAGAAATGTTTATTTTTTAAACAAGATCATTATCATAATTTCAATACATAAAACTTATTAGAGAAGACATCTTTGGGCATCAGTGTATGTTATACATTTCACAATGTGTATTCATAATGTAAAATATTTATTTAATGTTGAAAAGCTGAGGTTGTTTCTGGGAAGATAAAAATTTGAAGCAAGGTGATATATGATGGTGACAGTCTTGAGTCAGCTTTGGCATTCGGTTGGTTTCTTTATTTTATTTTAGTTTTGTAGTATTGAGAAAATCTTGAATCATCCAGAAAAGTAATGGTGTATGCACTCATATTACTTGATGTAGGCAAACAAGCTTGGGCCAGAATTTTTTTAGAAAGATTACCCAGCACTGAATGAACACTTTCTAATCAATAGCACAGCTACCCAAAGTTCAAATAAATGCAGAGATGGCAGAGAAAGCTTTGGTCCAACGTCTGCACGGAAACAAATTAAGCCAGCTCACCAGACATCACCACCAAATATGAGAATGTGGTCTCTAATACATTGACTACACACAGCTCTTTCCACCCCCCTCAGTTTTGTGTTTATTTAATTCTATATTATCTGTCTTCATGGTTGAAGGTTTTAGAACTCAGAATACATGAAGACATAACATGTAGAATGGAACAGCCTTTCCTCCCTAAAATAATTATATGAAATTGTTGATGCATCTTATAATCAATAACACCTTGGGTTCAAGAAAATGTAGTCATTAAAAGACAAAAGTCAGGGCTGGAGATATGGCTTAGCGGTTAAGCGCTTGCCTGTGAAGCCTAAGGACCCCGGTTCGAGGCTCGGTTCCCCAGGTCCCACGTTAGCCAGATGCACAAGGGGGTGCACGCGTCTGGAGTTCGTTTGCAGAGGCTGGAAGCCCTGGCGCACCCATTCTCTCTCTCTCCCTCTACCTGTCTTCTCTCTGTGTCTGTCTCTCTCAAATAAATAAATTTAAAAAAAAAAAAAGACAAAAGTCAAAATACATTATATACATGCAGGGAAATATCCTAATGAAATTTCTTACTTTGTATGATTAATATATGCTAAAAATAATTTGAAATTTTATAGGTATCACCAATGACCACCCATGGATCTCAGCAGGTAAGGGCCAATCCAAGGCAAGGGCTAATGGTCTAGGGACAGATGAATGTGAGAGGAAGAGGAGCAGCGAGAGGAGGCACTCCAGAGGATGGCAATGCAAGTGGTCCTCTCTGACCATCAGAGGCTGCTAAGTTGGGTCAGGACCACTCCTGAGTGAGGAAGACTTCACCCTCATTGAAGGAAGGAAGGGTCATGTCTCAGTCTGCCTGTACCAAATAGACAGGACTCAGGTGTGGTTGAAGGAGCAGAAAGTCAGAAGGCGTCACAGCTCCCCTGAGGCCAGGTTTATCACTACAGCTTCTTTATTTTCCCTCCACTATCGCGATTGCCCAGAACATCAGGCATACCCCAGAGCAGATGTACCTGTGCGAGAAGAGGCTCCAGCCATCCCCTCCCTTTGGAAGGCCTGGAGTGGTATCAAAAGCATGAGCGAAGGACATCAGGAGTATAAGGTGGAACTGCGGCCCTGGGAAAAGGCTGATGTCTAATTGCAATCTGGGAACTGTGAGGAGCCTAAAATAGGTAATTTCCACATATTGCCTTTAAGAGATGAGAAATAGGGAGTCAAGGAGACAGTAGTTGACAGAAAATACTCCTAGCTCTTTTCCATACCACCACCACCCTTTCAGTCAGTTTCTGAGTCATGTACCTTAAAAACAAGAACAAATATAAAACAGCACCTCAGTGCTCACCATTTAAATTATGTCCCCGATTCAATGTCGGAAGCCCTGCCATCTTTGTCCAACACCCTGTCCCCACACGTGCAATTCACTATCATTGGCTGCCTTTGTCCTTTGACCCCCCCCCCATAACTATGCTAAGTCTACACAGGCTCCCCAGAAGCTTCCTTTATGTTTAATCACGCCCCTTGGTCCTCTCTGTGAGCTCTTGTTATTTACCTCCCAGCTATGTAAGGCATTTCATTGGTCCTGTGGTTACAAGAATATACATACAGCCCTTCACATGATTTGCCATCCCTTCTAGACTCAAGTTGATAAATTAACTACTTCCTAGCGCCTGCTGTGTGTCAATCACTTTGTGTTAAACAGTGAATAAAGCATAACCTCATGGAAATCCATCTGGTAGGAGACACAGACCAGAGGCGAAGCATACCTTTTTCTTCAGTATTCTCCCACTTGGCTGGTCATCTCCACTTCCTGGTACCAGGCAATTATAGCCACGTGGACTAGCGGTCCTCACACTCCAGTGCAGGGCCTCCAAAGCCTGAGGAAGCTTGTTAGAAATAGATTCTTTCATTCTACCTTCTCAGATGATGTTGCATTAGACTGGGGCAGGATCCAGGAACATGCAATTATAGCCACCCCTCCCTAGATGATTCTAACATGCAGCTCAGTAGGAGGGACCCTGAAGACATTGCTCAATATCTTTTTCCAGTGAAATAATTAACTGAAGAGAAATTGAGACCTCTTGGCTTTCCCAGTGGACCAAGAACTATCACTATGCCATCCCTGTCTGGCTGAGATGCTATAAGCATTTGGGCTCCAGAGGAATCTAGTGAAAGGTACTTGGAACAGCTGTTGAGTCACTGAACACCACCTCCAGTTAATTTCTGTCCCTGAGGCCAGGGGAACAGAACACCTAAGGTCTAGTATTGCCTCAGAACAGAGAGATCATAGCCTACAGCTGTGCACCACATCAGGTGCAGGAAGCATGGATTAGAAATTAAACTGTGTATTAGAGTGAGCTAAAAGCAAGCAAAGGAACCCCAAGCCAACCTAATGGTCCTCTGCAGACAAAAGACTGGGAGTTCAGCCCTGGTGCATGGTGTGAAGTTCGGGCACTGGATCAGGAGGCAAGCAATGCATTTGGAACGCGTCCCAAACCATGATGGCATCGCAGGTTCCACAAATGATTAAGAAACCAAAGTGGATATGCAAAGAGTAAAAGGTGGAGACAGCAATGGATGTGAATATAAGGAGTGTGAGGAAGAAAGAAAACTCAAGTGTCTTTCCAAGGAGGAAGCCAGGGAGAAAAGTGCTGCAAAGTGGTGGCATGGCCAGCCTTCCAGAGAGCACCCATATAATTAACCCGGAAAGCAGAAAGCTTTGTATTGTTTACAAAGAGTTAAAATCAGGTTGGGAAGAGGGCGTAGTGGGCAAAATGACAAGTATGAAGGTTTGAGTTTGATCCTTAAGATCCATGTTTGGTTTGGTTTTGCTTTTTTATTTTTTTGTTTTTGTTTTTCAAGGTAGGGTCTCACACTAGTCTAGGCTGACCTGGAATTCATTATGTAGTCTCAGGGTGGCCTCGAACTCACAGTGAACCTGCCACCTCTGTCTCCCCAGTGTTGGGACTAAAGGTGTGCACCACCACCCCTGGCAGAGAGAGTAGAGAGGATGGGCACACCAGGACCTTTAGCCACTGCAACGAACTCCAGATGCATACACCACTTTGTGCATCTGGCTTTATGTGTATACTGGGAATCAAACCCAGGTCATTAGGCTTTGCAGGGAAGTGCCTCAACCACTGAGCCATCTCGCCAGCCCTGCTTTGTTTTTTTAAAATATTTGTTATTTATTTTTATTTATTTGAGAGAGAGACAGAGGCAGAGAAAGAGAGAGGGAGAGAGAGAGAGATTGAGAATGGGTGTGCCAAGGCCTCCAGCCACTGCAAACGATCTCCAGATGCATGGGCCCCCTTATGCATCTGGCTTACATGGGTCCTGGACAGTCACACTCTTTAGTGCTGGGAAAGTGGAGAGAGTTGAGTCCCTGGTGCTCACTGGATAGCTAGTTTCCCCTACATGGTGATCCCCAGGCCAGTGAGAGATCCTGTCTCATAAAAAGTAGATGGTGCCTGAGGCAAGGTTATCCTCTGGCCTTCACACCTACCATGCACACATGCACTTGCGCACATCAAGACACAAATACACACACATGCACACACAACAGTACTATGATCAGAAGAAAAACATATGATGCTAGTGAGGAAGATGGCTGGGTCTGAGGGTTTTCGCTCCCTAAATGTTGTCCAAGAAAATGGTTGGAATTGAGCTGAAGCAGGACCAGGTACCCTAGTGTTGGGAACAGGAGCCTCAAAAGATATGTGACTGCTTAGTTGAGGTCACAGCCTGTTTGCGCATGCATACCACACCATTCCTTCGACTTGGTTCAGGGAAAGTGCCTAGTTACAAATTATAACACTTGGTTTCAAAACCCATTTGCTGCTTCTGCGCAATGGGACAGGTTTTTTTCACCTTTCTTCACAGATTGCATTTGTCTAACAGATTTGAACTGCATTTCAAAATGGGTCATTTTATTCTCCTCTTTGTTCCCAGTCTCTGTCCCTACCTCTTTTCTCCTTAATCAGCCCAAATTCCATTCTCAGGCTACAGGCACACTCTTGGCCCTCTCTTATTACCCAGCGCAGTAGTTTGAATCCATGTCCCCCAATAGACTCAGGTGTCATTAAAATTGAGTTTGCAGCTTCTGCCCCTAGTAAGCAGACTACTGCAAAGGGGTGTGTGGGGGGGGGACACTGGTCACTGGGGGAGGATCTGAATTCCAGCCTAAGGTATGCAGAGTGAGCTCTGCCTGGGTTCCCTGCTGTTTGGCTGTTAGTTTTTTGTTTTGTTTTGTTTTGTTGTTGTTGTTATTGTTGTGGGGGGGTGCTCTTGCTTGTGGTGCTGGTGATTGTTTTTCTTTTCTGCTTGGATTTGGATCTGTGAAAGGGAGCAAGCTTCTTTCACCATTATGGAACTTTCCCTGGATCTATAAGCCTGAAATAAATCCCATAAACTGTGTCTGGTTTAGAGGTTCGTCCCAACAATGTGGAGCTGACATCCAGTAAAACTGCTCTGGAAAAAAAAAAAAAAAAATCTCTCTACTTAAGCAACTTGGATCTCTCTTGGTTTTCATCACCACTGAATCCAAAGGGGTCTACAATGCTGTCCAGAAATCTAACGCTCTTTTCCTACTCAATGTGCTGAGGGAACACACTTCTAGGAAACTTTCATACTTTTTCCTCAAATTTCCAACATTTTCCTCTTCCTGGCCTCAGCTAATGACCTCACTATTTAATTGAGACAATAGAAGCAACTGGAAGGAAACGAGTATATTTCTAATGCCACAATTACTGACATACCAGCTTCTACAGCCATTTATTCTGCCTACCCTCCTCTGCTGTGGAAAAACGAACAGAGCTCCAGACCTTTGCCTGTGGTCCAGAAGCCACTGTGCCACACACACACACATACACACACACATACACCTGCTTGAGAGATAGATATCGTCACCAATTTTCCTCTCTCTCCTTCATCAGCAGTGATTTTTATCTTGAATGGGTCATTCCTATCAGCATATAAGTGATATCCTTCCATCTTCTCTATTTCTCTATTTTCTGTCTTTTTTTTTTTTTTAAATAAGACACTACAAAAATCTGTTCTTTCCACTCCACTCAAACTGATCCTGGCATACGATGGTTAACTCTCAGCCCTTGCCATATTTGACTCATTAGCAGCATTTGACATAAATAAGCACAGAAGTTTTTGAAAAGATTAAATATGAATGCAAATTTAAAGAGAACCCGTAATTAAAACTTACATAAAGCTAATTCCAAGAAATTATTAGCAAGGTGCTACAGGACAAACTTTATTGATTCAGAAGAAAAATCCTCTCTCGGGGAACTGACTTTGCACATCCTTTCCCTCCCCCCTCCTTGAAGCATCTCTGCCACTGACCACAGGACACCTCACTCTCCCACAGCTCCATCTCAGCCTTTTGTGCTGATAGCTCTGTGACTCCCTCGCACCTTGCTATTGGAATGCAGCCCTGGAATCTCCTCTCTTCCTGGATCTATATTTATTTCTTTGGTGGCCTCTTCCAGTCTCACAACTTTACAGCCCATACACTGAAATCTCCCCAATGCACATCTCCAGACTAGATTTCTGCCCTGAGCCCATTTATTCAACTCCATGTTCTTACTACCACATTAAATAAGCATGGCAGATTTAAGAAGTTCAATTCTTAATCTTCTTAACTCACTTTTCAAACTACAATCTCCCCTAGTTTAATGAATGGCGACTCTTGATTGCTTGCTTCCACTCTTACATCTGGCCAAGGAGAGCATCCCGTGAGCTCAACCTTAACCAAACACCCTCCGCTACCTGCTGTTCACCTCTACTACAACCTCCCTGGTCCAGGCCCCAGGCCCCACCAGGCTGCTGAAGATTACTGCACTAACCTCCTTCCTACCTCGCCTTCCTGCCTTTAGAGTCTGTTCTCCACAAGTCAGCTGTAGTGAACTTCAAAGGTAACTAGGCCTAGACCATCTCACCACCCTCCTCCAAATTCTCCAATTGTTTCCCATCTCACTCAGAGTAAAAGCCAGTTTTTACAATGCTCACCTGGTCATGTTATTTTACTGCCTGTTCCATGTCCTCCCAACCTCATTCTCTGTTTTTTCCTGTCATTCACCGCATTCCAGCATTCTGTGTCTATGATCTTAAGCATGCACCTGGTACATACCCATCTCAGAATTAGGATCTTTGCTCTGCTGTCCTCATCATGTGGGACACTCTTGCCATGATAATCCACTTGGCTCCCTCCCTCATTTCCTTCTAGTCTTTGCTCAGATGTTATCCTCTCAGAAAAGAGGAGCCCACTTCACCCTTTCCCACTTAATTTCTCCATAGCATCAATCACCACCTGATACCTGTTCCATGTTTTTGTACCTTATCCTCCATGCGTGTTCTTACTAAATTGGAAACTCATGAAGACACGGGCTTTCCTATGTTTTGTTCTCTACTATATATCCAGCATCTAGAACAGTATTTGGCACATAATAGACACTTATTACATATTTGATAAATGGATAATAAGTTCTTGCATGAACCTGTAATTATTTATGCATGTAAGGGTAGGAGAGAAGAGGCTTTACTGTGAGCCTGAAAACAATTTCTCTCTCAACCTCCTATCTTCCCTTCTATTTTTTTGTCCTGAGGTAGGGTCTCACTCTAGCTCAGGCTGACTATCTTCCCTTCTTGAAGAGCCTGGGAAACAAGGTGCACTTCCAAGCACTTGGAGTAATGATGAGGGAGACATCACAGCTCCTTAGGAAGCACCCACACCTCACCTCTATGCTTTCATGGCAAAGGAAGCAGATTATGCAAGGATGCATTTAGCCATCCCTCTTTGGATCAGAGAAATCATGGGAATCAGATTCCAAGTGTCATCTGCATGACTGAGGCAGACACAGGAATAGGGACATCTAGATGCCTGATGCAGATGTGGAGGCCGAAAGCCTATTTCAGAGCACAGCTGATACTAGATACAGGTGTCTACATATGTCAGCCCCAAGGTCAACCAGTGCACCTCATCATTCCAGCTCCATGAGATGATCACAGGTTCCTGCCACTTATTGTCCAATGAGCTTTGAGTATATTCTGCTAGAACCAGAGCAAGTGGAGGAGGTGACAAGGGAGAACTGAAGCAAAGACAAGTAGACATGTTTCCTAATCTCCCAGACCTCAGAACCCATAGCCTCCTGTGTCAATACAACAGCAGAAGGGAATGGCAGGTTTTCATCAACCCTCGGATATAGTGTGATCTTTCAGCTTACAAGTGTATTAATACACCCAAGCAAAATCTCCATAAGGCACACAGTGAATAGATATCAACAAATATTAACTATGGGCAGCTGGGAGAGGGTAACCTGAAGGAGAGCCACAGGTACAGTTACTATGGACATCCGGAGAGTGAGGAGGGAGACCTTTGGAAAGCATCCAGACTGTAAGTTGCCCCTTTTTGCTAAAAGCTGCCAACATCTTCAAAGACCACTGCCACCCCAGCGACTCAGAGCATCCTAGTTGGATGTGACATATATGCAGGCAAACCACAAAGCCAGACAAACAGAACAGCTCCAGGGATTTCTGCATCTGCGTATGGATCAACAGCGAGTGAGAAGAGAAGTAACTCCATTTACAGAAACCCAAATGAAGACAACACTGATCTTTCACATAGATGAAGTACAGAAAGGATCTAAGAACCTCTACAACCAGATGTCAGTCCTGACGTAGGGAAGCAGTGGACAGAATCAGCAAAGTATAATGACAAGGAGGAAAGAAGCACAGACCAAATCAAGAAAAAAGTCAATGATCTTGGTCACATCCAGTCCCAATGAAGAGGATTAGAAGTTAATACCCAGCCCCAGTGACATTTGCTGAGCGAGCATCCCTGATCAGACAGGGAACATAATGTGTTAGAAAAGGAACACCTATCAGGTTTAGGAGAAATAAAATCAATTAAGTTAGTAAGTGCAAAGGAGAGCCTGAGAGTTGAGGAGACCTCTGGGACGGACAACTCAAACAGGTAGAGGCAGCCAGCAGAACTGCACTGCGTTGTATTTTCTCCACCACAGGAGAGAGGAGAGCCAAGAATACAGATGGAGTGTGACCAAGCAGAGTTGAAATTTTGTTTGGAGACTAAATTGAGCCTGGGCTGCACAGCCTTGACAATCAGATGGGCCCCTCCCTTCCAATAAAGCACTCTAATGAGAAAGGCTGAAGAAAAATGAAGCTAATAGTAGTCAGTGGCAGAGTAACACAAGGACTGGGCTGCCAAAAAGGGACGTGGGCTGAGACAAGTGTTTACATGATATATAAAAAGGTTAAACTGAGCCTGTATGCTTGAGAGCCCTTCTCATTGGTCTAACTAGAGTCATTTGGTACTTGCATATTTATTGCCATTATTCAACAGAAGGGACAATGGACTTAGAAATGGAGGCTGCCTTTTTTTAGTTCTCTATATGAGGAAATACATCAGCTGGGTGTTTTAGACCATCACATAATGAGGAGTTGTAGAAAGTGAAATTAATAATTATATCTGAGTTTTAATGGTGGTGGTGATTTTTCTATCTGAAATTACGCATGTATGTATATATGCGTATGTATGTGTGTGTGTGTGTGTTCGTAGTTAATTCCATGGTGTGTAGTCTAAGTTAAGAATAAATGAGAAAACCCTCTGGTATTATTGACATGTACTACCAGAATATTAAATTTTTCAGCCAAGATGTAGGCACTTTTTGTCTCCCATTTTGAATGGGCATAAGCACATTGAAAGGAATGGTGGGTACATTCATTGACTGTTATTTCCTTACTCTCCCCAATCTCCTGTTTTCAAGATGAATAGATAAGTTTGGGCATTTAAAAGGCTTCATGAGGTGAAGCCACCATAAATACTCCTATGCCGAGAAGTCTGCAGGGTCTGCCTCCTTGAGCCCACCCCTGCAATGGCAGGTGGCTTAAGTTATGAGGTGTGCCCAGATCTTCTGATGAAACCCTGCCTGGGCCATGGTTCCTACCCAGGCCCTGACCAACTGGAGTCCAGCTTTTTCTGTCCTCTCCTTCCTATACAACCAGACTTTGTCTGTGTCCACTCACTGAAAACTGGTGCCCCTTTCATTCATATTTTTCTTATTCAAGGTGCAGCTGTCCACCTAACTGTGACTGTCACCCCTGACCATGATCTCTGGCTCCATGGTCTGCCCCTGACTCCAGTGCTTTGGTTACTGATGTTCTTTTACAGTGCATATGGGTTCTTTCTGTCCATAAGTAACAAGGTCCTTTTGGGGAACCAACCCTACCCACTCAACCAGTTCCCCTACTGCCTGAATCCAGGTAACAGGAGTCTTCAGTAAACTGAAGTTCAACGACTAACAGGCTGGACTTCAGATAGGGTATGAATCTGTGACCCTAGAGGCCAAGGCAACAAAAAGTTTCAGAGGATCTGGACTTGACCTATGTCCCCCTCCCCCTCTGCTTACTTCATGGAGCTAAACTACAGAGAACAGCAAGAACACTGTCATTTTGTGTGACATCTAGCGCTACAGCTGACACAACTGGAGACAGGCAGGAATGTGAAGAGATCACCAAGACAGCAGGGATCAGGGCACTCTTTCCTTCCTCTGTTTTCCTAGCACCTGGCACAGTGCTTGATACATAATGTCTGTCCAGCAAAGGAACGTGACAAGTGTGAGGCATGACTGAACTAGTGCAATGCCGAGGAGTGCTTCTGCTCCACAGCTGCAGGTTTCCGTGTCACCTGAGCTTCAGTCGGAGGCTCAGCAGATCACGCCCAGATCCTCAAAGGCAACACTTCTCCTTCGAGCCTTTCAATGCACTTATCACATCACTGAGGTGAGTCTTCACATATAACCGAAGTTCATCACTCCCAGGCCCCGCAAGTGACACCTGCCACTGCGGGGCCAGTGCTGTGATTTCTTGAGGCGCCTGGCTAATCTGAGCAACATGGCCTCCAAACAACCTCCACATCTCCACTGAGGAGTGGCTGCACTCACCTACCACGCCTCCTGTTGTCAGCAGCTCCGTGTTACCGCGATGAACATCCAACCAGACACACTTTACGGGAGTAGGAGATTTACTTCAGGCTTATAGATCCAGAGGAAGTTCCACCAATGGCAGAAGAAGCTGCATACTTCCAACTGGAGAGAAGCAACCGCAGCAAGCCAGCACCAACAAGCAGCAAGCATGGAGCACCCGAGCTCAAACTGCTCTCCATACCTTTGGGCTGGACTTCAGATCCACCCCTGTGACACTTTAGGGCTGGACTCCCGGGTCCACCCTCCAGTGACACCTCCTCCAGCCAAATGGCCAGAGACCTAAAGTAAAAGTTTAATTTAAAAAACATATCTGAGTGCATGGGGCCATATATTTACATTATGTCATTCAAGCTACCACACTTCCCTTTCCTCTTTCTTACTACCTTTCATTGCAGGTGAGAATTCTAGAGTGTCCTCCAGGAATTTCTGGGCTCGGCTTGCTAAGCACTGGTTGGTTCTTGATAACTCTGTTGCTATCCTTTTGGAGCTTTAGCGTAACAGTACAGGAATCTTCTGCAAAGCTTGACAGTTCCGCCTTGCTCATCCTCTAGGGGAATGGACCCAGGTTAGTTCATGCATCTCTTGGTGTCTGCAAAGGACTGGTGCCAGGACCCTTGTGGACACCAAACTCTTGGGTTTCTCAGTCCCTTATCTTATTTCTATATATCTTATTTGCATATACCTCTATCCAACCTCCCATATACTTTAAATCACCTATCACTCAGTATACCTCATACAATGTAAATGGTATAGAAACAGCTGCTATCCTGTAAAGGGGAGGTAATAATGACAAGAACAAAGCAGTCTATGTATGTTTAATGTAAGTACAACCCTCATGGGCCTAGTTTCATATCAACAGCAACCTAAACAGTGTTTAGAATAGTTTCTGTGTTTAGTTGGTTGCATCCATAGATATGGAACCAGTGGATGAAGACAGCTGACTGCAATGGTCACTTAGTGAGCACCCACATGTACAGGCCTCATGCAGTTCCTTGCTCTCTGGGCGTCACATCTAGTTGAATCTTTCCTAAGACATAGCATTTACTTTCCCTTATCCTTTTAAAGGATCCTTTGTATGCAAGGTGTATGCCATACCAAATAAGTTTTATACATGTGAATAAGATTAAAAAGATCAAGGAAAGAACCAAAGCAAACAAAAGGTGCAGCCAGGCTTGGTGGTGCACACCTTTAATCCCAGCACTCGGGAGGCAGAGATAGGAGGATTAACATGAGTTCAAGGCCACTCTGAGACTACATAATGAATTCCAGGTCAGCCTGAGCTAGAGTGAAACCCTACCTCAGAAAACCAAAAAATAAAAATAAAAAATAAAAAAGTGCTGTGAGACACAGCAAAGACAGGCTGTGTGAGAGAGGACGGTCATGCTAAGGGCACTTGCCTTGTGAGGCACTGTCTGCAGGCACAGAGGCTGCTATCCTCTGTAAGGACTTCCCAAATTCTTCTATTTGCCTACATTTCCCATGCATCAAACAACACACCTCTCCCACCCCTCATTTTTGAGCTTGGACACTGTGCCTAGAATGGCTTGTTAAAATCATACTCTGCAAAGCAGGAGACATGGTGGTACATACAGGAATCCCCACCAGTTCGGACAGGCGGCTGCACGGCTTTTTCTTGTATAACAACTCAGACACTTCCAAACACTTCTGAACCTGTCAATCACCAAGGACACCATGAAAAACAAAGCTCACCAACTATACAGCGTTACGCAAAATCAGATTCTCCAGGGCAGGGGCCTGGGAATGTGAATTTTTCATAGGCATCCCTAATGAGCCTCACAATTAGCTATGTTTCCTCTGGGCATGTAATGCAGTAGTTCTTGACAGTGGCTGCATATTAAAATCAGCTAGGAAGCTTTAAAAAATGTCAATGACAGGCCTTTGCCCCCAGATATTCCCACTTAATTGGTCTGGAGTGCAGCCCAGGCAGTATAATTTTTAGAGCTCCCAGCTGATTCTAATGGGCAGCTACATTTGAAAACCACTGTAACAGCTTTCCAACCTGATGGTGAGCCCTTTGGGGACTGTAACTGAGAACCTTACACCTATTAGTACACCTCACTGTACCCCACCATCAGCCATGTTGATCCAAAACTCTCTGTAACAAGGGGATCTAATTTAACCAGCTCATTCACCCATCCAACACACAATGCAATCTCCTAATTATAGTAAGAAGCTTGTGTACTTGCACTCAGAAAAGGTCCGACAAAGGAGAAATAATGAATTGCTAGGTTCAGCTAAATTCTCAAAGCCAAGTATACACAACCCCAAATATTCCCAACCTTTCCTGTCCACAGATGAATCAACCCAAACAACCTCAGAAGCCTCCCTTCAGGCCTTCTCCCCTCTCCTCCCCTGTCCCACCAGCTCTACTCACATTGTACAGCACAGTGGTCCACCCTTCCATGGTGATGCACTGGAAGACGGTCAGCACAGCAAAAAGGATGTTATCAAACTGTGTGATCCCATCATTGGGGCCGATCCAGTCCTTACACTCATAACCAGCTGGGCAGCCCTGCACACCACATGGATGAGGGGGATCAAAACCTTCGAGAATACCTGTAGACACATTTGGAAGGTAGAGGATAAACCATATGGTACTTAGCATGATCTGAAATGACCCCCAAGAAGCCACAAGCAAGCAAGTCAACTACTGTTGACAGAGGGTTGCCCATCTTGCCTAAGACCTTCCCTCTCCTTTTGGCCTCCTTATGCCTCTCAGATCACAGCCAGATGCAATTCAAGGTCTCCAATCACTTCTAAAAAGAGAACATTTCCTTCATGTTCTGCAGGCCTTGAGCTCTACCCTGGCCTATAGGACTACAGTAATTTACAGGGCTGCCTCACACTAAGGACATTGAGATAAAGGCATAATCTTACTGACCTGACTGTCCAATATCAGATAACAGGATGAGCCCTGAGTTCTTCCTGGGTTTCTTGTTATAGCTGCTTTAGTGAGTCTTAATTCCTTGTTTTCCTGGCACAAATTTCTGTTTTTTTTTTTAATTAAAGGTAAAAATTTTAAAATATTAAATACTGTTTTCATTATTTGGGATTTTTTTATCCTGAACTTTCTTCCTAGTGTATATCACTCAACTTGATAAGAGCAAAAAAGGCACAGAGATAAGTGAATTTGGAGTATATGTGTATCCCTCAACCTCCTAAGCACACTTGGCAAGGCAAACTCAGAGCTTCCCTAGTTCTTTCCCACCATGTGGGGGTCAAAACAACAGACCCAGGAAGAATATGAGACAGAGCACATCAGGAAACTCCACAGATGCAGCATGAACCACATCCGACTCTGGTCTCCTGGGCCCCACTGACCTACGGACAGAAGACACTGTTATGTAAAAAGTATTTATTCAGACCAATGATGTGCATTCTGGTAGCCTTCTATCATGAATGCAGTTGCTGAGAACATCTATGTGAACCCTTCCAACTACAAACTGAGAGGCTCTTTGATTTGTTATATCAGCTTCAAGTGGATCTTTAAGCTGCCTGCACTTCCAAAAGCCGCTGAGTAGGAAGTTTCTAATTCTAGAGTTAGGATAGAACACATTTTTTCCCACCAGGTTCCAAATGCCCTGAAATTACCCTCATGACCACAGAGAGGGAAGAAGAAGGTAGAAAGTAGAAGAGAAAAAAATCATGACCTTACCTGAATTGTTCATGAAGCACGCTCGGTGTAACTTCCCGCTATAGAACTCCAAACCAATGATTGCGAACATGAGGATGGCAAAGAAGAGCAGAAGGCCAATCTGCAGAAGAGGCACCATGGCCTTCATGATGGACTTCAACACAATCTGCAGGCCTGGGCAGAGGAAAGTGAACAATGGGCAGTGCCTCCTGATAGGGCAGGTCTGCACCCCCCTCTCCCAGGAGGAAGACACATCTCTGAGGGACAAGAATCATCAGCCCTAAGATGACAGATGCCATTCCAAAAGAGATGACACAAACAGGTGAAGCCCTGTCTCTATCACCTCTTCCTGATTTCTTTCTCTTCACCAGTCCCTAATTAGCTGCTTGTCTAGTGCCCTCTCCTACTTCCTCTGTGTGACTGTCTGATTTCTCTTACAGGCTAAGTTTATTACAAGCTGGGCTCCTTAGAGGAAATCAGAGCCATCCCTGCTGGGACATAAATCCTACAGGAGCAGGAACAACCTTATCTTGTCAAGCACTTTCTCAGATCCACTGCGGGAGGATCACAGTTGATACCATTACTGTTCAGAAAATGCCAAAGCCTCTGACCCATACACTTCTAGGATTCTAGTCTAAGACAATGGTCAGAGATTTGAATAAGTTTTAAAAAATTGGAACAGCACTCTTTATAGTTGAGAAAAACCGGAAACAACCTGCTTTACTCTTTGCATTGTCCAGCCACATAAAATGTGTAAATGAATCGTGATATATATGAATTTTTTTAAGTCAGGAAAATAAAATGCTTATTTCAGCATATATAACTATATGGAGATACTGATTAAAAATATAGGGAAAAATCATTCACAATTGCATCAAAAAAAATAAAGTACCTTGGAATAAACCTAACCAAGGAAGTAAAGAATCTACACAATGAGAACTTTAAAACACTCAAGCGAGAAATTGCAGAAGACACTAGAAAGTGGAGAAACATCCCTTGTTCCTGGATTGGAAGAATCAATATCGTGAAAATGGCAATCTTACCTAAAGCAATCTACACATTTAATGCAATCCCTATCAAAATTCCAAAGGCTTTCTTCATGGAAATAGAAAAAACAATCCAAAAATTCATTTGGAATCATAAAAAACCTCGAATATCTAAAATAATACAGAGCAACAAAAAAGAGGCTGGTGGTATCACCATACCGGATTTTAACCTATACTACAGAGCCATAGTAACAAAAACAGCATGGTACTGGCACAAAAACAGACATGTAGATCAGTGGATGTAAGCCCAAGTAGCTATAGCCACCTGATATTCGATAAAAATGCCAAAAATACTCATTGGAGAAGAGACAGCCTCTTCAGCAAATGGTGTTTTGAAAACTGGATATATATCTGCAGAAGGATGAAAATAGATTCTTCTCTCTCGCCATGCACAAGAATTAAGTACAAATGGATTAAAGACCTTAACATCAGACCGGAAACTCTGAAACTGCTAGAGGAAAAAGTAGGGGAAACCCTTCAACATATTGGTCTTGGCAAAGACTTTCTGAATACAACCCCAATTGCTCAGGCAATAAAACCACAGATTAACCACTGGGACCTAATGAAATTACAAAGATTTTGCACCGCAAAGGACACAGTGAAAAAAGCAAAGAGGCAACCTACAGAATGGGAAAAAATCTTCGCCAGCTATATATCTGATAGAGGATTAATATCTAGGATATACAAAGAACTCAAAAAGTTAAATAATAAGGAATCAAACAAGCCAATCAAAAAATGGGCTATGGAGCTAAATAGAGAGTTCTCAAAGGAAGAAATACAAATGGCATATAAGCATATAAAAAAATGTTCTACGTCACTAGTCATCAGGGAAATGCAGATTAAAACTACATTGAGATTCCATCTCACTCCTGTCAGATTGGCCACCATCATGAAAACAAATGATCATAAATGTTGGCGGGGATGTGGAAAAAAAGGAACCCTTCTTCACTGCTGGTGGGAATGCAATCTGGTCCAGCCATTGTGGAAAACAATGTGGAGGTTCCTAAAACAGCTAGAGATTGATCTACCTTATGACCCAGCTATAGCACTCCTAGGCATATATCCAAAGGACTCATCTCATTTCCTTAGAAGTACGTGCTCAACCATGTTTATTGCTGCTCAATTTATAATAGCTGGGAAATGGAACCAGCCTAGATGTCCCTCAACAGATGAGTGGATAATGAAGATGTGGCACATTTATACAATGGAGTTCTACTCAGCGGTAAAGAAAAATGAAGTTATGAAATTTGCAGAAAAATGGATGGACCTGGAAAGTATTATACTAAGTGAGGTAACCCAGGCCCAGAAAGCCAAGCGCCACATGTTCTCTCTCATATGTGGATCCTAGCTACAGATGATTGGGCTTCTGCGTGAGAATGAAAATACTTAGTAGCAGTGGCCAGTAAGTTAAAAAGGAGACATAAAGGGTAGAGAAAGGAAGGGAGGAGGATACTTAATAGGTTGATATTGTATATATGTAATTACAATGATTGTAATGGGGAGGTAATATGATTGAGAATGGAATTTCAAATGGGAAAGTGTGGGGGTGGGGAGGGAGGGAATTACCATGGGATATATTTTATAATCATGGAAAATGTTAATAAAAATAAAAATAAAAATAAAATTTAAAAAATATATATAGGGAAAAATAGAAAATATATTTAAGATTAACAAAAAATTTTTTCAGAGTGATATAATAAGAGCGATGTCCATTTTCATTCTGTTGTTATTTTAACTGTCCAAGTTTTCTACAAAAATCTTCCCTTATCATTTAAATATAAGAGAAAGTTAATCTAAAGGTGCAATGTTATGCCAGTTACTTCATGTCCACTGTGTATTACCACTGGGCTTCTTTCCAGGAAGAACTCTTTCATGTTCACTCCACATTGCCTTAGACCCTAGATCCAACTGAGGACACATTAGCAAAGATACTAGCCAAGTAGAAAGAAGGAAGCAGATGCTCACTAGGTATTCCTGACACGAGCTTTAAGGGCCTCAGGACACGCACAGCCCGGAGAGTCCTCAGGTCCACGTGGGTATTGAAGTGGGTTCCTGCAGTGGCCAGGATGCTGTAGATGGAGACATAGAAGAGTCCAAGGTTACCACAGTCTTCCTATCCCTTCTGGTTCCTTGGGGAGGCTGGGCTGCAGCAGGCTCGGCCTGAAAGGCACACACAGCCAGTACCAGCTGTATGTGGGCGCACCTGAGCCAGAGTGAATCACCAATGGTGTCGAGTGGAATTAAATATAGCCATCTGTATTTCACTTTGCAAAGCAGGAAAACTTATCATCATACTGGAATCCTAGTCCCAAATCATGAGCAGAACACATGGTCCCATCCCATACCTCTTCCCAGTCCTGGCCCCTCACTCTCTCACTGCCCCTTGCTAAACTCCTTCCCTTCTTCCCAAAGTGTGACACTCACATTTTTCTTTATTTCAAAGTTTTCCAAGATTCCTCTGTCTTGTTTTCTTTAGGGGGTTCCTCTGGGTTAACTACAGCAAAGGAGCAACTTATTCCTCTCCACCTTGACACTTAGAACTGTTACTGAACATCCCAGTAACACTGATGCTTCTGATTGGGAGATAATGTTAGTGGTCATGACATGTCATTAATATTCTTATACTTGTCCCAAACCACTCTTTGGCCTAGATTTTTTTAAAATATTTATTTAATGGAGAAAGAGGGAGAGGGAGAGAGAGAATGGGCGCACCAGGGCCTCCAGCCATTGCAAATGAACTCCAGATGCATGTGACCCCTTGTGCACCTGGCTAACATGGGTCCTGGGGAATAAAACCTGGGTTCTTTGGTTTTGCAAGCAAATGCCTTAACTGCTAAGCCATATCTCCAGCCATGGATGTGGTTTTTTTTGTTGTTGGTTTTTTTTGCTTATACTTGCCTGTCTTTCCTGACAACCATATCCAGAAACCTATGTACATAAAAATAAAAAAAAATAATAATAATTCTATTAAAAGCTACTTGCACCAAGTGCCTTATCTTTGTGAAACAGTTTAGTGCACATAACCCCATGACAATGCAAGTACTCTAGGAAGACACATGTATTCATAAGTGACACAGCAGAGGAACAGGAATTAGAAGAACTAGGTTTAGGTCTTGGCTAACATTGAAGAACTGGGCTACCACTTCCAGATTGGGGCTACCATCCACAATGAGCTTTTGATCAGAGAAACCTACAAGGTTTTCCAAAACAATGACAGACTTCTGTCAGAGTACTTGATGACCCACCAAAGGCCAGTGGTAAGACCCTATTGCTGAAGACTCCATACGCAGCTGACACGTAAAACGGAATGGCATGGCTGGAAGCCAGGAGAGAGTCAGTCCCCAGACAGTCAGCATGTCTAGTGCCAGAAGGTGCTACATGGGCGACTGGGGGATATGACCAATATCTGTCCAAGCAACTCATTGTCTAACCTAATTAGCAACAAATAACCTGATGTGATGCCTACACAAGTGCAATAGTGGCACACAGCCATGGTGGGGAACCAACTGCTCTTGATTTGGCTAACTGATCTCATCAGTGGTACAAGACCCATAGCTGGAGCTGGGAAACAAGTCAGAACCATACCCAAACATAAGCCTAGTCTCCAATATCAAGCTACCATCAATCATGGGCTACAAGAGGGCCTACACCTATCAAATTCTCTATCAAAAAAGTAATTGTTATCTCAATTTCCCGGGTGGTAACTTACTCTCTGTTGGAGAATCTGCTTCTCTTTCTCAGATAGATACAGGTCCTAAGGAGAGAGCTGCCCCAACATACCTCAAAAGGGGCCTGACTGAAACTAAGGATAATTGGCGAAACAAGCAAGGGTGATGTTTTCCTGATAAACCAGATAACTACACGAAGGGGAAAGAGACCAACACAGAGAAAAATCAACTCCTACCAAATCAGAGAGCCAGAGCTTCAGAGGCCCCCCAACACCTCAGCACTGAAGCAGACCAAAAATAAACCCAACATGGCTCAGGGAAATTTTGCGGAAGAGGGGGCGGAAAGAATGTTAGAGTCACATGTTGGGTCATGATATGCAGAGACATTTATCATACCAATAACTGTGGGCTAACTCCACAATGCACAACCCATTTACATCAACAAGGAAGGTCCAATGGGAGGGGGTAGATCATGGATCAGCCTAAACAATGGTACCAAACTGCCTGCATTTGCTGAAAAGAAAACTAATAAATTAAATTAAAAAAAAAAAAAGAACTGGGCTACTTGATAAAATTCACTCAACCTTCAGAAGCCTCATTTCTCTTGTTTACAAAATAGGGGAGTGCCATAGCTTATAGAAAATGACACACTATTGAATATTAAGAGTTTTCCAGGGCAAAAATGGTGATGCATGTCTATAATCACAGAACTGAGAAGGCAGAGGCAAGAGAATTGCAAGTTTGAGGCCATCCTAGGCTACATAGTAAAACTCTGACTCAAAAAATAAAAGTGTTCTAGAAGCTATAGAGTGCATTTCAACATTGTTTCAGACCCAAAGATCAATAATATTAATTTAAAATTCACTAGCTTTTGTCTTTGTTCTGTGAGGTAACACATTTATCTCTTGTAACCTCTCCAGGATTATCAACTATACAGAAGCACTGAGAAGCACTGGGAAATGAGTCATTTAGAAGTTGGGTAGCAAGAATGGTTTGTATTAGTTACTTCTTTTTTGCTGTGACAAAATAACTGATAAAAAGCAACCCAGGGGGTGAATTTTGGCTGAATGGTATTTTGGCTTGTGGTTAGAGGTTATGATCCATCATGGTAGGGAAGGCATAGAGGCAGGAGCATGAAGCACAGCTGGTCACATTGCCCACACAATCAGGAAGTCTTGGGATCAATGCTCAGGCTCAGATTGCTTTCCCTTTTTTATTCAGCTCAAGATCCCAGGAGTGGTGCCACCCATAGTTAAGGGGGTCCTCCCAACCTCAATTCACTTAATAATAGCTCACGAGCAGGTCCAGAGGCTCATTCCCTTGCTAATTTTAGATCCTGTCAGGTTGATAATCAATGTCAACTATCCCTTGTCAACTTGACACTCAAACTTACTGATATTAAGACATAAGCTTCCAAGTTTCTATATTAATTACTTTACTCATTGCTGTGATCAAATATCTGACAGGAGGCAGCTGAAGGAAGGAAAGGGTTTATTCAGGCTCTTCTTGGACGTGGCCTCAGGAGCAGGAGGCCAGCTCGTCACACTGTATCCACAGCCAGGAAGCAGAGGATGAACTGGAATGAGGCTGGGCTACAAAACCTGTGTCCCAGTAAGGAACTCACTTCCTCCTACAAGGCTCCACCTCTGAAGGGTTCCACAACTTTTCCAAACACCATTATTAGCTGGGAACCAAGCATGGAAACACATGAGCCTACAGGGAACATTTTAAACCAAACCACAACACAGTTTCTTTCATTTAATTATTCTAGGTGAAACTCGCTGAAAAATTGTAAGTAAGGTGAAGACACCTAAGTGTGGTCAACATTTGAAATGCCTTCCATATTCAAAAGAGAACTGTGTGAAAGGTTAACGCTGTATGGCTCCAGGAGGCAGATGCAAGATCAATAGGTATCAAGAGACCTAAGACAACATAATCACAACAATGACTGAACACAGCACAGGCCACCAACCTCACAGGCTGTTTGATGAGACAGCACACTCCCAACATTAGCAGTATTCAAGAACAGGCTGACAGCTGAATGAGGAAATACAGAAATTACCCACACTGGGTATAGATGAATTAAATGGCTGGTAGAAGTTTCTTTCTATAACTCTACATTCATACAACCTCCAAATAAGAAACAGAAAGAAATCCTACTCCCATAAAGAACATCAGAAGCCAGGCATGCTTTCTGAGTCCTCTCCATCCTTTTGTACCCAAACTCCCAGACCATCATCTGAAAAGGAGGGTCTTAGGGGAACACAATCTCTGATGTTATTTATGACTCCAGCTTCTAAGGTTAAAGCAAGCCATTGGGAAGGAGGTGGACTGTCTTCTAAAAAGTAGGAAAAACTAAGGAGGAAAAGAACAAGAATAGTCATGGGAAATAGAACTGAAAAAGTAGGACAGAGATAGGCAAAAAGTCAAAAGGAGAGACATAAAGAGAAACTTCCAGGATAGGTAGAGAGAAAAAGAACCGAGGTACAATGGAGCGATTGTTCTGCCTCCTTCTCAAAGGCACGGCCCCAGCACCCAGACTCCTCTGCTGCCCAGGTGCGAGACTCTCCTTTCACTGTGTCTTACAAGCAATGTGCAGAATCCTCTGTTTCCTAGGATACCCAGATACTTACGAGATGCTCGTTTGCATCATACAAAGAGCTGCTGGAAATGAGATTTTCCTTTCCAGTTCCAAGTAGAGCTGTTCATGGAGGTAGAGGTAGAAAGAGGCATGAAAACACAAAGAAGACTCAAATATGCAGAGAAAAACATGACAGTGAGAAAGGAGAATGAGATGCTACGAAAATGAGGAGGAAAACTATGGAGAGGTGGACAAGAAAGGCAATAAATAAAGGCTGATGGAGAAGCAAATGTCAGGGAAACAGGAGAGGGAGGCCAAAGGAAAGAAAACTTGGTGCTTTCTACCTCAGATAAGCCACCATGTGATGTGCCCATACTCCCAACATGAAAAGTGTAGCCCTTAGCTGAGCCAACCTGCTCCCCAAATTCCCACCATGCAACTGAAGGACCTTGGAACCCATGGCCTTCAGCTTTCTTGGACTTCAGAATTTTCTTTTCTTTCTCAGGACAGGAAAGTTGTCGACTAGGCCTTTAGACCATATATACTAGCTGCTACTTATTTCCCTCCCACTGTCCAAATAGTCTGTGAGGGCAGTCAATATAATTTGGTTCCCCTGACCACCTTTTAGGAGCAAAGAACTAGGAAGCTTAAAAAACATGATACTTGAGCATAAAGACAATAAAGGGAAGGGCACTGTTTATTGTGCCACTTCTGCCTCTGTCCTCACCACACCCTAGAGGAATTTGGCATTGTTCTTTCTCTTCCTCTCTGTCTCTCTCTCCAGCTCTGAAATACCTTAAAGATGCTGTAATAGTCATCTTTGTGGCCTCCCAAACCTAGCCCAGTGTCTGGAAATTAAGAGGAGCTCAATAAATGTACTGATTAAATTGATGATTTTGTTAAAACAGAGATCCAAAGGATAGAAATACCACAGGCATCCTGGAACTTACTAAAGAGAAGATTAGGGCAGCAGAGCTGGTATGAGACATAGGTCTGTTTGAGCATCTGGGGGAGGGGGCAGTCCTGGGAGCCTATTCTCCAGCACTTAGAGTCTAATGAGGATTTTCTAATCTACTTCTAGGACTCCTGCTCCTAAGCTGATCCAGCAGGATAGGATGTACCCAGATCTCAGTAGGAATTCTAGAGAGTAGGAGAAAAGAACAGACGAAGACTTAAAAGTTAGAAACTTGCTTGCCAGCAAAACCTAAAGGCTGAAGTCTATATTGCTCAGCAAAGTTATTCCAAGGCATTATAATGCAGGAGGACCCTGGGAAAGTGAAAGATAAAAAAAAATTAGCCCCTGATACTCAGTCCTATAGAAACAATCACATAAAAGAAATGATTATAACATACTGAAGTAAAGGGGAAAAGCAAGATAGATTTTCTTATAGGTAGTCAGCCAGGGACAGAGGCCCAAGGAGATAACACATTGCCTGCCCTGGTAGGACTAAAACCTGCCTCTGGTACACTCTTATCCAAGATGGCTGCAAGTGACACTCCCCACAAGCAGCCTCCTGCTTCTCCCTCAGCTCAGTACAGGCATTGGGGCAGTGGGAGAATTAATTACCTTCTGGCTTGAGTCTTTCAGCTAGTCTTTCCCCCAAATCCTAATTCTCCCTACAATAAACTTCATAATTCATACTTTGCCATTCTTAGAATCTATCTTTCCACTTCTCTGTTAACTTGGATAAGAATCCAAAAGTTGGAGGCCATAGGCCTGGGATCTCCTGTTTCAGTATGGGATTTAATCCCTCCCTGGACCCCAAATCCTGCATCATAATTACAAAGAATCCTAACAGGGTGTTTCTAAAAAATGATAGGAAACATTATGGTGGTAAATAGAGGGCTTACTCTCTGTTAGTATTTTCAAATGATACCTCATTAAGTACTCAAAACATTCCTAATGAGACTGTGATCTGCATTTCATTTCTATACAGAAACCAGTCTCAGAAAAAGGTTAAATAGCTAAAAGAGTCAACTTCAGTTCATTCTGATGGGAAAGCCAGTCAGGCTCCTCCCCACTCTGTCATGATATTGAGTGATAGTTGCCCAGTACGGCTTAGTTCCACCATTCCCTGGTACAGTATATGGCCAAAATATCAGTATCACAATGCTCTGCCCACAACTGATGATTATAATCGGTTCTCTCTCTTTTAAGGCCACAAACCAAGTATGACAGACTTGCCACTGATTCCTCTCAGGACCGCTAGGGTCACACCCCCCCCCCTCTTTTTAGTAACAGATACAAATGATAGCAAGACTCCTTCAACAGCAGGGAATGGCTACTGCAGTACTTTCATAGACACATGGACACACACACACACCACAAAATCAGAGTGAGGCCATCAAGGATAACCTCTGAGTTAATAAAGGCCTAAGTTCTCTGTTGTTCCAAGAGCAGTATGTGTGGATGGTTCAGGAGCAGTGGCTGTATTTTCCATTTAGTTTATCCTCATAAGCACAAAGTCCTATACAGAGGTGTATTTCATTCCTACTTTCACCCATAGCAAAGGACAGATGACCAGGAGCACAGATAACATATGGCACACACAGTGCAGGTTTAGTAACCACATCCTGTTGGTTGTCACGGCTCAGGTCCTCCTCTAATGATTTTGCTTTCAGTTGTCAGCAGCTGAGCAGGTGAGTGGAGGCTGATCCAATCCTAATGACATGGCACACATCTTTCCAGTAATGGACCCCACTACAATGGCTTAGCAGAACAGAAGGTGACAGTGATGTCCTGGACAATTTGAACCTAATCTTCTCTCTCTGAGTCAGTCACCAAGGGATTCATCAACGCATTCCTTTGACCCTGAGTGTTTTAGCCTCCTTGCCAACCCAAGCCAACAATATCTTTTCATGGGCATGTTCTACTGTTCTCTGTCATGCCTGAAAATACCCTGAAGCACAGGGCTTAGGTTTATAATTACCATATAACATACTGGTTGCACACTTTAATTTTACTTTCAGATGAATAACTGAAATGATTTCAGTACAACTAGTCAACTAAATGATTTTAGTGCCAATTTTGTATAATGCATGGAATATTATTCATTGTTTATCTAAAACCTGAAACTCAGGAGCTAGGGAGCTAGCTCAGCATTTAAAGGCATTTGCTTACAAAACTTGCTGACCCAAGGTCAATTCCCCAGCCACCCACATAAAGATGGATAGGCATTCATGTTCAACAGCAAGAGACCCTGATGTACAGGTGTGCTACATGCAATTTTATATCTTCAAACAGAAGTCTGATTGTTAACAATTGCTAGTTGGATACTTTTAACCCAATTCAAAGGCAGCTCCACGATAGCAGGAACTGCTTTCCTATTTCCATTCACTGTGGCTTCTTCCCTAGCAATAGGTGACACTGGAACCCAAGAGGGTAATGGGAGCTAATACAGTCCCAATGAAGGAGACTGGCTATATTTGTTCATGGAGGACACATCCATTGGCTTGTGGCACCGGTAAAATCAGAAATCCAAACTGAGGACACTTGAACCATACAGACACTTGAGACATGCTGACTATATGCACACATTACAATGCAGTCCAAAATGGAATGGTGGTTTTCCTTATGAAACATAATGAAAGATCCAGGGATTAAGTAGAGCCCGATCAATGTAAATGGAAGATGTGGGAGGAAGGCTCAAGGTGAAGTGTGAGTAGGCAAGAGGAAGTGGAGGGAAGAACACCCTTAGTGCAGGCAGATGCGTGCACAGAAGGCTCAGTGGCAGACAAGAGAGTGATGTATTTGGAACACTGAAACGAGAGTGGTGTGGCTGGAACCTGGTGAGACAGGAAGAGTAGATAGTGAAGTGTTCGGAGACCTGAAAATGTTAGTAAGGAAAACTTTATAAGGTATGTTAGGGGCTGGATCAAGCTTATCCTTGGAGGCTTAAATATGGCAGTGGCACACTAGCTAGCCACAGTGTCACATTAAACTCCAAAGAATTTCCCTGTTTGAATGATTGGTGTCTCACCTTCACTCCAACTCCATCCACATCACTGTTGGCTTTGGTTTTGGTCTATCTAACTTAATTTCATCTTCCTGGAATTCATAGGCCCTCCAGAGGGCTCCTTTACTTGCCCCCTTTACAACTCTCTTCCCAGGCAGGACAGCTCTCTTGTGGTAAGCATGCTGCAAAGGGCTCCAGACTCCCTGCAGATGAACCTAGATGTATCTAAGCCAACCATTTATGATCTTGTATAGTGACTGGTTTAGGAATAAGCAGGTGATAGAACTCATGCCACTGAGTTTGATGGGAAATACACTGCAGGACTTCAATTGACCTATACTCTAAAACAAAGGTAAAAGCATATACAACAGTAATTTTCAGGCTTTTTTGACCAAAGATAAGTAGTAAATGTATTTCACAACACAAGTAAGATGATATATATCTGTGGCATATGTCTCATAACACAATGTTTAGTCTATATGCAACATGAATTTTTCTTAGCTCTGCCTCTGTTATGTGTTCAGTTGCTTGCAACCAAGTTCCTGATCCTCTAATCATGCTGACCCACAGTCATTCCATCCAACCAGCCAATGAGCACATTCCCTCTAAGGAGACACAAAGGTTAGAATGGACCAATCTGAATGGCTACTTGTAATATAGCACCATGCATCTTCTTGGTGTTTTCCCAAAATAATGAAACAGTTTGTCAGAAAAGGTTTTACTGCACTGTTCTAAAAATAGCAGATATAGACCTCTAGGAGGAAACCTCTTCCTTCTTCCTCTTTCAGGTACCTGAAGTGGAGTAATGGGCAGTCTGAATGATACACACACACACACACACACACACACACACACACACACACACACCTTAAAACCACTATAGAAGAGTATCCAGTATCTGTTTATGATTTAGTTTTGTTTGTTTGGGTTTTATTTCTATATATGCTTTTTATTTTAGTTTGGTAATTTGTTGCTTAGTAGTATGCATTAATTAACACTTATTGGTCTGAGTTAATTTATAACCAAATTATAACAAGGTCTTTCTTCTACTTTTTTCCTGTTCCACAGACAATAAATGACAGCCAAGAAGCCCTAGTATTTCTTGGGAAATGGGAAGGTAAAAAGGGTCCAAATGCCCTCTCTAGTAAGAATGATCTCTGCTATCTGCAGAAGGGAACAAGTATCTCTCCTTTAACAAAAGTAAAGAGATCACTCCTGGAATTTAAAATGGGGTTCCAAGTTACATTTCAGAGGAATCTCAGTGGGTGTTCCTAATATATGTCTTTCGATGAGAAGAAAAATCGTGGCATAAAACTTCTTCTTCTTGCTCAACAACTTCAACCACAACAATCAAACCACATCATAATAAGAAAAGGGTGCACTGACATTTGGGTACAAGTTATTACTGGTTGTGGGCAGCTAACCTTTGCAGGATAGGACATTTGGCAGCATCCCTGGCATCTAACCATTAGGTACCAATAGCAGCTCTCCTTCTACCTGTTGAGACAAAATGTCTTCAGACATTGTCAAATAACCTTTAGGGGTGAAAAACTCACTCCTCATGGAGAAGCACTGCTGTATAAGACCTCCAACAACCAATGTCTAATAGCTAACTAAAGGCTATGACATGTATTTTCAACTGGGCACCAATGCCCACATGGGGAGAAAATAACACACAACAACTCTCAAGCAGAAATGAGAGTTTACCTGGATGACCCCAACCACAAGTTTTAACTCTGAGGAAGCATCAGCCTTGATGAACATGTCCCATGTTTGTCAAACATCTCCTGGGTGGGGGACAATATGCTAGACCTCAAAGAAGAGTTTCCCTGAACATTTAAATAATGATAGATAATGAATTCAGAATGGTATAAATGATTTTATTTGTTAAATTTAAAATAACAGAAATAAGGGTCAGAGTCCTACTAATGGTCTTGTTATTTTTCTCCTTTCTGAAAAAGTTCCTGATTATTTACTGATTCAACAAGGGGAAAATGTCAAAAGATGGGGAGAAATCCTATTACTGTCATTCAGGTCCAGGCAAGGGTACCAAAAACAAAGAAGTTACCCCATTGTTTATAGCTATTATCCATATAGGTACCACTATCCCTATGGCATAAGTTTGGGAATTAAGGCTCACAGAGAGAAGATGCCCAGACTTAGGTAACTATGATGGTACATGGTCAAACTGAGACTCTACCCCAGAAATTTAGATTCCAAATCTGGAGTGTTTTTGATAGCTACAAAAGCTAATGGCTAGAAATACATCCCAAAGGCACATATATGTGAGGATTGCTCTCTAGGATGGCCACAGAGCTGCCTCTCTGTAGGGTTTTATGGTGGCCTGTGATTACAACATCATACGAACATTACCAGAACTGTGCTTCAGAGAGTTGGCAAAGCATGAGAATTGCTACAAGGGGAAATTCCACATTATAAGAATTCACTAATGCTAATACATGTTCTTTGGGTTGTTTTTTTAGTGGCAGTAAGGGATTTCTATTGATGTTCCATACACACATACTTTTTTCTTACCAGGTTTCCCTCAAGACAGGAATAAGCACTTTTGAGGTAACCAGTTAGGCACAAAGCAGAGCTTAACCAAAGAAGGGGGAAGCCAGGCTAATCATCCCCATGGAAGCCAAGCTCCCAAGTTGGCTTTACTGAAATGCACTAGTGAACTTCAGACAGATAGCAGGGACTGGATCTGCAGCCCATAAGGCCCATGCATTGTGGCTCCCTGCTACAGCAATGCCAATACCTTCTTTTCCATCCACACTCCATCTATGAAGATCTTCCTCAAACTAACACCAGATTGTCTACAGTAGGCTCAAGAACAGGAAGTCCTTTCCCTGGCATTGTTGGACTTGAGCGATAGTGCTCAGTTATCTCTTTTGAATCAGCTAAAGCCATAAAACAAAGCTTCAGGAGACTGTTTTCAACCATGTTGTTTATATCAAAGCCAGGCTCTTTGTGGTAAGAGAGAACAGAACTGGCCCTACAAGGTGACAAGGAATAAAAGCAGGAAGAAGTGCTATAGGAACTGAGTATGACAGTTCTTAAGGCCCAGCTAGTTTCTAATCTTTTTGCAACATTGTGTGAGGCATTTTCTTCCTGAAAAGCTTCAAACTGCTAGTCTGCCCAAGGTAAACTCCATCACTCATAATAACTGCTCACCTATTCTGTCCAGATAATACCACATGGAAAAGAAACGATACTCAAACTTAATATAACTTGGCCCAACCTAAAAGAGCTGAGGCATACATATAAGGTAAAGAGGGGGAAGTCCCAGAACCATGCTCTGACACAGAGCCAATATGCCAATAAGAGAATGCATAAGCTTTTCTCATAGTGTCATTTTAGCTTGATTGCTAAGCAGCTGAAAGGGTGCTCCAACTTCAATGTCCAAGAGACTGAAAGTTTACATTCATTCATAACCCTTGAAAGAGCTACCATTCTTTTCCCTCAGAACATCAACACCCATGAGTGGGAGGTGGGAAATAAGCATCGGATGGGGAGAAATTTCCATCATTTTCATTCAGGCATGCATCATTCATTCACCACACGTCTGTGATCCGGACAGGTACTACCATCTCCATTCCATATGCTCTCCGAGGAGTCCTTCAAAGTGCAGAGTAAAAATACACTAAGAAAAAAAGTTCTGGGCTGGAGAGATGGCTTAGCGGTTAAGCGCTTGCCTGTGAAGCCTAAGAACCCCGGTTCGAGGCTCGGTTCCCCAGGTCCCACGTTAGCCAGACGCACAAGGGGGCGCACACGTCTGGAGTTCGTTTGCAGAGGCTGGAAGCCCTGGCGCGCCCATTCTCTCTCTCTCTCCCTCTATCTGTCTTTCTCTCTGTGTCTGTCGCTCTCAAATAAATTAAAAAAAAAAAAAAAAGTTCTACATTCTTAGTATTGTGAGATACGCTGTTTTTATCCACTTTCTGGGAAATATTTGGTTTAAAAAATTTGTTTGAGTTTATAAAACCTTCTCAAATCAATGACTTTTCAACAAACCACAGATCCAATAATTTTAGGAAAAATTTATTTGTTCATTTTTCTACTTCCCTATTTCAGTCTATAATGCCTGAGAGGTTGATCTGCATGACAGGAATATGCCATTTTTCTTCTATTCTGACAAGTATTTAAAAAAACACCTACATTTTCCATACTTTCAGAGAACCAAGCCTACAATTACAGGTTTGATGAAGAGGCCGCCATAGAGTTGTTATAAAATACCAACTCTCTGTAAAGCCCCAAATGAACGAGGACTATTTTTCAGAGAAAACAAAATGCTTTTTACTTTTTAAGAGTCATTAAAACAAAATTCGTTCTAGTGCTTCTGAGTCATATCACATCCCATATCACACATTTGAAATATAATAAAAATGCCAGCAATTTTAATAATTAAAAAGAATTGTTCCTATATACAGGAACTGTTTGTTACCCAAGTCTATTTGATAGAGATATATAAGTGCCAACAAAGTGGCCTGTCACTGTGAACAAATAAAGTACTGAGCTGTTGGAGGGATTAAGAGGTTACACTTACAACTAAATGGCATGACCGTTCTGTCAGAGGACTTTAAAAAGAACACCTTATTCTACTCATATGGACAATGTAGAGCACTTACTCACTGTGGAGTCCAGACAAAGAAATTACTACCCCTCATAGAAGTATTGCCAGTGAGTGTTGGAATTTAACTTAATGGCAAAGAGCTTTCTCTTCCCCTCTGAAGTTATTTATACCTTGCCAGCTATGCAAATTAGCCATGGCCTCTGAGCATGAAAGAAACAAGGTTGAGCCCAAGTTAATATTTTATGAAAAAAGAACATAACATAAGTAGCCAACTCTGGCACTGAGCTGCAATACACTCTGTGGATGACCCTGTAGAGGTACAACCATGGCAAGTTTCTGTGCCAATCTAACATCAAAAAGACTATCCACAAAAAAAAAAGATAGATAGACTGATGATTATATATTTCAAAGTCTTATAACATAACCAAAGAAATTCAAATTAAAACCATATAATAGCCTGTGTTATCATATTGCCACCCTGGAAGGATAATCAACTGGTCCATGTTGGTAAACTATTGGACAACATGTACATAAATATATTTAAGATTTTTACTCTCTTTGGCCAGAAGTTTCAGAAAATTATTTTAAGTACATGTTCCAAAATGAGGGCAAGTTTTTAGGCAATGTTTTACAGACACAGTTGTTTACACACATAATTTTACTTATAAATATCTAAAATGTAGATACTTAAGCATTATCTATAGTAGTGAATGATCTACAACCACCTATAAGTAAATTATAAAACAACCTGATTAAAGTCAAAAGAAATGAGCAATTCCTTCATCAAAGCAAGATGTGGAGGACAAATGAGCACATACAACCTTTGAAAGCAGCATGGAAAAGCAAATTAGAACCATAATAGTGATTCCTGTACATCTATTCGAAGACTAAAACAAAGGCCAAACAAAACACTACCAAGTCTGGAAAGACTAAATCCCAAGAACGATATGGAAAACTGGAAATCACGCATTACTGCTGGGCATGCAAATGGCACCGCCAATTTGGAAAACAGTTGGGCTGTTCTGTATGGGATTATGTACACATTCACCATTTCATTTAGGTTCATTCCAGTGACATTCATAACTGCCCAAACTGAAAACAACCCAAATGTGCCTCAACTGGTGAATCCACCAATTTTTACACATCCATACAACTGAGCATGAGGCAGCAATAAAAAGGAGTGAACCGTTGATATATGCAAAAACTACGGGAGAGTCTCAGAAGCATTATGTTGTACTAAGAAGCCAGAGTGAGAAGGCTGTGTACTGACTTCATTTACATGACATTCTGGAAAGGTATGCCTATGAGGACAAATAAATTCATAGCTGCTAAGATGCTGGGATAAGAAAATGAATAGATTAGAACAGGGATTGAGGAGAGTTGATGGGGTGCTGGTAGAAATATTCTTTATATTGAATATGCTAATAGACAACCACATATATCTGTCAGAATATGCATAGGAGGGGAAATGATGGCATCAAAAAGAATAGGGACTGGTTGGAAAGAAGTAGGAGTTCACTGGAGGGGGAAAGTGGAGAGGGGACAAGGGAAGACGGTGGGAGGGGATCATGATCATGGTGTCTTAGGTATATGTATGGTAGTTACTAATAAAAAGTTAAAATAAGACCAATAAAAATGTGAACATTTTTATTGGTCTTATTTTAACTTTTTTTTTTATAAGAAACAAAAAAATACACAGTCGTGTTTCTTACAAAAAGATACATTTCATTGTATGCAAGTAGTACCACAGTAAACCAGACTTCCAAAAACTCCATCTTTACGTTTGGTACTAATTGTGATAAAATTTATAAAACATAAAATTTACATTTTGACCACTTTAGGGCAGTTCTAAACATTAAATACATTACACGGTTGCATAACCTTAATCAACAACCCTCCCAGAGAGCCTCCATCTTCCCGAACTGAAGCTCTGTCTCCATTACCACTAACTCTCCTCTCCTGCCAGTCCTGACAATCATACTCTATTTTCTATCTCTAAATTTGACAATTCTAAGTACCTAACATGAATGAGGTTATATAATATTTGCCATTTTCTGTCTCCTTTATTTCACTCATATTTTACTCAGCAAAATGTGTTCCAGATTCAACCATGTTGTGTCATGTGTCAGGATCGCCTTCCATGGTATGTACACAACATGTTTGCTCATTCATTTGGTTAGCTTCTGTCTTTTAGATTTTATGAATAGTGCTGCTATGAACATGGGTATGTAAAATCTGTTCAAATTCTTGCTTTTATTTCCTTTGGGCATTTGCCCAAAAGTAGAATTTCTAAATCTAATGGTAATTCTATGTTTATTACTTTGAGGAGCTGCCATGCCAGTTTCCCACAGAAAGTCCTTGATGCTTGGATAGTAGAAGAATGATTGATTGAGGTAATGTGCTCAGTGGAATATTATGTAGCCTTAAAGTATTATTGTTACAGAACATATGCATATATAGCCAGAGAGGGAAGAAGAGGCAGATAGAATGGGTGTGCCAGGGCCTGCAGCCACTGTAAATGAACTTCCAGATGCATGTCCCACCGGCTTACATGGGTCCTGGGGAATTGAACCTGGGTTGTTTGGCTTTGCAGGCCCTTACCACTAAGCCATCTCTGCAGCCCGAAACCAGTATACTCTTAACAAGAAAATATTCTATCTACACAGTGTGAGATGCATAAGAAATGAAAAGAAGGCTGGGAGGAAATATACCAAATGCTGACAATATTGCAGTGGTTTCAGGATAACTATGCAACATCCCTTCCAGCTACAATTTTTCCACAGTAATGCTTCCCATGGTTTTAGTTACTTACTTATACTCTGAAAGCATTAAATGGGAAAATACAGAAATAATCAACTTATAAGCTTTAAATTGCTTGTCATTCCAAGTAGCATAATGGAATCCCTAGCTAGCCCACTTTGTCCTAGCCAGGACACAGTACATCCCCTTTTCTGGTGCATCCACCTGCATACGCTCTCTGCCCATCAACCCCTTGGTGGTTGACTCCATGATCCAGTGGGTTACAGTGGAATTGCAGTGCGTGTGTTCCAAGGACACCTGTTTTACTTAATATCACTGCAAAGTACAAGGATGTGACTCTGTGAAAAATGGAACAAACCACATGGCAGCATTAAAGTATTCCTTTAAGTGAAAAGATGAAATCACAATAAGCTATTTTGAAGGAGAGGAAGATTGCATTCGCATGACTATTATACAGTATATATGGGTTTTTTTATTGCCATGATTGTCCTGCACTACTGCCCATCACAGTGCCTCGCTGTGTGTTAAATGCTAGCCTTATTACGTACACTGCACACTGGTCCCCGCTGCTCAGCACAGTTTCTGGATCTGGTGCCCACCTGTACCCTCTGCCACCTGCGCCTGCTCCATCTGGCTTTGGAGCACCCCACTATGAAAACAGTTCATGAAAGATCATCAGGGGTCTTGAGATCCCAAATCCTGTATGTTCTTGTTTGTGTTCATATTGTAATACTGGCCAAACATACCCAGTCCAAGCATATGAAATCCAGTCTTCTCTTAAAACATGAGATTGCTGAGGGTGGACGTGATGCTGCAAGGAGAAAAGCCACATCTGACCTCCCAGGTGTCAGTCAAAACGCAAGCACTCTGGAAGAACTGTTTAACATGGCCTTCGGGTTACATACATGAGATGTATATAGAACAGAGATGGATTTTGTGTTTAGACTTGAATCTTATCCCTAAGATGATATGTGATACCTACATCATCGTGTGTGTGTGTGTGTGTGTGTGTGTGTGTGTGTCTGCTATATACACCAAAATAAAAAATTCCAAGCCCAAAGCACATCTAATCCCAAGCACATCAGATAAAGGATAAAATTCCTATCTGAAGTCCTTTTTCCTTTCCTCTTTGTCCTTCCCTCTTCCTCCATTCCCCTTTAAATGCAGCTCTCCCTAAGGTTTCACAATTGCCCCTCTCCACTTCTACTTTCAATCCACACACTCCCTAAGGGGCTTCCCCTGAAACCAAGCTGCTTCACACTCTCCATAGCCCTTTTCTCCTCTCCTTTCATAATCAAATCCCTGCTGAGCATGTCTGCTCTCCCATAGCACCCTATAGAGCTTTCAGCCAGCAGGTACCCAGTACAGTCCCTCCTTCACCTTGCAAAGTGGTTCCTCCTCCTTTGTCTCTCCTCTCCCTCTTCCTCCAGTTTAGGACAGGATCTTTTACTACATTGCTACAGTTGGCCTTGAACTTGCTAATAGTAGGCCATGCTCTCAGACTTTCTGTTCTCCTCCTGCCTGGGGTGGGGGCAGGGATATAACTCAATGGTAAATTCCTCATCCTGTGCAAGCCCGGCTTTGATCTCCAGCACTAATACATAGATAGTGTCAGTCACATTCTGGCTTGAGCTCTCTAGCTTCTCACCATACTTGCAATAGCATCTTACATATGTCTGTGGCTCTCTGGGTCCCCAAGGACGGGGCAGACCTGACTTAGTAGTATTCTGTAGGGAAAGTACTTGGGTCACAGATACCTTTGGACCAGAGGGAGTATCTGAACAAAGCTATGCTTAGGAAGGTCACTGACTGAAGATGTTTGAGAGGATGGACAGCTAGGAGAGATGCCAGCAAAGGGAGCAAGTATGAAGTTCTGCCGCCATCCTGACGCAGGAAAGAAAGGCACTGAACTGGGAGGCAATCTCTAGAGTGAAAGGAGGTCCACTGACTCCATCTTTCCACAATACTTAGCATGCAGGCAGGATGTGCCTGCTGCACGTGGCTGCCAGCAGGCTTGGGCAAGTCGGAAAAAGAATCCAGGCACTTCCTGGATGGCGAAGGGTGACCACAGTATGGGTAGAGTGGCTGATGTTGTTCTTCCAGAGGGAAAACCTAAGGTTAGACAGAAAAATCAGGAGTTGCTCCTGAGTAAAGGCAGAGGCCTTTTTGGTAGGTAGTCTTTCTTACTGATTGTTTCAGTTACTTCTCATTGATGGGACAAGCACCCAACCAGAAGCAGCCTTCAGGAGGAAAGGGTTTATGTCAGACTTACAAAATCCAGGGGAAACACCATCAATCGTGGATGAAGCTGGCCCACTTCCATAGATTGAGAAAACAACCATCAAAACAGCCAGCAAAAGTGAACAGCCAGAGCGCAAACTTCTCTGACTACGCCTTAGGGCTGGTCTTAAGATCCACCCCCGGTGGTATATCTCTTCCCCAGCAGGTCTCTGCCTACTGGAGACTCAAATTGCAAGCTCAATCTTACCAAAACTACCTGAGTCTGTAGCCATACATTCAAACTACACTGACCCAGCACAGCCAGGTTCTTTGTGCCCTTCTGAGCAGCCTCATGACTTGTACTTTGTTGAGCATCATAAGCAATGCCCTGCTGGAGGTCAACAGGCTGAGCCTTCAAAAAGCCAGCACCAGAATAACAGAGGAGGGCAGTGAGCCTTCTGACAGCAAACCTTCACTGAGATGTCACCCAGATACTCACTTGCTCCCATCAAAGCCCCTCTCTTGGCACTAAGCAGAGTTGGAGTCATACCTCAAATGCCTCACACCACATGATGTTTGCACCTGCTGATCTCACCTTTTCTGACATATTTAAAAGAAAAGGATATGGGAGGGGGTGCCCAAACATCTGTGTGAACTCTAAGAAAGGCTGTGAACTAGCTAATTACTCCTAGTGCTCCTAAAGCTTCATTTTGCACCTCTTTGTAGCTGCAGCAGCAGCAGCACTGACTCTAAGTGCATTTCAGTCTTTCTTATTTTAATTGGAAAAAGAAGCCCCCCCCCCCCCCAAGTTCCCATAACTGGAAGTTTGCTATCTTATTATCTCAGTGTGACCATAGTGCCTGCTGGCCCAGCCACACACCCTAAGCCAAGGCACACTCTAGGCAAATGCACATTAGAAGCAGATCCTCTTTGCAGGGGTCCTGGTGGGGTTTTGAAAGGAGCACAGGTGCAGACCATGCCGAGGACTCTTGTCCAGAGGAGACGAACCAGCCTGTTCTGCCCCTGCTTCCTCCACCTACAAGGTGAGTGCCCTTCATCAGTTCAAATGCTCCATGACTACACAAACCTGCCCTGGGAAATCGTGATCTATGTCCATATATATAGGAAATCCCAACTGTATCCTGGCTACCTGGAGCCCTCCTTCTCTGTGGTCACATCCTTGGGGTGAAGGAGGACTTGTGGACATATCCCTGGTGCAAGAAAACTGGTGACAGCGGCTAGAGAACTAAGTGTACCTAAGCCACTGCAAAATCACCTGCTCATCTAGGCTCACCTTGTCATAGGTCTCAGAACATCCATTCCTTTAGATACGGTTGAAATAGTAAAGACTAGAGGGGATTTTCTGAACTTCTTTCCTCATCACAAAGCTTGAGAAGGGGTACAAACATGTTGTTCAGACTCAGGAGCCACAGGGAGAATTTTCCCATCACTTCTCATCTATTCCTACAGGCACAGATATTTACAGTATGTCAACATGAATATGTCTTAGATCTTATCTCCTTAAAGTTTCCTGTCTAGAAAGCCACCTATTATAAGAGCCAAGGCCAGGCACGGAAGTGGATGGCTCCTGCCTATGAGTGCCATGTTAGCCCTGGTCCATGCCTTCAGGCCTTAGTTTTCCCAAGGAGAAAATGGAGCTGTTGGAGCCACCACAGAAACAGCTGGGCCTTTTCTCCACGCAGCCCTCCTTCTTACATCTTCCAAGAAGCAACTGCAGGTGGCGCCAAAGTCGCCTGCTGAGGCTGGGGGCGGGTGAAGGAAAAGAGAAGTCAATGTATGGGATTTCCTTTGCCCAGACTGGATGTGACTTAAGAGTTTCTGGTGGACAGAGGGCTGACTAGTGATGGGAGAACTCGAAAGGACACCCCTTTCCTCCTCAAGTCAGCAAGTCCCTGTCTTCCTCACAAACAAAATTCTGTGAGAGGCAGCTGGCAGGTACTCCTTTCTGGGTCTCATGGCCAACATTCAGCCATTCCTCTGATTGTCTTTTTTTTTAATATATATATATATATTTAAAATTTTTTATTTATTTATTTGAGAGAGACAGACACAGAGAGAAAGACAGGTAGAGGGAGAGAGAGGGAATGGGCGCGCCAGGGCTTCCAGCCTCTGCAAACGAACTCCAGACGCGTGCGCCCCCTTGTGCATCTGGCTAACGTGGGACCTGGGGAACCGAGCCTCGAACCGGGGTCCTCAGGCTTCACAGGCAAGCGCTTAACCGCTAAGCCATCTCTCCAGCCCCTGATTGTCTTATAAATATTAGACAGTAACTAAAAGGGATAACACAGATTCTGTTATGAGAAAAGGGAAATCCAGGCCAGAGACAATATGAGGAAAAACACTTGAACACTTTAGCTAATAATGGCTCAAACATTTTTGAACTCTGAAGTCTGAGAAATGCTTTCCCATGTACTTTCTCCTATGTAAAATTCTCCTAATCATCTGTTCACCATCTCCAGACAATCACTAGTGTCCCTAACTTCAAGAACAGGAGATAAAATCTCAAGGAGCTTCCATGATTTAATGTTGGCCCTACAGATAGAAGCTGTCCCAGAACTGGCCTTGAACCCAGGCTCTGACCCCCAAATTTGATGCTCATTTATACCCAACATGGGTAGGATATACAAGCTAGCCCCTTGTGAAGAACATGGAAACAGAGGTCTTGAAAGCCTGATAAAGTGTCGTCCTTTACAAAAAGAAGATTGTAGAACAGTCACCAGAGGGCTCATTGTCAGTCTCAGAGAACTCAGAAGTGCATTAGACAGAATCTGTAAGCAATAAGAATGTAAAGTGACCAAACCATGCACGGACGAGCTTACTGGCTCAGGGCCTGGCACAGGCTCCAGCTCACAAGCGAGGACTTTGACTATCACAGCTCTCATTGTTTCTCAACATCAGGAGCCAGTGGGGCTAGGTGCAATAAACTTGTCCAGGCTAACCTTACTTCTGTAGAAGAATTCATATAGGAGAAAGTACATGGAAAAGTGTTTCCCGGACTTCAAAGTTCAAAAATGTTTGAGCCAACATTACTCAGTGGACAAATCAGTCAGGAAATTTCTCAATACTTGCTACTGCTGGGTTTCAGCAATGCGCCCATATGCACTACTGTCACAATGGTAGAATGCCACTCTGAGTTCCTGTCATTTGAAAAATTCTTTCCAAGTTTTATGGATCAGTAGCTAAAATACTGAATTCCAAAATACTGACTTTGCTACTTAGAGTCTGTGTGGTCAAAAGCAAGTAGGCTAACTTCTCTGTGGTTCGATTTCCTCATCAGTAAAATACCAATGTCAGCAACCATCTCAGAGGACCAGTGATGGCTGACAGACAGAAAAACCACTAGATAGATGCATAGATACAAAACTAACACCTATTAGCTAATGACCTTACTATATGACTTCAAACACAGGGAGGCCTTTAGAATTGTATCACCAGGCTCTGCCATTATTTCATCCATTTCAACAATTTTTATCAACAGCCTAAAAGACAATAGCAAGAAAAAAAAATGCACAAGGGTGGAGAATAGTGACAGGTGTCCATATGTAAAAGACCTGGGGAAAAAACAGAGTCTAGAACTTTCTGTCAGCAATTCTGTGGACAGGACACTACTAAACAATCTCAGACTGTTTACAAACACATGGTGTCATTTGCTCTAAGGTACTCTGCATTGGTCAAACCAGTCCAAGTTGTAAGGTCAGTGCTAGATGTCAAAATTTTTAAGAGCAAAACTATAAGGAGAGGACATGTGAATATGCTCAAATGAAATGTGAGAAGATGTCCTAATTGAGACCCATTTTTCTATACAACTGGCATACAGACATATATGAAAACTCGGGGAGGTGACAAGCATCACATGGGGCCATGAAATGATGTCAAGAATGAATGTTTTGTTTGTTGTCAAGTAACCAAACGAAGTGTAAATGCCTTACTTATTGCATGATTTAAGTCAGTGACTCAAATCAGAAGGGGCCAGAATTTTTGTCAAAGGAGGAAATCCAGTGCCCATTCAACCATGGGAGGGGTGGGTCTTGACCTATAATGATCTTCCCATGCTACGGAGATCTCAGCTCCCCTTCCCTACACAAAGCTCTCTTCTGCACACACCACCCCCCAACAGGGTCACTGTGGAGCTCCTAATCCCAACAGACCCTTCCAGAATTGATACACATTGAAGGATGAGGGATTTAGCTGACTGAGCTGGTTGACAGGTCTGAAGATTTCAACACCACAGCAAGTGACCCTCTGGAATCCTGAAAGAACCGCCAAGAGCATCAGGAGCAGCCAGTTACACAGGCCACATGCTGCATCACTGCCTCCCCCAACCACCCACTGTTACCATAGCAACCATAAGGGCTGCCTGCCTAGGCAAGGCTCTTGGATTCAAGAAGGGGGAGGCCCAGTTTTTCTTGCAATTTCCCAAAGTAGTAGGCCCTAAGGGGAGGCAGGTAGGAGGACCAGAGAAAAAGAGCTGAGCCTGTCTTTCCCTAACAGGATGCCCCTGGGCCACTTCAAGATATGACCTGGCTATCATTTGACCTTGGCGCCTTCTTAGTTCAACCAAGACAACAGGAGAAGAAGCCACTGGGGAATCTCATTATTTTTAGAAGCACGTCACTTAGCAACCCAAATGTCCCATTCTTTCCCACCCCTCCTAAAGCCCAGCAAAATACATACAGTATTGAGGACTCCAGTGTTCGGTTCTGATACAGCATGAAGATGTAATAATAATAATACTCTCTCTTTCTGTAAAATTAAAGCTTGCCTTCCAAGGAGCTCCAATAGTCTTACTAAAATTAAGGCACCAATCCATCACACCCGGCCCCCTCTCCCTTTCTGAGCAAACTGCCCAGAGATGACTACTTCCCTGTCATGTTACAAAAGCTCAGAACCAGAAGTGACTTTAAGTGGGGACTCTAAAATACAAAGCAGTCACAATTCCATTCCCTGCATGTTACTGCCTACTACAAAAAGAAAAGAGTCTTATTTTCAATACGGGAACAGAAAGAAGTCAGGATTTCTCAGATAAATGCCAGCTATATTTCTTCCTCACATTAGACCCTGGGAACCATTCCTTCTTCCTGAAACTCTCTCTCCTTTTTCTTGCTAACAGTCTCTGCGATTCTGCCTTCCTGAGACCTGTGGGTTCCCTGTCAACTCCATCCCAGGTCACTGCTATTTTCCAGTTGCTTCATTGAAGAGGTCCCCTGAAGCCTGTCCTTGGCCTCTTCTCTCTCTCTCTGCCATTAGTCTAAGAGAATTTGGCTCTTATCTATGGTTTCAGCACCCGCTATATAGTGATGAATCTGAGAAGACCACTGGGATTCTGTCTCCTCTCCTGAGCCTCAGCCCTCTTAACCAGAGTGCTACCTACTGGTCCAAAAGGCAGATCCAACTCAGGGGGCCAGAATCCCCCCCCACCCTCCTATCAGTATGCCAGCCTTAGTTTTTAGGAGCACAGCTTCGACTTACCCTTCCCCATCATCCTCCAGTTTTAAATGTCTCTCAAAATCTCTTAGATCTTTTGCTTCCTCTCTGGCCCTACTGACTCAGTCCTGGTCCCAACCCTTATTTTTCCCTTGCATGTAAGAGACCTGTAAGACTCTTCCAAACTCCAGCCTCATCCCTTCTTCCCTAACCATCTCTCTATATGCACACACGCACGCACACGTGAGCACAAGGACAAGAACCCAAGCCTATCCCCGAATGTCACTCTTCCCCTTGAAGGCCTTTGACATTACCAATTGCCTTCATAATGAAATCCAAACCTGTTATCCCAACAAATAAAGCCTGTCTTGTTGGCTTACAACTGTACCTTACACCTTGGCTTACGTCTGGTGCGTGAGGTAGCCTCACACTCCTTATGCTCTGGCCCTTGCACACTGCCTGTCTACTGTTCTGAAAATATGGCACATTTACCTCTACCTGCACTTTCAATAGCTTTCTCCCTCAGTTCCCTCCCTCCATGTACACAGTCCATGAACTCCTTCTGAACAATTCTGGTAACACCCTTCATCTCTGTAAAGCATGATGGGAACCAAAGGCAATTTACCTCCATCTATGCTCCCCTTTGGAAGTTTTCAGAAAGCTCAGAAAAACTTTGAATGTACTTTTTACATCATCACAAGGGAAAGAGATAAGGAATCAGGAAACAGCACATAGATAAGCTGTCATATATAGACTGACCTATCCCTGGCTGACTTAGGGCATGATTTTGGCCGTGTTTTACACTCTTACTTAATCCTCTTTCTAGAGAAGGAAAACAAGTAGAACTGCCATCTCCCTTGGCCCTTTGTTCTCCTAGGTTGAATCCCTCCACTCCCAATTTCATCTCTCTCGTCCACACCCCCAGTATCCACAGAGCACTGCTAGGCAACTAGCCAGGTGACATTTTCCATAAGAAGCTAACAGGGAGATTGTCCAGTTAGGAAAGTGCTCACTTACAAACCATGAAGACCTGAGTTCAAGCCTCAGATTTTACATAAAAAGCCAGCTATGGTGGCATAAGTTTGTTCTCTCCATTCTGGGGAAGGGAAGACGGGTGGATCCCTGTGGCTCATGGGCCAGCCAATCTAGACCACACCTTGTCTCGGAAAAAAAAAAAAAAAGTTATATATGACATTCCTGAGGGAAAAAAAAACCCACAGATACTCAAGGTTGTCCTCTGTCCCTTATATGTACACACACACACACACACACACAACTAGTAGAGTTGTGAAAAGTCATACCTGGGCCCCAGATTTCATTGTATGCATCTCAAATCCATTCCTTCATTGCTCCTATGACTTTGGGTTGCTTTATTTTTATAGGAGGAGGTTCAATTTCTTTTTTTGTTTTCGATTTTGGTTTTTTTTTTTGGTTTTTTTTAAGGCAGGGTCTCACTGTAGCTCAGGCTGACCTGGAATTCATTATGTAGTCTCAGGGTGGTCTTGAACTCTCAGCGATCCTCTTACCTCTGCCTCTTGAGTACTGGGATTAAAGGTGTGTGCCATCGTGCCTGGCTTTCAATTTCTTTATTTGCAAAATGAAGTTAGACTGGCACATTCCCAGAGGCTTGAATCACTGAAGAACAATTCCTCTTTCTGGCTAACTTTTCCTTTCTGTTCCTCTCAGATATGTCTGCCCTCCCAAGGCCACTTCAGTCCAAATGCTCAGAAAAGCCTTGTTACCCAGAACTGCCTTCATGCTCTCTGCCACAGGGTAAGCAATAGAAATGTCATCTCTCCATTGTCTGGGCTGATGGAGGAAGAGGCCTAGCCAACTGAACATGATGGATAAGTCCAAAGTAATTGATCGTAAACTTGGCTTTGAGATGTGGTTTAGAGACATACCCAGAGACATACAACTACCTCTGCCCATTTGGAAATCATCCCAAACCCTCCCAGCCTGGCTCTAGTCCCAGTCTGGAGTTTTGGCCACAGTATAGAAGGAGACTCTGGGCTGTGCAGATAGAATACATGTAGACAAGATGATGCATCATGACTTTAACTTCCCAGGTATTGACCACAACCATGTGCAAAGCACTGTGTGGCTCATGAGCCATTCAAAGAGATGCTTCAGAAACTCAGAATCCAGGAAGAGGCAGAAGTCTCCTCACAGTGATCCATATATTGTGAGAAAAAATAAATAATAATGTGCACTAATAATGTGCATGAGAACTGAAGGGAACACATCCCTAATTCTAGCCAGGTGGCTCTGGGAAGCCTCCAGTGAAGAATAATCAAAGCAAAGCCAACAATGCTATGAGTGGGCAGGTCTTTGTCACAAGGAGCCCCAGATGTGAGGCTTTCTGAAACTGTCCTTGAAACCGAGTGAATTGACAAGTAAACAGTGGGTTCTACCCTCTGCCTGGAGCTATGAGAGGTGCGTGATCTTCTGTCGAAAGTTTTGATTGCTAAGCATGAAGCAGTTAGCAATCAAGTCCATGTCCTATTCTGATACAGTGAAAGGCACAATGTGTAGATGGAGAAGGGGCTATAATGAAGTGCTAACTGCATGGCAAAGGCAATGAAGAAGCCCACTCCATTATTGATTGCCATTGCATGCCTCTTACTGTTAGTATTACCACCGCGTACCTCTTACTGCTAGTATCTCCTTTGCATGCCTCTTACTGTTGGTATCTCCACTGTGTGCCTCTTACTGTTAGTATCTCCACTGCATACCTCTTACTGTTAGTATCTCCAATGCATGCCTATTACTGCTAGTATCTCCACTGTGTACCTCTTACTATTAGTATCTCCACTGTGTACCTCTTACTGTTATTATCTCCACTGCATACCTGTTACTATCTCCACCACATACCTCTTACTGTTAGTATCTACACTTCATGCCTCTTCCTGTTAGTATCTCCTCCGCATGCCTCTTATTTTTAGTATCTCCACTGAGTTCCTCTTCCTGTTAGTATCTCCAATGCGTGCCTCTTACTGTTAGTATCTACACTGCATGCCTCTTACTGTTAGTATCTACACTGCATGCCTCTTACTGTTAGTATCTACACTGCATGCCTCTTACTGTATCTCCACTGCATTCCTCTTACTGTTAGTATCTCCACTGCATGCCTCTTACTGTTAGTAACTTACAATTAGTTGGTTGTGGGAAAAGACACTTCCTCTCACCTTTGGGTGGCACGTTGTGTTAGAAGCATTGTGCCAAGAATGGGAGGCTCGATGACAGACTGGCCTGCTATTGACATGTCAAACCTCTCAGGGGTATCCTAAAAGAAGCTGACCCATGGAGCTCTGAAGTCCCTCTCACTCTAAAAAGCTATGGACCAATGCCAAAGGACCAGCTGATGTCACAGTACAAGGCTCGGAGAGGAACACAGGCCAAAGGCAGTGCAGGAAATAAGTGAGGAGGACAGAAGGGAACTTAGAGGAGGTCAGGTAACCAGTCCATGACAGAGGAATAGGAGTTTGTGTAACTGAACAGTGCCAGACAGGCAGCACTGTGTCTAGGGCACAGGTAGGACAGCTAGAGCAAGGGCAGTACACAACTGGGGAAACTCACAGGCCACAAAAACACAGTCTGATCTGAGAAAAAAGAAAACAAGAAGTCTTCTATGTTCCCACCTAGAGAAGTGGCTCATGGTAGAGAGGCTTCCAGAGGGTCACATCATAATCAACAAGTAGAACCTGGGGAGGAAGTGAAGGTAAGCACTCAGCCAATGAGCCCTGAAACCCTCTAAGTTATGGGTGATGAGAACAGTGCTAGTGGTCACAAGGACACCCCTGATGGGAAGAACGTGTGGCTTGTTTCAAAGACAGGCAGGGGCTGGAGAGATGGCTCAGTGGACAAAGCACTTGCCAAATAAGTGTGAGGACCAGCTTCCCCAAAAGCAAAATAAAGCCAGACCCTATAGTGTTAGCATAGGTAATCCCAACACACCTAAAGCAGGAAAAGAGGTGGAAACAGGACAATCTCCCAGAAGGTCTGGGGCCAGATAGCCTGGTGAATGCACGGGGGAACAATGAAAGAGACCCTGCCTCAAATAAGGCAGAAGGCGAAGATCAACACTCAAGATTGTCCTCTGCTCTCCACATGTGTGTTGTGGCATGCATGCACCTATGCTCACACACAAATGCACATACATACATATGTATACATCAGAAACACACATACAACCCCCCCACACACACACCAAAAAAAGGCAGGCGAGACTTGGGAAACTGTCAGGTATGCAGATTGCATATGAGTCTAATCTCTACCACATCACAGCTAACCCCAGGCTCATACCCAATCTTAAACCTCAGGGGGCCAACACTCAGGCCCTATACCTCATGTCGTGGGAGCTAGATAGTTATCATGAAGACACAGAGACCATATGAAGAAATGGGTGGCTTTCATAGCAGACCACCTACAGCAGCTGTCAATCATCCCCCATGCTTTGACAGCACAAACTGTCAGTAGCTGTTTGAGATTCTCCCTTCTGCACCAGCCCTGTGCAGTCCCTCATGGTCTGTCATGAAGAAAGCAGATCTAGAAGAGGACAGAGGACTGTGTAAGATTGGAAAGAGTTGCTCAAACCCAGCGGTCTTAGGAGAAGCAAACATGGAGAGACCAAGGGCAACAGGAAGTTCGATGAGAGGGAAGAAAGCTGGCAAGGATGAGACCTTGCAACAGTCTTCCAAATGCCATATTCATTCTGGTCACCTCTGTGAATGCACTGGCTGATGTCAGACAGGAGAGTAGAGGTTCAGGGAAGGAAGAAGCTGGCCAGAACCCAGGACTCCTAAACTCAGGCCAGAGCTCACTCCATCAACTCCCTCTCCTCAGGGATGGCACACACTGGCAGATTGCCAGTTGGCCTAAGACTTGGCACACATTCCCTTCGAAACCAAGCTTTGTGCGTGCCCTCCATTTTTAAACACTAGGGGGGGTAGTTGCTACTCTGTCACCTGCCCTCCTCATAACAAACCACAGCTTCCTTCTCAATTGAGGCTGGCCATCAGAGCATGCTGTAGCCCCCAGTACCCTCCCGCAGCTCAAGATAGTGGGTGCAAGGCTCACAGCCTTCAGCTCATCCCCATCCCCTGGAACACTGTTTGATAACCTCAGCTGCCACAGGAAATGGCCATATGTGGCGGTTGGATTCAGGTGTCCCCCATAAACTTAGGTTCTGAATGCTAGGTTCCCAGCTGATGGAGATTTGGGTATTAATGCCTCCTGGAAGGAGTGTATTGTTGGGGGTGGGCTTATGGTTATTATACTCAGTTTCCCCTTGCTAGTGTTTAGCATACTCTTTTGTTCCTGTTGTCCACCTTATATGGGTCAGGGGGTAATGTCCACCCTGTGCTCATGCCATTGTTTTCCCCTGCCATTGTGGTGCTTCCCCTCAAGCCTGTAAGCCAAAATAAACCTCTTTTTTCCCACAAGATGCTCTCAGTTTATACCAGCAATGAGAACCTGACTGCAAAACTATATAATAGGAAGACAACAACAGAACATACTAGAAGGAACAGCAGAGAAAGTGACTCAACTGCAGGCCACTGAGGTAGCCCTGGGCCAAGAAGCAAAAAGCCTTCTCTCCTGAAGACAGGGGGGAAAGGCAAGGGATCTTGAAGCTATGTGGGCGAAGGAAGGCAGGTGACAATTACTGTGATCCAAATATGGAATCCACCCAAATTCCCTGAACCCAAGTCTCCTGGGGCAGAGCAGGCAGGCTGCAGTTTCCTATTCCTTTATTTCCTGTTCCCTCAAGGGAAATTCTATACTATGGCTTCTACCATTCCTGAGTTCTACACTGATGGACAGCCTGAGCGGAGCCAGGAGTAGGCCCTGCCAGACTCTCCATGAGAAGGTCTGTGGGAGGAGAAGAGTGACAGGCTCAGGCTCAGGACAGGTGTCCAAGTGGGAGCAGCGCCATCACCCTCAGCCCAATAGGAAATAGCTCCCTGATTGAAACGCTTGCCTCTCCATCTTGGTTAGGTTTTGTTTTTTTTTTTAGAGAAAGAACAAGAGAGACAGACAGACAGAAAGAGAACTGGCCCACCAGGACCTCAGCCACTGCAATTGAACTCCAGACACTTGCGCCACCTAGTGAGCATGTGCGACCTTGTGCTTGCCTCACCTTTTGGACATCTGGCATACATGAGATCTGGGTTCTTAGGCTTTGCAGACATGCGCCTTAACCACCACAACATCTCTCCGGCCTCTAGTTAGTTTTTGACAGAGGCCTTCACGTGTGAAATTGCAAAGATTTCTGAATACTTTTTACTATGAAATGGCTAGATGATAAAGAAAATGTATAAAAGACAGAATGTACACAGTATAATATTTTCTGACCTTTATCTCAAGTTTGGTGACATAGGTTTGCAATCCCAGTTATTCGGGAGGCTGAGGCAGGATGATTACAAATTAGAGATATATCTAGGCTAGAGTGAGTTTAAGGCCTGCCTGGGCAACTTAGCTATGTCAAAATAAAAGTTAAAAGGGCCAGGGATGTAACTCAGTGATAAAGCACCTACCTAGAATGTGTGAGGCCTAAGGTTCAATCCACAGGACCACAAAAAAGAAAAAAGTAATGAATATTTAGTGGCAACTAAGTCTCCAAACACCAATTTTCATCCTCTCCTTCCTACGGACCTGTGTCTTAGAGTTGGTTAGATCAGCCTCACGCATAGCTATTCATTTTCTCAACATAACAGGATGATGTTCTGACCCACAGGTTCTCAGTGTGGCCCATAAATAACTTGTATCAGAAATATCTGGATACTTATGTGACTGCAGCTTCCTGACTTTCTGTGGTAAAGCCATCATTTCTCATTCTAATGAGAGCCCCAGATAATGTTGATCCACAAAAAGCCCTAAGAGCTGCTGTTCCAGTTTAGGACTTTCAGCCTTCTCAAAATGCAAAACAACTACCCACAGTGAAAACAACAAGCAGCCCAACCCTGGGATGGGGTAGCCCCTTTCTGTCATTTGCTTCCTGGTGTAAATGACAGATTTGAAGCAGGGCTTATAATCTTTCCAATTACCAAATGATCTAGGTTGGCCTCTGGCCTCCCCATAATCTCCACAGCTCACTCAGAGCCACAGCAAAATGACAATGAACATTAGTTATCCTCACAAGCAGCAAGAAGAGAAGAGTGCTAAAGGGTCACCTCTATCTAAATTTTCAGTGTGTACCCACCCACCCACCACTATCACCATTTGTGATATGTTTGTGCCAATTTGTAGACTAAAATACAGGTGCACTGTATACTATAATTGGCTATTTGCATGTTTGTTGCTGTCCTGTTTTGGAAGTTCCATGCATTCTTCTTTCAAAGCAGCGTTATTGAGTCGTATATACAACCACAGAGCTCATGCTCCAAATGGGTATGCTTCCGTGGTTTTCAGTGTATTCAGAGTTGGGCAGCCATCTCCATGGTCTAACTTTAGGATATTTTCAGCATTCCAAAAAGAAACTTCCAGACTGAGGAAGACAAATACCACATGTTTTCTCTCACTTAGAGATCCTAGATTTTATATAGACACATAAAATCATGTCTGTAGATAGGACATGAAGGCAGAAGTGGAGATTGGGAAAATGAATGTAAATATCAGGAGGGAAAAGGAGGGAGGGAAGGGTGTGAGAAAAAAACATGGTCAAAGAACATGATGTTCAAAGTTCATCAAATATGAAAAGGTATTTATGAAACCTACCACTCTACATGATAACTATACACCAATTAAAAAAGAAGTCATACCTTTGTTTCTGCCAGGTTCTTGTGGACCATCTCAATACAATGAAAGAGGGTAAGGGGCTGCTTGAAGGCAGGAGAAAGCAAAGATCACTCAGCTAGTAGACAGAGTATGACAGAGCTTGGATTTAAACCCAGGCAATCCTCAGAGCCCAAGTCACTATGCTTGGCCACCTCTCTGTTGCATTGACTACAGAACTTGCTGAAATTCCCACAAGAAAGCGTCATGCAAAAAGACCAGCCTTTGAAGATCAGAATTTAGAATATGTCCTCAGCTCCACGTTAACATGTCAACATGCTCTGCAGCTGCCTTTGAGCACTGCAGCTTGCCCAGAAGCAGAGCTCTTCAGAGTGCAGGATTGGAACTGTTCATTAGCTAATTAGGTTGGTCTTAACTAATCTGGGAGATGAGCATCAATTTACTTCTGTTTTTGCTCTCAACAATCCTGCTACCACTATAGCAGAAACCATGGCCTTTCTTTTATTCTGCTCTGTCCACCTACCTAATTATGGAGGAGACTTGCAGTGCTTGGTTCCTCTAGCTTCTAAAACCCTATTCCTTAGAAAGTTCTTCCATGTTTTGTTTTGTTTTGTTTTCTGCAGGTATATGTTTAACTATCATGGCCAAGTAATGAAAATGGTGGGTATTTAACAGTGAAAATACAATATTTTCCTGAAATCCTATTAAACTTTTAGATTCTTAAATCTTGAAGAGCATAGGCTGGGAAGAACTCACAAGAAAGAGGATATGAGTTTGTTCTCCAATATTCATGTCAAATGCTTGGTATAGTGGCACATGCTTGTAATCCTACCACTGGGAAGATAGAGACAGAAAGATCGCTGGGGTTTGCTGGTCACCCAGCATAGCCTAATTAGTGAGTTCCAGGCCAATGAGAGACTCCATTTCAAATGATGTGGCTTTCTCTCTTGCATAAATAAAGGTGTATTCTGTTCTTAAGAGTGATATCTGAGATTGTCCTCTGGCCTCCACACTCATGTGCACACACATGTACCTGCACCCTCACACACATACACACATTTATAAAAAGAGCAAGCTTAAAACCTTTCACCTATGTGAGAATAAATCCTTCTAACTTCCCCTCTAGAGTTCTCTAACAGAAGTCAGATGATGTGAAGAAATCCTACAATTTTGCTTATTTAATACAACTTTTATGTGACATATAAGTCTTCCTAAATAAATGGAGCATGAAGAAATTATTAATTTTTATTTTATTCTACCTAATCTTTGGTGTGTGTGTGTGTATGTGTGTGTGTGTGAGAGAGAGAGAGAGAGAGAGAGAGAGAGAGAGAGAGAGAGATACCCCATGCACATGCGTGCAGAGGCCAGAAGAGAACGAGAGTTCTCCTCTATCGCTCTTCTGCTTCTTTCCTTGAGAGACTCTCACTGAACCTGAAGCTTGCTGTTTTTTGGTTAGACTGGCTTACCAGTCTGCCCCAGAAATTCTCCTATCTCTGCCTCCCTCAGCACTGGGGTTATAGGCATGTGTGGCCTTGGCAGTCCTCATGCTTAACTAGCAAGTGCTTTTACCTGCTGAACCATATACCACCACCACCACCATCACCCTGTGCCAATGAAATCATTAAACCTAAGCATTTTTATACTAGGTTTTATGAGCAATGGAATAGCACCCAAAAACATGGAGCTAACTGTGGTAAGCTGGGAGATGCTTTGCAAGGCCTGTTCATTCTGATTCCTCAGCATGTTTCTGTGTCTGGAGATAAGGATGTTCCTTTCCTCTAGTGATAGAGAGGGTCCTTTGCACATGGGAGCTTTATGATCTGCCTCATAAGAAGGTCACAAAGCTCTCTCTCTGAATACATGACTTCTCCTATTCCCTCAGTTAAATATTCAATATGCCAAGTACTTATTTTGGGGAATAGCATGTTGAATCCTATTTATTACCTACCTTCCCAATTCTCTCACCTTTCATATCTGCCACTCAACTATTCATTCATTAACATGTTCAATATTCATCAAGCATTGCTGGATGACCACCAAGTGTTAGGTTCATGTGAAATAAAAACTGCTACATATATATGCATACTTCATTATGCCATAGAGCACAAAAACATGTGGTGTTAAACACAGGCGATAAGCCCTTACATGATGACATGGAAGACAGTGATGCAGGACAGCCTGTTGAGAAGTCAGTGGCCCTCTGATGCTTAACGAGTGCACATATATAACTATGCTATACTCTACAAGGTACTGAGAAAACGATCTGAAAGCTCCCCCTGCTCATTGTGCTACTACCATGCAACAGAACATCACATTCACAGTAGGCATTCATTAGACATCAACCAAGAGTGCCCAAAAGGAGGATAGAGAGAAAACAGGAGCTAAATGGGACAGATTTTTATGCGTTGTAAAATTGGAAACCTGAAGTCAGACTTCACATTTGTTTTATTTTAATGTAAGACTTATGTAAAAGAATACATTGTCACAGCATGTCACTTTTACATAGGGGAGATGACTTTGAATCTGTCTTCTATGGAGAAGGAATAAATTTTAACAGAACTATTATCCTTAATGTATAATACTTAATGTACTGTAATGGCTTTAGAGCTAATATTTAGAGATTACTGTTTTGAGACAAGTTTTCTATTAACAAAACAAAGTCTTATCAGTTTCTTTTAAGTTGTTTTTACATTCAGGGAAGACTTTAGTGAGACTCAGAAATTAGAATACCTATGGAATTGAAGGGTTTACATACAGCATTAGTAATGTTAAAACATAATTAGAGAAAGGGAAAAAGTGGTAGTGATATATACTTCCCATCGTGAAGGTAACACTGGACACAGACTGATTAACATGGCGTTTTGTCATTTGGCCCTACCTAGGCACATCCTTGAAACATTTCACCTGCCTCCATAAATCTGTATCCACTTTTCATACTGATCCTTCTTTAATTCTTTAACCAGCTTCTACAGTTATTTATCTGTACATATAGTAATATTTGCTCACTTGTTACTAAATGCAAGATACACAGGATGGCAAATGTAAGATATCACTGCTACTCTCATGTTTTCAGTGAGCAGCCACGGGAGTGAAGCTTAGAGGGAGCCTATCCCAGGAGGAAGGCAAGGCAAAAAGATATGAGCAAGAACTGTCACCATCACCTAGCTCAGTAGAATTAGCCAGAGGGATGGCAAAAATGGTATAACAGCAGGCAAAAGTGCACCCTGAAAACAAAAGAAGCACGAAATAGGACAAAATTAAAGAGCTACAAGTGGTCCAGAATAGCTGGAGGCAGGCCACTTATGGTAGAGTCAAGAAGGATCTTGCACTCTGCTGTAGGAAACACTGAGCCACTGAGATGTTTTAAACAATATATCACATAGTCATATTGCATTTTGTCAAGCTATGCTTATCATCTTTGGTGAGAGCTCTTTCCTAATTAATGGTTCCACAGAAGTCTTTTCAGAGTAATGCTACATCCCTCAACAGCTTTTCACTTTGGCTATACCCAGGACTTTACCATTCACTTTGCTTGTCTCGGAGGGCATCCTCCTCTTTGTGTGTTGAATGCCTTCCTGCACATTCTCCTTTGCAAGCCGCTACTGTCTTCAGCACTCAGCTTAATACACAACACCTCCTCTGGCATTTCCCCCCAAACATAGTCATTTTTTCCTTCTTCCATGCTCCCAGGACACACTCTATAGAGGAATCCTATGGTGTATTCCAATTATTTCTTACAAGTCCCTCTCTTCCATTAGACTATGGGTCCTAAGAAGGCAGAGATAGCTTTTAATTTACATATAAATACATATTTGCATATAACACATGAAAAATTCCATTCATTTAGTAGTTCTTTACTGGATGCTCACTGTGCTTTGTCCTGGAGGCTAATTCAATACAATACCACCACATGAAGAATTGTTCCCATGAAATACATATGCATGTGATGGATTCATACATTTATCCAGCTGAATCCATGAGGGATTAGGTCCTAGACCAGATACTGGATTCTGAGGATGTCAAGTCGCTTACACAAAATGGTATAGTATTTACATATAACCTATTTACATCTTTATGTAAACTTTAAAACATCTCTAAATTACTTATGAGACCTAACACAATGTAAACAGTATGTAAATAATTGTTTCTCTGGATTGTCTAGGAAATGATTATAAGAAAAAGTTATTATATGCTCAGTACAGATATCATTTTTAAGGTAGCTTCTATATAAAATTACTTGAATCCAGGAGTGTAGAATCTAAAGAATAAATAGTTGATTATATAGTGGAAATAAAAATTTAAGTTCTTTTACAGCAAAAGTTAGTATCTTTTGTGCTCACTCTGAATGTGAGACATTAAAAACAATTGGTTTTAAAAAAAACTTATTTTACAAAGCAGAAAAAGTTCAAATGGTTTCAAGCATAAAGAACTCAATACCTACAAATCTAATATGTTAAACTGATAAGGTAAGTAGTGATTGTCCTGAAACCCAAAGTCATTTTACCACACACACAGACACACACACACACACACACACACACACACACACACATACACCATAGGAAAGAATCTCCTGCCTAACTACTTCTGTAAGATCATCTGCAAACTCAGTAGAATATAACTTTTTGGTGAGTTGTCATCTAGTCCTGATTTATATATTAGTGTATATTATTAGCTATCTCTGTTGTTGGCTCAGAGAAAAATAACAGCAGCCGTCTTATGTGGTCTTCCTACAGTTTTGGTGCTTTTGTGTTTCCTTCAAACTAACCTTAAGAAGTGGTGGGCACTTATCTTGGTTAAATTACTTAACTTCTCTGTGCCTCAGCTTTGCCATACATAAAATGGCAACAACAATAGATATATATCATAGTGTTCTTGAGGAATTACAAGACTCATATATGTGAAGTACTGAGAATATTGCCTAACAGATACTGGTCTTTAAAGGTCTGGCTGAATGTCACTATCATCACCACCTTCATCTTCATCTCCATCACTTCATTCTGACTATGAGAAGAGTGAAGTTCAGTGAGGATAGATGTGGACACAATCTCTATCTCACACAGACTGTTAGAGCACACACTGGATACTTCCTCTTTCCCAGAAATTCCTAGAAATCTTTTACTTCACACATATAAGAACTTCACTGGAAAGCAAAAAGGCAAACAAACTCTCAGCAGAGTAGACATTGTGATGGATGCTCTTAGGACTGAAAAGAGACTCAATCTGATGTTTTACAAAGAAACTGCAGGACTGGAGAGATGGATCAGTGGTTAAGGCACTTGCCTGCAAAGCCTAATGACCCAGTACCTGCATGCATCTGGAGTTTATTTGCAGAGGCTAGAGACTCTGGCATGTCTGTTCTTTATCTCTATCTGTCTACAAATGTTTGCAAATAAATAAACTTTAAGGAAAAAAAAAAACTATAATCTCAACATTCTTGGTCCTCAGGAATTGGAGGCAAGAGGGGGCAGCAAGTTCAAGGGCAGCCTGATATACATAGCACAATTTAGGGCAACCATGGCTACATAGCAAGACCTTGTCTCAAAACAAACCCACAGCCCTCATTCTTAAGGTGACTATGACAGCTCTAAACATGTTACCACTGGTGCTCTGTCTGCATACCATGGACAATGAGATCAGAGGCATCCAAGAGTAACCCTCAGGATGACGGTCTGGATATGAAAGCAGAAAGATCAAGCAAGCACTTTGCCATCCTCCTCCCTGCCCTACTCTCTATGCCCCTCATCACTTCAGACCAGGTAGCAACCAAAGAAAATCTGTGAATTAAACAGGAACACTGGATGTGGATGGTGGGTGGGAAATAGCAACTGTTGTACCTACCTATCCCTGGAAGGAAAATCAAATGCCCACCCCAGCTCAATGGCCACCAGGATGAGCCACCCATTAGGAGCATCACCAATTGCCATTGGCTTGCTAGATGGTTGGTTTCACAGCTCTCTCCCTCCAAGCCATGTGCATAGATAGCTATGACAGACAGGAGACGACACTACAATCAAGAATCACCAAAACCCAAGGAAACTTAAAACTATGAAGAAAGAAAACAAACTTGGTGATCAAAGCACTTAAACTCCATAATAAATACATATGATAAATAGCTTAGAGGAATATCACAAGCATTGACAAAAATGCCTAGAGGACGAGAGAGATGGCTCAGCAGTTAAGACGCTTGCCTGCCAAGCCTAAGGACTCACGTTCGGCTCAACTCTCCAGATCCCACATAAGCCAGATGCACAAAGGTGACACAAGTGCACCAGGTCGCACACGCACACTAGGTGGGCCCACGCATCTGGAGTTGGATTACAGTGGCTGGGGGCCCTGGCTTGCAATTCTCTCCCTCCCTCTCTCTCTCTCTCTCTCTCTCTCTCTCTCTCTCTCTCTCTCTCTCTCTCTCTCCCTCCCTCTCTCTCTCTCTCTCTCTCTCTCTCTCTCTCTCTCTCTCTTTATCTCTTTGTGTCTCTCAAAAATAAATCTTTTAAAAAATGATAAAAGTGACTGAGTGGCAATAGACAGCTGAATTAGAGACCTGGAAAAGGTAACTGAGAAATACTCTCCCCTCAAAACAATAAAGAAATAAAAAGTATACAGGAAAAAATCAAAAGGTTTATAGAGAGTGCTAGAATCATACAAATAAATATTAAAAATAAAAATAGACAAAACAGAGAGATGGCTTTTTAAAAAATAAAGGAGAACAAAATTAAAGGGAGGAGAAGCATTCCAAAGTATTTCCCAGCATTGACAAAAGCTTATAATCTTTGGATCAAAAGGGCTGACCGCCCCTAAAATGCCATGGAAAACAAAAATTAACACCATCCTATAAGACATATATTAATGAAATTTTAAAACATTAAAAATAAAGGGAAATACTAAAATTTTCAGAGAGAGAGAAGAAACATAAGTTTTCTATAAAGAGATCACATTGACATTGGAAGTGTCATCAACACAAAGTATAAAAGACAAGACAAACTGGGTTAAAATTTTAAAAGAAGTCATACATGTGTATGTGGATAGATGTGTGCATATCGTGTGTGTGTAGCTGTGATAAGTATGTATTCTGTATGAATAAATATAGTTACATGCATATGTTCATTTGGACATACAAGTTTTATCAAAAGTTTCAAATTCTGGGAGATGGCTCAGGATGGTGCTTGCTGGAAAAGCCTGTGGCCTGGGTTCAGTTTCCCAGTGCCCACATAAAGGCAGATGCACAAAGTGGCACATGTATCTGGAGTTCATTTACAGCAGCAAAAAAACTCTGGTAGCCCTTTCTTTTTCCTCCTTCTTCCTCTTCTCTGCTCCTCTTCCTCTTCTCTCTCTCCTTCTCTCTCTCTCTCCTCACAAATGAATAAGCAAAATTTCTTTTCTTTTTTTGTACTAAGTTGAAACTTTGTATGAATATATCAAGTGTTGGTACTATCATTCCCCTCCTCCCTGCCTCCGCTCCTCTAAGGGCTCCCCTTAGCGGGATTTCTGGTATTCACCTTGTAGTCGTGGGTTATGAGTTGTGAAAGCATACACAAACTAGTTTAACTTTCAAAGTCCTATGACAGGGCTGGAGAGATGGCTTAGCAGTTAAGCACTTGCCTATGAAGCCTAAGGACCCCGGTTCGAGGCTCAGTTCCCCAGAACCCACGTAAGCCAGATGCACAAGGTAGCGCATGCATCTGGCGTTCGTTTGCAGTGGCTGGAGGCCCTGGAGTACCCATTCTCTATCTACCTGCCTCTCTCTCTCTCTGTCTGTCTGTTGCTCTCAATTTTTTAAAAAAAAAATTCATCTGACAAGGCTGTTCGGGATAAACAAGACTATGTCAGAAACGTGACGCAGGCTCCCTCTCGTTGCTGCCAGCTATTGCTGTTTCTGTCTGAGCCTTTGAAGATTACTTTTGAAATTGCTCTAGGTGCCTGAGACTGAGCTCTTTTGCAAACACCTCTAAATTGGTTGCATTTTATTCAAATCTAATAAAAAAAACTCTGTATTATTATCTTTTAATTTTTGCAAGCTTTTTAAAAGGACTTTATTAAGATGTTTCTTACAAATTAGGGGGAATCTTTTTTTAAAGCAGAGAGAGAGACAGATAAAGAGAGGGAATGGGTACACCAAGGCCTCCAGCTGCATGGACCACTTGTGCATCTGGCTTTATGTGAGTACTGGAGAATCAAACACACCCAGGCCTTCACGGCTTTGCAAGCAAGTGCCTTACCTGCTGAACTCTTAAATTTTTAGCATTCTTTATTATGAAGTGCATAACTCTTAAACCTTCTTGACTGGTTTTATTTTTATCAGGATGAAACAGTCATCTCTGCCCCTGATGATTTCTTTCTGAGTTTTTAAACTGTTATAGTCACTTCCTTTAGCTGGCATTTGTCTAGCATATATTTTACCACCTACTCTACTTCAGTTTTCCAGTGCCATTTTATGTAGCCAAGTGGCTAAACTCACATGGCCTTTTACAAAGGAGTTTAGTCTATTTACAGTTGTTCTGGCTACTACTCTTCAAGTTAGAACTTACTTCTGCTCTCCTGTCTTCTATCGGCCTTACTTTCTGATCATTTCTTTGCTCTCCTTTCTTGCTTTTTAGTGGGCTTGCTAAATTTTCTGGATTTTTTTTTATTGTTCCTATTTGCCTGGGATTTCTATTACACTTTTTTGCTGCACTTATGAGTTATATGCCCATCACAACTCATGCTACATAGTTCTGGTCCACAGATTTCCCAAGTTAAAAAAAAAATTGTTCATAAAGGAACATCAAGTTCCACCCAAATCGTATGCATACTATCACTACAAAAACAAACTTTAGGGCTGGAGAGATTGCTTGATGGTTAAAGTGCTTGTCTTCAAAGCCTAAGAATGCATGTACAGATCTCCAGGACACACGTAGCCAGATGTACAATGACACAAGTGTGCAATGTCACACATGCGCACAAGGGGGGAGAGTTCATTCACAGTGGCTGAAAGGCTCTGGCACACCTATTCTCTCTCTCTCTCCCTCCTTCCCTCTCTTTCTCTCTCAAAAATAAAAAATAAATACAAACTTTACTGATAAGTTTAAACTGAATTTTCAAAAGCATTCACTATTTCATTGTTTAATCTATAGAACAATCTCTAAACCCTTTGAGTTTATTAAATTTAAATATTGAGCTTTTATTGAAATCCATTTAATTGCTATTCTTTATTTCCTTTATACAGGCTATTCATCATTTCTCCCTAAGGAACAACTATCTTTAGGAAGAAGCTTTGGAGAAGGAACAAAATAAAATGGCCTTTACTACTGCCATTGTTCAGTGTCTTCCTAGCAATTTAAGCAATAAGAAAAGAAACACACAGTAGGTAATTTAGAAATATAATAATAGTTATTTGTAGTTGATGCAATTTTTACATAGATAATTTAAGAGAATCTATAAAATTATTTTAACTAATGGAAGAATTTTATAAGATTGTTGGATATAACATAAGCAAACAAAAGATAATAAATAACTCCTATATACATTGGAAGCATTTTATTAGAAATGAAAAAAAAACTTAATTCATTTACAACAGCAAAGTAATTATGCAAAACACTGGAGAAATCATAACAGAGGGTACTCATGTCCTAAAGGTAGTAATCTCCAAAACTGCTAGAGAACCTAAAATATATCCCAACTGATGTAGAGATACAGGTAAGTCTCAAAATTGTGAAAATGGTCATTCTTGGGTTGGGTAGATGGCAAAATGGCATGCAGCTGTAACCCCAGCGCTTGATAGGCAGACACAGGCCGATCACTGGGGCTTACCAGCTGGCCAGTCTAGCTAAATCTGTGAGTTCTGGGTTCAGTGAGAGACTCTACCTCAATCAGTAAGGTGGAAGACAATTGAGGAAGACATCTGATGTTGGTTTCTGGTCTCCATAAATACAATCATGCACATACACACATGTGAACATGTATATATACATGCACACTTAACACACACAGAAAGATAATGTCAATCCTTCTGAAGTGACTCAATAAACTCACTGCTTCTTCAACAAAATTTCAGGATTTTGACATGTTAATAAATTCATTTAAACTATAGTGCCCAAGTCCAGCCCATTTCAAAGAAAAAATGGGAAATTAGCTCTCCCAGCTATTAAAACACATTATAAAAAATGTGATCATTAAGAACAGCCAATGGGATATGATAGAAGGTCTAAAAATAGAGTGTATGTATATAGGGACTTGGTTTATAAACAGAAGTGGGACTACAAATCAGTGGAAAATAGATGTCTAATTACTAAATGGAGCTACAAAGCAATGAGGAAAAAACAGATAGGAATAGTCATACAATACACATAAATACAAATAAACTTTATATGAATTAAATATATAAATACAGCAATTATAACCTTAAAATTATACAATAAAATATAGGTGAATATCTTTATGACATTTCTGAAAAAAAATTATCAATAACTATGTTGCCCTATCTTCATTAGAGTCTTGGATTTTACCCACACACTGTTTCTGTTTCAATACTCTGTAATGAAATGTGGAGTCTGGCTGCCTAAGAGACAATGAACCCAGTTCAGGACTTAATGTATCAGAACTTCTACTTAGTTGGTTTCAAATGATCAGGACATATTCAGGAGTTTCAATTCTTTCCTACAAAATGAACAATACAGAGAGAGTTTGCAGATAGGAACAATCACTAGTCATTTACAAGTGAGGTTTTTGGCCACATAGTCCCATGCACAAAGTATATAATAACATTCCTCACAGACAGTGCGGCTGATAAGGTGAACTGTAACCAGGTGCTCTCCGACTCCAGAGAGGGAGTTATAAAATCGTAATGAGCATATTAGCATGGACTACCTAGACTGAGTTCTGAAGGGGAATGAAGTTCTCTGCCTGAAAAGGTCTGAAATACCTTAATATAAGGAAAAGTAATGCATTTCCATCCTTCAAAAAAAAAGAAAAAAGAAAAGAAAATCAAACCAATCATCCATCTTGAAGACAGTGGCCAGCCAGCTCAGAGGATAAACTCCAGTTCATTAACTAATCTGACTAAAATCAGAAGCACCTGTTTAGAACTGAAATGTGCACGCTCAAGGAGAACCATGCTATCCTTAAGAAGTTCTAGTCGTTTCCTTCTGAAAGAGAGGGGAGAAACACCACGTGCAGCCTACACGGCCACTGGTGGTCTGCACAGCCCCTCGACTGAACGGAGGCGCAGCCCGGGATCTGCTGCCACATGTGCATGGATGTGCGTGCGCACGCACATCCACACATACCACATCCTGTGGCCCGAGCATATGGGCCATGAATCATTCAGAAAGCTTCTGAATCAATTATTCATCCAAACCAAACACCAAACACTTTGCTAATTGTCCAGGAAGGGAGGTGATGGCAAGAGAGAAGAGAGATTAATTGAGGGAAATGGAATCTGTGCCCTCCAAACAAATGACAGTCAAAGTACATTGATTGAAAACACAACAGCAACAGCTCAGAGAAATGGCTCCTCCAGATTAGTTGGGTGTCCTGAGCTGTGTCTGAAATGGAAGGGAAGAAACCCACTGACTTCACCCGAATCCTATTGGAGGATTCTTTCTGTATCTTCAGCCCAAGCACTCTGGAGGCAGGACTGCAAATTCAATGCCCATGTGCACACTTCCACAAGCTTGGTCATAGCCAAGATTTTTATCCTTCTATGTGGGCTGTAGAGTAGGGAAATACGCCCTAAGTGTGAGTAAACCTTGAGGACCAGATGTAGCCCTTCCCCTCAGCTCCACAGGCAGGAGGCTCAGACCTACTTTTTCACCCTGACATTGATTTTGTATTTCTTAGGCACCTACTGTGGGTCTGAGAGTGCCCGATTTCCCCTTGAGAACAGGGAAAAGAAAACAAGACCTCCATCTTTGCTCTCAACATGGAAACAAGAGACTGGCAAGAAGAGTTCAAGGAAGGCAATGGTGGCTCAGGCCGGGCAGGTGAAGTAGGTGTTAAGGGGAGTGCAGCACAGGGCTATTTCTCTGAGGAGCTAGGTCTTCAGTCGGTTCCCACTAGACAGACCATCACAGTATGGGCTCCCTAAAAGCAAGAAGGGTGTCACCAAGGCAAGGCAGAATAGTGTAAGGAAACAGACCAAGACAACCTGAGATGGTACAGACATCATCACAGAGCCTGGCTTCGCTGCCATGAAGGGGCTCTGGTTGCCAGTAACAAGACAACCAGGCAGTGTGTATCGGGGAAGGACTGAAAATTCAGTTGATGGGGTGCCTCTTGTGCTAATCTTTCTTTCATAACCTTTCAAAAGAGAAAGAAAAGCTTGTCAAAAGGCACCAATACAGCATGAGGACAGAAATCACTCACTTGCTGAACTCGTGATGATAGAGCAGGACAGGGACAAGCCTGAGGCTGGAGGAAGTCTGGTCATGATGCTCTTGCGGGGAGTAGGTTCACTGATGGCAGTCCCATTGTAACTGGAGCCTCAGGCCAGAGACCCATCGTGGAGGGGGTTCCCAGCAAATTAGATCTGGCCACTCACCCCAGAAATCTCATAGAAAAGCAATGTCAGAAATTGACTGATTTTTACTCCTACTCTTCAATTTGATTTCTGGGGACTCTGACCTCATATTGTGATCATAGTGCCAAGGTGCAAATAAGCAGGGGAAAAAATCAAATCTTGGTGACCCATTCCAGTTGAGCATTGGCAAAATCATCAAACATAACAAAATAGCTAGAAGATAGGGAAGAGTAAGAGTCAGATAAAATCTAAGGCTCACAAGTTCCTTAGAGATCACTTAATACACTGGTTATTAATACAGTAATAATACTATCATCTGGGTCAGGAGCTCATTTGATAAAAACTATGGATACTTTCATTCAGGGAAAATGTCCATACATACCAATATTTAATACCATGCCAGACAGCCCATGACTTCCTAAAGTGCACCCATCCAACCCTCCCAAGCTAAAACAAATAACTAGCTAAACTTGTAAACCATTTCTGAGACTCTAAGAAGGAACCGGCAGGGCCTGGCATCTCTGATTGGCTTCAAGTTATTTTCCAGATAGCCTCAGAGACTATTGATCCCACTCCTGAGCCCAAAGGGAAGAGACGGAAGAAAAATTACAGTGTGTGTGTAAGTGTGTGTGTGTGTATGTGCGTGTGTTATATATGTTTCTAGAATGTCTGGTTTTGTTTATTAGAAAGAAACAAACAAATGCACACTATTTATAATCCTTTGACTTTTTGGTTTGTTTTTGCTCTACAATAAATATGGAGGAAGATTGCCTTTCAAAATTCATCCTTCACGTAAGTACAAAGCAATCTCAGCTTTTCCTACAGGGAAATGGGTCTGCCTCAAAATATCAGGCCACACCTATTGGTAAAACAATAAGTCTCAGCCTTCTTAGGCAAATTCATTTCCAAGCAGCCATGTGAAGCCAAGCTTTGTCTGCCAGACTGATGCGCTGAGGGTGCTTATGCCCAACAAGTTCTCAAGGCTGAATCCTCCCAACAAAGGAAGGACCAATTCGATCAGGGTCAGGGTTCAGGGATGTTAATTAGGTGGGAAGAAAAGGGAGGTTCTCAGAGCAGCTTAAAGAAAGGCAGGCCATGAAATTCAATCCTGGAGCAGTTTGTAGAAACATGTTTTTTTTTTTTTTCCTCTAAAGGAAGGAAAGGCTTTTAAATCCTTTGAACAAAATCATTGATAAAGAATGAGAGAAGCTCATGGAGCACCGATGCAGTGCTATTTGCATTCTAGAGTTCTCCACAGAACAATATATGATACAAAGACAATTACTAAAATATAGATGCAAGTGTAGTTTTGACACAACATCAGGCGGGACTAGAATTGACCAGTAAGCAGACACACAGAGGGAGACTGTACCTATCTTCTACAAGGGCTGCAAACTTTCAATTATTATTTCTTCTTCTTTCTCTTCCCTTCCATCTCACCCCTGCAGGCCAGCATCTATGAGAGGCACTATCAAACTTTAATGAGTTCCCTTCACTGTAGCACCAGCGCCTGAATATATATAACTGCATAAGGTGCCCCTACCACTCCCATTGATGAACAGAAAAGATAGGGAGGTGGGCAAGGAAAGGTGCCACAGCAATTACGGTACCAGATATTTTTGTGTATATCCCTTGATCAAATTTTAACACATCTAAAAGTTAGTATTGTCTTTAAAATTAAGATTCAGGAAGTCAACTAGCTCTACAGTCCTACCAGCAATGAGACCGTTAGCAAAATTTGATTGATTTTGGTCTGGATGTGTTTTCTACTGCAACACAGAATTTCTCACTGGAATTGTCCAGATTCAACTGCCAAATTGTCAGCTATATGTAAGTATTAAAAATTGAGTGCCAGGGATGGAGAGATGGCTCAGTGGCTAAAGCACTTGTTTGCAAACCCTAATAGCTCACATTTGATTCCCCAGTTTCCACATAAAGCCAGATGCACAAAGGGACACATGCTTTTGAAGTTTGTTTACAGTGGCAGAGAGCTCTGGTGCATGCATTATCTCCTCCTCTCTCTCTTCTTGCTCTCTCCCTCTCTCTCTCCCTCATTCTCTCTGTCTCTCTCAAATAAAGAAATAAAAATATTTAATAAAATATTGAGTGTTGTGTGTGTGTATGCATGCCCACACTATAAAGGTGCAGAGACTGGAAAAAAATGAAAAGGATAAAAAGTGGGGTATCAGAATTTAATAATCTGCTTGGCAATTATAAGATATTGATTTATAAGATTCTGATCAATACAGAAAAAGTTAAAAATGAAGGAACAGAAGTTCTAAAAACAGCAAGCATAAAGACAAAATCAAAACCATTTCTTATAATAATTGTAACATGTTAAGTTCTCTCAAATGAGAAAGAGTCTCATAAGTAATTAAAAAACAATACAATCAACATGGAACTATCACAAGGTTTTTTTGTTTATTTTTAATTTTTTTGTTTATTTTTATTTATTTATTTGAGAGTTACAGACAGGCAGACGGAGAGAGAAAAAGGCAAAGAGAGAGAGAGAGAGAATGGGCATGCTAGAGCCTCCAGCCACTGCAAAGGAAATCCAGATGCGTGCAACCCCTTGTGCATCTGGCTTACGTCGGTCCTGGGGAATCAGGCCTTGAACTGGGGTCCTTAGGCTTCACAGGCAAGCGCTTAACCACTAAGCTGTCTCTCCAGCACCACATTTTTTGTTTAAATAAGTCTCTCCAGCCCCACATTATTTGTTTAAATAAGTCAGGAAGTGCATAAGGAACTGGGAAGGAAATAATATATTTACAGTCAGAACTAGGATGAGAATTAGAAAGAAGACCATATACACTGGTATTACTCACAATCAACTGGTACTATGCCTATATTCACTCACCAAGTGAATACAGTAATTCAACTAAGTACAGATCAAATGTAAAGCCATTACCTGAAGCCTGCAGTATAAGCTAAATGCTTATCTCCCTCTATGCCCACATGCAGAAATCTAATACCCAATGTGGTAATATTTGGAGGTGGGGTGTTAGGGAGGGAGTTAGATCATGAGGACTCTCTTCTTTTATGGGATTAGCACCCTGATAAAACACACCCCAGAGAGCTCCTTCATCCTGTCTGACATCTGGGAACACACAGCTCTCTACTCACCAGGACAAAGATCCCTCATAGACAGCATAACTGCCTTGATCATATGCTCCCCAGACTACAGAACTCTGAAAAATAAATTTTTGTTGTTCATAAACCATTCAATCTATGATATTTTTATTCTTGCAGCCCAAATAGACTGATATTTCAAGATATAGTACATTCTAGAAGCTAGTGTGATCCAATATAAATAACAATAGACTGAGATGCAGGGATATCAATTTAATCCTAGCTAGATCAATAATTTCTATGTGATTTAGAGTAAATCAGAGAATATATTTGCTTATCTTTTGCTTCATGTTCCTCATCTCTAGCAAATAAGGAATAGATATTTATTGAAAAATCTACTATAATCAAACCATTATTTCCAAGTGCTTTATATAAAACATATCAATTGACGCCCATAAAATATTCACAAATCCCTGAATCCTGAATTTACCCAAGAGGAAACTGAAGGAGGTAAATAACTTTCTCATAGAACCAGTTCAAGATTTCAAAATATAGAACGATGTAGTTACAGGGTCTTAGTTTCTCCCATTCTGCCAAGCTGTCCTGTGTTATAGCACTAAAGCTATTTTAAAGACGTGGAAAATATGTCCAAAATGTTTTCAGGGTCATAATAATAATCTAAGGATCCACTTATCTATTATGCTTTTAGTCCTCTTCAATAAAAGGCATTTTCTCAGTAACTAAAGTCAACTAGAATTTCAGGTGCCCCTTGAATTTTTGTGCATATGAATGTGATGTGCAGGTATATGCATGTTCACATATATGAGGGGCTGTGTGTGTAAAGGACAGAGATTTTAATTAGATGTCTCACTCCATTGCTGTTCTCCATATCATTGAAACAGGGTCCCTACTGAACCAAGGGTTCACCAATTCAGCTAGTCTAGTTGGCCAACAAGCCCCAGGGATGCACTGTCTATACTTCCAAGTGCCGGGAGCACAAGTACACCACCACAGCTGCCTGGAATGTGTGTGTATGCTGAGATCCAAATCAAGGTCCTCTCACTTGCATGGAAAGTGCTTAACTGACTGAGCCATCTCTCCCAACACCGCCCCCCCCCCAGATAAACTTTGACATACCAACAGAAACATCCTTTAATCTTTCTTAGTTACGATGCACAAAAAGAAAACCACCAACAACAAAACAATGGAGACCAAGTCATTTCTGTTAGAAAAGCCATACTGCATCATGGTTAAAATGAGGGCTCTACCCATTTGATTCCAGTCTCCATCATCTGCTAGCAGTGTGCTATGGGGAAAATTACTGAACCACCTAAGCCTTGTGCACTAGTACAGTTTCTTTTGCCATAACACATATCTAAGACTAGGTACTTTGTAAAGAAAAGAGGCTTAGCTGCTTCACCATTCCAGAGATTAACCAGCATGGTACCAGGCACTGCTTGGCTGGGTCATAACATGAGAAAGAAGTGGAAATGGGGCTGGAGAGATGGCTCAGCAATTAAGGTACTTGTCTTCAAAACCTAAGGACTCAAGTTGGATTCCCCAGTACCCATGTAAAGCCAAATGCCCAAGGTGGCATATGCACGTGAAGTTTGTTTGTAGTGGAGAGGTCCTGGCACTCCCATTTTCTTTATCTGCCTCATTTTTTTAAAAATCTCTCTCTCAAATAAGTAGATAAATTAAATAATCTTTAAAAAATTAGAAGTGGAGGGCTGGAGAGATGGCTTAGTGGTTAAGTGCTTGCCTTTGAAGCCTAAGGACCTCGGTTCAAGGCTAGATTCCCTAGAACCCACGTAAGTCAGATGCACAAGGTGGTGCATGCATCTGGAGCTTGTTTGCAGTGGCTGGAGGCCCTGATGCACCCATTCTCTATCTATCTGCCTCTTTCCCTATCACTCTTGAATACATAAATAAAAATAAACAGAAAAATAGAAGTTGAAATGACTACATGAAGACCCATGTGCCAAGTGGATTTGCTTTGATAGAACCTGCTTTATTTATTTATTTTTATTTTTTTGATAAACCAAGGCCCATGATAGCTTCCTTGACCCTTTTTAGAATTAGTGATCTAATTACCTTCCATTAGCCTCTACCTCATAAAGGACCCACCACCTCTCAAAGCTGCCATTCTGGGGACCAAGGTTCTAATATATGATCCCTTAAGAGACACAGTCAAGCTGTATTCAATCTATAGCACTCTGGTTTCCCCATCTTCTTCATCTAATGGTCATAATAGTATTATTATCTAGTTCATAAGGGTGTTGTGAAAAATTAAATGGAAACTAACTCTCTAAACCATTTAGCATATGGCTTAGTATGAACCATCAATTGTTAAGTCAGCAGTCCTGGAAAACCAGGTAACTCTAGCTCTTGTATTCCTTCCCCTCCCTACCTTTTGACCAGACATATCTACAACAAGGACCATTCCTGAATTAAGGATCCCTTAGCCATAGTTATACATAGGAAATGGCAGAGTCTGAACAATTAATGGAACTGTTTTATGAAACTCCATTCTTTAGGGCCACAAAACTATAACCAAACTGCCTCTTCCTTTGCAAAAAGAGAGCTTTTCTAGATCTAGTACAGAATCCTACATGGAAGGTGAGTTGTAAACTGTACTTAGGAGCAACAAAATTGACACCCCTAAGGACCATTCCAATACTATAGCCACAACAATATTTTCTTCTCCAAAGACTCAAAGATCTTCTATTTGCTTCTGACTCTGTCTATTGTAGCTGCACCAGCTTCATGACTAAACTTTAATGTTTCAACCTTCTTGGTGCAAGATAATAATAGAAAAGACATAGTAAATGGAAAAGCAGGTTCCTTGGAAACTGGCTTTCAGTCCCCTACCCTGCTGAGACAGATTCTGGAGTTTAATTGTTCATAATCAGCAGTGATATCAAAGCTAACATGGAAATTCTCCATAGCTTTAGCTGGATAAGTACTTCTGGTCTCTGATATCTTGGATAGATGAAAAATAAACATTAAAATAAAATAAAGCAAATCTTTCTTCTAATTATACTACAAGGCCTGTTTTAAAGAGGTAGTAACAGGATTTATTGGCCAGTTACATTAACATCTACTATAGAGTATCAGCAGTTAGAAACCAAATTCTCCATGACCTTCTACAATGAACTCAAACATGACCTTCCACATTGAATTTGATCATAACCTTCCACACTGAATTCAACCATGATCTTCCACATTAAACTCAACCATAACCTCCCACATTGAACTCAACCATAACCTTCCATATTGAACTCAACCATGACCTTCCACAATGAACTCAACCATGACCTTCCACAATGAACACAACCATGACCTTCCATATTGAACTCAACCATGACCTTCCACAATGAACTCAACCATGACCTTCCACAATGAACTCAACCATGACCTTCCACATTGAACTCAACCAATACCTTCCATATTAAACTCGACCATGACCTTCTGCATTGAACTCAGCTACTGTCATTCTTGCTACTCATTATTAGACCATGTATACAGAAAGCACTCAACAAAATCCCTTAATAGATTGAACAAATTTGTTCCTGCCATCTTTTCTCCTGAATAAGTGGTACTCTCCTCAAATTAAAATCACCTACATACATATATTAACTCTGCACCAGTCTAAAAGCTCCCTGAGGGCAGGTATCTAGTATATCTCCTTAGTCTCAGTACTTAGTAACTTTTTCCTTCATAATTAATATTCTAATAATTCAAAGAAATGCTTACTGTGCATTTCTTTTATGCCTAACAACTTACATGAATTTTATTCAGCCCTTATAGAGACAATGAAGAGATCACTACTTGTCCTCCAAAAGTGATGTTTTCCTTTCTCTAGTGTAAGCTGGTGGATGAGAAGCAGCTACCTGATTAGGGTTTGATCTCTTAGTCTTGTTTACAACTAGGTTGAGCCATGTGCTTCTTGTCAATTGGAGATAAACAAAAATTATGTAGATCATTTATATACTAAGAAATTGAAAGAGCCTTTCCCCTTCATATCCTCTATTTTCACTTCTACTTAAGAGGTGTAGATAATGAAATCTATCAGATAGAGTCACAGATAGAAACTAAGTCTCTAAATCATTAAATGTAAGAAAGTCACATGTACTGTTAGTGTACTGGTCTATTCAAGGAATAAGAGATACACTTATTATGCTAATCTTTGAAGTCTGGGACGTTATTTGTTAAAGCATTTAGTCTTGATCAATCTAGTTCATCATTCTGCAAGAGAGTTATTTCCACCTTTTTTTTTAAACAAAAAATGAGATTCAAGTATTCTAAATAATTGACCAAGGTCACATTTGAGTAACAAATATGTTCAGGTTCATGTCTACTTAACATTAGTCTTTAATCTTTCTACTAGGGTACACTGTCAAGGTAATTTCATGTTGTTCACAGCTGTGGAATCACTCATTTCTCATGGTCCAGATAACATTATACTAACTTGCTAGTCCTTCTCTAACTTGGATTAATGGTAAGCTCTGTGTGGGCAGGGACCACAAAAGTTTTGTTCTTTATTGGCATACTCAGCATCAACATAATGCATAGGACATTTCAGGCACTTAGGCACATGATAGCCTGCTGGATATATGGAGAAAGAGAGGGAGTATGGGAAAGATAGAAAACAGTGTTACTAAGAGATTTGGTAAAAGGGCACCAGCCTCCTCTTCCCCACCCCTACTCCATAATGCCTGTGCTTCAAGGACCAAGGACAGTGAGATCTTCTTAGACTTTAAATTACACCTTCTTGCCTGGTTCAATTTCCCCTGAAGAGTCCTTCTCAGTTGCTATGAATCTAAAAATTTGCATTGGTGGAGTTTCAACAAACAGAGATGTATCTTAAAAAATCTAGCATTGCTCTCTTCTCTCAAGTGGTAATCAAATCAACATCTATATTCAAACTGAAAAATCTTTAGAAAAAGATGTGCTCTTTTAGGACAGTAAGAATATATGCAAGCAAAGATGGGCAAGCAGCCAATAAGACAGAATGATCTAAGAAGCCATTTTTAATGAATGGCAAAAGCCAATGAAACCAAGGCTGATCATAGAAGGTCTGGCCTTGGGAAGTCATTTGGGTATTCCTCGTCCAGTTGATATTTTCCTTTCTAGTTGCTCCTAGAGACTGGCTCACTCCACGTGGACCTGGGCTCTGCCCTGACTCATTTTCCCAGTCTTTTTTTCCCCATGCACTCTGCTCCAGCCAGACTGTTTTGTGCATGAATACAAGCTCCGTGTCTAACTTCTGTTTGCCCCATCACACCTATACACGATTGAGAACACCAGCTCAACTAGCATTCCACTCTACCTGTGAGCAAATGATTTTCCAGCTACAGACAAGATTGAGAGACATTCTTTGAAGTTCTTAGCCTCAGACCTTCATCCATAAATGTGTGGGTTACAGTGGATAAGCAGGTTTTTTTTTTTTTAATCTTCCAAGTGTGAGGACTGCTTCTTAATGGCAAAAATCCAAGATCTACTCTACCTCCTGGAGTATTTATTTCCATCAATAAAGCCCAATACAACTTTATTAAATAGATGCTACTACCCACCCCATGCCTTTCTAATGAGGATGAGGACACTAAGGCTTACAGAATCTTAGTTGGTTGCCCATAGTTACAAAGGCTCGACAGCTGAGAATAGGTGAATACAAAACTATTTACCTACAAAGGCCCACTTATTAGCCACTATGCTCTGACTCAGTGAAGAAAGGACAGAAAGCCACCGTTTATTCAATAATGCTTTTAAATGTATTCATATGTGTAAAGTACAATAATATCCACTTATTTTGGAGAAATAATACTGCCCTGATGTTTGTGGAAATTTTTGTTTGAGAGCAGCCAATGCACTGTGAGCATCAGCTCACTCAGTACCGCAATTTCAGGGGTCTTCTGCATCCCATAGCTCATCGGTGGCGCACCACTGGAATGATGAGTATTTTTTATGATCTGTTCCTACTTTAGAGCTACACAATTCTCTGCATCTAAAATACAAATTCCTGAGAAATCTGTTAATGCTTGGCTTTGGTTTGGTTTCAGAGCTGTGGCAGAGGTGGTTTGGAGGGGGCATGAAATCATTGCAAGTTTATTCATCTTTATTATCAGTACTACCTGGTTAAACTCTGATCAAGTTCCCCATAGGATGAATCTCACACATACTTGGATTTGTTTATTGGAGAAGAACTGATGACCAAGTTATCCCAATAGACAAATCTGGAAGGATAAATTAACAAAAGCTCTAATTGGAGGCACCCATGAGAAGAGAAACTGTGGAATGTAAGTGGTCAACAGAAAAGATTGGGGTGAGAATTTAATACCTTCATCTCTACTACCACAGTCTGATATGAAAGATGCATCTGAGAAACTTGCTACTAGAATACATAATACTTAAGGAACTGAGAGGCCTTCATGTCCCATTCCCAAATGGAGAGTAGGGAAAATGTAAGCACTCTGAGCTCCCCATGAGGAGTCCCTAAGCTAGAGCATGTTATATTTATGGTATTATTAAACAGAATTTAGTTGGGACCCAGATTCAGCATCATGATGTGTCATGAGCTTGAGGAGCAGTATAAAGAGAAATATCCCATAAACAAGCATGTGAGTTGGCTTGATCTTTTAACTATTGTTCTATTTGAAAAATAAAAATCATAATAATCATATAGCAATGTTCTCTGCAAAGCATTTTTGAAATAATTTCTCTGTTGAACATTGAAAATAAAAGCCCACACACTCATCAATTCTTACCCATTATTTGAGTCAGTAGGAGATGCTCAAAGTGTGATCTTAGAGGGCAGGAATTATATCTCCTTCCTGGGCAAGTTAATGAATCTTTAGAATGGAATAGGCTAGATTATAAGGTCTAGAGACTGCATTTTCATTTATCATGAATAGGTTCGACAAAATTATAGTTAAGGGTCAATGTTGGAATGAGTAGGTTAGAGGAAAGACAAGGAATTTTTGTTGGGGGAGTCATTAATTCAAAGTCCCAAATTCTGAGCAGAGATGCAGTATTTTGAAGGAGTTCTCTTTCCAGCAAACAGTGCTCCTTGCCTGCAGATCTGTTCACTGTTGGTTGGGACCAGCCAGTAACCTTCCAGTAAATCCCTGTAGATGCCAGTGAGAACTGTCATCATTCCCTCCACTACCAGCTTTCCTCTCTTTTTCTAGCTCTGCCCAGTATCTCCTATCTCCTCTCCTGCATGCCTGCCCTGTCCTCCCCACTGCCTAAAACTCACATCAGATCACCTCTCCTATCTCAACATCGTTATCAGGTCCTCAACCCTGAAGTTAGGTTAGGATCTCAGCATTATAAGGCTTCTCTGTGGCACTTCAGAGACCATTAAATTTATTTAATTTGACACATTTGTTCTCTGCTAGATAAACTCTAGGATAATATAAACAATATTTCTACACACTCATGAATCCCAAGCAATAGCACTATGTTCGAACACAGGACACACTCAATAACACTGGCTGCTTCTGCCCTTCCCTTCCCTCCCTGACTCTTCCTAAATCTTCACCTCACGAGTCCAAGTCCACACATGCCTATCAGGCAGGCTTAGCAGGTTATAAAAGTTCATCAGTTTGGTTATGTTCCCTCACTCAGAGTTTTGAGTAAGACTCAACAAAACAGGTACCCCAAATGAGGTTTTCAGTTTTAGCTCCCCATAGCCTGTCAAGTGATTCTGAGCTGAGGAATGGCTACTCAAGGGCCAGCTGGGCCCTGGATGGATAGTAAGGAGGAGGCAAGATGCAACTGGTACCTCCCACGGTGACAGAAGTTATTATAAATGTATTGCTGATGTGAACTGAAATGTATAGCATCTACACCTGTCACTCTGTCTCTCAGTCACTGTCCCTCCAGAGCTAGAGGTCAGAAAGAAAAGTCATGGCCTTCAACCCCTCTCCTACCCATACTGTCACAAAGACCGAGGCTGCTGACAGAAGAGTGACAGCCGAGAAAGAAGGAGAGACAAGGGAAACAAAGCCAGAGCTCAGCTCCTCTCTGCACAAGGTCTTACTAGAAAGGGGGACAGCTCTTCTACCCTCCCGCGTGGGAGAAATAGAGTGTCCTCTGACTGTGTGCGTTTTGTGAGGAGAATGAAGCAGAGCCAGAAGATAGAAAAAAGACAGACTAAAGAGTGAGGCTGTATAATACAGATTATTCTCATTATTAATAATTTAAAAAAAAAACGAAGCATTCTGCTTCAACTTTTACTCATGGAACTTCTTTGTTGTCCTTTAATCTTGGAGCTTCTTTTTGCTAATAATAACTGTAGGAGATTTTTACCAGTGTTGATAAAATTAGACACACTACTAAAAAGAAATTAGAGATATCCTATTGTTCAATTTGTAGTAAAATTCTAACTTGGCATAAAATGATAATAGAAAATTAAAACCTAGCAATAGTTTCAGAATTTGCATGTTTCAGTGAGACTAGTCTCCCTGACTGCAAGTATTATAGGAGCAAGAGTCACAAAACCATCATGCCTTGCATATTTTCAATTTTAAACTTTTTTTCTTATTATTATCAGAATGCCTTATATATTGTTTTAACATTTATCTTCATAGTATCATTGTACTGGAGAAAATGAACTTCTCTTCACTTATTTTGGATTTCACTTTATAATATTGCAAAACACTTGCTATATAATAGTCATATTATAGGCTTTGGTGTTGTTAGTAAAATTAAAATATCAATTTGACCCTTTAGTAGCTATTTGGTATTGAGCAAGACACTCAGCCTCTTTGAGTTTTGACTTCATCTTTAAAAAAAAGTATTTCATTTTTGACAATGTCATACATTGGTGTAATGTATTTTATCATATTTATCCCCTATTTTCTTCTCTTATCTACTTGTAACCCCCCCAACCCCTTTTCTCCTAACTAATCACTTCCCTACTTTCATATCCCTTTTCCTTTGTAATCCAGTGATTTAAATTGGGGGCTGCTTTTCATGAGCATAGGTGAAGGTGTCATTTATTGGTGTATGGGCAACCTGCCAATGGCTATAGCATTGAAGATCATTACTCCCTTTCCCTGATAACCAATAGCTGCCAAAAGCTAATTTGGGAAGAACAGGGTCTTTTAAACTCCTCTCCCTCCATGACAGAATGCTTATGGGCCCGGTCTTGTGCAGGACAGCACAGCTGTAGGAGTTCATGAGGCTACCAGCTGTAATATGTCTAGAAGACAACATTCCACAGCACTTGTCTCCATCCCATGGCTCTTAACATTCTTTTCACCCACTCTTCCCCATGTTCCCTAAGACTTGAGGACTGGAGGTGAATTCATCCAGGGTTGAGCATACACTATTTCCTTAGCACTTTCACCAGCTATATACCCCACTCACACATCCACTTAGGATGTGTACATGCATCAAGCAGCTCAGGAGGGTGGTCTGACTGAGAAATCACTTTGCCACAGGTTGCCTTCTTCTTCTTTCTTTCTTTTTAAACCCTAAATCACCCTGGGTGAATGTAAAGTGCTGGGGTTTAACGTGAAATGTCCCCCATACGCTTGCTCAGGTGCTTGAAGCCTTGGTTCCCAGGCAGTGGTGCTTTTTGTGTTTTGGAATCTTTAGAAGGTGGAGCCATGAAAAGGGAAGTGATCCACTGAAGGGGCGACTTGAGGTTATTCAGCCCATCCTCACTTCCTGTCCATACTCAGCTTCCTAACAGTGGACAACATGCGACCAGCCCACCCACTCCTGATGCCATGTGTCCCTTACTATGATGAAACTATCCCCTCAAACAGGAGGGTCCCCAATGGAATGGGGGCAGGGATGACAGAAAAGAGGGTACCAACACATGATATATCCATACTAAATATAGTTACTAATAATAATAATAATAATTTTTAATTCCTAAAATGTAAATAATACATAAATTCAAATGTCACTTATAGCTTTCCAAATAGTAAAATAAAACCATAACTTTAAACACAAAAAATAAAATAAGGGCTGGAGAGATGGCTTAGCGGTTAAGCGCTTGCCTGTGAAGCCTAAGGACCCCGGTTCGAGGCTCGGTTCCCCAGGTCCCACGTTAGCCAGATGCACAAGGGGGCGCACGCGTCTGGAGTTCGTTTGCAGAGGCTGGAAGCCCTGGCGCGCCCATTCTCTCTCTCTCCCTCTATCTGTCTTTCTTTCTGTGTCTGTCGCTCTCAAATAAATAAAAATAAAAATAAATAAAATAAAATAAAATAAGTGAGTGAATAATAAGCCCTTTCCTGCTTTAAACTGTTTCTTGTCAGGTCACAGCAATGAAAAGTTGCTATCAAGGCAGGAAGAAAAGGTCCCACACCAAACCTTCAGTCCTCCTGGACTGTCCTCTTCCTGGCTGACACAAAAGCTAAATTAGGCCACCTGTTCCCTGTAGATTGAGCTTCTGCTAAAGGGAGTGACACAAAGCCTTTCAGGAAACTTCTGATGCCAGCCCTTACATCTGGCATACAGTCACTCCTCAATGACTATCTATTCAGTGAGCCAATGATGTTTCGAAAAGAAAAAAAAAAAGACAGCTTATATATGAGGGGAAAAAATGCCTACTAATCCAAGGAATAATTCCAACTCAACTATCTATTACCTACTAACTGGTATTCTCTTCCAAAACCTCCCTGAAAGTACAGAGCTCAGAGGAGACCTTTAAACTTTATGCTTTGCCCTTTGCCCACCTCTTTCCCCTGAATCAAAATTCTTTGTTCTAACAATGAAGAATAAAAACAAACAAGCAAAATTCTGCATCCTAACCTTATCTCTTCCATCATCTGCCCATCTGGAAGAAAATGCAATTGGAACAGAAATAGCATTCTAATAAAAGGAGATGCAGCACAGAACAGGAGCTGTGGGGCTCCTCCAGTGTGGAGCTAGAAATGAACAAAATGCCAGGGAGGAGGTGGAGGTCTGCCAGAGAAGCAGCTACCAAGTCTGCTGGGAGAAAGAAAGTAAAAGCAATGGAACTTAAGGACGTGCAGATCTTCCCACCAACAGCCCGGAGACACTGAGTTCCTGGTGTCCTGCCTTGCTGCAGCTGGGAAGCTCCAAGCTCCTCACTCAGCCTCGGTTTCCCCATTTCCAAAATGGCAAGCTGCTTGCTTCCTCTTTCCTTGTTCTGCCTCCCACCTTTGCTCAGTCAGGGCAGAAACAGCAAGAAAAAAATAAAACGGTTATTTAAAATCCCACGAGGCTCCTTGGATTTGCTTTATAAACACCCAGGGCTATCACACCATCACTGCTGGGATTTAAATTGGGATGGGGCCCCGGGGCTGCATACACAACACCTCCCCCACATTCTCAGCACCAGAGAGACAGTGTTCTCAGAGGAAAACTGTGCTTTCCTCGATCTTTAGCTGCTAGGGAAACTCATATGTTAGGGTAGCCTTCTTACAGAAACCCTCTAAAAATACCTATTGATATATATTTAGCTCCAGATATTGTCCTCCTACCAACAGGCTTCAGGCTAAACCACTCGGCATGTGCCACTGGTGAACAGCTGGAGATGCCTGATGGGATTTTCCAGCTATTCTACAGAATTCCCTGGCTTCTCTTGTCCCTGTCCCCTTTATCCTTTGTGCCCCACCCCACCCTCTGCTGAGCTATGCACATTCCTCCAAACTGTAGCTAAAGATGTAGAATGACTCCCTTATCTTTTCCAAGCCTTTCCTCAGTGTAAGAAGAAAAAAAAAAAAAAAAAAAAAACTAAAAAAAGACTTGCAACATCCAGAACAAAATTAGGAGTAGGATTGTACAAGCCTGGTTTAAAAACTTCAGGGGCATCTTGCTGCCTTCAGGTTCAAGTAACATGCCCCTGCATGACCTAGGCTGACCTTTCCAGATGTATACCTATTCCCTCATCAGGTACGCAGGGATGTCCTACTGCCAATATACCCCGCTCAACATTTCCTGACCTCCAAGCATTTGTACACACCATGCTTTCTCCCAGCAAAGCCTGTCTCAGTTCAGCTAAATCTCACCTGTTTGTGCATTACATGCCATTTGATGGTTACTTCCACCAAAGAGCTTTCCCAGCTACCCCTGAGCAAGGTCATTCTCAGAGTGTTCATGGCCCTGGTGGGAACGCTCACAATCATCCCACCTTCACCTAACACTGTATCTGGTACATTGTAAGTGCTCAATAATGTCTCCTAAACATCTCTCGAGTGACTGTGTAGGCCAGGGAATAATGATCTTGGCAGAGGCAGGAGGTTCACACACATCTGCACATAGTCCTTGGGGCTTGCACGATACTTTCTCTGATTAAGAAATCACCCAAACAGGTCATCCCCTACCACATAGATGGCAAAACTGACAGAAGAGCATGTGCTGAGCTGATTTTCATTTTTTTAATGACTTTAAAAAAAAAAAAAAAGACTATCACCATCCAATGGCAGCTCTGAATTTAGGAGCAGCTCTGTAATATCAGCAGTACTTTAACATACAATTGAAAATGAAGAGTATCTAAATGGAAAGGGACAGTATGCTCCTCAACATTGGGCCAGAACCTGAAGGTGCACATAGAAACTGAGGAGAGACAAAGACTGCATTTTTCCAGATGCATCAAAGAAGCTAGTGGCACCTCTGAGCTCAGGAAGTACAGAGGCTCAGAGAGGACACCCAGACCCTGGAGGCAAACAGACCTGGGTTTGAACTCTGGCTGCATTGTATGGGACTGTCCCTCTTATCTGCAAAGGACTTGTTTCAGGACCCCAAGTAGGTTACCTAAAACCACAGAAGGTGAGAAACTTCAAATCTATTATGTGATACTATGATTTTTTTCCCACACTTACATACATATCTACTTATCATAAAGTTGAATTTATAGATTAGACACAGGAAATTAACAACAAATAATAACAAACTAGAACAGATATAACAATGCCCTATAGAAAAGTTGCCAGCACCAGTACTTCCACGATTTGGGGCCATTATTAAATTAAAGAAAGAATGTGTTGCCAATTCCACAGTACCTCAAGGTGGATCTGCTAAAAGAAGAGCTGGTGTCTTATGGGCAGGTAGAATATACAGCACAGACACCCTGGACAAATCGATAATTCGGATCCCAGGAGAGATAGTGAGGGATCGCAAGGGACGCGAACACGCTACCTAGAACAGCAAGTCATTTGATACTTATAAATTGTTTAGTTCTGGAATTTTCCATTTAATATTTTCAGCCTGTGGTTGAACACAGATAACTGAAACTTTAGGAAGCTAAAATGTGGATAAAGGAGACTACTGTGGCAATCATTTGGATATAAAGAAGTCATTAAAATTGTGCCTCAGCTTATTCATCTCTAAAATGGGCCTGGATAATCATTCAATAATAATTCTTACCTGTGGTGCTTCTTTTAAGGATTAGAAATGATATATATGAAAAGAAACTGTCATATGTTCAATAAGTGACAACTTACAACACAAATGATGTTGTCCTGACTGATGCATTCTTCCCTACTCCCACTCCATCCACTTGCAGAAGGCTGGGTCTTCAAAGCAGTCTTGAAACCTACTCCCATCAATCAAGATGCAATTCCCAAACAAGCCAGATGCCTGAAGGCCTAATTGCTCCTCCTGACCTGGGGTGTGGATGCTCAGTTCCCAGTCCCTTAAATGAAGGATCTGAGTGAGAGGAAGCTGGGAGATGGGGACATGGATCCCAGTGAAACTTAAGGGAAGTTGTGGGGACAGCCTCTCACTATCCCATGCCCAGGCTTTCCTCAACACTCTCATTGTGTCCTATAGAGAGCAAGTAATATGAGGGATGGAGCAAGTTATTCCATCCAATTAAGACATATGAAGTAGTGCATATATGCCAGACATCAGGCATATAAAGATGAACAAGATCTTAAGGCAAAGCTCTCACTCTTGTGCCCTTGCACTTACCAACAGTTTAAGGGTGCCCTTGAGTTCTCATCATCCATCATTATCCATCTATTTCTCATTCTACAACTTGTTGCTAAGATTAATGTATAATAGTGACTCCAACTGATTTGAAATACTCCAGGTGGCCTGATGAGTATTTAGACATAGACTCTCCCAAGTTGTTGCCAATGTGGGAGTGATTCCCAAGTTCTATAAGATAAAAATTTGTTTAAGGGTTGGCAGATTCCACTCTTTCAGCAGAGATAAGAGCACATTGATTTTGGTGTTTCTCAGTCTCAACATTTCCTCATTCAATAATCTTAGCTTTGCTAAATAAATGACTGGGTGAATTAATAAGTGAATGAACAAGCCACTCAATGAAGAAATCACTTAGACTTTTTGATCTGGTTTTTATGCACCAAACCACATTATGTGGAGAGCTAAGTAGAATGCATTCCTTGCCACAGAGCAAGTAGCTTCATTCCAAGCCTACAGATGTAGTACTGGGAAAGATTCACGGATTCTTGTCCTCCTCAAACTGCACATGCGACCCCAGATTTGGATGAGGAATATTTGCCTGATCAGGTCCTTCTCTATCCTGCTTCTTGCCACTGTTTCAGGGGGACCACAGAAATGAGCAACCATAGAGTTTTAGGAATTCAGAGTTCTTGGGGTTGGGAAAGTGATTGACACTGTGGGGATGAATAATGTCAAAGAAGAAATTAGGAGCTAGAAGATGTGGGAAGTCTTGGGTATAGCACCTATCACATGCCCACTGTGAACCTCCAGTGTCATCGTTTGGAAACTGAGGACAACAAGACCTTCGCTGAGGTTTGAATGCTGTCATCAAAGCTCAGGTTGAGATGTAACTGCCATTGTAATAAATAGTACTGAGTGGTGCCTTTGGGAGATGATTAGGTCACGAGGCTACCTCCCTAATGAATAGATTAAGGTTGTTATCAGCAAAATGGGTTATTACAGTGGGAGTGAGCTTATGATGAAAGGAAGAGCTTGGCTAATTCTCCACTCTTGCGTGTTCTTACTTACATATGATGCCTTTCACCCTGTGAGGACACAACAAGATGGCCCTCATCAGAAGCCAGTGCCAGCTGTTGGACTTGGCAGCTTCCAGAATTGCAAGATATAAATCTCTATTCTTTAGAAATTAATCAGTATCTTGTATTCTGTGGTAGCATAAATTGACTCAGACAATCTTTTATGGCATTACTAGTTATGGCATTTAAGGCCTGCAGGAGGCAATGCACATGAACACACTCTAAGTCAGGCACACTCTCAACTTACACGCCCAGGAACACTAAAGGGTAAATCAGAGGTGGCAGGCAGAATGTGGTGACCCACATCTCCCAAATACTTGTCTCCTAGCAACGGCCAATGCTGAAAGGTCTCATTTTAAGCCAGCTGTCTGATACCACAGCACCCACTTCCCTTCTCACCTTCCCGCCTGCCCCCCACCCACCACCAACACTGAGGGCTGAGGTGTTGGGCAGCTCAGCCCCGAGGCGCCGTGTCATGCTCCAGCACTGTCACTCCTCCTGTGCACCACAGTAGAATGAGCAGTGACACCTGGAGACAAGGTGGGAAGGAAGAGCTGTCAGCAGAGATGACTCTGGGTGCAGGTGTCAGGAAGGTAAAAGGCTGTGCATGAGGCAAGGGTAAAAAAAATAAATAAATACCGGTCTTGGATCAAAGCGTACAATCTGAACTTCTGGGATCTGCCACCAAGAAGCAGGCGATTTGGGGCAAATGATGTGACTTCTCTGAGTACCAGATGACTCAAAATTCTATAGTCTGCTCAGCCTGTCTCACTAGCTCAGTATGGCTACATATTTCATTGAGTTGAAGACCCCAATAATTGTAAGGTACCCAGTAAGAAATAAAGAGGAAAACAGCACCAATGAAATTCTGTCCTGCCAGTGTTACAAGAGGCAAGCTAATTTCAGACTGAGTGGATCTTTGAAGCAAAGCAATGTGGTAGATGAACTTCCAGGGAGAAGGTAGACAGAATTTGATTATCCAGTGGGTTAGGATTGCATCCCTCAGTAGGGAGCTAAAGCCCATCACTTTGCCTGGAGTCCATCTGCATGTGAATTGAAGAGAAGGGATTCTATGTACTGGGCAGAAAGCTAAGCAATAGGTAGAAGGTGGACCAGGGGAAAAGTACTATTAGTTCAAGTGGAATGCAGGAGTCTGCTACAGCCATCCACAGAGCCAACAATGTCTGAAGGAACATTAAAACAGAGCTGAGCAGACATTATAGACAGGACAAGTGACATGACCAAGCCCAGGCATCTCCTGGACATGCAGGTGAAGAAAGGGGGCCTTGGCTGTACCAACAAAAGGAACTCGACACATATCTGTTCCTTCAACCCTATGACAGCACTTATTACAGCTCCCAGTAATCTTTATTGTCCAGTCAAATGACAAAGGACCTCCATCTCCCCACACCCATCACTGCCCCCACATCCCACATTAAAACAGCCAAAGTACCTTGAAAAGTACAATGGTCCTATGGTATGTGCAGGAAAGTTCCAGAACCCCTTTGTTGCTACCAAAATTCACCCATGCTCAAGTATCTTATATAAACTGATGCTTAATTGGTATATAATGTATTTATATCTTGCCTCCTATATACCATAAATAATTCTAGATTACCAATAATATGCATGCAATGTAAACACTATGAAATTAGTCATTATATTATACTGCCTAGGGAATTATGACAATAAAAGTCTGTGCATGTTCAGTACAGAAGCATTTTTCCCCAAATATTTTCTATCCACGCTTGGTTAAATCTGCTCCGAATCCACAGAAATGGAGAACTGACTGCACTTAACCTGTCAAAATGTCTAGTAAAATGTGATATCTGAAAGATGTATGTTGGAGCATCTCTAATAATTATTTATCAAAGCAAAAAACAGGAAGCAATCTAAGTGTAGAACAATCACAAAAACAAGAAGGAAGCTATGTACATCCACTCAACAAACTGCTGATCAGTCATTACAGATCTTTATGAAAGTATGGAATAATGTGTGATGGGCTCATGCTATATTGAGAAGGCAGCAAAATTACAAGCATCTAAAAGAAAGCTTGCTTAGCATTGGAGAGATGGGAGGGAAATTACACATTAAAAGAAAACAAAATTTGGCTTTTCCTCTCTTTTTTGAATTTTAAAAATGTTTCTCTATTTTCTTTAACTAACCTGTAATAGTTTAAAATAAACATAAATGGTTGAGACCAGAAATTTCAAATGGTCTCTGGTGCACATAACATCGAGCAGGACCAATCTTAACATATAAAATAGATAGTTAGATAGATCAGAGAGGCAAACAAACAAATAGCACTTTTATTTCAACAGAATCATAACATTTCATAACTATATATAGTAGTGATTTTAGAGAACTATCAAGATGTGTTATATTTTCAATGGCAATATTCTTCTGAACTACTATATATATAAAAGGTATCTTCATATACTTAATTATATTTAAAATGTTGCATTAGAATACTTTTAGAAAAACAACCTCCAAAAAATCATTTTTTAGGGGACAGCAGAACACAGTACCCCACTACCACAAATTATGCAATTGAGTTTCCCACATTTGGTGAAATCACAGGGGTCAGCACATCTGGGTGCAGTGGATAAGCCTCACCCTGGGAAAGCCACCTTCGTGGTCATGGCATCTCCCCTGCCAGGTAAGTATCAAAAATCATTTTGTAAGGCAACAGATAATTCTAAATATGAGTAATCACCCCTATTTATCTGTTCCCTGTATTGAGGCTCTGCCTGCTTGCACACTGTATTCCAATCCATTATATTTACTTTTCATTCAATCACCATTAGTCTAGAGGCTAAAAGCATGAGTACTGGGTCTATATCACATGACAATGACTAATGACAAAGGCTAGCAAACCCTTACCCCTCTTAGACTTTACCACCTTTCATGCCAATGAATCCCTGCTTATTTCCTCTGCCCACTGCCCTTCACCTTCTGATCAGTCATAGTAGGAATAATAATAATACTCCCTCTCCTTAGCTTCCTACGTTACGCTTCTCTTTATTTCACCAGTGAGGTTTTCTGAGTGCCATGCAGCTGGGTAAGGGAATTTCCATGCCACACCCACTTTGGACTGCTCCCCTTCCCTGCAGGCACAACGAGCTGCCACCAGTCATAAAGACCCACAAGCTGCAGAAAGCCTGCATGTGTCCATAATCGTCAATGCCAAGGCTCATCACATTGGCTGCAGGCAGCACTTGGTCCACTCAACATCCTCAGGCCACACCTCATACAAAGGAATGATTTGTCAAATATTTAACTAAATGTACCACCATCAGATATGCTTCCATGAAACTGGATTAACCCCAATATATATTGTATTAATTTTCAAGAAATGATTTATCCAACATTTAATGTGATTCAATTTTATTCTATTAATAAATCTGTAAATCATTTAAAAGTCTGTTCCCTGAGTGTGAATCTTAATTTTCAGTTCATAAAACATAACTGAGGTCTTTCTGCAGCCCCCATAAGAATCTGCACCTGGTTCTTCTCTTTGGGGTGCCTCTCATACTAACAAAAGCTATTGGCTTCAGAGTAAAGTTTCCCTCCTTGGGAAAGTAGATGTGCAGTGACCTGGCCAAACCCGGGACAGGAAGCCAGGCTGACCTGAGAGTCCACTGGCCTCCATGGACTCTGCCTAATGCTACATGCATCTCTGCAGGACATTGCATTCCTCTTGAGGTATGTCCTCTCTCTCCCAGTTGCATGGGTCATCTGACCCTTGAACTCCTTCTGCTCCCACTCCACAGCCTGATCTCTGTCTGCCTCTGCAGTCCATGGGCCAGCCACTTCATGGCCCCACAGCACCCGCTACACACACACACACACACACACACACACACACACACAAGAAAGAGAACAAGAAGGAAAAGGACTCACCCGCTGAGAACCACAATGAAGTCCATGACATTCCAGCCATTGCGGAGGTATGAACCCTTATGGAAGATGAACCCCAGGGCCACTATTTTGATCCCAGCTTCAAAGCAGAAGATTCCAATGAAATACGGTTCTGTCTTTTCCTGTGGGGATGAGGAATAGAGATGCCAATAAGAAGAGGAGTGTGCTTTTCACGCAAGCCAAGAGGCACCTCAACTACCTCTTGGGCGTCCTTTGGGCAAGCACCTGAGTGCAGGTACAGCATGAGCATACTAAAGGGCTGAGAGGACATGAGGTTGTGGGTTTTCTGTGACTCATATGTGGGGGTCCAGCAGCTGTGGTAATTGGCACATGTGGTGCTATACTCAGGGACTAGACACTTTTCTTCTGAAGATCACTGATGATCTAGCTTTGCCTGAAAGGAGTTTATTTCTCCATCACTGGGTCTCCACACCAGATGGAATCTTCAGTGTTCTCAGCTAGGGTAACCAGGCTAGGGCCACTCACCCACATGTTTGGACTTTAGACAACATGCATGTTTTCCTTATGGGGAAATAACATTAGACATGTGAATCAATTCTTTAGGGAGAATATGGATATCAGCGTTTAGTAAGCTCATCACCACCAACACACCTAAGTTTCAAGCTTCTTCCCTCCCCTCCCCTTAGCCCTTTAACATCCCCTAGGAAAGAGGAATGAAGCAATGGCCTCTACTTGTGAGTCCCAGTAGGGTTTGGTTGCCAACAAACTGCCCACAGAGAAGGGGGAGGTAATGAAGCCAAGGAGAAGGGAACCAATAAAGAAAAGGAAAAGTGGTGGGGGAGGGGAGTTAGTGAGGAAGCACATACCAGTCTCCGAGACATTGGGGTCTTGTCATCCTCAGGAAGATGCTGTTCCAGGGCCAAGACAATGCAGTTGGCAATGATGGTAGCCAGGATCATGTACTCAAATGGCGTGGGAGAGAAGCAGTTAAGGAACAAGTTTGTGGAATAGAAAGGGGTGCAGCCCCCTCCAAGAACACCATGCCCATAGACGCATAACCCTTCTGTCATCACTGGTCCTTGCAGTTACCATGATTTATGCTAACAAGCAGTCAGTGGGGCGGTGCATGGTTCTTAGCACGGACAGTATGACCATTTGGGACTTGTCCATGAACACAGGCATATTCTCCAAGAAAAGGAAGCAGCCATGGAGTAACAGAGTTGGGCATAAGGTAGAACCACCATAAGCTAAATGAATTCAAAGACAAATCTAGGAACTGACCAGGATTTCAAACAGGAAGGAAGAAAGGGACGGAGGGAGGATAATAAATGCTGTAGCAAACAAGTCTTGATCTTGAGGACCTTGGACTGTATAATGACTCTTTAGCAATGACCCAGCTACAGCTGTCTGTTGCCCTCAGGGAATCCCATCTGGTGTTGCCTCCTCAAACCTCTGTTCACCTAAGGAAAAGAAGATCCACTAGAAGGAAGCCACTCTCTCCATCTGTGCCTCCTTCTGTCCTATTAATATGTCAAGGGACCAGGAGCAGCTGGCTTTGCCTCACCTTATTTTCTCCTAAGCACAGGCAGCTGAAAGACAGTAGGCAGGAATCTACCATGGCAAAGTCAGGCCTCTAGGCCTCTGGGAAGCAAACTGTGACTCAAATGACCGCATGCAAGCTTTTCCTGTTATGTTCTTCGGAAGACAGGTGAGAGGTTCCTGGAGGCTTTCTGCAAATCAGGACCATGACTCAAATCTAGCATGCTGACTCCTTCAGAGTGGCTCTGCTGCACCCTCAGGAGAGGAAGGGTGATGGCCAGAAGAAAGAGAATAAGGGAAACACCAGATCCCTCCAGAGCCCAGTCATCTTAGTCATTGGGATTTCACTCTGTGACCACTGTTATGACAAACACCAGCCAGCTGTTTCCGTTGGCCTTGCAGACCAACCTATGCTCTGGTAGATTCCAGAATCCAAGTGAGAAGGGAGTAGTAAATCGGGCTAAGGAAAGAGAAGGGGAGGGATCAGTCCCATGTTTCCCCACAGAGCCTTGCTGCATTTGTAGGACACAAGGCCTGGACTGCCCCTTCTTCATAAATAGGTCACTGATGCATCTCATCCTGTCCCCATTGAGATGCTTCTACCAACAACATCAAATGAGCATTCAGGGTTTCTACAGAGAGGGTATGTCTTCAGAGCCATGTGGGTGGCTCACCAGTTGCTCTGGCTCTGTGGCTAGCATAAGAGGCTGGAGGGGAAAGTGACTGCTAGTGCATGAACCCTGAGTCCTTTTCCTTCCCATTTGGCAGTGCCATCTCCTCCCCCATCAAAATATATCCACGGTTCACACATTCTCCAGCAACCACCCAGCCTTCCTTCCCACACACCTCCAATTCTCACAAAGTACCTTCACCTCAGGTACCCTCTACTCTGTGCTCAGCCATAAGACATGAGAAGTGGATGGGCCTCAGTGGGCCTCCAAGCAGACCCCTGCCTCAAATCCTGCTATGCTTGCTTGAGCCCTCGCCTCACATGTAAAGGAAAACCACTTCATGGGGCTCCCTCAGCTGTGGGACATTCCACCTGCTTCACACTCTCTGGATTCTAAGGGCTGTCCCTGAGAACTAAACTTGCTGTGGGCACACACCTAACTTGAATGCCCACTGTCTCTGACAAACTTCTATACATGCACCTGCTAAGGCCACCACAGTCCAGAGATCAAGGGGAAGACACCCCCCTCCCATGGCTGGCTCTAATCCAGAATTGTCCATGTAGAAGAACAAAGAACCATTCCAGGGTCTGGTGTCCCACAAGACTTCTGAACAAGCCAAGCTATCCCAGGTTTAGTGATGACACCCAGAATCCCCAGTCCAGTCTGGTCAAATGAAGATGAGAACATGACAGAAATGGGGAATCCATACCTTTGCCTAGGAGATGGAGACATAAAGGTAACAGACAACATGTCTACACATCACTGTTGAATGACTTAAGAGTGACTACAGAAGTTACGGCATTTGGAACACTGCTTGTACAATGTAGGCAATGAAATGCTAGTGCTACAGAAACTTGCAATCAAATAAACAGGGGAAAGCCTGGGTTAAGTAAAGTTAAATAGGTTCCTTCCCACCAGGACTTCTTGAAGCCTTTAATACTACTATATACACTGTGCAATGCCACACACTGTGGAGGCTGGAAACTGGACACAGCATATTCCAGACTTGTTCCACCACATAATTCTTTGCTCAGAGAATATCTCTTGGGAATGGTATTTACAGAAACATAGTTAGGAGTCTTTATGCCAAAAGCAGGTATCCTGACCATCTGCAGACTTGAGTAGAGGTGATTAGTATCTCTGACTGGTGTGAAATTATTGCAATTATTGCCTCTTTCATGTCACGCGTGCACGCGCACACACACACACACACACAAACACGCACGCATGCACATCTCTGCTCATAGTAAAAACTTTTCACAAAGTGCTGGAGAGATAGTTTAGTGGTTAAGCACTTGTCTATGAAGCCTAAGGCCCCTGGTTCAAGGCTCTATTCCCCAGTACCCACATAAGCCAAATACACAAGGTGATGCATGCATCTGGAGTACGTTTGCAGCGGCTGGAGGCCCTGGTACACCTATTCTTCCCCCCCCCACCACCACCTCTTTCTCTCTCTGTCTGTCACTCTCAAATAAATAAATAAATGAGTTTTTAAAATTCACAAAATTATGATGCTTTCCTGACCATTTCGCATGGCTCAGTACTTGAAGGAGCCCAAAGCCAGACCTGGGAAATGGGGCTAGGAAGGAGCACTTTCTCTTTCACACTATAGACATTTCTACCCAAAGGTTGTGGGTCTGCTGAGGTCTATGAATGCTTCTGAGGGGGCTGCATCTTCTTTCCCTGAAAGGCTGAAAAAAAGTAGAGGAGCTCTCAGGCAAGACTGTGCTTCTCTCAGGACATTGTCCCTGCTTGGAATGCTGCCCCAACTCCTCACTCTGGCTTCCTCACCAACAGCTGCCTGACCGGGTGGTCATTCTGTCCACAGCTGCCTGCTAGGATCTTCCAGCTTCACTAGACCAGTACATCCAAAGGCAGATATGAAGCCAGGCACGGTGGCGCCCGCCTTTAATCCCAGCACTTGAGGGGCAGAGGTAGTAGGATCACTGAGAGCTCAAGGCCACCCTGAGACTACAAAGTAAATTCCAAGTCAGCCTGAGCTAGAGTGAGAACCTACCTCAAAAACCAATAAATAAATAAATACCCAATGCAGATATGTGAAGCTTGTTAGGAACATAAGACTAGACCCTAGAAGGTGTGGTCATACCATCTGCTAGGCAAGAGGATAGCTCTCGGTGCCAGGGGCTATCACATATCCTATGATTGGCCAGGTATCCAAATGTGGTCTCACTAAAAGACCATGTGGTATCAAAGCCAGGTTCTATCCAATCCAAGAACTCAAACGCTAGAATTAAAAGGTGTGGGTCTGGGTAGGTGGCTCAGTGAATAAAGTGCTTGTGATACAAGCATTATTACCTGTTTTGGGAACCCTATCATGATATAAAAAGCCAGAGGGTATGACAGGAATTTATAATCCTAACCACATCTATAGGTGAGAAGGAAGACAAAGACAAGGGACTGGAAACTAGGTGGGACAGGGGGTGGAGAGGGCAGCTAGCCTGGCAAAAAAAAAGCAGTAATGAACAACTACTTTAAGACCCAATCTCTAAGAGAGTAAAAAACAAGGACCACATCTGAAATTGTCTCTGACCTCCAAACACATGCTATGGCAAGCATGTGCCCACACTCATATCTATAAACACACACATACACACACACACACACACACACACATTAACAAGTGAAAATTTGGTTATTGATTGATTCTGGAGAAGATTCAGCTCTAAAAAGCAATCCACGACCCACTTTCTCGCCTGAGCCACATCCTGTATACTGCCACATATCTAAGGACCTACTTAAAGCAGCAAAAATTTTGGCTCAAAGTTCTGGAAATTTCTGAAGTGTACACATCCTGGATAAGGATGTCCCTGTACACATACCAGATCACCTAGACCTCAGGAGGGAGTTCAGCTGGAGGAATAAAGAATGGGAGATGGGCCTATGTTGTGGAGACAGGCAGTGCCACGGAAAGTCCATGTGTCTGCAGGCTACATGCAAGAAAGGCTAGGAACAGGAACATGAGGGGAGGCCAGCAGGAAAGGACATGCAGCAGGAGGAACAGTGCCCCAGGAACTCTGCATTACAGCCCCTTTTTTTAACCTCTTTTTTGCTTCTCTTTCTGAAGATAACACAAAGAGCAGGTATCAACATCTGGTGCTCCACCATCCCCTGCTCTGGCCATTCTCCTCCTTTCTGATCCTAAATCAAGTTCAAGCTGAAATGTCACATGGAAAAATTCCTCCTTGTACCTCATTTCACCTTGTGTTGTGTATTTTTCTCATTTCTTCTATTTATACCCCAGCCCCAAGAAACTATATTGTGAAAAGATATTTATCTTTTCACTGGTAGTTCTTAGCAGGGACCATGATACATCATAATTAATCAACTAATCATGTTAAACGGAGGAAGAAGTACATATGAGGTATCCCCTAAGGAGCTGTTCCACTGTGGAACATTAAAAGGCAATTGTAGTCACTCCTTCTGGCTCAAGTTGGGCTCTTGATCATTCCCACCTTTACAAGGTGATGCCTTTCTTCCCATCAGCAGATCAAGCCCAGTAGCAGAGGCTCTGCTCCATGTTCAACAGAAGAGCCTGGACTGCAGAAAATGCACCATAGTTCAAGCTAACGCACCTCAAGGAACAACAAAGATGTGACTTGGAGAGGTTAAAGGTAGCTCCAAGTCACCATGGCTTCAGAGAACAGTGCCCTTCACAGCAACCATAGTCAGAGATAAGATGAAAGTCTGGGTGTTGGTATAGGATTCTGGTTCTATCTGCCTAGGGACCCAGTGACTCCCACTGTATTCTATCCCTGACATGAAGCACGTTTTGGAGAATTTCCACCTTGGAGTGCAGACTCTTTTGTTCAGTCCCTGAGCAAGTAGAGCTAATGGGGGAGCAAGATCTGGGAGCCTGAGGGCCAAGCCTTTTCTGTCCCATTCCCCTCCTCACGTCCCTGATGCCCAACACTAGATATAGTGGTCATCCAATAGCTGTTGCCTAATGAAGCAATAAATGAGCAATCAATTGATAAATGATTAACAGAGGGAAACTAGGACCTGTGGTATCCTTGTAAAAATTGGTCTATATTATCTTTCCATTGAATTCCCACCTGAACCTTTGTAGTAGATCTTGTAAGCATATGTTATTTATAAAAGGAGATAAAGAAAAGGAAAGAAGCTGTGGTGGTTTGATTCAGGTGTCCCCCATAAACTTAGGTGTCCTGAATGCTAGGTTCCCAGCTGATGGATATTTGGGAAATAATGCCTCCTGGAGGGAGTATATTGTTGGGGGCGGGCTTATGGGCTTTATAGCCAGTTTCCCCATGCCAGTGTTTGGCACACTCTTCTGCTATGGTCTACCTTATGTTGGCCAGGGGGTGATGTCCACCCTCTGCTCATGCCATCGTTTTCCCCTGCCATCGTGGAGCTTCCCCTCGAGCCTGTAAGCCAAAATAAATCTCTTTTTCCCAGAAGCTGCTCTTGGTTGGGTGATTTCTACCAGCAATGCGAACCGGACTACAACAGAAGCCAATATGCACAGAAGTTCCCTTTAGTGTTAAAAGAGAGAGAGAGGGCAATTCTGTCTTGCTATAAAGATAATGAGTTTTCTCAGGGTCACAAGGTGATTTTCACTGTCTTCTTTACTCCTCGAGCCATTTTGAGACTTATAACAAGCATGTATTAACTGATAATCATGAAATCAACTAAAGTACTGTATATTCTGAACAGAACCCCCAAGCCAATGCTAAAGCCCATGCTAACTTGAGTACAAAGTGGAAGATGATGACCATGGGAATGAGTACAGGGGTTCTGAGATCAAATGCCATTAAGCAAAGGTGTAGACCAGGCCAAATGAAGAAATGACTATTTTTTAAAAAGTGCTTTGAAACCTGCAAAAACATCTCCCCCTCCACTGCACTATTTGCTTGCTAGGAGCCGCACTTTGTAAACTTTTCTGGCAATCTCCCCAAACACTCCTTTGCTCCTCTCTTCCTCTGAGCCACTGAGAAGGACTTGTGTCGCTGCAGCACTCCTCTTCCCCTTCCCTGTCTAGCAGCTTCAAGACAATCATTAGGGAAATGATAAAAATAGATTCTCTTATTGATTTATCTCCTTTACCCAATGCTCCTTCCTTCAACCAGTTGACTTGTTTCCTTAGCAACATGGCTAATTTGAGCCATGCTGCTTGGCCTGCACACCTGCCTTGTCCAAGTCCTCCTTGAGCAGGAAAAGCTGAGACGAGAGAGAAGATGGACGCACGGCTGCAGTGGTACAGGCTGTGCTTGCCAACAGAACCCTAGGGGGCCTGGTCCTCCAGGGCTGACACTTTCCACTGCCAACCAGCAAAGATGACCCTATTGAGCCTCTTGGATTCATATCTGAAGGCACAGGCCTGGGAAGAACTTAGGAGACAAGCAGCAAAAAGAGGGTGTTCTAGGGAAATATATATACCACATGACCATCATGTGCTACTCCAGACCCCTATGCTCTTAGCTGCCCATTCCCAGAGCCTTTGGCATCATCATAAAAGGAGAATCAAAATTATCTGAGGGACTGTGGGGTCCAGAGACAGGCAAGCTAACAGAATTCTGCACTCTCTCCTAACTTCAGGTCTAATGGAGAACATACAGGAGCAGCCTATGGCAACTTTGAACTCTGTAGAACTCTTGGGACTCTCTAGAAGGGCTCACATACTCCCAGAACCCATATCTCTCAGCCTTCTTTGGCCATCTCCAACCCTAGCCCCAGACCCAGAAATCTCTCTACAAGAAGGCATGTTTTCTTTTCTCCATATAGCCCCCTTGTTTAGGAATGTCTGATTTGAAGAGACAGTCTTGGTTGATGGTTTCAATGTCTTTGTCAATGTCGTTCCATACTTCCCTTACCTTCACATGAATATCAATCTAACATGTGGCTGTTGACTCAAACACAGTCGTTGAGAAAGAGCCTGTCTATTCGCTGATTCTGTCAGAAGCTCTATATCAAACAGATATTATAAATATGGATAATATTGAAACTCAAGGTTTCCATGTGATTGAAAAAAATTATGATCTTCCTTCAGACCTAAAATGCAATGAACAAAATGTAACTTAGCAATGAGCAACAGAGCCAGGGCCCTCACTGCAAAAAGTTGTCTTAACACAGTGTTCAAGTTAATGAAGACTACCAGCAGTCATCCCCACAGAACAATCTAGAAAGACCAAAGCACCCCTGCCTGAAAGGATATGTGAACATGAAAGCTTCCCCTGAAAGCTGTAAGGAACAGCATACATCCACAATCCCATTTATTACCCCACCAAATCAATCCTGTGTCTCAAGGCCTTGGGGAAAATATCTGTTAGTGGTCACAGCCTCCAGGAGGGGACTAGATGGCTACAGCCATGGCTAACATTGAAGACACACACCCCAATAAAAAATTTACAAGAAAATTATGGTAATGGGCCTCTGGGAAGAGAGCAAAGACATTTGGCCCAGGACCTCCTGGGAATATGGAAAGCACATCCAAGCAGCAGTCCCAGAAGAGGATTTATGAAGCTGATGGCTCTGATGCAATCTCTCCTAGTGATTAGAGGGGACATTAATCACACCCAAAGCCAGAGCTAAGAACAGGAAGGGTTCAACCACTGCAAAGGTCTGGCTCCAGCTCCTAGAGCCCCTGATGGACACTCAGTGAGATCACCCTGCTGAGATCACATCCCCCTTGCCTGAGCCACTGAAGAAGATACATCTATCCTGCAGGGACAAGTAATAGCCAAGAGTCAAGACCTGTGTTCAAACCACAGACACAGCTACCACTGTGGCCATCACGTCTGCACCCTGATCATCTTCCTCACACCCGCACTTCCACGGGCAGACATCCTTACAGGAGTCTCCATCTCCTAGCCTGAATGCACATGCCAGCAGGACAGGCCTTCAAGATTTAAATCTGAAAGGAAAATTCCCACCTGTTAGAGCAGCCCAGGGGCCAGCTGCCTTCACGGAGCTCCTTCATCTCATTTCCCGATCACCATGTGCAGTGGGAAAAAGGGGACAAAACTATGGGCTCCAAAGGCCTATCTAATGCCTCCCAGCAAGTCACCTTTGCCTCCAGATGGAGAAAGCCCAGGATAAGAAGTAAGCCCTGGTGGGAATGTTTAAGTCCAGACACATTAAATGTCTGAATGTACTAATGTATAGACCACATCCATGTTTGAAGTAAGGCATACCCTCAACCCCATTTCCATCTCCTTCCTCAGCCTTCTCTCTTAGGTCCCTAGTCTCTGTCGTGGGCTTATCAATACAGAGTGGGCCATATGGCATCTTCACAGGGCAGGAAAGCCAAAGTTCTGTGTTCTCCATTTGTCTTACTGTTACACAACTCTGCCTGCAGACATGGAAATCCACACTACACTTCCCAACCTGGTAACGGGAAAAATGTATTGTAAACAAGCAGAAACATGAGAAGATTGCACACTTCATGCTGTTGCATTTCATTATCTCATTGTTTTCCTTGTGTAAGTATTCTCACAACCAAGTCTTGTTTTTAAAAAAAGAAATCAAATTGAAAAACCAAACCCCTTTTCTTAAAAAAAAATAAACAAAAACCAAAAAATTTATCATGTGACTTCTGACATCAGTTTTTTAACTTTGGTTTCCATGGTGGTAAGAAGCAACCTGCCATCTCCATGACAACAACTGCCTCTGTTCCATTCCACCATCTGACAGACAACTCTGAACACACATGTACCTCTCTCCTCTCTATCCTCCCATCTCTCTCCCTCTCTCTCTCCCCCCCCCACCCCGCCCTCTCTTTCTCTGGAATAGCTCCTGAATACTTCAAACCTAATGAATGAAAGACAAAGTAAATAATACCTGGGAACAGAATAAGAGGCAGTACACCCCCTCCCAGATGGCTTTCTGTTTCTTGGAATAGTCCAGCTGCTCTATATTATGGAGGCCAATGGACTCAGTTACTTAAAACAAAAGCTCCTTAGCAATTACCTTTTTATTATTAGCTGTAAAGTTATGTACCACCTCTCATTGCTTTTAGATCAAAAAAACTCCACCTGACTTTCAAGACTCTGTCTTCTACATAAAGCCAGTGGGAGGAAGGTCACATCATTGCTACTTTGGTGAGGGAAGGGACAGAAGTTAAAGGACAGTTGGCTCTAGACCCATCTACTTCTGGTACCCACAAGAGCTGGTTCTGAGAAACAAGACAGTGCTGCCTTCTCCCTCCTTCTGCTGCCCCTGTATCTTTGAGTTATAGTCAACTGGAAAGGCCTAAACAAAATTCACTTATTATAGGTATGACTGGATTCTGGATACAAAACACTGTCATTTTGACACACAGTTTTGGTGATCAGGAGAAAAGTGATTGCTATAAAAAGGAGGAGAATAACAAGGGGAACACTAAAAGCTCCTGGAAGAACACAAAACAGTGGTGGAGAATTTCTTTCTCAAAAGCCAGAATTTGTGTTTTGCTGATACTCTGACAAGTCTGAGCCTATCAAGAGTTCTGGCAGCAACTTATACTTGAAAGGAAAGACCATGAGCTACAATATACTCAAGACTATACCCTACCTCATATCAACACTCTTCATGGGGCAGATACCCAATGGTGTTTAGAATATATTAAAAATGCAATGCCTTTTATTAAAGAGTTCATAGATTATTGTTAAGAGAATTCGCTTTCCTTTGAAAACTCTGCAATTGCACCAGTGCTTAAAGATACCCACTAAACTTGGACACCACACGAGGAAGTGTTGAAGGAGCTAATACTTAGCTTGGAAAGGGAAGACTTGAGAGACATCATAGCTACTTTCAAATACACAGAGGGCTAGCTTGGAGTAAAAGGCTCAGATAATTCTTAAGTTATTCCAGAAAGCATGATCCACCCAAAGGCAGATCTGTGGTAATACATAGAAGAACTTAATGCTATTCTATAAGCAAATGGATTAGCTTTGTTAAATAGGAAATGAAGTGTGGTGCTAATAAATATTTAATATCAGACAGAAAATCTTTGGATATAGCATTAGCCAATTTCTAGGATGTAAATACATTCCCTACTATCAATTTCAAGATACCAACTTACATCAGTGAACACAGACTGCGGAAAAGAAGCAGACAAGGACACTCAACCAGGCCAAGCCAATCCCAGCATAACAGTTACAGTATGTTCCATGTGTCTGAGGATTGTCAAGAATGTTTAACAGAGCAGTGCATAGGGTGCCGTGCTATGTCAGTCCTCACATGCTAAATAGCTAATTAACCAATAGAAATTAGGACATTTTCAGACCCCCTAGATAAGCAAGACTGTGTCCCTTAGCTTCAAATTTCCAGCCCTGCCTTCAGGAGGTATGGAGTAACATCCTTTTCATTGAAGGCCAATACCTGTTCAGTTGGAAGTATGCCAGAAACAGCCACAGGTGAATGCTTTTACCAACACAATGACACATTAGAATTAATCACCCCTCCAGTCTCTCAAGCTGAATTCCAGTATGCCCATGGGGCTCTCACTATTTAACCACAGCCTCCAAGGGAAATGAGAGAAATCCACCTGTGAAGGATGAAAAAAAAAAAAAAAAAAACCAGAAACACAGGCATGTTGTCTGTGGAGGTTCAGGCTGGAAGATCATGAGTTCCAGGTAAGTCTGGACTACAGAGCAATACTCTATCTCACAAAGGGAGAGAGGGAGTGACAGCAACTGAAGGTGGGATCATGTCAGAAGCTTACGTCTCACGCGGGAAAAAGTGAGTGGATCTCTGTCTCAGTTGAACTTTGAACAGGAAAGTGTTGAAAAATTAATGATACAGTATCCTACCTCTAGAAATTTAGACTTGTCTGAGCTACAATTTGGACATCATCAGCATTTCTAGAAGTTCCCAGGTTGATTCCAGTGTGCAGCCCCAGAAAACCATGGTTTCCATTCTAGAAGCCATATAAGCTAGCAGTGTCCCCAATCCAGGTGCAATACCAGTTACAGAAGCTAAGATCCTAGAGGCAAAAGGCCATAACATAAAAGTGCCTCAGAGTTCTACTAACTATTCCAGCACAGTAATTTGCAAACAGAGATACCAAGACCTGAAGAGGAAAAAGACATTTCTAGAACCTCTCTGGACTATCAGTTAAATTCCTGGGAAACTAGCATCAGAATAATCGAATAAGTCTCCCTGCCTCACTAGCTTAACTAGAGGATTCTTAACTGAAGAAATCTTCATATGTGAGCTTATTTCCTCCTTTCCAAGGCTACTCAATTGTTCCCCGAGAACACACCTCTTAAGGTAGAGTCCAAGATAATTTACCTTTCCTAGGACAAATCAAGCCAGTTTACCTTTCCTGGGCCCACTGGAAAGGCCGGTAAATACTCTACATCCATCCACTCACTTACCTGCTGAAACCTAGTCTTGGATTTCATATCAAGTAGAAATCTACTAGGTCCTATACCAACATTTCATTCCAGATGGTTATCCAATAACATTTTTGGAAAAAGAGAAGATTAATAACTCTTCTGAATCTATTCCCCATCCTCACTTTTTTTTTTTTTTTTTTTGGCCATGCTTCATCACAAGTAGGAATTAGCCATCTCATGTCCATTCCTACTCTGTTTTTTTTTTAATTAATCTTGTTTTTTCTAACCATTTCTCTATTTCACAAGAGAACCACTGAAACCACAGACTTCCTAACTAATAGAAGAATAAGGAAGAGGTTACTGAGTAGGAAATGGGTATGAAGGTAAAAAAAGAGAAGAGAAAAATATAATAAAGGAAGTCTGTACTTAGGAGCATTGGGCCTAATCTCTATCATTAATTGAGAATTGTGTCAAGACTCTTGATGTTTCCGGCCCTCAACTTTCCTGTGGATAATTAAAGATATAATCAGAGTTTCTCTTAGGGTCTTATAACTTTAACATTCTATTATCCTGTGATACTTATGGAGAACATGCTGGGAAGGAAAGTGGGGAAGAAAAGATGACCATCTATGATTATAATTGAAAGAAGTGACTTTTGGTAAAGCTACAAATGAAAATATCCAAATTGGAAGTCCTGGCACATCAGGAATGCCCCTAGAGTGTCTAAATTCCAGGGAAATGCTCTTTTTGAGAAGAAGAGTTCTGAAACTTCCTGGCTGATCATCAATTAAAGATTCAATACTCTCATGAAGGTAGCCTGAGTGTGAACGTAGGGCTGATTTTTCACAAACCTATAGTAAGTCTATCCTACATGTTTTCAGGAAATGAGAGTGTTTGCTTGTTTTGTTTTTGATTTTGTTTTTGGTAGCCTCCCTATTACTCTCAGTACCCATTCCCTTAAAAAGCTTCAAAAGTGAAGCATTCAATAAGTGAAAGTTCAAGAAAAAGTCATGACAGCTGCCACCCCAACACTGTTCTCACACTTGGGTACCCTGGACAAAGAGAACTAAGAGAGGCTCTTTTAGCTGGAGAAAATAAAAATGGACTGCCCATTCTAATACTGAAAGGAAAATTTGCATTTTCAAATCAAAGCCCCTTTGCAGAGTGCTGAAGGAAGGCAGGGTAGTAATAGGGGAAGGAGGCATACACACAGCAAAGATGCCAGATTCCAACCCAAGCTTGCATTCCAGGGACATAGGCCAAGGTGACCCTCATCTACTTCATAATGCCTAAGAGACCCCTGCTCTTCTCCAGACTTCTGATCCTCCTTTCCACCATAAGGTTTAATCTCATGCCCAATGGTTGCCACAGAATCACACAAGAAGTTCATAGCCATCCTAAGAAGACACTCCTTTAGAGAAGACACCTTCATTTGATCTGCCTGAAGCATTGTGGCACAAGGAGAGGAGAATGAATAGCTAACAGAGTGGTTGGGACCCCAGCTACCTGTGACCCTGCACCAATCACCTGTAAACAAAGAATAACAATATCTACTGCAAGCAAGGCTAGATTGAATTAGATAGGTCTCAAAAGTACACTACACTGTACCCATCACACAATAAGCATTCATTTAAAGATAAGTTTCTTCTGTTCACTACTAAAAGCTGTCCAGCCCTGGATGACGGTTTCTACATAATGTTGGTAAAATTTGACAGAAATAAATGAAGAGAAGAGAAAGGAAATGACCAAGCTTATTGAGAATATTAATAGTCTCAGCACAACTTCTTTTAGTCAGAAGTGTGCAAAGCTGGACTAGAGACATGGCTTAGCAGTTAAGTGCTTGCCTGTGAAGCCTAAGAACACTGGTTCAAGGCTCAATTCCCCAGGTCTCACATATGGCAAATGCACAAGGGGGTGCAGGTATCTAGAATTCATTTGCAGCGGCTGGAGGCCCTGGCATGCCTATTCTCTATATATCTGCCTCTTTCTCTTTCTATCTGTCTGTCCCTCTCAAATAAATAAAAATAAAAATAAACAAAAATTTTAAATCCAATATCCTAGAATCTATCTTTTTCTTTGTTGTCTTGAGTTCACCCACTGAAATTTGTGATGAAAAGTGTTCAGAGCCTACATATACAGGCATGGCATATTCTACCTTCTAACTGTCACCAAAGAAAGAAGTGACCCGGAGATGTTGATATCCTGATTCACAGAACTTCAGGAGGCATAGTGATCTCAAAACTCAGCAAAGTACACACGCATGCAACTCTCTATAAGAAGGGAGCATTGTTTTGCCAAAATGTCCAAATACCATGAATTTACATAGGCCCATATTTTCTAAACCTGCCCCTTCCTCCTGTTGCCACATCCACCCCCTCACCACACCTCCAGAGAAGCCCACGCCCTTCAACTGCTCCGCTACCAACAGACCAGAAGAACACATGCATCTCTGCATATCCATATGGCTCAGTTATTTCACAAATACTAATCTCCATGCAAATACAATCCGAAGTTAGCAGAAAAGAAAGATAACTTTTTTCCTCCTAATAATTTCTGAGGCTTCAGTCTAGTTTTCAGGAGCTAAGTGGCATGTCCTACTTCTCCATTCTCAAGCACTCTAATATCCAGTTCCCACAGGTAGAGTGAGCTCCAGTGTCTCAGGCCAGAAGCCCTATAGAGAGCTCAATAGGCCAACTTCCAGCAGCTCAAAGTCATGAAGTTTTCCCTCCCCACACAGCACGTTAGCCTTTCCAGAAGCTTCCTTCACAGTTCATAGAGTCCAATTCTGGCTCCCTTTGGTAAAATAAACACATAGAACTTGAGTACCCAAGAACCCTGATGGAATGGGATCAGTCACCAGAAGCCTGGCAACCCCTAAAAAGAGCATCTGCCTGGAGGCCAAGATAGTCCTGTCTCTTCCAGAGAACCTTCATATGCCATCAAATGAGCCATCTGAAATGTTTGGCTACCATTTCTGCACAAATAAAAACAAAAGCAAGTGAGTTTGTATAAGGTTGTTGATGGTTTTGAATGTCTGATCTACTTTATCAAAAGATCATTGGGAAAATTCTGCCTTATTCTTGATCCTCAAGATTTTTTTTTTCTAGATTATAAATCCAAAAGTGTCCTTAGGGAAAATATTCATGTAAAATCAGCATTAGAAACATACGCAAGAAGACAAATTGCAATATAGATGTTTTGAATTTTTTTGCATGTGTATGTGTGTGTGATGTAAATGCCTGTATTCATGAGTGTGGGTGCATGTGTCTGTACAGGTACATGTGTACATATATGTGCATGTGTGTGGAGGCCAGAAGCTGACATGGGGGTGGGGGTAGAACTTCTCCAGTGGCTCTCTCCCTTATTTTTTGAGACAAGGTCTCCTGCTGAACCTACAGCTCACCAATTCGGTTCTACTACCTAGCCAGCAAATCCCAGGAATCCTTCTGTCTCCATCTCTGCAGCATGAGGATTACTACAGGGTACCACCATGCCCAGATTTTATGTGGGTGCCAGAAATACAAAATCAGATCCTTATGCTTGTGGGACAAGCACTTTAGTAACTGAGCCATCTCCTCAGTACTTGAATTATATTTTGCTTTTCAGATTTTATTGAGGGAGGGTCTCACGCTAGCCCAAGCTGGCCTTGAACTCATAGCATTCCGCCTACCTTAGCCTCCCGTGTGCTAGGATTATAGACATGAGCCACCATGCTCTGCTTTATAAATTTTATTTTAAAAGTGTAAACCCAATACTATAAGAAGGCAGAGTGAGAGACAGAGACAGAAAGAAATCATGTAAGACTTGTTAGCTGCAGCAGTTAAAAACAACTGTGATCAAACCAGTGTTCCCACTCACTATGACAATCTTGTACAAATGAGTTACTCCCTCCACACCTTACTTCTACAACTGTGAAGTGTGGAAATCAAGAATGCACATTTCCATGAGATGGACATAGGGAAAAGTGTAATAGGTGCTTCCATGGGAAGAACTTAGTACAGTAATTTGATAGCCAGTAAATGCTTAATAACTGTTAGGTACTTATGAACTTTATCAACATTAATATTAATATCTGACATATTTACAAGGGATTTTAATTCCCATTAGTTGTATGAACCTTATAACATCTTGGCAAGGTCAGCCAAGTAGAGAACAGGAGCTCTACCTCACACCTGTAGATGCTGAGGCTCAGGAAGCTGAAGAGGTCTACGCAATGGTCCCATGAACAGGATCTGGCAACACTCAGGTTAGGAATCTTCTAAGAGTCAAGGGGGAAGTGAGGCATTTATTGTTAGAAGAAGAAATCTTGGCTGCAGATATTTAACACTGAGTCATCTGTAATTAACCAGATACTAATAACTAAATATTATTTACTGCTTGCTGTGTGCCAGCTACTATTTTACGTACTTTACATGTATTGTGTCATCTGAACTTCCCCAAAAATACACCTTATAAGTATAATTATTAGTTCTGTTTTATGTTTGAGGGATCCGACGCTGAGCAAGGTGAAGCAGACTGCTAGGGCACATAGCTAGGAAGAGGAAGAGGTGGTGCTGAAATCTGAATGCAAAGGCCATGCTTTTAACAAGGACACTGGCATACTTCTGAGGAGAGACTGGTAAATCTGAAACTCTAAGGCAACACTTACATCAACTGGGCTTTGGGCTAGCTGATGGCGAATATTGCCTTGACTTCTGAGGTATTTTATTGTCTAGTAAAGAAATAAAATATCACCTGAGCCCTTGAAAAGGACACCTCAAATGGATTTGGGAAAAAGCAAGATGCCACAGCCTAGCTCAAAATAGACATGAAATAGTCATGAAAGTTTGTATTGATTTCAGCAAAGCCTATGGCAAGGATATCTCCTACAATATTTTTACAGACAAAATACAGAAGTGTCAGTTGGCTAAAGCACAGTTCAGAAGATTTCAGACAAGCTGAAGAGTGGATAAGTTCTGACAAATAATGCACATATGTTAAGCAGAAAGGGCACCCCAATTCTAATCATATTTTAATTATTTAGGAAAACTAGAGAGCACTTGCTTATCAAATTTGCAAATGACATAGAGCTCAGGGTAGGGAACTCATTCACCATACAACTGAGTGCAAAGTGAAGAGAAAATGAATATGTGCTGGAAGCACTGAATCTTGGGAATCTCCTAGACTCAAGTTCACTGTACCAGATGAACCCAAGGGTCCCAGTACTCCAAAGACCCATCTCGATGGCCATGCAAGTCACTCCCAATTTTAAAGTTCCAGAGTTTAAAGTTGGCACCTAAAAACTTAAAGGCTATCACCCTGCAATTAAATGTTGGCCTTTAGAGGATAGTATCCTTTTGGCTTTGATTGAGAAGAAGGGAGATGGGAATGTAAAAGAAAAGGGAGATTTGCTCAAAGCACAGATATTGGATAATTTGAAGCCAAGCCAGGAAAGGTTTTATCTAATGGTCTTGCTGAGATGCCTACAAAAACTCTCTTGAAAATTTTGGAGGCCCATTTTCAATGTTAGCCCTCTGAAATTTAAAAAAAAAAAAAAAAAAAAAAAAAAAGGATACCCAGTAAGGTGTAATATCAGCTTACCAGCAAATGGAAAGCCCACTGGCCTATCAATACATTTTGAAATAATGACTTTGAACCACCACCTGATGATGACACCTGCACTAGACTATATATCCAATTGTATCTTTTTCTAGAGCAATGCAATAAATTTGCTGTTATCTGATAAGCTGGAAAAGGAGATTTTGATTAATTTTCCAAATTAACAGATTAAAAATTAACAAAATATGACAACTACTTTTATGGCAGTGAGGTTTATATTTATGAAAGTCCATACTGTGAGATGCATGCACATTCAACCTATGCTTGAACATGTAATGAATACTTTATTAGCAGTATTCAAAAAGCATTATAGCATTTTATGTGCCCAGGAGCCATAATTAGAAATCTCAGTTGTCATTGTACTATCGATCTCAAGGTGCCAATTAATAGAATACTTTTTAACAAAATGTTAGATAATAAATAGTTTGCATTTTCTTTAATAGTAGGAAAGCCTGAACTTGGTGATAAAAAAAAAATTGAGCAATTCTGAGCAAAAGTGTGAAGTAAAACTCATGTACAACTTCCCACCTCCCAGTGTCATGACCTCCACCCCCTCCTAGCCAGTCGTGACACTAGCTATAGGCTATACCTACAGATCCTGGTCAGGTCAGTACTAGAGCCATAACAGGCACTTTGTTGAGACTCGTTAAATCAATTAGAAAAAAATTCAACTACCTAGACTGTGAATGCTCGCCATGTGCCAGCGCTGTGCCAGGTGGTGGGATCTAACAGGAGCAAAGTTATTCTCAAATCAGCCTATTCTTGGTTATAAGATCACAAAGAACGGGCTGGAGAGATGGCTTAGCGGTTAAACACTTGCCTGTGAAGCCTAAGGACCCTGGTTCAAGGCTCAATTCCCCAGGACCCACATTAGCCAGATACACAAGGGGGCACATGCATCTGGAGTTTGTTTGCAGCGGCTGGAAGCCCTGGCATGCCCATTCTCTCTCTATATATGCCTCTTTCTCTCTCTATCTGTCAATCTCAAATAAATAAAAAAAAAGATCACAAAGAACAACATGAACTCAGGGCAGATGATGTTGTACAACTACCAAACACATTCCCACTCCCAAGATCATCTCCATTTTGATAGAAAAGCCTTACTACTTAAGCCCAGAGGATAGGCTTCTGTGAACAGTAGGACTTTAAGTCAGTCTGTGAAAGACAGCTGTAGGATGGGGAATCTCCTTAGTAATACATATCGCTGGCTTCTCTAAAGGCACTGCAAGGCAGAGAACAAAACCGTGGAGCAGTAGTTCTCAAGGTAGGTTCTGAGACCAGAAGCACTGATCAGCACTTGGGAATTTGTAATAAATGAGAATTCTCAGGCCCCACTACAGACCTACTGAGTCAGGAATGATGGGAGTAAGGGTCCAGTGACCTGTATTCTAACAAGCCTTCCAGTGACTTTTTTTTTAAGGAAAAGTAAAGTTGGAAGCCAGTGCCTTAACAAATTAGGCAGAGTGCTTATGTCTGACCTCAACAGAAGGAACCTAAATGGGGCATTAGTCTTGAGGTTAAGGGATACCACCTGCTGAAAGGAATAGTGGCTAACAGTGTGGCAGCAAAACAGTCCTCAATAGCACACAGCTGGGTACTGCCAGGACGTCAGTAACTGTTGAAAATTCATTTCATGCTTTTTGACTCTGACCAGCCCCATGAGACAATGGTGTGAAAACTGAGACAAAGACACAAAAAAGTTTGAAAACTTTCAATCTATGGCTAGTCTGGAGGCTGGTAAACATTTCTAAGGATTAGGTTTCCTTCTCCCTATACCTTGCAGAGCTTCCTCTCTGGTCCAAGAGGCCACTCACAACACCTTGCATCTTGGCAATGGCAATGATACAGTGTTGGGTCACCTGCAAGATTCCATTCATTACAGTGGACAGAGCATTTCTTTTCCCCCTAATTGGTTATCTGCATGCAACTACATCCTATGTCATCCCTTCCCCTGAAGGGCAGAAGGAATGAAAGACACATCTGAAAGATATTTCCAAATCCTTCAGAGATTCAGCACAAATATAGCAAAAATACAACAGGCCAAAGGCAGCAAAAGAAAATTACAGGCTCAAAATTACACGATTGTCATAATGATTCACATTGACTCCCACAGGCAAAATGACCACACTTGGTACAAGTGCCATGAAGCCCTTCAAGACAGAGCTGGGCTATGTGGGGCTGTATTCCCCAAGCCGGATCTGCCCTGTGTTCAATCTCTAGTACTGGGCGTGTTGGGGGTGAGGATTGGGGAAGTTCCCAAGAAGCAGCCACTGTTCTGAGAGGGGCAGGTCTCAGACTAAAGATTTTCAAGTCACTTATTGCTGTTCTCTTTAATCTGACTTATCTTTCCCTATTAAGGGCACACCTCCTAGATTCTCCTTGCTTTCTAGAGATAAGGATTTGGGGCTCCTCAGAGTTTTTAGCCAAAGACTGGCCACAGATGCAAAGAGCAGAAAATTAAGGAAACATGTTTGGACTACTGAACATACACCATAGACATTTCCCTGAAACTGGCTTAGCATACAAGAAGCCACTAGATTGCAGGAGGCTAAAAACTCTGTGCTGTACTTTCTATCTTTAATTAAGACTGATTCTGGAAACGTGACTGGCAAACCCACACATGAGTCTTCTTTGTGTGGGTTTATAAGATGGGGAGAGAAATGAGCTCCAATTCTCAGATCTCTACCTCTCTTTGAAAGGGACTGCATTAGAAGTCACGTGGTGGTGTTGGTGACCACAGGAGTGGGATGGTGGGTTCACACAGTAATACCCATGCCTTCCCCCTAAAGCATTTTTGCTCCAATTTCTATGTGAATTTCACACTAGAAACTCAGGACTTCAGCATTTATGAACATGGAAACCCCAAGTTAACAAAAGGGCTCAGCATGACCAGTACTTGGTGACATAAAGACACTTTCTAGCTAGCTAGGGTCTCTAAGTAAATGGGGAACTAGCATACTGATGGGGCACTTAAATGCAACGAGGCTAGATAAGAGGCAGTCATGATTACAATGAAAGAAAAAGCCATTTAAAAGATTTCCCCCTCCCATAGCTACCTTCTTCTATATCATAGTCCCACCACAGAAAAATAGATGAATTAGGAAAAGTTCATTTTTTTTATTTTTATTTATTTGAGAGTGACAGACAGAGAGAGAAAGAGGCAGAGAGAGAGAGAGAGGAGAGAGTGGGCACGCCAGGGCTTCTAGCCCCTGCAAACGAACTCCAGACTCATGCACCCCCTTGTGCATCTGGCTAATGTGGGTCCTGGGGAATCGAGCCTTGAACCGGGGTCAGGCTTCACAGGCAAGTGCTTAACTGCTAAGCCATCTCTCCAGCCCAGAAAAAGTTCATTTCTGAAGCTAGCACTTCACAAAAGACCTTGATCATAACAAAGAGAAAGACATAACCTCCCTTTTTCTGAAAACCCTAAGCAGAACCCACACACACAATGAATTATTCACAAACACTGAACCTAAAAATGAGAATGGGAGAAAATATAGAAAGCTGAAATGATGGGTGGAAGACTGGGCCAAATGACAAGGTAAAGACCTTGAAGTCTCTTTGAAGAAAAGGGTACTTATTAGCTACAGTTGCATGTAGGTTCCCTCTTTTCAGACTGTGGCCACAGATAAACAAACCAGATCACTCATGTGGCCTCGGCAGGACTGGACTGCATGACAGGGTGTTGGTGTCTGGTGAGCAGCTTCCCTGGAGGTTCTGAGCAGGCCACTGATCTGCTCATCAAACACACAGAGTCAAAGGGTTCCAAGTGTGGTACAGCTTAGCAAGTCTTGACTTCCTTTTGCCTCAAGTGGGAGAATGAAGAGTGAAGGAAAGCAGCCGTTCCCATGAAGAGGAGAGAACTCAGCAGAGTTTGACAGGGAAAACACCTACATCTTGAACAGCAACAGCTAAAACAAGATAAGCAATTTTGGATGGAGCTAATAATTCCAGTCTGGATCTTTTAGGGAGAAGAAAGAAGACAAGACCTGTGCTCATTATTTTCCTCCCCCTCCTTAACTTCATAGTGGTGTGCACAGTGCCTATGACTGGGAAGGCAACCACAGGGAAGTGGGGGAAAACAATGACATGAAAACCAACTGACAAAACGATCACATCCAAGACATTTTTGTCTCCATCCTCAAGTCATTTTATTCCTGTCAAACTCCTTCACTTCATCTCTCTTTCTAGGTGATATCCCAATTACAAATGGTCCTCACAACCAGTTGTGGCCTGACTTCCAGAAGAACCATTACCCCAACCTCTTATATCAAGGGCAATTGGCATTTCCAAGATGGTTCTAGGAACCTCAGGGATAAACACCTTTACCCCCTCCCCAGTCTTGGTGCCAGCTCCAGCCACAACATCTATGCACAGGTCCATGGAAGATGGCAATGCATTCTGTGTCCTCTGATCCAAGGGTACCATTACATATTTCATCCCTGTTAGCTCTCATCCTCTGCCCCAAATACAGCACGTTAACTCATAATCCAGTGCAATTGCATCAAGCCTGAAATTCTTATCAGTGCTACAATTTACAATCTTGTGAGGAGCACTATATATTTATAGGCAACCAGAGCAGAAGAGCATATGCCACCAACATTTCCAATAGTTCTCACCAAAATTCTCCAAATAAATTTACAAGCTATTGGACAATTTGAAATGTGAAATCTATGGTAATAGGCATATAACCCATGCTCCATAGGCAGAGAACTTGGAGAATACAGTGAAATTCTCCACAAGAAATCATGGATGAATAGCCACATGTCCACTCTAATGAGCTCCCTCCCTGCAAACCCATTTGATCTTCCTCCTCCGAAGCATGCTCATTTCCACATAAAACATGTACTTCCCTGCTGAGGTGGCCAAGTGAGTAGAGGGAAAAAAAATCTACTACTGCCTATCACAGCACAGTCTACGAGTCAAACATACCATTTTTTCCTTCACTCCTGAGCTGGAAAAGTGCAAACAAGTGTGGGTTATCTCACAAACCTTATGAGGGATTCCATGTGCCCATACACAGAGTGACTGCCCCTGAGCCTAGTAAGCTGAAGCATGGTGACCAGGGTATGGATGGCTGTAGGAATAGTTGAGAAGAAAGAACATGCTTGCTGTATCTATTAGATGACCAAGAAAGAAAGAAAGGAATGCCATAAAATGTAATATCACATTTTGAATCAGATTAGCATTTTGCAAAAGTCCACTGCAGAAGAGAGTGTCATGAGGAAATAAAATTATCTCCCTATGCAGAGGTAGCTTCCAAGAAAAGTGAAATGCATTCAGAGTGGGCTATGGCTTCTCCACCATATTTCATGCCAAATTTGAGTTATTGTAAGCATTTTTCTTCAAATAATAATTAGATGACCCTTATTAAGAGCAGGATAAAGCCCCCTTCCCCAGTCAGAATGTCTAGAAGCACAAATTAAATCACAACTCATCCTTTCAGACCAATATGATCAAAACACACATGACCCAACAGGAGAATACATTATCCTCCTGGCTCCTCAATGACTTTCTTCAACCAAGAAAAGCACAGGTCTCACAGAGGGTCATAGTGCACAACCACGAACCCCAAGCACAATGAATATAAATATGTCAGTATCAAAATAGGTCTTGATATGTTTTTGGAACAAGTTTCTTGTTTTTGAAAATCTGATCCATAAAAACAGCTAAGTACTTCTCAAACTGTTCACCGCCAGGGACACAGTCAATTACCTGCATAGAAATCACTTGAGGATCTGTTCATCAGATGTGAAGCTAGACCCCCAATTAGGAATTTTGAACAAACTCTCTAGTAATGAACATGCAACACTTTGTTGTCTTTGATATGCAAGAATATAAATGAATTTAAATCTAAATTCAGCACTTTGATGTGCTGAAATTTATAAGGGATTCCATTGATCATGATGGCAAATGCCTATTGGTAATTTGGTAATATTTAGGTATTTAACATATATTAACTCATTTAATTCTTCCACTAACTCTCTGTTACCATCCTTGTTTTACAGATAAACAATCCGAACCCCCAAAATGAAGTCACTTTTCAAGGTCAAGAGGTTTGTGATGGCATCATGACTTGAACTTAGGGTAGACTAACTCCACAGCTTTGAGAACTGGTCACAATGGTCCCCAATAAGATGGAGCAGATATTTGAGGGAGCTTGAAGGGAAGGGAAGACTCGGAGCTGGGATTCAGCTTGAGAGAAAATGCAGAGCCCACGGAGGCTCAGTGTATCTGTGAGGCCCCCACCACAGGGAATGCAGTAGTGATTACGTTGTACAGCAGTTTTTGAATTTTCCAAATGGGCTCCACTAAACACCTTTGCAGATGTCCTCTGAACATCAACAGACTAACAGAATCTAGGCTGTAAAATCTCCAGTATGGGGATAGAAAAGACCACTGAGACAAGGCTCAAGGCCAACACATTGAACTTGATGCTGAAATGGACTCCCTGGAGGGTCTCCCCTTTGACGCTCTTTAGCCCATTTTGAGCAAAGGCAAGGCAAACGGAGGGGTAAAACTCAATCCCACTCACAGATCCTGGTGAAAAGGCAGCGCCTTTGCAGGGAAGAGAAAAGGAGACAAGAGGCAAATGCATCATATGCGAAACGGGGAAACGTGCTTCAGGTCCCAGCCAGCCAGCTTGGGCCCAGCCGGAAGTACCCAACCTGCTGAACCTGGGTGACCAGCGAGCCCATGGCCGCCACTGTAGTTTCGGGGACGCTGTCCCGGGTGTCTCTGGTGGATGCTGGTACACTTTGGCACCCCGGGGGGAAGCGGGGCGGCTTTGTCTTCCGCAAGGAATGAACCGAACAAATGTCTGAATAAACACGCCCAAGAGTGGCACAGCAAATCGGCACCTGGTGGGTGGGAAATTCCAGAGAACTGTAGGAGATGGGCGATGGAGGGGAGTCTCGCTGAGAGATCGGTAGGGTCCTGGCCAGAGAAGTGCTTTTTTTTTTTTTTCTTTTTTGAGCTGCAATACGCAACACAATGCGATCTGCCCGCTTGGTGCAGTTAGCAGGCAGGCTCGTCTGCAGGAAGGGGACCCCTCCCCCGCCCCAAGCCCCTGTCTAGATGCGTTCAACTCTGGCACTGCATGGCCCGCCCGGGATCACGGTGTGGAGGTGGGAGGGGGAGGGGAGGGGCTGGGAGAAGGAGAAAGGGAGAGAAAAAAAGCCCAGCCAGGGGTGGATGTGGGAGGATGTGAACGGCAGCAGCAAGCATATCAGCTTAGAGATGCTCCTTCGTCTCTAATGAGGGGTGCTGCCTAGAATCACCACGAGCCAGCCAATCGTGGGGCTGCTGAAGCAGGGAACTGAGGAGGAAAAAAGGGAAGGCCAGAAACTAAGGCGGGGGTAGCAGCGAGCTGCCCAGGAGCTGCCTGCGGCCCATCCTAGAGGCATCCTCCCTCTCACACCGCCCCCAGCCCCGCCCCTGCGGCTCCACCTGCCCCACTACTGCACACCTGCAGAGTAGGGGTGGGGGGAAGGGAAGAGGGAGCATGCAGCGGAGAGGAGGAGCCTCTCTCGCAGGTGCACCCTTCTCAAGAAATGTCCTTCCACAGGCGTCAAAGTCCCTGTCGCTAAGCCCACCCCCAACATTAAACACTAGTTTGCCTCTTATAATACCCTTCAACACCCACCATCTCCCCAAGTCCTGAGAGCTTCACCAGGCATTCAAATTCTTAGCGCAGAACAGGCAGTAAGATGCCTACTCAGCAGCCTGCATTTGGTGCACTTGGTTAAACCTGCAAGCATGCTCCCTCCATGGCTGTTCCTCCTGACTCCATCGCCACACCACCAAGACACCCCACTAGCTGTTGGGGAACAGCACCACCCCACCCCCCACGGAGCTACAGGCAGATTGCTTGCACACCTCTGCCCCTCTACTGATGAATTCAGGCAGGCCCAGCAGATCTCTCTGGTCCTGGGTGCTGGGAAGGCAAGCAACTGAACTGAACATTTAGAACACCACCAACCCAGGACCAAGGACAGGATGGGTCCCAGTGAGCACTCCTCCTTGGCGATAAGGAGAGCTCCAACTTTGGACTATTTTGAGTTGCGATGAGAGATCGCCTCCCCTGACAGACACTCCACTGTCAACGGAACTTAAACTTTGTCCCCAGAGTTAGCTGGGGCCCTAGCCCAAAACCTGCTGTGTGTATACATGCCCAAAACGTGTCTATGTGTATACATGAGTTTGGCCCTGAACTTGGGGGTTTTGAGCTGATCAGCCTCTGCCTGGAGCCTAGGCTTCCTCGTTGGCAGGCACCGCAGGTGTCTGTCTCCCTAGCTGGTAGGAATGGGTGGACTGGTTGCAAGAAAGGGAAGGGGGACGGTGATTATGAAAGCCCTCAGGTGAGAGGTAGCCAATCCGTGCAGAGTACAACTTGTGAAAGCACTGAGGGCTTGTGGGGGGGGGGGGAGGCTGAAGTCAGACAAAGCCCAGCCCAGGCAGGAGCAGACATCACAGCACCAGGCACCCAGGGACAGTTACAGATTTCCACATAGGAAAAAAAAAAATCAAAACCCAAAAGTCTTACCTTGAAAAACATTAGTGTCCAAACAGGTCTCCACAGCACCAAGCTTGCCCCCTTCCATGCCATGAAGTGGGGCGCACTTTAGTAAAGAGGCAATTTGGCACCAGAAGGGGGTAAGGGGGTGAATTCCCTGCTAGGTGTCCCCCCCTCACCCAACGGAATGCAAAGGGAGAAAGGGGAGTCACGATGGGCAAGAAAGGATATGGCCAATCGATGAGCTTCTTGGCGTATTTCCTGACAATGTTATCTTCTCCGAAGATGAACAGGGATCTGTTGACGGTGAAACAGTTCTGCCGGACAGGAATGGGGTTGTACAAAGCCATAGTCCGCGCCCTCTGCGCTTTGGACTGCTTGTAGGCGGCCGAGGGCCCCGAGGCCGGCACCGGGGTTCCTTGCCGGTTCCTGCTCTGATCCGAGTCTCCATCGCCCGACCCGGGCCTGCCGACCACAGCCTCCCCGAAGCGAGCCATCCTGAAGTTTAAACAGACAGAAGACACACAAAGGTGATCGCCGAACACTCGCACCCCAGCAACAAGCAGAGAGACTCGGGGAGACTCCAAGCTGCGTCCCGGCGGGCACCGGAGCCGCCTCTGGGGACCCGCGCGAGGTCTTCCCAGCCAGGCAGCCGCAGCAGCCGCGGCTCGGAACTGTTGAATCTAAAGACCGCCTCTGCCAAGCTCCATTCCTCAGGAAAGAAAAAAAAAGGAGGGGGTAGGGCTTGGGGGTGCTCAGTTTCTGGAGGCAATTCCCCCCCTCCAAAAAAATGCCAGTATGGGGTGGTGCTCAGGGACCGGAGAAAGGCGGAGTACACTGCTCTTCCAACATCGCTCCTCTTCTGGAAGCACGCACCACCTGGTTCAGGGCAAGGCAGGTACCAGCCCGCTAGGTGTCGGTTTGCTGATTTATTGGTTGGGGAAGGGGGAGGGGTGGAGAAGAAGGGGAAAATGAAAACAAAAAGAACTTTGATGCAAAAAAAAAAAAAAAAAGAAAAGAAAAGAAAGAAAGAAAGAAAAAGAAGAAGAAGGAAAGCCGAAGGCTGGTTACGGTGACATGCTTTACAATGCCAGCCCCTGCAAGTGAGAGATTCCACAGCCACCACGACTGGGGTCTTTACATCTGCCAGCACAGACGCATCCGAAGGTTGGTGGAAGTGGCGTGGGGGAGGAGGAAGGAGGGAAGAGAATGGTATTGAGGTTCCTGCGTAAACCGCAACGCCCCGAATAGCAAAATCAGAAGTCGATCCAGCCCGAGAGGGGACAAATGATTTCACAAGCTCCTGCGCTGAGGGTAGAAGTTATGCAGCATCCAGAGAGCAGCGAAGCCCGAGTGCCAGCATCCGCCCAGCGCGCTCGCCGCCGCCGCCCGGGATCAGCCTGCAACAGCGATCCGCGGCTGCGCCGGCCGGCTAGAGGGCGGGAGCGCGGGCGGGCGGGCTCCGCCGGGGAGGAACAGGTTGCCCTCAGCCCGGCGGTGGCCCGGCGTGGCACGGGACTTATCCGAGGACCGAACTTGCTCACTAACGACCCGCTTTTTTTTTCTTTTCTTTTTCCCCTCCCCACGCCACCCAGCCAGCCCCCGCGCACCAGGCAGAGCCGATTCGCCGGGCGCACAAGCACTTCGAGGTGGCCCGGGAGGAGGGGACGCGGGGGAGGGGCGGGATGCAGTCCCGGAGAGTCCTGGGCAGTGAGGATGATTTGTCTCATAATTTGGCCAAATGGTGGCGGACCATCTCTGCAAGCCTCCCCACCACCACCCTCGCCCCACGGGAGAGTTCTCTTGACCCGGTGAAGGGGAGGACGCAGCTCCGTGGCGCGGTGGAGGCTCTTCATGAGAACCGGGACCTGGCGTGGGCTGCACACGCATGGTCTCTGCAGACAGGGGAACGCGGTGATGTGCCCCGTTCAATGCATCATTATCCAGCCAGCTGTCGCTTTAGCTGGGAGTTGGAGCCCTGAGTAGTCCTCACCAAGGCTGTGTCGCCTCTGCTCACGACCTTCCAGGCTCCATAAACATCACCAGAGATCATACCCTGTCCCCATCTCCCCACTTAACACCCTGTAGGCGCCCTGGGAAGAGCTGGGGCCTGGGTACATTGGGGGTCTGCTATGTTTGGAGGCTGTTGGTAGGATGCTAAGGAACTCCTCCAGGATAGCCCTCCAGGCTGGCCTCTAGCTGAGCCCCGTACTGGCAGGTGGTTGAGCTATTTCAGGCCCTAGATGGCGGGTCTGGACAAAACTGCCCTCAAAATCGTTAACAGAGAGGTCCTCCACTTCCATCTTTTACTCCTAATAAGATCCACTGACTTTCTCAAACCTGCTCCATCAGTGAAGAAAATAGCAGAATTAGTGTCAAAGTGGCAATGGTAGGAAAATCACACTACCAACACCACAGAATGAAACCTCGTGTTTGGTAACCAAGTCCTTCCCCACAAGTGACTCAGCTGCCTGAACACAGGACAGAGAGTTACTGTCCACACTAGCTGTGGTACGCTTTCCAATGTTTTATTCCTGCCTCAGCTTCAACACACAGCAGTATCCAGATGCTCCCCTACTTGAGCAGTAGAAGGGAAAGGGGCAATAAGTTGAAGACCCAAGCAAAGACTTGCTAAAGCCCAGAGGTTGGAAGGCATCAGTGAGTATGGTGTCATGCTCGCTCCTGAAAGGTGGAATCTGTGTGTGTGTGTGTGAGATGAATTGATGAGAAGCCAGATGACCTCTGAGTTTAAAGCACATGCATTCCTGCTTGTATGTGCTTTGTGTAAGGCCATGGAGCACTGAGGTGTCTATTGTGTGAGGATGTGTGTGTGTGTGTGTGTGTGAGAGAGAGAGAGAGAGAGAGAGAGAGAGAGAGAGAGAGAGAGAGAGATCCAAAGGAAAAGTTTCAACACTCACTCTCAGCAGTCGTGGCTGCCTTTGCAAATAGCATGGCGACTTTTGGGTTCAAGGAACTTCATTTCAGGCCATGTTACTATTGGAGGGGTGTCACTGTAATTGTTTTCTGAGTTTCTTCATCCTTCCTCCCAGCTTAACTGGAGCTGACCTCTTCTTCCTCAGTATTTAACGAGAAGTTAAGGAAGTGAGGGTGGGAAGTTCTAGTCAACAATCAATTAGAATCGGGCTTAAGTGGCTGTCTCAAAACCCTCTAAACTTCATAGGACTAGAAAGGGCTTTCAGAAATGATCAAGTTCATGCTTTCCAGGAAACATCTAATACATAGCACAAACAAAAATCCATGCAAATGATCCTTTGACAAATATGTTTGCATACCTTCCCTGTGATTTGGGGTACTGCTTGGGGCACTGAAAAAAACCATGAATAAAATGAGTGATGACGTAAGTAATGCATCTTCTTAGCTTAAGTGATAGTGTGTAGCCTCACTGGCTAGAGTGCTCCCAAGATACCAGGTTTCATTGAAATGTCACCCCTTTCTTTCCTCCCTCCCTCCTTTTCTTCCTGGTCACTAGCCTTTTACCTCCCAAAAGTGGTTCATGAAAAGATCAAGAATCCCTGACTTGTCCCCTCAATGTCACTCACTGAGCAGGGATCCAGTACTAATTCCCTTTGCTCACTCTACCGTATCCTGACTTCTCTCTGGCTGCTGTAACTCTTCAGAGACCTAGAATACTCAGCAAGTAACTGTATGTGTGGAGGTGTGAGACACGCTGAGGCTGAGGCTTGTCTTCCTGTGTTCTTAAGGGGGCAGGATTCCCAAATGTGTGGGCAAGGATAATGTGGAGTTCACTGGGGAGCAGGAGCACCTGTGTGGGAGTTAAAGGAGAATTCCTAGAAGAAGCAGCCTGAGAGGACCAAGGCTTTGGGAAGGGATTTGGCCTATGGAAAGCACTGCTAATAGGACAATGGTCCAGTCCCTTCTCTTACGCTCCTCCTCCAGCCTAGCTTTTGCATCCCTTGAAAGCAAGCTTTCAGATCTATGAATTTCTACCCTGGTTTCATACTTTCTACTCCCCTGGTTTCCAACCTCTCAGGCACCTGTTACTTTAATGATTAAATAATCATATATGCGATTAGTATAGTTCTCAATTTACATAAACACTACATCTGACTCTCGCCACAAACCTCTGAGGTCAGCCCAGCAGCACACATGTTATGACTCAATCCGCAATCCACAAAGCAACAGTTACAGAAACAGGACAGTATTGGTCCAGGTCTGACAAGAGGCCAGACATGGACTTCCAGTGGATGAGATTTCCAGTTTCCAATATTCATGCTGCATCATTCCAAATTGCACATCATCAAGAGAAGAGGCCCTGCAATGATACTAAATCTATAGAAACGATATGCCTCCCATCCTCATGTTGAATTTGATCAGTGACCCAATACTCTGGGCTTCATAATGGGAAGATATTTAAGGGGGATTATCACATCTGCCTTCAAGAAAGTCTGATCATGGTCAAAGCTGTCATCATATGGGAATCTGGTGAACATTTTTCTTCCAGTGACCCCTAGTTCCACTGTCCCCTTAAAGACCCAAAAATGAAAGTGTGGAAAATCAGCCAATAGTCTGAACTCTAGAAATCAGTTTGAAGACTTGGAAAATCCCTTCCAACCTCAGAGGGGCAAAAACTGTATTTTCCTGTTGTCAGAGCACCATCTACTGGTCACTTGTAAGACATGACTGTGAACACAGACCTTGGCCGCCCAGCGCCCCAAGCAATCTGCTTCAGAGCCCAGACATGCTTCACAGTTACCCCTTGTCACCAGCCCTAAAACTCAATCCCTTGTGGGATTTTGTTGGAATCCAAGCCTTAAATTTTCCCACAGTGGAAGCCATTCACCTCACAGTCTGTAGAAAGTAGAGACCCACACACTGGGCAAAAGGTTACCAACAGCACACCAACAGACACGCACACACACACACATGCGCACAAGATAGATGTGGCAGCCAAATGCTGTACATGTCACTTTGCAAACAGCGACCTGAAGACTCAGAAGCCAACCTGAAGCAAAGGAAGCAAATGAAAAACTTCCAGATTATTGATCCCATGCAGAGCACTAAAGTTCAAAACCTTTAGCCTATAGCTCTGATATTCCTATGAACCATTCAAGAAGTAGGCAAGAATGGGGGAGACCAGTGGGACCTCCCTTTAGCATCCTAGAGGAAAGGAACAGAACAAGTCACTCACAGCGTCCCTGCACCAGGCGGCCCATCAGGAGCTTGTTCTTGGATGGCCTCCATGAGTAACAAGATTGGAGAAAATAGTGCCTTCATTCATAAAGTTCTTTGCAGACTTGATAGGCTGTGGGCCACCTTCATATAAGATCTTAGTGCATCACTGAGGAATCTACAGATCTAGGCCTCATCCAAAAGCTTGTGCTCTCCCCACAAATGCTGACCTCTCCTCTGACCCTGTCCTGTCAGTTACATTTGGATAACTTATGCTTAAGCCATCATGTCTCCTTTTGTTCTATCTTTCCCCTATTGAGCTTTTCCAAGAAATAGACTCTTATGCAAAACAGTGCTCTAAGGAACATAATGCAGAGAGGATTTGGGAGTGGGTTCTTAAGAAAAGAGTTGGCAGGAAACCATGTGCAAATACATAGCAGAGCAGAAGAGCAGGATGGCAACGCAAACTTCCTGGGAGGCTGCTGGCATCCAGGGCACCACAGAGATGCCCTGAGTGGAAAATGTATCATGTCCTTACATAATAATGTCCAGTCCTACAACCAGCATCTCTCAGACCCCATAGCTACAATACCCCATCAGCTGAGCCAACAACCATAAATTTTGCAAAAAGAAACTTTTGAACCCATTCCTTAATGATAACTGAACATTTTCTGGGCACCAACAACAACAGTGCCAATGGTATCTCATCACGTCTTTGCTACAGGGATGCGAGAGACCTTCTGTTTTTTGTTTATTGTTTTTTTGGTTTTTTTTGCCTTGAGGCCCTTGGGGTCCAGGACTTGTCCAAGTGTACAGAGCTAAGAAATAGCAGTCAGAGCACTTGTAATAAGGCCAGGATTCTTTGTAGTGTGTGGTCACTATTAACATACCTTGTGTCAAAACAATGCTTTCCTTGTTAACAAGTCAGGTCATAGATCTAATAGGGTCTCCCAGAATGTTAAATATCCAAAAATGCATACCACCCTGCCCCACTGGGCTATTTTAAGAAATGTTACTTGATATGTGCAAAGCTCTTGGAGCAGCACTTATCACGCAGTAAGAGCTGCATAAGTGCTTGTTACACACATTTCGGCTGTGGTACCATGACCAGGGGAACGCACAGCAAGCACTGTCTACACGGTGGCTTTTTCTTTCAGAAAGCAGAGTGCAGCCTAGAGATGGCTTTGATGTAGCATTTGAGGGTAGATGGAGAGAAGAGTCATATAAGTGCCTAAGACACTGTCAATAAGAGGAATGGAGCCAGGCAGGGTGGCACACATTAGTAATCCCATCCCTTGGGAGGTCAAGGCAGGATATTACCAGTTTGAAGCCAGCACGAGGAACAAATTGAGGCCCTGACTTAAAAAAGAAAAAAAGGACTAAAGGTGTAAACTCATTGATAGGGTGTTTACCTAGCAACCACAAGGCCTTGAGCTCAATCCCCACCAGAGGAGAAAAAGAAGAAACAAAAGAAGAAAAGAGAAATGGAAATGAAAAGAAAACACTAGAGACAAGTGTTTGGAACCCAAAGGCTATGATACCAGACAGTCCTGCATTTTGTTTACCAATTTGTGAATTCATAAACCCATCTGACAACCACTCATGAAACCCTTCACATGCACTTTCCCCTGGCTTCTGAGGGTCAAAAAATAAATTAGGCATAGTCATAGCAGCCTAGAGCATACAGTTTAAAAGAGAAGCAAGGGAGATACTTCCCAAAGGGCTTGCTTCGGGGTCGAACGTGGAATGTACCAGAAGAGCGCTGTCGAGAAAGACTGAGAAAGAAACCACATCTTCCAGTGACAGGCAAATAGGGAAGGGCAGAAGTATCCATCCATGAGCTTCTTTGAGTGAGATGGAACTGTTGGTGTGGAAGGTGAGGCCCAGGTGTAAGAGTTTAGGATATGTATGTAATCAAGGAGCATGCGCACTTTTGTTGGCTTTCCCTGTATCTAGAGATTGCTTCATTCCTTTCTTTCCTATAAGATGATGTCACTTCTCAGTCTAATGGAAACCAAAACTGCTTAAGCTCATCAATATTTAGACCTTATTAGGAAAAATAATGGAGGGTTCCAAGCCTCAGGAAACCTTTTCCCCATCACTGCCCACCTCACCTCCTTCCTAGGAGTCCATTTTTGCTACACCATGCCAAGGCCAAGTGCAGCAGGAGACTCAATGGAGCTTCTATTCCCACTGACGAGAGCGAACAGAGCGTGAGAACAACTGACGGAAGCCGCCCATCCAACCGCCCCCGTGGCCTCTTGACTCAGGAAACATAACACAGCCCACACTCTGCCAAGTTCGCTCAGCCTGGGTGGGCTCAGGCTGATTCATTCATTCAGCAAACACACAATGGGCACCTTCCACATGGCAGACATCGGTCACATGCTTCAGCAAGAAAGAGAGTGCCTGGGAAGAAAAGGGCTCGGGCAGAATGCTGCACCTGCTCCTCCTGCCTCGTTCTACAACCTGCATGTCTGTCTTGAAGACAATGCTCTGAAAACAGAGAAAGCTGCTCATGGCTGAAGCAGAGCCCAGAGGAGCCCTGAAGGCTCGGGAATCAGATGTACCACGCCCACCAGTCTTGCCTCTCCCAGGGCCCTCTGAATAGGAATCATCAGAAGATGAAGCCACCACCTGACCACCTGACCATCACCATACCCTCTCTCTCCCACTCTCTCCCACACCGAGCAGCTGGTTACACCCACCTCATATAAGATAATCAGAGTGAATAAGGCATTCCCATGTGATATGGACTTGAGGCCAGTTTTGAAATGTATACCTGGGAAGAACATATGCCTACTCCACTGTCCAGAAATCACTAAGACCTTCCAATGGCCAACAGTAGTCCATGTTTAACCTCCTCTACCCTTACTACTCTGCAGCATTTGGCACAATGACCTCCCCTTCCCACACATCCCACGCCCCTTTCTTCATAGCCCAGTTACCACATCTTTCTGTTTCTCACTATTTCCATCTCTTCTTATTGCCCTCCCTTGACTGTGTGGATCTCTAACCCTTTATCTTCCCTCTCTGATGTCTCTCCCTTTGAGGTCACATCCTTACCCCACATCCCCAAATGTTGCCTCTCTAGCCTTCACCTTTCATCTCATTTCCAGATTCAAATGTCCAGTGAAGTAGTCGGTCTCTCATCACCTCAAGCTCAATGTATGTAAAATTCAAATTTCTATCCATGAGACAGCATTGTTCCTGTCAAGCATTTTTTGGTGGCTCCTTTCTGCCTATTTGGCTATTTTAAGCCAAACTCCTTAGTCTGACAATTTATGGATATCTGAACAAGTTGAATCTTTCAGATCTTTCCAACGCTCACCATGTTCAACTGCATTAACAATTACTACAAACATTGCACCCACTACTGCCTTGGATCACTTGCTTACAGCACTTGCTTGAGACTGCTCCAGACACATCCTTCCTCTTTCCGACTTCTTTGGTTCCTCAGCACCCTTCAAGGTATGATTCAGTTCAGTTATGCCTCCAGCTGTCATTATTCTTTCCATAATCTCTGTAACTCTGTGTCCTCCTGAACACTCACAAAATGCTGGTATCATTCATATAAGTGGCCTGTTGACTTACTATTATCACTGCCATGATAATTTCACTGTCGCATTCCTCATTAACTGTTCAATTACGTGTGCCTTGTCTTCCCCTTCATCTTATCACCTAGAGTGTTTGCATTATATTATCCTCATAACAGGCTTTTATAAAGTGCCTTGTCAAATGAACGAATGAACCACCTGCAACTTTGTGGTGGAAAAGATTGATGGTAATTTAGCATCCATCAGTATCTGAGGAGTCACCCTTCCCCTCATATACTCTGGCCCTGGGTCTCTGCTCCATGACTAGATGTTTACAGATGTTCCTTCTAGTGAAGCAACCACCTCCCCTTTACATCAAGAGAGGTTGAATAGGAAGTACAGTGACTTCAATACATGGGGACAATTTCCAGCACCTAAGCAGTCCCTCTTATTAGTCATTAAGTTCTAGTTTGCCTTAAAAAAATTATATCCTATACTTAAAAACAGGGTTGAGGGCTGGGGAAATGGCTCAGTGCTAAGAGAGTTTGCTGTGTAAGAATAAGGGCCTCTAACAAGGATGAAGGAGAGAGATACTGAGGACACTCAACACCTACTAAACCAGAGATCCAGAGGTTCCTAAGTGCCCATCACTGAAGTAGACTTAAAATTCTCCCAGCATGGCTCAGGGAATTTTGTGGAAGAGGGGGTGGAAAGATTGTTAGAGCCACAAGAAAGATTGTTAGAGCCCTCCTGACAGACAGCAGCTCCAGATTGAGGGAGAGACATGTCTCAAGGAACTACATGGATGAATAATACAAGAAGGACACCCATCTTTCTCCTGGGGCCTCCACTTGCCCACATACACACACATATACCACATACCACACCATACCACAACACACGCATACACCACACCACACAACACAACACATACACCCATACACCAAACCCCCCCACACACACACCACCACACACATGATACACGTGCACATCCACACATAAACCCCACCCCACACACAACGTAGATACCCACTACACCACATACACATACACACACACCAGTATTGAAATAAGATTCAGGATCAGTTACTAAAACACATTCATATCCTCACATATAGAATATTTTCATAAAATGAAACAATTAAATTCTGCTCCAAAAATGACAGTCTTAATTGGTTCTATCTTTTCTCTCTACAAAAAAAGGTAAATGTCATCTTGCCTCTTTCTCTAATAAAGAATTATACAAGAAAAAGATGCTAGCATTCACATACACCCCTATATGAAATGATATTCCTTAGATTATACTCTGATCTTAGTCTGCTCGCCAAGTGTACAGACATGCAAGTAATCCTCTTATGCTGTCTGGGGCTTTCTAACAGGGTTAATATAGCCCATACAAATGTAAAAATCACACACTCTCTCTAGGATTTTTAAATATCCCAAATATGCCATTTAAAATAAGGAAGGTGAAGCCAGGCCTGATGGTGCTGGCCTGTAATACCAGATACTCAAGAGGCTATGGCAGGAAGATCACAGGCTCAAGGTCTTTGTGCACTATAGACTAGAGTTCAAGGCCTGCTTGGGAAACTTAGTGAGACCCTATCTAAAAAATAAAAAGTATAAAGAGGACTGGGGATTTAGTTCAGTGACACGGCACTTAGCTAGTAACATGCATGAGGCCCTAAATTCAATTCCCAGTTACTATAAGAAGAAGAAGAAAGAAAGAGAGGGAGAGAGAGAATAGAAAGAAAAGTGGGAGAAAGATGAAGCTGGGGAAAGAGTTCCATGGTTAAAGACACTTGCTTGCAACGCCTGCTGGCCTGGGTTCAGTTTCCCAGCATCCATGTAAAACCAGACAGCAAAAAGTGGCACAAGCATCTAACATTTCTTGGCAGGGGCAAAGGACTCTTCCATGCCTATCACACACAGAAACACATGTACTCACATATGCAAATAAATAAGTAACTTTAAAAAAAAAAAGAAAGATCCTAGTAAAAAGAGAATTTCTATAATATTCCACTCTAATACCTATACCAACCCAATTCCTTGGACACACACATGTAAACACACTTACAATACAACATACTCCCCTACAAATTTGCTTTTGTCACACAAGCCTTCTGTGTACAATCATATTTTCCAAAATAATTCTGTCAGATGTGGTCAACTATTAATATAATAAGCGAGGTTTACAAGTATGCTATTTACCTTTTGAAAGAATGATCTCTATTCTCTGACAAGTCACAACTTAATATGGCAAATGCCAGAGCTATAGAAAGTAAACAATAGACATATATCAAAGATGTAAATAGGGCTAGAGAGATACTCATGGTGAAGATGCTTGCCTACAAAGCCTAACGACCCAGACTCAATTCCCTAACACACAGGTAAAGTCAAATGCACAGAGTGGCACATGCATCTGAAGCTCATTTGCAGTGGCTGGAGGCCCTTTCTCTTATACATATACAGAAAAATGCCATAATGAAAGCCAGGTGTGGTGGCACACGCCTGTAATCCTGGGACTCAACAGACTGAGGCAGAAGGATTATAAATTTAAGGCCAATCTGGGCTACCAGCTTTCCATCTGGATGAGCTATTGGACAAATTCTGGAGAAGTCAGTAAGGAGTGAAGGCAAAGAGGTGGAAAGAGCAGCTGTTCGGCAGCAGAGAATCAGGGTCTGCTGCAAGGCATGCTCCAGTATTATCCAGTGCTGTGTATCCAGAGAACCAAGGGTAGCAATAGTTCCACCTTTGAAGATGATCAATCTGATCATTAACAATGGCTTCAGCTTCCTCACGAGCACTTCTACTGCCAACGCACGCCATGAAAGACTTCAGCACATTCAAATCCTCCTGCCTCTCAACTTGTTGTTTTCCTGCCTGCACTCCAGCAGGTAAAACACCCACAGACTCCCAGTGCTCTGGGCTGTAGAATTCACAGGAGTCTATAATGTTCAGGTTATTTTTAAGCTTTCAGGCCACTCTTCCTCCCCATGAACAGCAGGCCTGCCATTTAGAACGGTGTTTAACCCACTCCCCACCTGCTTTGAAACTTTAGCTTTTTGTGTTAAAAGAAAAGAAGCAATCCTTCACACACACACACACACACGCACACACACACACACCCCACACACCACACACGCATGCATATGCACACACACATGCATATCCCCACACACACACGCACGCACGCACACACATTGCTGAAGACAGTACCAGCTCATGGGAGAAAGAGGTTAAAAGTCTCAGCTCACAAAATGATGCTGACATTGTGATTTTATGAAAATACTCTGCAAACTCAGGGGGCCATACCAGTATGGATGATGTCATTGTTATATTTTTAGGGAGAGACACTAAATATTATAGGCAATGTCAAATACCTTACTCCCCAAAGAAAATTAAAACAACACAGTCACCAGGCTGAACCATACCTTTAATCCCAGCTCTTGGGAGGCAGAGATAGAAGGATCGCTGTGAGTTCAAGGCCACCCTGAGACTACAGAGTGAGTTCCAGGTCAGCCTGGGCTAGCGTGAGACCCTACCTCAAATAAACAAAAACAAACAAACAACAACAACAACAAAACCACAATCAAAGCAATTAAAATCCTTTATCTATTTTTTTTTTCAGAGACCCAGGCACAAGCTAAATATTCAAATATAATTTTCCTGAAGTTAGTTATTTCCTTTTCTTTGTGTTTGGTTTTTTTGTATTGTTTTGAGCCAGAGTCCAGGTTGGCCCGGAATACACTATATAACCCAGTCTGACTGAAAACTCATAGTAATTCTCCTGTCTCAGCCTCACTGGTGCTGAGATTACAGACATGAGCCCTCTTAGAGAAAAACATTGTGGGGAAAGGGAAGGAAATTATAAAACAATTTAAGAAGAGAATTAAATAGATAAAAGTTCAAAACACATCTCCAAGCAACCACAATAACTCACATTTGTGGATAACTCACATTTGTGGAAGGCAGAAGCACTATGTATGCATCACCTCGTTTGTTCTGCACAAAATTCCTGTGAGGTAGAAATGGTTGATATCAGCCATTCTTAGATGAGACAAATAAGGACCAAACAATCTATGTCTCTAAAGTAGTGACATACAGAGCTGGATTTGAAGTCCAGACCTGCCAGATGCTGGAGGCCACATCTTACCAGTACATTGTTGCTATAGTTTGAATATCTGTATCCCCTCCAAAGTTCATACTGAAGCTAAATCCCCACCATACCAATATGAAGAAGAGGGGCCTTTACAATGTGATTAGGGCATAAGGACTAGCTTCATGACTAGGATTGTTTCTTTTAAAAAAGAGCTAGAGGGAACCAGCCATCCCACCTTTTCATATGAGATAGTAGCATCTATTCCCTCCAGAGGAAGTAGTTTCAAGGACACTATCTTGAAGGCAGTGTCCATGTCCTCATCAATGAACTTTCCAGTACTTTGATCTTGAACTTCTCAGCCTCCAGAAATGTGAGAAGCTAATTTATGTTGTTTATAATTTATCCAGCTTGAGGCATTTTGTTACAGCAGCAGGAATGGACTGACAACTTGATATAGGAGACAAGCTGAAGAAATATGGCCTGAAACCTATGGCTAAAAGTAATGGTTTCAAGGACCAAGAGAAAAGCCTGGAATCACTCAGAAGTCACTGAGGGCAAAGCAGTGGACACTGAGCCTTCTCTAATCTATAGACAGAGAAGATGAAAAATTTCTTATGTGGAAAATAGCAGCTTTTCATAAACTTCAGAACTTCGTGTTACCACTCAAGCATGCAGGCTATGGGAAACAGGATGCCTCAGACACAATCAACCACAGAACCTCCCTACTGAATTCCCCTGAGGGGTATAGTTTTCAGGGCATAGCCTGTTCCTTTGATAGTCCTACTGTGACCACTGTGCTCCAGGCACCCATTTGAAAACAAGAAGTCTTCTTACTTGGCATGGTGGTTTGAATATAGACTGTCGCCCATAGCCTCATGTATTTGCGATTAAGCCTCATACTTAATACCAAGCTTGTGGAGCCTTTGGGAGGTGCAGCCTTGCTGGAGGAGATGTGTCAAGGGGGAGGGAGGTCAGCCCACTTGACAATGACAGCTAGCTCAATTTTGCTGCTTCCTCCCTGCTGACATGTGATGATGTGAGCCAGCTTCCTGCTCTTCCTATACTTTCCCTGTTGTGATGAACCCTCCCCTCAAGTCTATAAGCTAAAATAACCATTTTAAGCTGCTTCTGGTCAAGTGTTTCCTCCCAGCAGTGAGAAGGTAACTTCTATACTTGGTCATCCTCTTCACCAAAATTATTAGTACAGAAGAGGGAGGGGTACCTCATGGGAAAAGACCTCTGCCTCCTATAGTGGAGGCACTATGCAGTGATAAATGGACCAACAGAGTGGGCTTGACACTTTTACAACTGAACACATGAAGGATTGTTAAAACCACTGAAATCGGTCTCTGTGAAAGCTCTTCAGGTATGCATTCCTCCCTGTGCATAGAGGACCCCTCCTGGGACTGCCTTCTTGCTCCCCTGGGGAGCATTTCCAAACTCAGGTTTTCCTCCCACCTCCCTAACTGCCCCTTCACCTTTGTTACCTCTTCTGCTTCCACCCCCCAAATGTGCATATCCCACAGATGCTGTTGCCCACTCTGCTCATTATGTACACACTCTCTTGGTAATCTCATCTGTCCTAAAGCTAGTATCTGGAAGGCTCCCAAAACTTTATCTCTAGCCCTGTTCTTTTTGAAGTCTGGTACCATTTACAATTGCTCAGATGGACTTCTCCACCTGGAGGGCCTGAAAGCATCATGAACCAACTGGTTTCAAAACAAATTCATCATCTTTCCCTCCTTCCTAGGTCTCCAATTCTATTTGTAGCTTCACAAAACTTTGCATCATTGGCTCCACTTCATACATCAACCATTACCCAATTCTGTCACCTCTTCCCTCCATGTTACTTTCACAGTCTTCCATTCTCTTCCATTTGCACCATCAGTCCCACCTTCAGAATTTTAAGCCTCTGCTCAGGAGATGGGAAAAGCTTCTTAACTCATCTTTCCTTTCTATATTCTATGAAAATTCATGGCCCAATTCAACTCTGTCCCACACCATTAGTGTAATTCAGGAGCAAGTTCAGTATTGTGTACCAGTTCCTAGGATAGTACCTATTTGGCTTTTTGTTTGTTTGTTTTTATTGTTTGTTTGTTTAAATTTATTTGAGAGAGAGGGAAAGAGTGGGGGGAGAGAGATTGGACACACCAGGGCCTCCAGCCTCTGCAAATGAACTGCAGATACATGTACCACCCCATGTATCTGGCTTATGTGGTTACTGGGGAATCAAACCTGAGTCCTTAGGCTTCACAGGCAAATGCCTTAACCACTAAGCAATCTCTCCAGAACCCTATTTTTTTTAATCACCAAGCAGTCTGTGGGCACTGTTCAGTAGGTAAAGTGCTTGTGGTACAAGCACAAGGGTGTGAATTCAGATCCTCAGCACCCACACAAATGCGGGGGGGGGAGGGGTGAAGTGGCCCACCTATAATCCCAGTTCTTGGAACAAAGAGACAGAATTCCCAGGCAAGCTAGTTAGACAGACTAGATGAATGGGAGAGCTCTAGGTTTAAATGAGAGACTCTGTCTCAATTATTAAGTGAGGGAGAGTGATTGACAAAGACACTTGATAATAACCTCTAGCTTACACACACACACACACACACACACACAAGTGCATACACAATCACACATGCAAGCATGTATATACATATGCACACACCACATACACATAACTTACAGTCATTAAGCAAAGTTGTTTTTTGTTGAATTGATGGAACAGCCTCCCGTGCCTGTCGACTATAGCTACCGTATCATTAGAATTTCAAGACTGCAAGCAAACTTAACTATTATCCAATCCAAGTTCTTATCACCTCTCCACTCTACCCCAGCAATGCTTCCTACTACTATTTCAATGAAGGATTGCACACCATTCCCCAAGTGTACTCTGAATTTTCCATTTACACATTATTTCTGATTTTTCTTTTCTCTTCCTTCCCCCTACTTTCATAGCTACCAGTTAAAAAGCTCTTCACATTTAAAATCCCAGTCCCAATCATACTTCTACTAAGGAACATTTTGTGCTAATCTTACAAAAGTGACCTCTCATACCACTCAGTACCTATGGCACTCGATGTCACCCTGCCCTAATTACCATGGAACATGCACATCTTCTCCCCCATTACACTGTGAGGTGCTTGATTTCATCCTTCTACTCTCCATAGTAACTAAGGCACTGACTCAAGTACTGTGCATGTCTGTATGCTTACTAAGTGTATGAATAAATGAATAAACAAATGAATGGTAACAACAAAGAAAGAAAAGTGAACCCAGGCAAAACACAACTCTTTAGGCTCTGTGCTGTACTGGGGAGATGCTATTGGAGAAAGAAGCTAGAAATGTCAATCTGGGTCTTGAGACAGTAAATTAAGCTCAACAAAGATAGCCCTTACCCCTCATCTCATGAGCACAAATGCAACTTGGGAATACAACATGGTAAGAGAGATAATCTAGTGTATGGAGGCAGATCTTGTGGTCACTGGGAACCTATGGAATACAGTGTCTTAGGAACAAAATTTTGCTTTTTGATAGAAAAGGTTTCCACTCATTTCATATTTTTCCTGTTTCTATAGATAGAATACAAGCAGAAGTGTCTGTTAGATAGGTAATTTGAATGTAGAACTTACCTAACATAGCCATATCAACCTCCTCTTCTAATCCCTCCACTTTACAAATGAGCAAGACATATCCTGTGATATTTGTCCACCTTAGCATTCTCCACATTTATGAGGCAGGGAATTCCATGTCCTGTGGCTGCCATGTGCACTGTAGAGGGTTGAGCAGCATTCCTGACCTTTATCCAGATGAGCCCCTTCTCAGTTGTGATACTCAAAAATGTTTCCAAAGATTGTGAAATATCCTCTAAAAGGAGAAAAATCAACTGCAGTTGAGACCAGTGGTATAGAGTGATTAAATGAATTTCTCAGTAACATACAACTGGCCTCCTCACCAGAGATGCAGTAACTTGTAGCAGAATGTACTTGCTGTACCATGCACACCTTCCATTCCTCCCTCAGACTGGGAAGTCACAGTCTTAGGGTTCTATACCTCAAGATAAAAGAGATATAATCTTAGCATAGATTGAAGAGAAAAACCCAAGTTGAAAAGAGTGACCACAGTACAATTCCTTGGCTTACATCTTAGTTGCTGGATCTCAAACAAGCAGAATTTCATCTGACACTTGGGATACAAAGAAATATGGCATCAAGGTTCCAAGAACATATTTCTATCAAATCAGCTCTATCTGCAGTGAAAATTCCAACACTTGTGTTTTCAACCCAACTCTGTAAACCCTTACCCATTTGTCCTTCTGGCTGCTTTCCTGTCTTAATTTTATAGCACAGTCTTTGGGGTTCTCCGTCACCAACACCCTTTGTGGCTTCCCCTTTACTTCTAGAATTTGTCTGTGCTAAATTTTGAACATGTCTCTCTGGTTTGTGATTTTGAGCTTTCATTTTCTCAAAGACTCCATCACTTGGGTCATTCTTACAAATAATTACTTTTCTAATTGAACTGCCATCAGCTAAGCACTTAGATACTGGAAGTATCAGAAAGTATTTGTTTGCATGCACTGTAGCTTCTCCATTGCTGCCTCCCATCTCCCCCTTTGATTCCTCCAGCATTCCTACTAATTTCTCACTTTGAGTTGTAAGTCTTAGAGATTCGTGTGTATCTACTAGGGACTGCTTTTGCTTTCCTACTTTCTTCTCTTTATAAAAGTCAGTTAAAGATCCAATATTAGCAAAATGGCAAAATAAGAAAAACTTACCTCAAATTTCTAGAAAACTAAAGAATGAACAGGAATATGTTTTTACATATATTTAAAAAACAATGTTGCTAAACTCAAAAATAAAATTCCTAGAGGGGAAAGACAAAGCAAAGGAGCAAACATGTGAACTGTGGGTATCCCATGGACAGTAATCAGACCCAGCAGCAGAGAGGATTTAGTGGGTGGAAACAAATGCTTCCACCCCTAAGAGCAAGCCACAAGGTATAAGAGCATGTGTAAACAGAGGTAGGAACCAGGACTCTGAACTATGCTTGCATACTTGGAGAACTATTAAGTAGAAAAATGCATAAATAGGTCAACTCCACAACAAAAGACATTAAAGAAGAAACCTTCTGTCTCTGAGTAAGAAAAAAAAAAATCTTGAGAAATCAAAACCCAAGATGGCATTAGATTAGTATTCATGGGGAGAGTTTATATCATAGTTTAGTAATGTTCAGGAACACTGAGGCAAAAAACACATAGCATTCCCAGGCCATGTAGGAGAACCAAACAACCCATCTGTGTGAGGTGATTCTCACAACCAAGAGGTGCAGAGTTGATCAGAGTTGTAGAAAGAAAGAATGTACAGTTACACTAGTTAAAGAGCTCCAGGACAAAATGTTCAGTATTAATGAAAGATGTAAGTTCTCAGAGTCAACAATTTCAATGAGTTCCAATCAATAAAATAAACCCAATCTATACACATGCCAGTGAACTACGAAAAGATGCAAAAGTATTAAAAAGAAAATCTTAAAATCATTCTGAGAGAGAGGGAGATTACCTGTATGAAATGGCCACTAACTGATCAATTATAAAAACAAAGGCCAGAAAATAATGGAAAAATATCTTCTAGAGTTGAAAATACTCAGCTAAATTATTATTCAAAATTACTCAAAAGAGAGAGAGAAGCTTTCCACACAAGTTCAGCAAAATAAATACTGTTCAATATTTCTCAAGAAAGAAATGTAAGTGAAAGAAAAAAATGGTATGCAAGAAAATGTGATAAGGAAAGATTGTAGTGAGTATGAAGACAAATTTTAAATGCCTCCATGTTAATATATAAAGTTTAATCTGTGAATACATGCATACAACAAAGAGCTAAATTACTGGACATCAGGGCCACATGCTCAGAGATCAAGTGCTATTCAGAAGGAACAGACTTGAAATCAAGACATATCTTTAAAGTTAGGAATAAGACTGGGATACTGAATAGAATTGTTTCTATTCTACTGGATTTGAAGTACTAGTTAATATAATAAGTAAAGAAAAAGAATAGGTTAAACAAAAGGATTTTATTGTTAATTTGAATATTAAAAACTATTTGTGGTATTAAGTGACTAACAATGAGGAGCTAGTTAACAAATTATAATAGTCATATGATGTAAATTTTTTCAATTATTAAAAATCATATGGTCAAATAATATTTAATGACACAGGGTACTACTCACAATATATTATACATCAGTAAAGCAAGTTATAGCACAAGATGTGCACACCAAAATCCCCATTTAGGAGAAGAAACTGTTTGTGAGGAAGCAAAAGTATGTATAGGGTGAGCCCAGGAGAATATTGACCCAGTGTTAATGATTCATGGAATACAGATCACATTTTCCATATTTTCTAAAACAAACAAAATATTTTCATATTTTACCAACAATATTAAATATAAGAAAGGTGTGGGGCTGGAGGGATTGCTTGGTGGTTAAGGCACTTGCCTGCAAAGACAAAGGACCCAGGTTCAATTCCCCAGTACCCATGTAAAGCCAAATGCACAAAATGGCACATGCATCTGGAGTTCATTTGCAGTGGCTAGAGACCATAGTATGCCCATCCTCTCTCTATCTCCATCTCCCTTTTATCTACTCCCTACTCTCTCTCAAGTAAATAAATAAAATATTCTTTAAAAATTATTTTACATATATATAGGGTTCATTTCAGGTACCTTCAGAGATTGATGGCTTATTCTGCAAGAGGCAAAATTAATCTTAGTGAACAAGTGAACAACACAGCAGCAAGAGAATGCTTTGCTATTTGACTTCAAAGTGGAAAGTGTGGCTGTCTTAAATATTGTTATTCACATCTGACGATGTCTTCATACAAAACCTGAGACTTTACCAAAAAAAATACACTTGAGGTAATAAGAAAGATGGATGCTGAATAAAAATTGATGTAAGTTCTGATACATGTACAACAAAGAATTGAATCAGGATCCCTTATTAAAAGACACCATGTTTGCTACCCACATTGTTGATCAAAGAGAGCTATGAGGTCCCCAGATCAAGAGAGCTTTCTGTCAATGCACTTGATCACCTGCCTGAGGCAAAAGCTAAGACCCTATTGCTGAAGACACCATATGCTGCTGACACAGAGCATGGAGAGACCTGACTGTCATTCAGGAGAAAGCCAGTCCCAAGACAGCCTGTCTAGTGCTGGAAAGCACTACATAAACTACTGGGGGAAAATGAACAACAACAGTCTGAGCAACCACAGGTCTAAGCTACTCAGAAGCAATCACACCAACTTGACCTACAAGCCAGTACAATGGTAGCAAATAGCCTTTATGGGTAACCAATAGCTTTCTGGTTGGCTAAGAGATCCACTCAGAACTCATATCTGGAATGGGGAACCAGATTAGACCCTGTGGAGACAAAGACTATGTTTTCCTGTGTCAAGCTCTCACTAGTCTCTAGCCAAAAGAAGGGTTACATACATTAAATTCTCCCTAAATTAATAGTGATTATCCCATTTAAACTATGCTGACTTCAATCTCCGTTGGAGAATCTGTTCTTTTTCAGACAGTAGTAAGACCGGAGGAGATAAACTACCCCTCGCACTTCAGCCAAGTCACAGCTGAAACTACAGAGGAATAGAGAGATGAGCAAGAGTGCTGCTTCCATGCTGAACCTGATAATCAGCACCAGGCTGTAGGAGACAGACCCTGAGGAAACTCAACACCTACCAAAGAAGAAATCCAGAGGCTCTTAAAAGCCCATCACTGAAGTAGACTGAAACCTCACCAAACACTGCTCAGGGAATTTTGTGGAAGAGGAGTGGAAAGTTTGCAAAAGCCACAGGTTGAGACATCATAACCAAAAGCATTCCCTCCCCTCAAAATAACTGACTTCTGCTCCTACAATGCATAAACCACAACCTCATGGGGAATACCTGCAACCCCATTGAGGAGCATCCCCAACAGAATGGGAGCACAGACAAGGGAAAAAAGGGTGCCAACTCATGATGTATCCATATGAGGCATCTTGTTAATAATAATAATAAACATTAAAAAATAAATTAAACATACAAAAACCAACAGTAGGCTATATTTGGCCAATGGGTTATAATTTTTCAATACCTGCTTATCCAAAATTGATTTTCTTATTAATTACATTCTATTGCTTAGAGCACTGTAGAAGCAGGCATCTTAATTTAAATGTCTAATGCTTAGAGAAAAGAATGTTAACATGGTTGCAAAATCAGAAACAAATCACTTTACTGTGAAGGACCTTTGGTATAATTCTGTTTGATTTTTTCAACATATTATATCTATTTAGATGAAATAAAAACAGGCACTTTAAAATAAACATTTTGAAAGACACCATGCCATAGTGACACAATCATGTGGCAATTAAAATAAAATCTAGTCAGAGACATGGCAAAGTGGGAAGGAGGGAACTGTGGGACTTTAGGGAAGATCTAAGCACAAGAAGAGCTATATCCTACTCAGAGATGGAAACAAATGTTGTGACAATCTTCCCTCCAATGAATGAGTAAGTTCACTTACTTGCAATTAAAATCTCATCTTTTGGGCTGGAGGGATGACTTGGTATTTAAGGCATTTGCCTGCAAAGCCAAAGGACCCAGGTTTGATTCCTGAAGACCTTGTGTCTGGAGTGCTTTTGCAGTGGCTGGAGGCCCTGGCATGACCGTTCTCTTTCTCAATCTCTCTCTCAAATTAATAAATATTTTTTTAAATCCTTTAAAATAAAGGTCTCATCTTTTAATAACGAGTGACAAGCTGATTCTAAAAGCCAAGGGAAGAATATAAAAGTCCAATCACCAAAACCATTTGGAAGGGAATTTATACTTATCAAAACTACAATGTTAGAAGAAGTGAATTAGTAATATGGGGCTTCTAGAAGCAGTGGAAAAGAATTGTCTCAACACTAAATAGTGTTGGTCAAAGGACCAAACATGTGGGGGTAGGAGCAGGAGGAGGGGTAAAACTAGAGCCTAACTCATGCTAAACTCAAAAATTAATTCCAGATAGGATAGAAGACATAAATGTGAAAGCAAAACTGTAAAAACTTTTAGTTAAAAAAATGTAAATGATTTCTTTTTAAATCTCATTATGTAGAAGATTTTTTTAAATAAGACAAGTTTAACAAAATTCATAATGGCAAAAGCAGATACATCTTACTACACTAAAATTAAAACTTTATGTGACAAAAAGCACCATAAACAGAGTGAAAAAGACAAGTCATGTTGAAGAGAAGATCTTTACAACTTTAAATCATAACTGGAATATATATATATACGATACTCACAAATCATAGAAGATATATATATATATATATATACATATATATATATATATATACACACACACACACACAAACACAAATATATATAATCACTTAATAGAAATATGTCTAAAGAATATGAACCCAAAATTCATATAAGAGGAAATTCAAATGTCAATAAATATATTAAATGCACAATTTTATCAGTAATGAGAGAAGTACAATAATTGGTTTCCACTTTATCCCCATCAAATTGTCAAGCTTTAATAATTCTGATCATCTCAATTGTTGAAAATATACAGAAATGGTAACTTGCACACAGAGAGCACCTTAACCCCTGAGCAATCTCTCCAGCCCCACAGCAGGAGATTCAGTGATAGTCACTCTGTAGAGTAATGTGAAAATAAAATTGGAAATGTGCATTGCAAGATTCAGCCATTCCAGTTTTAGGTATTTCTCTTAGAGGAAATTTCATGTATATGCTCAAGGTGATGTGGACAATGCTATCTTAGTTTTTTGGTTTTTTTTTTTGTTGTTGTTGTTGTTGTTATTTTGTTTTACAAGGTAGGGTCTCACTCTGGCCCAGGCTGACCTGGAATTAACTATGTAGTCTCAGGGTAGCATTGAACTCACAGTGATCCTCCTAACTCTGCCTCCCAAGTGCTGGGATTAAATGTGTGCATCACCACGTCTGGCTAAGGTTGATCATTTTAACATTATTTTTAATAGCGAGGGAAAAAGAAAGAGTAACACAGTCTCCACTGGAAGGAGTAATTGCAATAAGGACCTGCAATTTATTCACACAACAGAACTCTATGCAGAAAGTAAAATAATGAACTAAGTATGCATGTAATAATACTGCTAAATCTTTAAAATAAATGTTCACTTTGCTGCAAAAAGGCATATTTCATGTATCATTTATATAAAACTTTAAAACCCACAAAGAAACTCATATACATATTTTATTAATTCATAAATATGTAGTAAAATTACCAAAATGCATATAGTAATGGAATATCAATTTCAGAGAGCTGGTGATTTCTGGAGGGAGGAATAAGAGTAAGTGTATCTATAATACTTTATATCTTTCAAAATTAGAAGGAGATAAAAGAGACATAGAAAGTATTATTATCCATTAAATCTTAGGGATGTATATGTAGATGCTTCATTTTCCCTATTCTAAACACTTTAAACATAACATAATTAAGGTAAGTATTTAGGAGTTTAGAAGATATTCTTACTAAAATAGAGTTGGCAAGATGCGGATAACTTCATCCACTGGTGACAGGGATGTAGTTAGCACAGATTTAACCTGAGGGGGACGGGAGAGTGTATCTAAGAGTCATAAATACATGTACAGCCTACATTTCAAAAATTACGGTTACAAAAATATATTTTTAAAGGGCTGGAGAGATGGCTTAGTAGGTAAGGCACTTGCCTGCAAAGACAAAGGACCCAGGTTCAATTTTCTAGGACCCACATATGCCAGATGCACAAGGTGATAGATGTGTCCGAAGTTCATTTGCAGCAATTAGAGGTCCTGGCATGCCCATTCTCTCTCTTTCTCTCATTTCCCACATAATAAATAAAAATTTTTAAAAATATATCTAAAAAAATTCCAATTCCAAGAATTTGTCCTTATGAGATCATCAGACTTGTGCACAAAGATGCATTTATAAAACTGGCAAATATATTGTTCATTTTATATTAAAATATACTTTATTATATGTTGTACCCAATGAATAACAAGGAAAACTAGTTAGTAAAATATATAGCAGTCACATAATGGAACTTTTTCAATAATTAAAAATATATGATCAAATAATGTTTAATGATTCAGATTATTACTCACAGTATATTATTGATCTATAAAGCAGATTACAGTAGCAAGATGTATACACCATATTCCCCCAATTAGGAGAATAAACTGTAGGATACATGCTTGTGAACATATATAAGTGTGTATGGGGAAATCTGGGAGAGTATTTACCCATCGTTTATGACTTGTGGGATTTTAGATCATTCTTAATTTTCTTCTATGTGCTTTTCCATATTTTCTACAACAAACAAAATATTTTGTACTTTATTTTCTTTCTTTCTTCCTTCCTTCCTTTCTTTCTTTCTTTTTCTTTTTTTTTTTTTTTTTTTTGGTGCTGAGGACTGAACCCAGGGCCTGTGCTTGCTAGACAAGCACTCATCCACTGAGCTAAATCCACAACCCCTACTTTCTTTTCTTAAAAAAATATTTTTTTATTTATTTGTGAGGGGCAGAAAATGTGTGCTGGGCATGTTCCACTTGTGCATCTGTATTTATGTAGGTACTGGGGAATTGAACCTGAGCTAGCAAGATTTGCAAGTAAGATTTGCCTTTGACCTCTAAGCCATCTACCCATCCCCAAAATATTTTTTGTACTTTTAAAGTAATATTAAATCTAAGAAGGGTGTAAGGGTCATATGAATGGTTCACATCACACATCCTCAGAGACTGATGCCTCTGATGACACTGGAACAGGTGGTATTTTTAGGAGAGTGCATAAAGAAGAAAGCACCAAGAGGAGATGCCATAGAGATTGACTGCAGAGCGGGAAGACACAGCTGCCTGGAGTACTAGAATCTCCCAGCTGTAAATTGGATTGAACACTTACCTCAAAACTACCTCAAGGGGACAATGTGATGGTTAATCTGGATCATAAATTTGATGGGATTGAGAATCATCATTAAAACACACTTCCCAGCATGTATAAGAGTGGTTCCGGAAAGGGTTAACTGAGCAGGGCAGACTCATCCTGAATGGGGGTGGCGTGGTGTTATCCCATGAACTTGAGTCCCAAGAAATGAAGAAGAGAAAATGAGCTGAGCACCAGTGTTTACCTCCTTCTGCTTCCTGACTATAGGTGCAACGTTACCGGGAGCCTCACTCTCCTGCTACCAGGTCTTCACTGCCAAATAAAATCCTTCCTCCTTAAGTTTCTTTTGGAATACAGACACCATCAAGGTGACTCACAAACAGATGAAAGGTTGAGTATCTCAAAAGGGCCAGCTCTAAGGCAGACTCTAGGATAACTCCAGAGGCTTGTTTTGTCTTGAGCTACTACCCCCTTTCATGGCGCACATTCCAGAATCCACAGGATTAACTCTGTAAGGAAGTTAGCCAGGAAAGGACCAATATCAAAAACACCTCCATAAATCCCTATTGAACTTCACCTTCCCACAGAATTTATTTATCGCGGGTATAGAAGGTGTCAGAAGAGCATGCCCCAGGCCCTATCTACACCGAAATCATTGAATTATCACTCTTTATCCAAGGAGTTGTATTATAAACTCACATCCTGAAAATGAGAAATTTAGACCAAGGCTAAATACCAAGGAACTGGTCAAGTTGGAACTGAAACCCAGGACTATTAGAATCTAGGACCCAGTCACATCTGATTAAGCTAAATTACATTTCATTGCATTCATTAGTATTTCCTTCCATGTTTAGCCAGAGATTGTTTTCTAACATGAAATACTGCCATAAGTTAAATGAGTTAAACAGATAAAGGCAGAGTCAGTGTGACTTAACTAAAAGTGGTATCCCAGACATCCTCCCTGAAGAGCAGTCTGAGTGATGCCCGGAGGTTACTAGGAAGTTCTTTGTTTCTCCCCAGCAGTGCTCCCAGAGCTGACGCCTCCCTGTGTTCAACAGGTGATGAAGAGCTGTACGGGTTTTAATTGGCATCCTGCTGAAACACATACTACATTCCAAGCATTGAGACACTATGCAGAGGGAACCACCCCTGAAAGCAACCTGGCCCTGCTCAGTGCAGCTTGCCTTAGAAAAGCCCTTGTCATGTACTCCAGGGCTTTTGCTCTTGCTGGTGCCATCACCTTCTTCTGCCTAAACTATGGAACCCCATACTCACCTAGCTTCCATACAATCTGTTTTTCCAATTCCCTAGCCATAAAACACACACACACACACACACACACACACACACACACACACACACACACACATCTAATTGTCCATTTCCTGGTCCCACTGCTCCCTAATGACCTCCACTCTCATTCTCAGAATAAGATGTAAATTTGTGCCCAATGAGGTTGTGCATCTTATGGTGCCTGCTTCTCCATCTTAGCCTGGGATCCTCAGAAAGCAGAACCTGGGCAAAGATGGGCAACTTTGCACTAAGGAGTGCCACCACACTCTCTCTTGCAAGAGCAAGAGAAAAAATGGAGCACAGGGAAGAAGAAAGTCATATTGTCCAGCTGGCTGCTACTACACTATACAGCAACAGCACCTCAGGACAATCCACTGGAGGACAGAGAACCCATCTACAGGATCCTCATTGATCTGAAAGTCCTTCTGCGGAATGTGAATCTCCCCTCCAACTTCCACTTGCCCAAGAGAATACCAAGTGTCACATAGGTCAGTGTCAATAGGAGAGCTCAAGGGCAAGAAACAACTACTTACTGAATCTGCGTTAAATGGGTAAATACGTGATTCAAATGGAAAAACCCAAAAGGGAAAAGTAAAAAAACCAACATAAAGCAATTCAATGCACTGAAAACTCAGGACCTCCCAAAAGTCAGGTCAAGATTCCACACAAAACTGTCTATATTCTTAGGCTTAGACATTCCCACCTAGGGGACTGCTCAGCTTACAAATGCCATAGAAGAACAGTATCCTTTGAGAGTTTTGTGTTGCTTACAAGTTTTAAAATTGCTTATTCGTATTTCCTTTTCATGTGTGAACGGTGATGTGTATGTGTGCTATGTTGTACGTGGGGTGTGGTTTGTACATGTGTGTGTGCAGACGCAGTTGTAACGGCTAGAAGAGAATTCAGGTGTCCTCCCCTGTCACTCTTCCACATGATTCCTTCACATAGGCTCTCATTGAACCTATAGCTGTGATTTTTCGGTCAGACTGGTTGACCAGTGAGCCCAGTGGTTATCCGGTCTCTACAGGACTGAGGTGGGACCATGTCCTGTTGTCTGCATGGATGCTAGGGATCAAAATCCAGCAGTCTCAGACTCTCTCGCCCTCATGCTTGCACAGAGGCAAGCACTTTTACCCACTAAGCCATCTCCCCAGCCCAGTAGTCCTAGCTTACTGTTCCTTCATTTGTCTTCCTAGTTGTAGATGGAACATGTCAACCCACTGTGTTCCCAAGAGGCCTTTCCACACACCCCACCCTGACAGGGGTCCAGTCACAATTCTTGCAAAACTCTATCCAGAGAAAGGTAGTCCATGCCTTGCCAGACAGTTTCTGAAATGGCAAGAACAAAAATGTTATTTATTGGAGCTGGAGAGATGACTCAGTGATTAAGGTGCTTGCCTGTAAAGCTGAATCACCCAAGTTCAATTCCCTAGTACCACATAAGGTCAGATGCACAAAGTGGCACATGCATTTTGAGGTTGTTGCAGTAGCTAGAGGCCTAGGCACACCCATGCAATATCTATCCCTCTCCTTTCTCCCTCCTCCCACTCTCTCTGTCCTTGCAAATAAATAAATTAAAATAAAATAAATTGTAATTATAAATAATTATCCTTTCTTGGATCCTCCCCTACTTCTGGCCTTTTGTGGGCACAGGAAGTTAAGATAGGAAGGAGGTGGAGATGGGAAGACAGGAAGAGAGGTTGCAGCAACACCTGTAGACCACCTATGTCTTCTGTGTCCGTGTTTGCCAGCAGGACATCTTTGGTCCGTGGGAGACCCCTAGCCAGCTGCTGATGGCAACAGGAAGACAAACTAGGATGAGAGAGAAATCTTAACGCCGAGATGGAAAGTTTGAAGAACAGAACAGGCTTTCTGGAACACTGCTGGAAAGGCAGCTAGAGGAGGGGGATGGGCTCACTATGGGGAGCCATTTAGAGATGAAGATGAAGGACCAGAAACCACAGGGATAGTGTCCCATCACTGAGGATCATATTAACATCCTTCCATCTCTCTCTCTCTCTCTCTCTCTCTCTCTCTGTGTGTGTGTGTGTGTGTGCTTGCTTTCCTCCAGCATTCTAGAAAGAGATGATCCTGACTCACAGTGGGAATGTAGCAAGGATTTAGGACATCAGTGATTCTTCCTTTTGTCATTCAGACTATGTTGAGCTGACATGCTTCTCCTGTACCTGACCTCAGGCATTTGTTCAATTCCATGTTTATATCAGTCCCTGATGGATAAGCAGGTAAGTACTCAGGCAGGCTCAACATCAGGCAGAGCAATTTTCAGGAGCCTGTCCTCTATGCATATTCCCAGCAAGAAGGAGCAGCTGTGGCCCCAGTCAGTCCTGCGCGCACTACCTTAGCAACATGAAATCTGGCAGGTCTTCCTTGTAGACGTTGCTGATGCTGGCTAGCACCAAGGGTGACCAGTCACAGCAATGCCTCACATCCTGTCATCTATGCCCTCTGGACCCCAAGACTGAAGTCACTACATTTGTAAGGAACACGTTGCTTTCATGGATAGCCTCTTCCCTCCTTGCACTGCCCTGACTCGTCCCATCTCTATGGAATCAGTAAGCCATTTGCCCATCGACTCCATCTTCTTCCTGTTGACAGTGTTTCTGCTCCACAAATTCATGTGTTATTGTCCTCGCCCCCAAGCTGATGGAATCAAGAGGTGAAGCTGGTTCTGTAGCTATTTCGCTCAGATTGAATTAGTCCCTCCTAGAGGAGGCTAGGGCTAGGAGACACTAAAAGGATTGAATTAGTCTCTCCGAGAGTGAGCTAGGAGACTCTAAGAGGCTCATGAAACAGACAAAAAACAGAAGACTCAGCAGGCCATTCCCCAGGATTCTATTAGCAAGAAATAATTGCTGGGAAAGAGGAGCCTCTTCAGTGGTGTAGCTGTATGTAAGTTGTACAGGGGAAGCCAAGGATGCAGTTTTCTTGAATCATCACCTAAGGTGGGGTGGGGTTTTTCCATGACATAGCTGACCACACTTCTGTAAGTAACCCCAGTAAGTTGGTTGACTAAAATGGACTTGGATGAAATTGTTTTTTTGGTCTGTCTTTGCCCTTTCTATCTGGGATGAGTAGAAGTAGGTCTCCAGAAAAGAAACACAGTAGGGTCTTCATGAGGCCGTTAGGTAATGGGGGGGGGAGATGATCCCTGTAAGTGGCCTTCATGCCCTTAATAAAAGGGTTCCGGAGGGTCCTGCTCCCTTTCTACCATGTGAGGACATAGTGAAAAGAGAACCATTTTTTGAGAATCTGCTGGTGTTTTTATTTTCAACTTCCCAGCCTCCAGACTATAAGAAATAAATGTCTGTTTTCAAAGACCTAATTTATGGCATTTTATTATAGCAGTCCAAACATATATCCATAGGGAAGCTAAGCTAACCAATGACCCCTTGTCTCTGCCCAGCAGTTTTAGAAGTCTCAGCCAGGCACCGTTGAAGATTACAGTTACTATTTTCCTCTTTTCAACCCTCTAGGGAAAGACCCATGGAGGAGGAAGGGGGAATACAGTCTTCTCCAGATGTCACCTCCCAAAGCCCCACAGCTAGTGCTGCAGGTAAATATTAGCTCCCTCTGGAGTTGAAGGGTACCAGGGACAGAGGGAGAAAGAAAGATAGGGAGAGAGAGAATATGAATGTCTGCTGCTTAGCACCTTCCTGGCAGCGTGGGAAGCTGGTTGAATAAGCAAAACATGAGGTCTCAACTCCAGGCACATAAATAAGTTCAAATTTATCCCCTACCCTCTCTCAATAGCCCTGAGGAAGGACTAAAGAGGGTACCCCACTCCTTGACCCCTAACCTGCTAATGCCTTCCCACCACTCAGCTTCTGGAAATGAGAACGTCTTCCCTTCTTTGGAGGCGGAGGAGGCCAGGAAGTCACACAGCAAAGGAGGTGGGGGTGAATGTCACAGGAAACACCTCATATCATTTCCAAGGCTGGCAGAACAAGTGTGCTCCTACCTTACCCTCAGGTTGCTCACTCATAGCAAAACCCTCTTCCTAATTCAGAAAGCTAGGGTACCCTCCCCACACGCAAATGTGTGCTCTCTAGTTTAGGGCATTCTCTCACCTTGACCCCAAAGGCCCCCAATCACTTGCCCAGTCTCGTGCTCACCTGCCTGCCTCTCTTGCACTGATTTCAAGCCTTCATGTGAAACTGAACCCTTCAGTTTCTTCCTTGCTGTATTGGACCTGTAGCAACAACAGCCTTTCAGAAGCCCTTGATCAGGAATTCTTTTTTTTTAATTATTTATTTATTTATTTGAGAGTGACAGACACAGAGAGAAAGACAGATAGAGGAAGAGAGAAAGAATGGGCGCACCAGGGCTTCCAGCCTCTGCAAACGAACTCCAGACGCGCGCGCCCCCTTGTGCATCTGGCTAACATGGGACCTGGGGAACCGAGCCTCAAACCGGGGTCCTTAGGCTTCACAGGCAAGCACTTAACCGCTAAGCCATCTCTCCAGCCCAAGGAATTCTTGATGATTTCTGTGTGAGCCTGATTCTTCCCTTCTGGCCTCCTCATTCCTTCTCTCACCAGCCCTCCCTCTCCATTCCTGACCACAGAATATCTGAAACAAAAGTCTTCTCTGTATTAGTTCTTTCCTTGCTGCTGTGACAAAGTGCCTGACAAAAACTTCTTCAGGAAGGAAAGAGTTATTCTGGCTCATAGTTTCAGGGCCCAGCCCTTCATGGCAGGGACGGTGTGGTAGTGAATGCAGCTGTAGCTGTGGTAGCAGTAGCACAAGACAGCTGGTCCCATTGCATCCAGAGTCAGGAAGCAGAGAAAATGAATTCTCATTTTCAGAACACTTTCTCCTTTCATACAGCCCAGGACACCTAGCCCACAGGAAAGTGCTACCCACATTCAAGGTGAGTCTTCCCACCTTGGTGAAACCTTTCTGGAAACACAGCCAGTGGTATATTTCATGGCAATTCCAAATCCAGTCAAGTTGACAATCAAACTATCATATCCTCCAAACAGCTACCCCACTCCGCTTTATCAACGCCTTCCACTTTCTAACCAATATTTGTCCTTGACTTTGTTGCTCTCCTTGGACGCAGCAGCATTAATAACTGCTCCTCCTCTTGATTACAGACATATGTAGCCACAAACCTCTTAGTTGGTGATGCAAGGATAAGCAAAGATTCAAAAGTAGCCAATATCATGTAGCAAACTTTTATTTACTTATTTATTTATTTTAAATATTTTATTATTTACTTATTTGAGAGAGAGAAAGAGGCAGATAGAGAGAGAATGGCTGCACCGGACCTCTAGCCACAGCAAACGAACTCCAGATGCAAGGTATACTTGCTGCATCTGGCTTATGAGCATCCTGGAGAATCAAATCTGGGTCCTTTGTCTTTGCAGGCAAGTGTCTTAACAACTAAGCCATCTCTCCAGCCCCAAACTTTTATTTTTTTTTTAAGTGTGGGCTTTCAGAAACAATCAGCACTATTTTATATTTCATAAAAGGAAGTGAATTTAGCATTAATATTTTGAAAGGATATAAACTCAGAAAATCCTAAAAAATAAACTTAGACTTATGAAATTATTACTTGCCCTATTTTTTTCATTTCATAGCATACTGATTAAAATGTTGTCATCCAGAGGCACGGCACAAGTCCATAAACCAGCATGTGAGAATCACACACACAGATTTGTCATTTTACATTTAATCATCCAGGGCTTTGCATTTTTGTTTAGTTTTGTTTTTGTCTTGAAATGTTTACTCAACTTTGCATCTCCTCCCTACTGGCTATAGTAAGATCTCTCACATCAAGTTCTGTCATGTATTTCCTTATAATACCCCACAGTGTACAAAGCCTTGTACACACAGAATAAATTCCAAGTGAGTAATTTTCTAAAAGACAGAAACAGGAGTTGACAGAAACAGAGGCGTGGAGGGAAAAGAGAGCACTTGCTACCTTTGTGCTGAGTCCTTGAAGAATGCTGATCATGGTCTGCTGACTCCAGCCCCTCACACTGTCACCTGTTCTTAGAGCAACTCTGTAGAAAAGGAATGTTCTATCATAACTTGAAGATGGGCTATTTTCCCTGATTTGCTGTGTGGTGTCATTTGACCCCCTCCTAGGATTCAGTTCTCTCTGCTAGGTACCTTGACTTTTATTTTAGATCTATTGGATGGTCCCTTCAAACTCAGAATGGGACCATCGTACTCTCCCATTCTGCCGGTGTATGAAAAGGAATAATGCTTTCCCTGAACACTTGATCATTGCTCTTCCCCTTGACTTTGGATAGTTATTTCCACCAGTGATTTCTTTCAGTTTTGCATTGAAGTACAAGCAAAATTTCAAAAGATACACTGGCATCTCTTAGAAGAACCTGATCTCTAGGCCCTCAGTCTGCTGTACAGTGAAGCTTTCCTAACCATTTATGAGAGGAAAGGGTACTGTATATGCTAGAGTCTTTCACCCACTAGAAAGGCCTTGGATTAATAATCCAAATAATCTGGTGCTATTTAGTGAGTGCCTACTATACGCCAAGCACTTACCCTTTACCCTCTCCTCTGCTCTAGACAAGCTGACAAGGGAGACACTATTTGCCCCCTTTGCAATGTGTGGAGACTGAAGCAAGACAAGTTGAACAATCAACACAACAGCAAGAGAAAAGATTTGAACCCAGACCTCTAGTTTCAAGAGGCTCTCTGGCGGTGATTCTGACAGGTGTGCTGTTTCACGGTGACGCCGTCCACAGCTCCCACCTGTCAGGGGCTAAGGTAGCCAAAGCTACTGGTGATGTAACAGACTTTCAAAAACATATCACTGAGGGCTGGAGAGATGGCTTGGTGGTTAAGCACTTGCCTGTGAAGCCTAAGGACCCCGGTTCGAGGCTCGATTCCCCAGGACCCATATTAGCCAGATGTACAAGGGGGCGCACACATCTGGAGTTCGTTTGCAATGGCTGGAGGCCCTGGCGCACCCATTCTCTCTCTCTCTCTCTCTCTCTCTCTCTCTCTCTCTCTCTCTCTCTCTCTCTCTGTGCCTCTTTCTCTCTCTGTCTGCAGCTCTCAAATAAATAAATAAAAATGAACAAAATAGTTAAATATATATATATATATCACTGAAATACCTTGAGGTTTTTGCCACTTGAAAATTCCCATGATTCCAGGACTCTCCACCCCCACCCACACCAGCAGCTGGGACTTGATTGTCAGCTCTCTTTTCATCTAGTTGGCATGCTGCCCTCTGCCCACAAAGGGGATTTGGCCACCAACACCCACACATCTGGACTGAGATATAAAAGGGTCACCTGTTGTAATGCTGATGTTCTCATCCATAACCTTGAAATGACTTCAGTTCATCCCAAGCCCTTTCTCCATCGGCCCCTCCCTGCCTCCTTCTCCTTGAATCACTTCACTACATGCTGGAACCATCAAAAGGGTCTCTTGAGGACAGGGACTGTTTCTCAGAATGTTTATGCCCTTCACAGAATCTAGAATTAAGATTTGTGCTTAGACTTTAGATATTCAATAAATATTTAAGAAAAAAGAAAAAGGCTTAGGCCTGTGTTTCACACGTTGTGAGTCAGTAAGTTGCCACTAAATTCTAGGCAGTTCTCAGAAAGGTAAACCACAAATATATTAACTCTTAATTTTACTATATAATTAAGCATTAAAATGATTTCCTTTGCCTCTGGGTCCTTTCTCTTTATGCCCTAACTCATGTCTGCTGGTACATCAAGGCAAATTGAACCTTTTAAAAGTATAATTTGATGGGAAAAAAATGAATTGTTTTAATGAAGGTACCATTTCTGAAGACAAGGGTGTTCTTATCCAAATGCTTGCAATGTATTGGTTTCAGGAAAATACTCCATAAACTGGCCAATACAAGTCCATCAGGATTTGAAGACACTAAAACTGTCCACCTAATGGCCACAGGGGCAACAACAATGCATGTCTGGGAAAGAATCCAAGCTGGTAAAATTTTATATTCACTCTTCTAATGTCTGGAGTGCCAAGGATGCTGGGGGGTGGGGGAGGAGCCTAAACACCATAGTGAGATGCCACAATGAGAACCACCATGCCACAGGACCAGCTGCAGGAGTAGGAGGGAGCATCTTGACAGGGTGTATACTGCTTCAACAAAAGAGGCTATAGGACCCTTGGAAGATGGTTAGGGGTAGATCTACAAAGATAAGGTAGAGTAGATTTGTCATATCAGCAACTACTTCTTAGTGGGGAACTTCCAAAAAAGGCTCCAGAAAACTTGATGCCTGGGAGCTGAAGCGCTGCTTCTGGAAGCTTCATGAATGCTGCCACTTCTTCCTGTCACCAACAACCTCAGTGCATCTCTGAGGGACCCCAGGAAATACAGTGTGCAAACCATGTGGAAAGATGTGAAAGAGCCAATCTTTGGATCTAAAGGCACAGATTTGAAGGCTGGCTCCATAACTCATTACTTAATATTGACATATCTGAGCCTCATCCTTATCTCTTCAATTTCTTCTAACATACATAATGAAGGGATGATACGAAGCCATATACATCACGGGCTTTGTAAGCTGCCTTTACTTTTATTAAAACCATGCCTATCTATTCAAGAGCCTAAGTTTTGAAAGGGAACTCTCTGAGCTGTCTGTCTACCAAGGAGCAAAATCTTCCATGGAGGATCCCAACTGAAGGCAAATGGATTCATGAAGCCCTCAGCCGACCCTAACCACCAGCTCAATAAAAGCCTTTCCACTGGAGGCTTCAGGCTGAGTTATGAAAAACAGTTGACCTCACTTACTATCTGTACTTGTAGATCATCAGGAAATGCCTAAGCCTTTAAAAAAAGACAAGATTTACCTAGCCTTCCCCAGTTAGGTTGTAGATTACTGGAGGGCAAGAACCATGTCACATATCTTTGGCATTCTTCTTAGCTCTTTCAAGTCATTTTAAAGTCTCATTCTCCTTTGCTTTGGGGTTCTTTCAGTCCATCCCTGCCCCTGCATGCTTTATCTTCTCATCTGCTGTAGGTCAAGTCCAAAGTCTTTTAGCTCTAGAGCCCTTCCTTTTAACCACTTCCCAACAACGCTCTTCTATTCTATGGCCTCTGTCTGTAGGATCATGGCTCCTGGCTAGAGTATTCCCAGCAATGACCCCTATTTCTTCACAGCTTTTTATTTACTATAACCAACTGCTTGCCCACAGGACACTTAGCTGTTTTCAAGGGCAGGGGGGAGGAATGCTGAAACTTTTTAAATGATATGACAAAAGTTTTAAGCAGCCAAAACGGAAGACCTCCTCCTGTTGCGCCTTAAGTTAGCTGTTTTCTTCCTAGGTGTTGGGGTTATTCCAGAGACTGGGTTAGTTAGGACTTTCAAACCAATGGAAGGAAACAAGAATGGGGGCTGCAGAGAGGAGATTATTTATCAACAACACAGGGTGTCTCCATATTTTCACAATATCCCAGCCACCTGTGTGATACCAACTAAAATTCCATCTTTGGCTATCCCACACGCCCTTCAAATTCATCATGTCCATGCTGGGCCCCATCTTCCCACACCTGTACCATTTTTATGTGCCAGTAGCAAAGAATGGCTCTACTATACTGTGTGTAGTTTCCAAACTAGAAATATAAGCATTCTTTTTGTTACAATCTCCTTTCTCTTAATCCTCTTCAATTACTCCTCAAGTCCTGTCCCTTGCAATCATGACATGCCTAAAATTCACTCATTTTCTCCCTCCTGGTACTTAAAGTAATGCTACTACTGAAATTATATGTGAGTGTCACTGATGAAGTGGATCTCCCTGACTCTGGTGTTTATTTCTCCAAGACATTCTTTGTAGCTCAGCTAGCACAGTCTTCTTTAAAGCTAGATTAAATCATATCACTATTCCATAACCATTCAATAGCTCTACAGTGCCCTGAGGTGACAGCACAAATTTCTTCACTTGGCCTAGATATCATTAAATAGCTTTTAGCTCCCACTAATCCAATCTCTCTCCATTCTACTCCCTCGTACTTTCCTCTAATTCTCACCCAGAATCTTTACTTCTAATTCTCTCTTTTGCCAAAGTGACTCTGGCCTGTGAATATATGCCCATGACATTTACTCAACCTAGAGCTTATTTTCACTTCTTGAACCCCCTACACACACACACAGACACACAGACACACACACACACACACACACACACACACACTTCATCTGAAGATCTCCAATCTGTTTGAAGGTGGACTCAATGCTGATTTCATTAGGAAGCCTTTCCTAACCACCTGCTTCCAAGACTGGGCTGGGTACCTTCTATGTGCTTCTAATACACTGTGCTTCCCTGTCTCTCAGGGCCATGAAGATACTATATTGTATTTGCCTTTGAGAGACTTGTCATATATTTGTCTTTGAATGCTCAAAGTTAATTTCAATCAGTGTTTCATGAGACGAAGCAATGTCATGATCATCCCAGGACTTCCACATAGGCGGTTTGTCTGTAGGATCTTGTCCATGCATCATAAAGAGCTCCCGGGTACAGCTGGGCCCTCACCCTCCTAGATGCAAACAGAAATAAGACAAGGACAATACACCCATCCCTTTCTAGTCTTGATGCATTAGCTAAGGGTGACAAGACATTAGGATTAGACACTAAATCTCTAGCAGCCACAGCCCAAAAACAAGTTAGCAACTTGTAATTCTGATATGTCAGAGTCAAGTTAATCAATGTGCAAAGATGTTGCAATACCAGACTGTCAAAGTAGTACCAAAATTGGAAGAGAAAAGAATCAAGAACATCGAAGCAGGACCTAAGCTGATCACACTATTTGAAAGTGTATGGGATCACACATACATGTACACAGAAGACTGAAGTAGCAGAACCTCCCTGAATTGTGACTATGGCAAGCCTCTTAGGGGAGGAAACTTGATGCCTCTCATTGAGGCATTTGAGGCACAACCCAAATCTCTGTGGTGTGAAAACGTGAACTACCAAAGAAAATGCTACAGTAGCAACTGTCTACCCAGACCCAGTCCGGCTGCCACACCAAAGAAACAACAGAAGTACCACTGGGAATTAAGGCTATAGATGAAATTAAGACAACTACTCAGCTGATCTTTAAAAGGAACAATTATTCTGGATTAATATGGTTTCACATAACTAATACACAACCTAGACAAATGAGGAGGGCAAAGGAGTTAGAAAAATTTAGCACGTGAGAGGCTTAAGCCAACGTGGCTAGCTTTGAAGATAGGAAAGGAGGCCACAAACCAGAGGCAGCCACTAAAAGCAAGTCATGAACCTTAATTAGGCAAGAAAATGGAGAATTCATTCTATAACCACAAAGAAGTGAATTTTGCCAACAACCAGAATGAGCAAGAAACAAGTTCTTCCTGGAGCCTCCAGGAAGAAGCAGTCTTCAGACCTCTTGTCCCAGACACAACTTCAGCCATACTGTATTGTGAAATAATGCATTTGTGGGGTCTTCAGCCATTCAATGTATAGTATTTTGTAATGAGAGCAATAGGAAAACAAGTATACTATGCTATTTAAACAGTGGTAACTTTTAAATACAGCTCTATTTTTATAGGGCAAAAACCCCCAAAATATAACTACCAGCAGGGTTTTCATGTGTTTTGCTTTTTCACTCAGTTAACTCCTCCTCAGAGAAACCTGGATATACTAGAGAGTTGAGCCTTGAAGCTTTACATCAGACACCTTTGCCTCCTGATGGCAACTAGAGTAATGAGATGTAACACTGGGCAAAACTGAAGAACATAGCCTTATCAAATCATTCTAGAATGTTGGACTCTATCACTGCTTTTTTTTTTTTTTAAGACAATAGTCAGGACAAGGGCTCAGTCAGTAAAGTGCGTGCATCTCAAGCCTGAGTTCAATACCCAATACTCACATAAAATGCTGGGTGTAGTGGTGTGTGCCTGTAGTCCAAGCACTTGGGAGGAGACAGGGAGATCCCTAGAGCTCAGTAGCTAGCTGGTATAACCCAGCTGACAAACTTGAGAACATCTCAAAGGAGATGTATTCCTGAGGTAAATACCAAAGGCTGCTCTCTAGCTTTCATACACATACACTTGCATGCATGTGCATACACACAAACACACACACACACACACACACACACACACACACACACACGTGCAAAGAAACAAAATGAAAAGCAATGTCCACATAATTCGGAAATTTAGAAAAGACTCAATAGGTGCAGCTGCAAAGAACAATCCTCCTAAGAATAGTGTTCTCTGGAGACAGGAAACAGCATCATTCATACCATCAGGGATATTTGGCAATAAATTAATGACCCACAGCACCACAGCCATCAGAAGAGCTTGTCAAATGACCTGCATGTCGTATTTCATGAGTTCTCCCATCATGTTAGATTCTTCTCTGCAGCCAGACAGCAGGGCTCCAGCATCACCAACGACACACAATGGGGCAGAGCTGAGAGTATTTGAACCAAGAAAATTCCGAGCTTTCAATCCTGAGTACTTCTAGATTTAGAGAGTCCAAGCCAAGAAGCTGTACACATTAATTCAGCACCACATTTGATCATCTTTTTAAATGCCTCTGAATCTTCCTACAGTGCATTAGATACCCCGATGCCAGGAACTACAAGCTGAGGCAGTAACTCTAAGGGACATGCACTGTTGGGAGCCCACAGTCCCCATAATGAAATAGCAATCTGCGATATTAATTAGATCATCTATAACAGCACTATCCATTAGGTCACTGTATTCTGACGTGCTTAGAATGTAGCCCTTGGTACCAAGCAAGTCCGGGCCCTTTGCCTGCTTCATCATCCATTACAGATAGAGGTAAAATCTAGACAGTACTGTAGGATCAGGATGGGGTCTCTGTGGTGACAAAGATATCTAAGGCACCAGATCATTGGCCCCTTCCACATGCTCTTATGTCCTGGAAGTCCCCCTTCCAACCCTCAGTGTACACATAAATTCCATATAGTTGAGCATGGGATATCAGATTTCCCCCAGATATCTGAGGCCAGCCCTGCTGCTGAGCTCATTAGGAGCCAACTATGAAAACTAGTGCTGCTTTATCTTGACAGCAAGCCGCCAGTTGGACTCCAAGATGACTTAGTTAAAGTCACAGAAAAAAAAAAAAAAAGAATGAGAATCCATCTTTATTTCTCTCTCCTTCCTAGGAATGCTGGTATACTCAGTGCAGTGGGTTCTAAGAGCAACAATCTCTTGCAATATGGACCGTGAGGGATTATTTTGAATGAGTGGAAATTATGGAGCAATATACAAAGATGCATAGATGCTTCCCCTATAGGGGTGTCAATATTTTAGGGACATGTAGGATTCCTACTGCATGAACTGCTAATTGAACAAGTAAGGTGAGGCTGGGACCAGGTCTGTCAAACACTACCTTTTCAAATTGAGCATGGAATGTTCTCAAACTGTTGCCTGTGTGCCAGGCTGGTCCCTGTGCTTCCTCAAGGACAGGGCCGCTGCGTACTGCCTCCTCTGCTGTACTTCATGCTCCTGATGTAGTATCAAGTACGAGCAGGTGTGAAGAAGGACATGTGGGTCACCACTGACCCAGCTACACAAGAGACTTGCTTCAGGCCAGAGAATCTGTCCACCTTCACCCTTAGCACCCATCCTTAATCTCCATAACAGTTCTGAAACCTCAAGTCAGGCAATAGGGAAATATATTTGACCATTTCACAGGTCTCCTGGTATATTCATGGTTCCCTTGATTTTGATAAAATTCATGCCAAACACAGAAGAGGCACTTAGGAATAGAGTTAAATTGAAAATATAGGAAAGAACAAGTCTTGAGTTGGAAAACTATGTATTTTTATCCTTTTGTCATTTACCAAAAACATAACCATACAGTTTGTTAAATTCCTACACTTAAGGAATTCAAAGTCATGAAGGGTAATGAAACACACACACGCCAAAAAAACCCACAGGTATAGGACAGGTGATCAAGAGACCAGGCTCAAGGTATGTCTTACTACTTTTCTTTCCATTTTATTATGTTTTATTTAATAATACATCTAGGAAGGTATGGTGGCTCATGCCTATAATCTCAGCCCTGGTAAGGCTGAGGTAGAAGGATCGCTTCAAGTATGATTCCAGCTTGGAGTAGAGAATGGGTTCCAGGTCAGCCTGGGCTAGTGAGAACCTGCTGCAAAATAAAAAAGAAAACCAAAGCTCTGTCTCTATCTATCTATCCATACACACACACATCAATACATACATACATACATTCATACATAGATAGATAGATAGATAGATAGATAGATAGATAGATAGAGATAGATAGATATAGATATAGATATAGATATAGATATAGATATAGATATAGATATAGATATAGATATAGATATAGATATAGATACACACACACACACACACACACACACACACATATTTGTACTGGGAAATAAGAATGTCGCCAGTGGACACAAGATATGAGAAATTTCTAAGGGACTAAAAGCTTCCAGGTACAAACAGAGAAGGAAAACAAAGGAAACATAGCTAAAAAAAAAAAAAAAAAAAATGTGGAAATGGAGACCCCCATGGTAGGAGCAATTTCAGAAGACTCTAGGCAGAATTAGTGGTGCAAGGAGTACCCGTCACGGTGGTGAACGGGGACATTGTACCTGGAGTCCTGGAGCTGGCTGACTGCTTTCACCTCCCCCACTGTTGCTGGGCTGCATCTGCAGGTGACTGAAAGCAAGGAACACATCTGCTTGGGTCAGACAGGAGAACAGCATCTCAAGTAGACAGTAAGGATACTGCACTTTCCGATGATAAACTGTCTTCCCTGAATTAGTCCTTCTCCCACCCCCATCCCAAATCTGTTCCTTTTCCAGAATTCTCCATCACATTCTGCCTTGTGTTTATAGCCAAACACAGAAAAGTCACCAATGCCTGGCCTTTCTGTCTCACTAGACAATGACTAACTCCTGTAACCCTTTAGCATCTCTTCCTTTTTCCCCCTCCACTGGCCATCCCCATAGCTTTAGTTCTTGCTTCTAATTCTCTGCTCCTCTGCCATATCCAGCATGACTAATAAAACAGCCTACCTTCACCTTGGAGGACACCTGCTGTGTTGAGTGAACACAGATCACCATTGGGAACAGTTAGAATAATTGTGGATACTCATTGGCTTGCCATCAAAGGAAGTCAGCTCAAATAACTGCTGGGTTTTGCTTGGCTGGTGTGAATGCCAGCTGAGAGTGGGAAATGAGTTGTTTGGAACTGTGGAGGAAGTACCAAGGGACCAAAAGAAAAGAGGGAGAGAAAACAGATGAACGAATCCTGGAAGTGAAGGCGAGAGAAAAGCATCAGGGAGAGAAGAAGGAAGACGTTTAAGCAGAATTCCAGAAAGCTGGTCTAGACAATGTACAGTGTAAAATGCCTTCTTCATCTGGCCCCAGAAAGTCTTAAATAAAGCGTCATTCTTATCAGTGAGCTCTGAAGCTGGATTGCTTTGAGGAGTCATCAAAGCCCCACGTTGAGGTGGGTGTAGGATGAGAGCTGTCAAGTCTGCACTTAATCAAACTGTGCTGCAGCAGGAGGAACATGGAGTCTACAGTTTGGAGGAAGTGGAATCAAATCTTTGCTTCACCACCAGAGAGATTTTGCAGCAGGGCCCCACTGTTATCTGAGTGTAAACAGGGATAAGAAATCCTGCCTCCCACCAGTGCAGGAAGCCCCCTCTCCTGTGCGTCTTCCTGAGTTTGATATGGGACACTGAGACCACAGCAGACTGTCCGCCTCGCCTTCCATCTGCAACTCCCCTGTGCTTTTCTTTAGCATCTCATTTTGTTTTAAAATACCAGCATTCAAAACATACTTAAGACATGTTCCTAGTCATCTCCAATATTTTAAGTTCAAGAGAGCACATTTTCATTCTTTCTGAAATCCATGAAGAGAATCCACAGAGAAGACAAGGGAACAAGAAAATGTGTGGTCAAGATGAGGACAATGTAATTAATTCTGCACGTCAATTTTGGAGTAGACAGAGGAGCCGACCTGCAGCCCTCGTCGAGAAGTCGCAAGCAGTACAATTCTCTCCAGTTGCTTACTTCCCTCTAATGCTTCTATTTTACATAATGCTTTGATACATTTTACGTATTAGTTCTAGGAGGTAGAGAGAGTGGACTCTTCCAACATTTGGTAGAGGAAGGGACTGAGTTTCCACAGCATGGTTGTGTCCATATTACCAGATACCACCACAGAACAAACCTGGATGGTAGAACAGCATTCTTCAAATATACTAACCACTACCACCTCCAGCATAGCAGTTATGACCACCTGTAAGAGAACCTTCAAGATCAGACCTAGTTATGTTCCTTCATGGAAGGAAGGGATAAGAAAGGTCATCAGGCCCTCAACTAACATTCCAGCTGCTCTTTCCTGCACGGGCATGACAGCTATATGTAACCCTGCTCCGGGTCCATGTGGTCTTGAGAGTTGCTGGAATACGGAGAAAGTGGAACATTAACTGAAGGGGGCGCCATCTGTGAACCCATGGGGACATTGTCACCCATGCTGGGGTGAGATTTTTTTCAGGGTTATGGCTGCTTTGCTCATGTAAGTAAGCCAATAAAGTCATTGATTCCCTAAGTGAGACTTTGGTGGAATCATTACTTTGGTCAGTCACTGATGTCTTATCCAGGGTGAGTAAACCCTTTTTTATGCCTGCCCAGGAAAAGTTCATGCAACATCTGGCATTTTCAATTTGAGAGGGGAAGGAAGAAAACGTTTAATGCCCTTGTGTTCTTGAAACTAGCAGCCACAACAAAAAGACATCAAAATAGAAGAGATGAGTTGGAAAGAAGGGATTCAGAGGGGGAGGAATGGGGGGGGGCACAAATGAAGGTAATGGGAGGCAATCAAAATACCTTATGTACATGTATAAAAATTGTCAATTAAAGAATTTACAAAGGGGCTGGAAAGATGGCTAAGTAGTTAAGGTGCTTGCCTGCAAAGCCTAAGGACCCAGGCTCAATTCCCCAGGACCCATGTAAGCCAGACTCACAAGGTAGTGCATATTTCTGAAGTTCAATTGCAGCGAATAGAGGCCCTGACATGCCAATTCTCTCTCATGCATGTGCACTCCCTCTCTGGCTCTCTCTCATACAAAAAATTTTTAAGAGGGCTGGAGAGATTTCTCAGTGGTAAAAGGTGCTGGCTTGAAAAGCCTGATGGCCTAGGTTTAATTCCCCAGCACCCACGTAAAGCCAGATGCACAAAATGGCACATGCATCTGGAGTTCTTTTGTAGTGGCAAGAAGCCTTGGTGAGCCTATTCTGCCTGCCTTCCCTCTCTCCTTGCAAATAAATAAATAGGTAATTTTTTAAAGTAGCCACCCACAGTAGTTTCTTGGTCTCAACAAGCAAGTGTTAAATATAACAGCTCATTGACGCAGCCAGTAAAAAATAATAAAGGTAAGAGGCCATGACACCAATTCTAGAACACAGACCTGACATAGCCCCTAGGGGTCAGGAGGCTTGCGTCTTGTAATGGTTAAGTTCTATTGTCAGCTTGATCTGACTGGGAATCCACAGACATCCATTCTTCTTGGGCAGGCCTCTGAGGTTGTTTCCAGGAAGGATTAACTGAAGGAGGAAGTCCTTCCTCTAGGGTGAGCCCTGCCCCAGAGTGGGTGGCCCTCCTGGTAGAGGACTATATGTAAGAAAACCCTGAGAGGACCGGGTCTCCTTCCTCCTACCTGGCAACCAGCACTGCAGGCTGGTGAGAGTCTACACTTGCACATGCATCTATCTTATTCAGCTAAGCATCCTCAACATTGGAACCACGTTTCCTCAGCCTTCCAGCAGGGAATGCAGACCAGCGGCTCTCCAGGAAGCCTCTAGGCCTTCAGTGCTGGATTGGGACTGTTGAGGCATCCAGCCTCACGGACCGAGCAGTTACTGGGTTCCTTGACTCTCAGGCCTTCAGACTACTATTGTTGGACTGCTGTTAGCTGATCCAATAAGTTTCCTCTTTAATACAATTCATTCCATAAGTTCTGTTCCTCTAGAGAACCCTGACTAATACCCTTGTCTAGACTCTAGGAAGGCCTGGGCATATTCACAGAATAGCCACAGATCAAGTATCTTCTGTCAAGACCATGGAGTCACCTCCATCACCCAGCAAGTTACTGCATTTTTTCCAGCCACCAACGCAACCGCCTTTGCCACTGTTGACTCTGCGCGAGTAACGCAGCCTGGTCACCCTTACGAACGTGCAGGAGCTCCAGCTGCCCATTACTCTGTGGCTGACTGTCAGCTTCTTTGGTACACATGCAACTTCTAGTCCATCTGCCCTGGGCCACCCCACCCAGAAGCATTGTGCTATGTAGCTTATCTGTGAGTTTTCAAATTTGAAGGGAATTACAACTAATTTCCTTTGAAAAATGTCAAACACCCTGGGGGATTCAATAAGCAGGGTTGGGAGTCACTGGTGGAAAGTTTCGCCCCTGTAGATGCAAAACTGTTGCCTCCTTCAGCTCTTTCTTTAGAAGCATACAACAATGGCTTCTTTCCCCCGCACACTCATGCTATCAGGGGAAAAGAAACTAGGTAGCCAATGCTGGAGATCGTTTTCCAAAGCAAACATCTACCTGCTCACAGGTGCTACTTCACACTGTGGCCACCGAACCGTGCTGAGATGACTGACGTGAGAGTGCTTTTGAAAGGTATAGAGCATTCTATAAATGTAAGGTCTTATAATTTCCCATTATTACCATGATTACATAATGGATTGTACTTGATGTGCCACACTCTATTTATGGCTCAGTCTAGAGCATTCTGACCAGCTCACTGGAAGTGCTCCCTAAGCTCTTGTCTCCTAGCACTTAGTAGGCATTTGGCATGTGTGTGTGCATGTGTGTGTGCATTAACATGGGCAGAGTTCCACAAAGGTATTTGTGAAAGAGAAAAGATGCAGTCTCTGGTAGAGAGAGATTCAGTCATCAATGATTTTATACTTGTGACAAGGTGATACCTTGTTCTCTTGGTGAAATAGTACTACGCTGTTGCTTTGGATGACACCTGATGTTTATGGGAAATGCCTCAGATACTCCTCTTGTCAGGGCAAGAATATATACTAAGAAGGCGACCTACAAAGTGATGCAACTAGAGGTAACAAGACAGTCCTGAGAGCCATCCATTGCCAATCACTGTGCTAGCTGCCTGAGACACCGAGGAGAAGGGCTGAGCCTTGTCCTTGGAGCCCTACCATCTGGTTGGCTGTACAAGGTAAATTTATGTCATTTACTGCTCGGAGCAGTAAAGGGAGACCAGTGCTTCAGAGCAAAAACAAAGCATGAATTTGGGATTAAAAGTAATTCTAGAAAATAAAACAGAAATATTTTCAGGATTTGGGAAATACAGTTAGTCTCCTGCAGCTGACAGGGAAATATTTCAAGTATGAAAATTGTCCTTGATGTTTGCATGTCATCATTTCTTTATCTCTGAACTGACACCTGATGGAGGGCGTTCTCCCCGTCCATTCCTCAAACCCACTTGCAAAGCCTACTCCCTGAGTACCTTCTCTGACATTACTTACAATCTTCACTTTTCTTGGGTCATAAGAAGTAGGAAATGTTTGGATGCTATGTTTTTAACCTAATTAAGTCATAGTATGTTGTTAATCTCTATTTCTTTTTTTTTTTTTCTTTTGCCCAACAATTTTGAAAACTCCCCATAGCTACAGGGATATTTAGGCTTTATAGCTGTTCCCACCATACACAGTCTATTCTCTTTGTAATTGGGCACTCAAGTTGCCTCTAACTTCTTGCTCTCATAAGCCATACTACAATTAAATCTTCGTATAGGTCTGAAAAGACCTATGCAAAGAACTTTCTAGGATCTGTATACACAAAAATGGGATTTCTGAGTTATAGTTCACATTGTAGGTTTCATTTCACCAATATTTTCAGACAAACAGTACCCATTATGATCCCACCAGGAATTCATGGAAGTTTCTTTCCCTCTCCCACCTCAGTGCTGACAGTGGTACTATCTTTCTGAATTTTGCCATTCTGATGGGGATGAAGTTTCTGCTTCATTGCATTGTTGGTACTGGTACTTCTCTGGGGATTTCTTGCTTAAAGTATCACATAACTGGAAGTCTTTAATTTGGACTTCTTCATTCTCCACCAAAATGATAATGAAAGAAAAGATGAATGGCATTTTAAAAATGAGAACAGTATTGGGTGGAACTTAACCATCTCCAATCTCTGTCTCTCCTAAGTCTTCTCTTCCTCACAAGTGACAACCATGTGCATGGCTCTGATACTGATGTATCAGAATTTTTACCAGCACAACATCCCTTATCATGATTCTTGTGCCACATTACAGGGACCTCTGGATGGCATCACCCAGAAAACCAGAAAGCCAATCTTCTCTGTCACGGGCATAACTCATAAAATAGAAGAATGCTACTGAACATTCTGGCTCTCACAGCCTCTTTAGGCCCATTAAAAATCCAAAATCCCACAGAAAAAGACAGGAAGTGGGAGTGATGGGTAGGATTGGCCACACACACTGTGTTCTGAGAATCAGACAGCCATCCCTCCATTTCCTCAAGTTCCACCTCTGCAGATTCAAGAAAACTTGAATGGAGAATAATTTGAGAAAAAAAATCATCTGTATTGAAATGAACAGACTTTTTCTTGCCATCAGTTCCTAAATAATACAGTATACAACTATTTACATCTTTATAAGGTAGTAGGTACTAATAGAAATCTAGACATGGTTCCAAGTGTACAAGAAGACAAACACAGTTTATATGAAAATACTATCCAATTATATGAGACTTGAGCTGGAGACCTGGAATAAAGGTCCCCCACATATACTGAGGGGCAAATATACTACTAAATGTAGAGGGTAGAATTAAAAACAGAACTTGCCTGGCAACAGCAACCTTGTAGAGTGTAGCACAGCTACTGCTCCCATTACACTAATGTCAGAGCCATGCAGATGGATGTTACTTGGAAAGCAGAGAAGACAAAGGAGAGAAAACATGTGGGGATGGTTTAAGTCAAAAGCTGTTTAGGTACATTAAAGATACCCATTAGACACCTGATTGAAGGTGTCCAGTTCAAAGCAGGGATGAAGACTGGATCTGTGGATGTGGGGATCATTGACATGGATTTCTGGAATGAAAATAATGGATGAGCTCCTAGGAGATGGGCACAGAGAAGCAACGAGTCTGGAACCCAGCCCTGATGCGCATGCACATGAGTGAACTGCATACAAGGAAGGACCAAGGACTACAAATGGAAGAGTCAAAGAAATATCTCTCAAAGGCCAGGAGATATTCATACTTCAAGAACAAAAGAGGGGCTGCAGAGATGGTTCAGCGGTTAAGGCGCTCACCTGCAGAGACTAATGACTTCAGTTCAATTTCCCAGGGCCAGATGCATAAGGTGGTGCATACATCTGGAGTTTGTTTGCAGTGACTGGAGTCCCTGATATGCCCATTCTCTCTCGCCTTGCAAATAAATAAATAAATAATATTAAAAAGAAGAACAGGAAAGCTGGATGTGGTGGTGCATGCTCTGCATCCCAGCACTTGGGAGGCAAAGGTAGGAGGATCACTATGAGTTCAAAGTCAGCCTGAGACTACACAGTGAATTCCAAGTTAGCCTAGGCTAGAGTTAGAACCCCCCCTCCCCCCCAAAAAAAACCTTAAAAATGAAAAGAACAAGAGAGTAGTCGACTGTGTCAAGAACTCTTGAGAAGTCAAAACAAAGAGAAAGAAGAGGCTTTGAGACCAGGTCACTGGTACCACTAATGGCCTTCTCAAGAGCAGTGTTGGGAACAGAAGCCTCCACAGTGGGGGAGAGGAACAATGACAAGTGGAGACTGCAGGGACACCTCTGTCAAGTTTGTGGTGAGCGAGCAGAGCAAAGGAACAGAAGATAAAGAGGCAAAGGGAGACAAGGGAAGCTGTTTTGTTCTGGCTTTTTAATGTGAAATTCTATAACATGTTTCCACACCAGTGGAAGTCACCTTGTAGAGAGGGAAAAAAACTAGTTATGCAGAAGGAGAGGGAATAAGACTAAAAGAAATTGAGAGAACTTTTTTTTAAAAAATATGAAAGTCAGCCTACATACACATTAGTAAGGGGCACCTGCAAAGATATGTGATCCCCAGGGGTCCATGGGATTCGTAATGGCTGGTCAGGTGCCAGGGACAGCACTCAGGGAGTCCATTGTAATCACACTGAAAACATACAATTAGTATAGATGCTGGTTATTCATGCTTTAATGAGTAACTGATTTGAGGAGCTTTTGCTATCTTGTTTAACTTTACTTAACAGATAATAATTACGCTTGTTTATGAGGCATAAAGTGATGTTTTGATATATGTTTACATGGCAGAATAATGAAACCAAGCCAATTAACACTTCCATCACTTCACAGACTTGCCATTGTTGTGGTGACAATGCTTAACATCTTCTCTTCACAGGTTTGAAGTACACAACATGCTATTGTCAATTTAGAGTCAACATCCTATACAGTCGATCTCTAAAATGTGTTTTCCTGTCCTGTGTACCCTTTAAGTAAAATCTCCCACTTCCCAGCCCTCCTTTTATCCCAGCACTCTAGAGGCTTAGTTAGGAGGATCACTGTGAGTTTGAGGCCAGCCTGGAGCTACAGACTGAGTCTAATGTCAGCCTAGGCTGGAGTGAAACCCTGCCTCAAAAACAAAGCTAAAAAAAAAAATTCAAAATCTCATAATTCCCTACGTCTCTTAGCCTCTAGTAACCACCATTCTATTGTCCTCTTCTGTGAGTTAGACTTTTTTTTAAATTCCATATATAAGTGAGATTGTGCAGTATTTTCCTGTCTCTGCCTAGCTTGTCTCACTTAGCATAATGTCCTCAAGGTTCTTCCATGTTGTCACAAATGAGAGAATAATCTTCCTTTTTAAGGTTAAATAGTATTTTATTAGGTTGCTAACCTCATTTTAACTATGTATTCATTGATGGGCACATTTTTATTCCATATGTTGGCCATTATGAATAATGTTGCAATGGACATGGCAGTGAAAAAGTGTTTTCAATATACTGATTCAGTTTCCTTTGGATATATACCCAGAATGAGACTGCTGCATCATATGATAAATCTATTTTTAAATTCTGAGGAACTGCCATATGGTTTTTCATGATGGCTGTGTTAATTTACATTCCCTCCAACAGCTACAAGGCTTTCTTTTCTCTTTGTCCTCACCAGCACTTGTCTTTGGCCTTTTGACAATGGCCATTCTACCAGGTGTGAGGTGACATTTCATTATGGGTTTAACTTGCATTTCCCTAACAGTCAGTAATATTGAGCATTTTTAATATATCTGTGGTCCATTTGTCTGTCTTCTCTTGAGAAATGTCTAGTCAGGCTCTTTGCCCATTTTTGCAGGCTTGTTTTATTTGTATTGAATTGTATAAGCCCCTTATATATTTTTATATTAACAGCTTATCATATGTAGAGTTTGCAAATATTCTTTTCTAATCCATGGGTTATCACTTCACTTTCATAACAGATATATGGAAGTTGTATTTTATTGCAGAATTTATCATAAAATGCTGATATGCAATGCTTTTTATCCATCCTTGAACTCTGTTTTAGAATCCTTAACTCCAGAAAATCCATTAAGAAGGAATAAGTTAATCCTACACATTCCAATAAATGGGACTAATTTGACAGTCAACATGCAAATTCAGAATGGTAGCCAAATGGAAGCTGTCACACTACATAATGAGAGCACACTGTGTGACGGAAACTGTCCTAAACATGCATTAAGGACCATGGCGTGGGCAAACAGATAATTATGATTGGATAGAGCAGTCAGGAAGGTCTTCTTTGAGAAGGGGAGATGGGAGCCTCGCCAGAGGAACCTAAAGGTACCAGCTGCTAGAAATCAGAATATGAATTTCTGGACAGAAGGAACAGACCACATGAAGTGCTAGAGTAGGGGTTAGGGTGCTGGAGAATTGGAAGGACACCAGAGGGCCAGGGGACAGACAGGACAGACAATGTGGGGGTGAAGCTGGACAGGCAGGCAGAGCCACAGCAGGAAGAGAACAGACCTCAGGAATTTAGATTTCAACTGGATTCCAATACAAATATTGTGTGTAGGGCTGGAGATATGGCTTAGAGGTTAAGGCACTTGCCTGCAAAACCTAAGAACCCAGGTTCGATTCCCCAGGACCCACGTAAGCCAGACACACAAGAGGGCACAGGTGTCTGGAGTTTGTTTGCAGTGGCTGGAGGTCCTGATGTGTCCATTCTCTCTTTCTCTCTCTCTCCTTCTCTCTTTCTGTAGCTCAAGTAAATAAAAAAGTTTTTTAAAAAGTTAAGAATAAATGTGTAAATAAATAAATAAAACCTTGCCTATATGCCAACACTAGCTTGTCAGGAAAAGTATCTCATTCGTAATAGCATTAGAAACTATGTCTAAGAAAAAAAAAACCTTAATAAGAATATGTAGTGAGACTATTTTCACAAAACAAAGCTCTCCAAACTTTTGGGAAAATGAGTATAGTGCTAGGTGTCAGCAAGAATCTCAAGAAACAGCATCTTATTGTTAGTAGAAAGAAAACATGGTGAAAACTTTCAGTAGGGAGAGCAATTTGGTAATTTTACACAACTATGTCACTTCTAGTAAGTTTGTCTAAGGAAATTTTCAATACCACAATCAAAATTGCCTATTGACTCTTCAGAATACATTCTCCACAGAGTAGCTAAGAAGGTGCTTGTAAAACCTGGATCAGTTCATTCCAATGGTGTGCTGGTCAGCCCTAGCTTTTGGAAAAATATGTAGCACACACTAAGTGCTTAACAACTGACTCTCTGAGAGAAGACAGCTCTGAGATGTAGCTTCAACTATAAATTCTGTGATATAAATACTCTCGCCACAGCTGGTTTTAAGTTATCAACATGACATGACTGAATACAGAACTGAGAAGAGATGTGCATAATAGGTTCTCAAAAGCCCACATGAGCCAGCACACAGCAGAGGTCATGGCCCCTCTGGCACAGAACCCAGTGGCGCATGTCCACTACATCTGACAATAACCTCACTTACCCTGACTGCCAGAGCTCTCCATGACCAGGTGTCCCCTGCACACCTCCTGTACCTCCTCTTCCCATCTCCTATCCCCTTTACTCAAGCCTTCTGAGTTTTGATTGAACTCTCAAGTTCAATCCCATAATGAAAGATTCTTTGAACTTATCCTTTCCAAGCTCTTCCCCTTGTCACTCAGGTATCTGCTGAAATGCAACCTTTTCATAAAAGGTATCCCTGAGACTCCAAGCCCTTTATTCAGCACATTGTCTTTCAAGGTAGAGTCTCGCTCTAGCCCAGGCTGACCTGAAACTCACTCTGTAGTCCCAGGCTGGCCTCGAACTCACAGTGATCCTCCTACCTCTGCCTCCTGAGTGCTGGGATTAAAGGTGTGCACCACCATGCCCATCTGAGATGTTTAATACATAAAACCCAGCCAGCTATCACCTTAAAATGAGATCTATGGAAGTTTTCCACTGGTACAAATCAAACTAGATATTGGTGTTTCTCCTAAAGACAAAGTCTTTGCTCATACCAGATCCAACTCAAGTTGGGGAATTACAAGAGGATGTTTTGGCTTTACTTTCATCTCCCAATGTAAAGAAGCAAAGCTGTACAGTTCCTGTAGCTGAGAATAGGAGTCCTCTATACAACAGCCTTCTCTTCTTCCTTCCTAATGGATCCCTGACTATAAAGAACAGCTGAATGCTCCTCTAATAGAACTGCATTTCCAAGCACTCGCATGAGTTAGGAGAAGTCACATGACCCAGACCAGGCCAAAAGAGATGCAATGGGAAGTTACCTGTGTGGTTGTGGAGAAAGGTCTTCCAAAGGGGGCTGAATGCATGTGTTCATGACTCTACAATGAATACCAATAACCCAACTGAGGAGGGTCCTCTGTGCAGTGGGGACGAGGGAAAGGGATTCAAAAGTATAACTGGATAGGACTATAACCAACATGTGATGTGTTCATCCAGGAAAGTTCATAACTGGTAAAAACGGGCCTTACTCTAATACTATGTTTCCTTTTACCTTTTTGTCATATAGTTCTTCCTTTTTCCATCCAGACTGCTCAAAATACTGAACACAAGCCTACCACTTGTGACTATGAGGCAACAAGACACAGTAAAGTTAGATGAATGGAAAATATTGTAAACAATATCACAAAACTACCTCAACCAGCCCCAGGATACCTCCTCTAGATATCATGTATGCAATGAGAAGAAAATACAATTTTTCCTTCAGGTCAATGTACTCAAAAGTCAAAAATACATCTTGTATCTGTCCATAATATGGTACAAAATGACTTTATGAGAAAACTTTTTTTTAATGTAGAGAAAAATGTAGGGAATTTCTCAAATCTCAGATTTACCCCACAACAAAAATCTTTGTCCCAAAGAATCCAGAAAGTAGAGTGTGGTGACACACACCTTTAACCCCAACACCAGAGAGGCTGGAGTAGGAGGAACTCTGTGAGTTCCAGGCCAGCCTGTTCTGGATTCCTTGCCTCAAAAAAAAAAAAAAAAAAAGAAGAAGAAGAAGAAGAAGAAGGAGGAGGAGGGGGAGGAGGAGACAGAGACAGAGAAGAAGAAGAATCCTGCAGATTTCCAAGTAACACAGGAACTAGAAATAGCTGACTTGCTTTGTGGTTTGACACAAAACAATGGAAAGGATTCCTTGGATGACTATTATCAAGCACCCAAGGTCACTGGCATGTTTGTGTCCTGGAGCAAGTTATGAAGACTTAAGCTAACTCATTTATCATCCCTGTTAATTGTTTGGAACCCCCATGCCTAGCTATCAGTTAATGTTTGGCTTTCATAGGTTTAAAACACACCATTGCTATCTTAAAAGAATTTCTAGAGGCTGGAGAGAGGGCTTAGCTGTTAAGGCACTTGCCTGAGAAGCCTAATGATCCAGGTTCGATTCCCCGGCACCCATGTGAGCTAGCTGCACTTGGTGGCTCATGCATCTGGAGTTTATTTGCAGTGGCTAGAGACCCTGGTGTGCTCATTCTCATTTTTTCTCTCCCTCCCTCCCTTCCTCCCTCCCTCTCTCTCCCCCACCTCCTCTTTCTCTAATAAATATTTTTTTTTAAAAAAAAGAGTTTCCATTTGGGGAACCTATTTGGGAACGTCAATAGCTATGGGTATCTTTAGAATCTTGAAGGTACTCTGAAATCCAGAGGTGAGCATTTGCATTTTCATAATCTCCAAAGGTACCCCCAACACCAATACCCCAGAACTCAGCAGAAGGAACATAAACTATGACCCAGTGAGTTCTGTGCTCACCTATTTTACATATACAGAGATCCAGAAAGACCAAAGAGCAACTGCTCCTCAAAGAAGATGTGGAGATCCTCAGGAGACAGCCTCAGGTAGACCACTGTGGGGGACCATAAGAACTCCCTCCTGACAGAACTGGACATGGCTGGCCAGGCCTCTGTGAATTTTGGGTATCCACTCACCCTGAAGTCACAAAGCTAGACCAATGACTCTCAGAACAGTTACTTGAAGAGCTTAGCTTTATGTATATGTGAAAACTTCTCCTAAAATGAACTGCTTCTGAAGCGGTGAGGACTGGTCTCTAGACAACCCAACTCCTCAAACTGGGAGTGAGGGAAGACAAGGTTGCTGTATAAAGTGGTTGTTTTTCCTGCTCAGCCACAGCCTGCGAAGGACAAGACACAGTAATACTCAGACAATTCAAGCCAGGTGTGGTGGTGCACACCTTTAATCCCAGCACTCGGGAGGCAGAAGTAGAAGGATTACCATGAGTTCAAGACCACCCTGAAACTACATAGTGAATTCCAGGTCAGCCTGGGCTAGAACCCTTCCTGGAAAAAACAACAGAAAAGGACCATTCAACAGGAAGACATTGGTGTTCAACTCCAGAAAGACTTCAAGAGATATGTCCAAACCTCTAGAACAGTCAACCCAAGTGCACACATTCCCCAGTCTCCTGCACATTAACTGGCTCTGACCTCAAACATCTTGAGAGGAGCTTGAGGTGATAAAGGTGGGCAAATGATCTCTGCTGGCTAAAGTGGGGAAGGCTCTGACCAGCCACGTCCACAAGGGTGAGGTTGCAACTAAAAGGCAAGAACTCAGAACAGAGGAGCCCTGGGAGAGCAAGGCCTGCCTTGTGTCCCAGAAGGTTCTGGTGCCCCAGTTGTATCAGCTATAACTTCAGAGTGTCCCTCTGAGCCAAACCAAGGCTCAGCAGTGGGGCTGGTGGATACCAGTCACCGTCCTACTGTGTGGTGCAAGATCCACAGGCCAGTAACCACTAAGGCCCTAAGAGGATGCTGTGACCCACCACCATCACCACCCTGGGCTGGGAGATCTTAGCCTCCAACTGCTAGGAATGTCATTGGCACACAGATGAGTATCACCATCTTTGGGAAGGGTCTTGTTTGAAGCTGGCTGCTTAGACCAAGGCCATGTCATCTTCTAGGGACAGTCTGCATCCAGTGTCTGGCAGATGAAGGATGAAAAGCCTGGCTTGTCTGCCCGATTCAGGACAGCTCTCAGAGACCACTAGAATTATAGAGCCCTACTGTTCCCATGAGGTAACCTGAGGCCTTTGATGACAGCATCACAGCCCGACTTCTCCCCCTCCCCACTCCTCAGTTATCCCAGAGAGAATCTCCAGAGCACCCCAATAAACCTGTGCATGAACCCAGCCTCAGTCTGTTTTCTGGAAGCCAAGCCACAGGAAGCAGCCTCCCCGCCATGCAGTAGTATAGAGTGAGAGTCAGGAGCAAAGCAGATGGAAAGCCAGGTGACCTGGGCAGGGAAGAAGAGAGGAGTGGCTGGACAGAGCCTGCTCTCCCCTTGCCAGCATCAGTAGAGAGGCCAAGTGCTCTGTATGTAACCAGAAAGGAGAGATGGTTGGTCATTTGGATTTTTTGGTCATGTGACCCAAAGTGGGTCTATAGGAAGATAAGAAGGGAATGTGTTAGGTAACAATATCCTCTAAGAAAATCAACTCTTGCTACCTTTTTCAGAAGCAGCTGTGACCACTTATGAGCAACCCTCAAGATGGAGCCTGTTGGCATTCTGCCATAGGAGGAGGGGGGTGGGGAGTCATTAGATCTTTACCAGGGATTCAGCTGCCCCACACTGTCTGTAATGCTGCATGTGGTCTCAGGGCCTCAGGGGAGATAATTTATAGAGGGTGAAGGTGGAGAGAGGGAGAGCTTCATCTATAAAGCCATGGGGGTAATAATCTCCAAAGAGAGATAACACAGACTGCAAAAGTTCACACTTCAACTTGTCCCTGCTGGGATGAGACTTTCTACGTCTTCTTTGGGGTTTCCACACTCCTGTAAGCACCCCCTTACCCATGCTCTGTAACCCCTCTCCCATGGTCTTGCAGGAAGCCCAATAAACTCATTGGTTTGCCAGGCTGGACTTTGGTGGAACCACCCATTAGTCTATCATGGGTACTCTGCCTGGGGTAGAGGGCGCAAGTGATTGTCAGTGTCTCCCCAGAAGATCACTTTTACAAGAAGGAAAGACTTAGAAAAGGAAGATGAGAAAGAGATTTGAGTCCTAACCAGGTATCCGGAAAATATTTCATCTTAAGTCCACTTCTGAAAAGAGTTTACAAATAGGGGAAATGAGTTTGCTTCAGTACCAACTATGATATGTAATAAATGAGGAAATGGCAGTCCCAATAGGTAACATGACTAACCCAAAGCTGCCCAGTTTATAGGAAATAGAGCTAGAATTGAAGTAAAGGGAGGGTGCAATTGGGTCTTTCAACCATTAGGCAACACTGCCCAGAAAGAGAAATGATTAGAGGTAGTTAATCAGTGTTACAAACAGAGCACAAAGAGATGACAGGCTCAGCCAAGGTCACACAGGTTCTTGGTGACGTCTTCTGTTACAGAAACAATTCTCGAGCTTGATCTAGTACTACTGTGGGGCCCAATGTAAAGCTATCCTCCTCAAAGAGCATGTGTGACACAGACCCGCCCTCGCCTCCTGGGCGCCTCCGCCTGGGGGAGCCTGAAGTTAGAAGACATCAGCCTTAGACAATGGGCCCAGCGCAGCTGGGCAGCAGTCGCTGACCAACGGCAGAACCAGGACCACAAGCAGGCTCATCCCAGTCAGTTCCACTGGGACCCTAGTTCTACCTCCGAGCCTCACCTCCGTCCATCTATCAGACTTAACCACACACTCGGGGTTCCTTGGGGGTGCTTCTGAATTCAGCAAGCTCACTGAACCCACCCAGGAGGCATGGGGCTCCCCAACCTGTGCCGGATGCCACAAGCTGAGCCACAAGCATCCCCAAAGCATGGCCCTGGCTCGGGATAAAACCAAAGTTGCCAGCATGCTAATTAGCGGCCCTGAGAGGTTAGGCAGGCTGAATGACAATTAATGAGTCTATCTCTCTGTTTCCTGCTGGTGTATTATTAATTCATTCCACCTCTCCCATGGGACCTGAGAGATAACACAGTCTGCAAAAGTTCACACTTCAACTTGAGGCTGAGACGCGGAGGAGGAGGCCTGTTGGGAAGAAGTTGTGGTTCTCGGGGGAAAGTTCCCTCCACAGACTCACTCCTAGGAACTGATCCTACAGAAATGGAAGTGCAGGTCATAATGCCACGGGTTTTCCTTGGCAATGGCAAAGTCACTAGAGACTCCCTTTGATAGGAGCTATGCCAGGACTACCACACAACCTTAAAAAGACATTAGGGACATCTTTCTAGAAACTGCCAAGGGAGGATGTTGTGGTGGTTTCAAATCAGATGTTCACCAAAACTCATGTGTTTTGAATGCTTAGTCCCCAGCTGGTGGCATTTGGGAGGTGGAACCTTGCTGGAGGTAGGCTTGGGGATGTTATAGCCAGCTTCCCCTTGTGAAGCTCCACTTGCTCTTGCTTAGCTCACTTTCTCGCTGCTCTTTCCCACCTGCTGTGGCAAGGAAGTGTTGCCCAGCCTCCGCTCATGCCCTGCTTTCTCCTGCTATCTCAAAGCTTCCTCTTGAGACTGAAAGCCCATACAATCCTTTGCTCTCATCAGCTGCTTTTGGTCTGATGTTTTGTCCCAGAAACACAAAGGTAATTACAACAGATGCCCACCTATATTGTTAGTTTTTAGTATTTTATTTATTTATTTGAGAGAGAGAAAGAGAATGCGTGTGCCAGGGCCTCTAGCTGTCACAAACAAACTCCAGATGTATGCACCACCTTGTGCATCCAGCTTTATGTGGGTCCTAGGGAATTGAACCTGGGTCCTTTGGCTTTGCAGGCAAGTGCCTTAACCACTAAGCCATCTCTCTAGCCCCTGTTCTTATTTTCAAGTAAATTAACAAGAGCAAAATACATATTCCTGTGTGTGATATGATGTCCTTGCATGACAGAAAAGGAGAAAGGGAGGGAAGGAGGAAGAATTGGACAAGCTCCTCACAACTTAGGCATGGGCATGGCAAAGAGGAGCAGCCACAGTGGATGGTGGCCCAGGACGGTTGAGATCAGCAGCAAGGGGTTGAAGTGGGACTTAAGCCAAGCTGGCTCCCCTTCCAATGAGTGCTGCCCCAAGAACCAACTGTAGTTCTGGCTGGCTCCAAAACTAGAAACCCCTCCCTGCTATCTCTGTAAGTCTGAGGAGATATAGGCTTCTCTCACTAAGGTCAACAGGTAAGATGGCCACACCTCAAGGTCCTGAGCAAACACAGAGCCCATGTGATGGGGTAATGGCCTGCGAGCATTGACACAAAGATACGGCAGGGGCCCCAGGCAAGATAAGTCAAGTGAAGGAAAGAAGTGTAAAAAATAAAGCTCAGGCCTGGAGAGATGGCTCGGCAGTTAAGGTGCTTGCATGCAAAACCTAAGGACCCAGGTACACAAAGTGGCATATGTGCCTGGAGTTCATTTGCAGTGGCTAGAGGCCCTATCACGCTCATTCTGTCTCATTCTCTTCCTCTCTCTGTCTATTTCTCTTTCTCACTCTCTCATAAATAAGTAAATAAAAATAAAATATCTTTTAAAAAGTTTCCCTTTCCCCACATGGCCCCAAACCCTGCAGTCATTGGTTCCTTCCCCACTTCTGGCCTCATCAATATAAAGAGGAAGGGAACAATAGTGAAAGGGGCCAAAAAGCAGAGAAGAACAGGAAGACTCGGCAATGGGCAGGGAGCCAGGGTGAGCAGCAGAAGTCATGCCCAGTGCTGGGAGGCCCCACTGCTACTCAAGAGGAAAGGATGCCAACTCTGAAGGTGGCAGTCCCCTGCTTCCTCAGATGGCACTGTGAGATGAGATTATGATGAGCTCGTCACCCTCCTGGAATTCTTTACATACACACCTTTACAGATGCATCAGTTTTCAGTAATTTCTCTTTTTTTTTGTAACTTTTTATCAGTCTTTTTTAATCTCCTCATCACTGGTTATTTCTACTGTGCCTTCATCCATCCTGTCATACCCAAGGGGGGGAAAAAGTCCTCATCTTTTCCCTTGGCTCATATGCTGCCAGAGCCCCAAGGACCATGCTGGAAAGTGGGGGCAGGCAGCGAGCCAGGGCCTAGGAGCCCTGTCCTCCCTCTGCCAGCCCCTCCCAGCAGTGTCTCTGCTACTTGCAAGACTGTGGGTGCAATGCACAGGAATATCCACTGGAGGGCACCACAAAAGAACAAAAAAAATTTCTTGGAGGGGCGGGAATGAAATATCAGGAACTGGAACTGTGCAGGTAGCACTAGAGGATGCCACTTACTTAGTTTGGTTTTCCCCCAGAAAGCTAATTAGGAGCAGAATCTCAACATGTTCAGAAGGCTGAAGGGTCTTCTGAGACCCACACAGAACACAGGCAGCCTGGGGAGATAGAGACCCTGGCTTGCCTGCGCCTCCAAACAGGGACAAGAGAGAAGGTGCAAGAAAAGGCCGCCCAGCATGGTGATCACAAACTCCTCCCCACTGCACTGCCTTCCATGGTAGCCTTCGGAGGGCAGAACTGGGCAACAAGTCTCAAAAAGCCATGGCTCCTGGCCTTGAGCTCTGGGAAGATGAAAACACCTGCTTCTTCCAGAGAATCAGGTAGTATCAGTGAGGGAGCATAGCAGCTTTGTTTGTTTGTGATAGGGTCACACTACATAGGCCAGGCTGGCCTCAAACTCAAGATCTTCCTGCCTCAGGTTCCTGAATACAGAGATTACAAGCATGTATGCAGCCACACCTGAATACTTATGCAAGCCGGCAGTCATAAGGACCCAGGCAGGAGCCTTCCTTCCCCAGCACATAGCAATCCCAGAAGGGGTCACTCCTGTGAATCCAAAACTATGCTGCTTGAGACAACACCAAGTTTATCTCCCCAGCCCTGCTCTTTAGGGAGAAGTTTCTAAAACTGTGGAAGATATGAAGGGGGCAGGGAATGAAGAAAGAAAAGTCACTAGAGACCAAACCCCAGGTAGGCACATCACTGTAAGTTCAAAGCCAGTCTGGGTTACAGAGTGAGTTCTAGGTCAGTCCAGGGCTAGAGTGAGACCCTACCTCAAAAAAAAGAAGAACATCATCAAAAAATATTGCCTATTGAGATCAGACCTGCAAGCAATCCCTTATTTTGAATCCTCCAGAGACAGGAAAAGAAAATTCCCTGGAGTGTGCTGAGGTTGCCCAAAGGGCCTATTTTTAAACAAATTTCTAGGACTCCCTCAAATTGTGTCAGTTCCTGAGGCGGCCTGGCCCTCTGGATTCCCCGCGCTTTCCTGTATGGCCCAGAATGCCAAGACAGCGGGGCACATGCTGCAGGTCCCTTCCCGGCGGCTGGCTCTCAAATGTGATGCTGCTCGGGATAAGAGCGTGCTGGAGGCTCATGCTGCCTGTGACCCCTGGCATCTGCCCTGATTCTGCATACCTACTACACTGCCACCCTAGGAGCCTGAAAGCTTCATCTTTCAGCAAGGGGGTTGAATTTTTGCAAGGCTACAAACTCAGGAATGCCTTCAGACCAACCTGGAATCCAAATGAGTGAATGTAGCCCCAGGTAAGCAGTAGAGAGTGGCCTGGCATCCTCCTCCACCTCCCCCAAGCATAAAAGTTTAAATGGAATTAAAATACAGGTCATTCAATAAGCACTTCTTTTCTTTAATTGTTTTGTTTATTTTTACTTGTTTATTTGACAGCGACAGAGAGAGAAAGAAGCAGATAGAGAGAGAGAGAGAACGGGCATTCCAAGGCCTCCAGCCACTGCAAACGAACTCCAGATGTGTGCGCCCCCTTATGCATCTGGCTAATGTGGATCCTGGGGAATTGAGCCTCAAACCAGGGTCCTTAGGCTTCACAAGAAAGTGCTTAATGATAAGCCATCTCTTCAGTCCAATAAAGCACTTTATTTATTTATTTATTTACAGAAGAGAGAGAGAGAGAAAGAGGGAGGGAGAGAGAGAGAAAAAAAGAATGGCTCACCAGTGCCTCTAGCCACTGCAAACAAACTCCAGATGCATGTGCTACCTTGTGCATCTGGCTTCAGTGAGTACTGGGGAATCAAACCTAGGTTCTTAGGCTTTGCAGGCAAACACCTTAACCGCTAAGCCATCTCTCCAGCCCTCATAAAGCACTTTGATTCAACTAAATAAATTCCCCATGTATTCCTCCTGTAGTAATTTCCACGGATACTAGTATTCTATGATGTGGCAGAAAGAATGTAAGAGAAAGGAAGAATAGGGTTGTTTATAATACCATCTTCCAAAAACAAAATGGTCTTGATATTCAGGACCCCACAGTGCCTGACACTACCTACACAAGACCTTCACAATAAGAGGAAAAATGATGACATCAAAATAGAAGGGAGATTAATTGGAAAGAAGGAGGGATCCAATGGAGGGTGGATTTGAATGTATGAGAATAAGGGTGGTGGGTGGGAATTATCTTGGTTATTGTCTAGACTTACGGAAGCTGTCAATTAAAAGTTTTTTTTTTAAAAAAAGAAACAAAGTGATGCCCAATTTGGTCAGCAGGTGGCAGCACGTGCAACTAGATCTGTATGGTGTTGGCTGCTTTTCAAGAATCCAGTGAAAAATTGGCCCAGTGGCCTTTAAATTTTAGCTAGAGATCCTGAAGGTGGAGTAATCTGTTTCCTTGAAGAATCTGAGGTGATGATAATGTAAATGCTAGTGAGAAGGTTTGGATGACTGAGTCGTCATTTCTCCCAACCTGACTGCCCCCTCCTCAGCATGCCCCAAATCAGGATGTTATCAGTAGGGCTGTTGTAACAAAAGTGGGGTGGGAATTTCAGGACCGGTTCCTCCACGCCTTGGACACCATGATCTGTGACCTTGCTCACAAAGGAATGACTCATGTGAAGAACCAGCTTCATGGGGACCCCCCCACCCCACTTCCTCACCTATAAGTTAGGTCTCGATGACTGAGAGTAAGTGCTGGTGTGCACCGACTATTTCCCTATGCTGGGCACTGAGCACGTCCGCATGTCGCTGACATGGTGCTGAGGCCAGCCCTAACTCAGCCTCTGCTCTGCGGGTTTCAGTACCCCTTGGATGCTAGTTGCAGGTAGTGGCAGACTCCTGAAGGTGAGGAAACTGACACTGGGAAATGGTCAAACACCGGATCAAGTACGTCGCATTCTGTTTCTCCTCCATGGTACTTCAAACAGGTCTCTGCACGCATCTTCAATTGAGCAAAGGAAGAAAATGAGGCTCGGGAGAGCTAAATGTTTGGTTCTAAGTCAAACAAGATGTGGTTCTGTAGTAATCAAACAGAGAGAGGCAGGAAGGAAGGCACCGCCCACAGAAGCTGTATTAACCTGCCTTGTCTACCGGTCCGTGAGTCCACTCCCTACGGTTGACTCTGGTCTACACTCAGAGCTCCTCAAGTCCTGTCCTCCTCAGACTAGACCTAACAATATGGTTGGATCTGTGAGAGGTTGAGCAATCATCTAGTTTAATAACTATCACCACACTTAATCTTTATGGAGCATGCATTCATTCACTTATTAATTCACAAACACCAATGGCAAGTGTTGCTCTCAGCACTAGGGGTACAGGGGGAACCAGGTGGTGAAAATCACTCCCCTCGTGGCCCTGAGACGCTCGTCAGAAGAAGCAGTCAGCCGCACAGGGTATGGGACACAGTGGCAGGTGTATGTTGTAGATTGTATGGTGAGGGACACCTTTCTGAGAAGGTATATAAGGACTAAATAACAAGAATGAGCTAACCCTGTTAAGGTCTGAATAAAGCACATTCCAGACTGAGGGCAAAGACAAAAGCAGGTCTCTGCTGGGCCTGAAAGCCGGCCAGTGGAGGTAGTACAGAAAGTAACGGAGAGAGAGAGGAAGAGGTGAGGCCAGCAGTCAGGATTGGTAAGCCAGGGCCAGCAGTGCAGGCTGTACTCTAAATAAAGGGAAACTATGCACTTTTCTACATGGCCCTGTCTTCTATGTGAGTAGACACATTCCTAGATTCCAGGGAAACAAAGATTCAATGAGAGAGGTCAGTTAGGAGGCCACTGTAATGGGCCAAGTGACAGTGGCTACAGGCAGCTTCTTGCAGCAGTGGGGGTGGAGAAGGGTTTGTTCTTGGGATATGCTTGAGAGATGGTGTCAAAAGTGCTCGGTAACTGATTAGAACTGAGGGAAAAGGGAAAGAGAATTAAAGCGGATGAGAGTATTTTGCTAGAAAAACCATATGGGCACTATGCTATGAGACAGGGAGAGATGAGGGGCCCATACTGAGTGAGGAAATCCATTCTAGCCATGTTACACAGCGACAGTGCATTTGGCTACAAGAGTCAAGGGCACTTAGAAAGCTACATTTGGGGGTGAGCTGCAAATATATAGGCCTGACTGGTGTCGTCCAGGAAGACTATAGGCAAAGAAGCAGCCCAGAACAATCCCAGGGCTCATTAGTACCAGTCCATGTGATCTAAGAAATGCAGTCAGACGTTACAACAGGCCAACCAGGTAGGGATTAAATCCCACTTCACTCAAAGGACCAAGAAGTGACAACCCGCCCAAAGTCCCACAAGTCTACAAGGAGCATTGTAAGAATTCCAGGCTGAATCGAGTTCCTGTCACTGGCCTGGTGGTGCACTGGTCACTAAAGGAGACACTGAAGACAGACTGTGAAGTTACAGTATGAACCTTGGACTCTGCCATGCAGGGAGAGCTGCTTGGTTTCTTTAATCTGTGGACTTCCAATGAATTGAAGACAATTCTTTTCACTTTGCAAACAGCCATTAAGTGTCTGTTATGTGCCTGGCACTGTGCTAAGTGACAGAGACACCATCGAGAGCCGACTGACTTCTCTGCATACAGACTAGTGGGGCAAACAGACATGTAAACAGGCAATTACAATACAGTGTGATAAGTACTATGATTATGGAAATACCGCTTCTCTCTTCATAGAGCAAGTCATACCAACCTACGCAGACTTTAAAGTTACACATAATTTCCTTTCTTCCAAACCCGTATGTAATAATAGTTCCTTATGAAATGTTTCTGTTCTTTATAATAGTACCTATTATTTCCATTAGTATAAATAATACATGCCAAGCACCTAGCACATAGCCAGTGCTCCATCATGGTAGCATTCATCGAGATGTGCTTTTGACCCAACACTAACTCTCACTTGGAGCACATTTTTCTCCTCTATAAATTAAGAACAATAATCATAACTAGCCCATAAGGTCATCACAAGGTCAGGTGTATAGTATGTATGAAAACACAGTAAGCTGGAGGGGATTGTAGTTTTTTTAAAAAATCTTCATTGCTAAAACATGGTTTCATGCTGTTTGCTAATGTTCCAAACTTTCGTTTACTAAGTATAGTATACTAATAGTATAGCATAGTAATACAAGGTACTAACCAAGAGAACCTTATAACCCATATGCGCAGCCTGAGGAAACCTAACAGTTCTTTGGGAAATAACATTCTGCAGGAGATACCTGCTTCATCAGATAACACATGAAGTAACTGCCTTTAGAAAGCACCTAAGTGCTTTGTTAGGAAACAGAGAGCCTGCGCTCTGGAAATCCTCCCCTCTGAACCCTCCCATGCCCTCATTTGGCTCACCTCACCACAGGCAAACCAGGGCAGGAAACCTCCGTGTTTGGTTTCTAGTCTGCTTCGTGCATCACCAGGGTCCTGACTCAGTGCCAAGGAGGCGGGATTTGTAAGGCTGGCATGTGTGTGTGCCTGCATGAGGTGGGCTGTCAGCTGTGTGGGCAGCAGACAGGGGGACTTTAGCTGAAGGAGGGCAGGAAGCTGGCAGAGACGCCTTCCTGATTTCCTGCTGCAGCAAACCAGTGCCCTGAGACATGAGGGTGCTGTTCACAGGGCCTAAGTCAGGAGAAGCCAGAAGGCAGGAGACAATGGGTTCTAGAAGCCTTCAAGGGGACAGAAAAAGAGACTCCTCACTGACTGTTTGGATGGAGGATTCGGTGCTGTCTGCAACCTCCACAGCCCACAGCACAGGTGACCCAGCGAGCTCAGCTCCTCCCCCACAGTGCATTGCTTCAAGACTTCCCTCAACAAGAACGTACTGTGAGCTGACCAGGCACCAGGCACAGTTGTCAACACTGCAGATACAACAACGTTCCTACCTTCCAGAAGGTTACACTCCAAAATGTTATGTCCATGTGCTGGGGAACAATACGAGCAAAACAGGAGCTGAGGAGATGGCTCAGAGGATAAAACTCTTGCCACACAACTCAGAGTGCCTGCGTTTGGATCCTCAAGTCCCATGTAAAAGCCAGAAGCTGTGGTAGGCTCGTGTAATGCCAATGTGTCTACACTAACAAAAGGGCTAGAGATAAAGGAATTTCCCAGAAGCTTAGCAGAGTGGTGAATGAGATTGTTGTCAGCAGCTCCACGTTGCTCGGATGAACACCCAATCCAGACACAGTTTAGGGGAGGAAGGGGTTTATTTCAAGCTTACAGATCTAGCAGACATTCCATCAATGGTGGAAGAAGCTGCTTCCATACATCCACACAGAGAGAAACAGATAAACATCCAGCAAACACCAGAAGCAGCAAGCACAAACTGGCGGCAGCAGGATTCCCAGAACTCACTCTGCTCTCTGCATACCTTTGCGCTGGAATTCAGATCCATCCCCAGGGACACCTTAGGACTGGATTCCAGGATCTTCCCCCAGTGGCACCTCCACCAGCCAGCCAGCTGGAGACCCAGTTGCAAGCTTGAAAAACACACCTTAGTCTACTGGGGACATACACCCCAAAGTACCACAGAGACCATGCCTCAAAACAAAGTGGAAGTTGAGGATCAACCCAAAAGTTGAACTCTGACCTCCACACATGATGCACCATGGGATGAATGCATGTGTGTGTGCACACACACTCACATACTATATATATATATATATATATATATATATATATATATATATATATATATTTCAAAAGCAAAATAAGTCCAGGCATGGTGGTGTACACCTTAAATCCCAGCACTCAGGAGATAGAGGTAGGAGAATCACTGAGTTCAAGGGCACCCGAGACTACAGAGTGAATTCCAGGTCAGCCTGGGCTACAGTGGAACACTATCTCAAAAAACCAAAATAATAATAATAATAATAATAGTAAGGTAAGACAATGGCAATGGGAGCTATTACTTTATCTACACTGATCAGGAGGTCTCTCTGCATAGTGAAGGAAGAGATATACAGGTAGATGGGGGAGAGAACTGTGGGTAGAGGATCCCACAAGGGCAAAAGGAAAATGGACTGGGCATCTTACAGGAATCGCAAGGGCCAGGGAAAATGGAACAGAGGGGAGGGAGGAGACAGACAGGAAGTCAGAGCTGCTTTGCATTGTAGGTGCTGTGATCAAGGCCAAGAGGCAGGGAAGGGAGGCCATGCAGGTCCCCACAGGGTGTGTGAAGGACTGTTCTGTGGGGACGGGAAGTCACTGGAGGGTTCTGAGCTGAGGGCTGATGTGATCGGCAGAAGCTCCCTCTGTGTCTTTCTAACTCCTCTGTAAATCTAAGACGAGCCAAAGAAAGAATTTTGAGTTATGAAGGTAGAAACTTACTCTAGCAAGGAGGTGCAGAAACAGGGAGGCTGTTTCAGAGGTGGTCTTGGGCAAGGTACTTAAGCTCTTGGGCAAGGTACTTAAGCTCTCTGAGATCTAAACATCCCCCCACACATGCCCACCAAAGGCTTACATGTTAAAGGCTTGGTCTCCAGTGTAGCAGTGAAGGCTAGCCCTTTGGAATCATAACAGTTCTGACCTCATGAATGGATTAGCCTGTCCACAGCTTATAAGATTCACAGCTTATGGTTTGGGGGGAAGGGACTTAGTTATCGAATTATCGAAAGCAAGTTTTCACTCTTCTTTTTGTTTTGCATGTGCATGCATATTTGGTGTGCATAAGTATGTTTGTATACACATAAGCACACGTGTGTGCATGCATGTGGTAGCCAGAGGTCAACACTGGATGTCTTTTTCAATTGTTCTCCACCTAACTTTTTCTTTTTCTTTTTCTTTTTTTTTTTTTTGTTTGTTTAGCTTTTCAAGGTAGGGTTTCACTGTAGCCCAGGATGACCTGGAATTCACCATTTAGTCTCAGGATAGCCTCTAACTCACAGCGATCCTCCTACCTCTGCCTCCCCCGACTTTTTGAAACAAGATGTCTCACTGCACTATGTAGCCAGAAGGCCCTAGAGATCTACTTGTCTCTGCCTCCTCAGCGCTGGGATTACAGGTGTACACGCTAAGACTGGTATTTTATGTGGATGCCTGGGATCCGAACTTAGGTCCTTAAGCTCTTGTGGCAAGTACTCTTCCCGTAGACCTATCTCCCCAAATCTATCAGCCCTCTCTTGGCTTCTTGATCACCATGGCATGAGTAGCTTTCCCCCGTTGTGTGCTTCTGCCAAGATGTGGATCCTTGCCACAGACTTAGAAGCAACCATGCCAAGAGACCATGTACTGAAACTTCTGAAACCATGAGCTAAAATAAAACATTCTCACTTGGCTATTTTTTTTCACAGTGACACAAAGATGACATGATAGTAAGTTTCACTAAACCGTCACAGAGTAAGTGAATTAACATTTGTATATAGTCCCTGGAATATTTGTAGATATCTAGTGAGGACCATGTTAGTGTTCCTTGAACAGGAATAAAAATGAAAGTCTTAGAACAGGGGGGCTCATGGCACAACTGGTGAGACATTTTGAAGGGAGAGAGAATGGAGACTAGCTAGAATTGGGTATCAGTGTGAAAACTTAGAATGGCTCCAAGATTTCTGACCCCAGTGCCAGATACAGTGTGGCTACCACTTACTGAGATCAAGAAGGCTATAGGAGAAGCCCATGCTTTGATTAGATGTGTTAAGTTCAAGATGCCTAAGGACATGCAAGTGAGAGTGCTAACTAAGTGGGTGGTATCCAAGCTTCAGGGAAGAAGGCTTGGAGATGCCAAGACTTACCAGTGTGTCTGGGGCTGGGTTGAGATGACCAGGATTTAAGTGTTGATAGGAAGAGAATAGGTCCTCGACCTCTAATATTCAGGGATTTGGAAAGGGAAGAGATTGGAGGACAACAGCAAGGAAAAAAGAGAGACAAGAGTGTTTTGTGACAGTCAATAGAAAAAGGTTAAAAGAAAGAGGATGTGATGAAATGCTGCTACTTCTAGGCCAAAACAGATGGAGAGAGAGAAAATCCACTGGATTTACCAATGGGGAAACCAATATAGCCCAGGGCAAGAGCAGTTCGTTTGGCTTGGATGAAGGTCTGATTGGAATGGGTTCCAGGGAGAATGGGGAGAGAAAAAGAACAGACAAGGGAGACCTCGCTCTACCTGGGCATGAAACATCCACAGGACCTTGATGAGTGGTCAGTGTACAGTAGCAGAAGGAAAGACCTAATGCAGGAGGTAGGCCGTGCAGGGGTAGGAACTCCTACATGCCTCCCTGGCTACTGCTACTTTCCACATGCAGTAGGAAGACAACTGTAATCATGAGTGAGAGTAAGTTGGTAAAAGACATTGGAGTTGGAGAATGAAGGGAAAGGTGTATGAAATAATGTACACAAGATTGATAATGAGGGACAGTTGCAATGCAAGAGGGTTTCGGGGCAGGACTCGGGTGGACTTGAGGTGGTGATCATGTTTACAGTGAGGCCACACAGCATGGCTGTGAGTTTTTCCACAGCAGTGCTGGGTGTAAGTGAAGAACGGTGTCAAGCGGGATTTAAGCAGAGTTGGAGTTTTGTAGGAGCAGTATGATGAAGCAAAAGAGAGACAAGATAGTTGAGGCTACAACCTCGGTGATTATAGTGATGATGAAGCAGCCTGCAAACCAGCTTGGGAGGCATCCAGCATTCTTATCCTTGGCTAACGACTGCCTCTAGTTTAGAAACTGGTAGAACCAAGGTTGGGGAGAGTAAGAGGAACTTCAAAATGAAAACCACCATTTTACTCTGGAAAAAAAAAAATTAGCATGGATAATAGAATTAAATTAGGTAGGGTGGGAAGTAAATACATGGCTAAGGGTTGGGGCAGAAAAAAAATAAATAAACGGTCTTATGGATGGGGTGGGATTACAGAAGCTTTGGAATTACGCACTAAAGAGAGTCACTGGACAGAAAAGACGTGTTGCTCAGAAGGTGGAATGCTTGAATCTGAGATTAGAAGCAGTGCAGTTTCAACAGGGCCATAACACCAGAGAGGAAAGGTCTCAGCAGGAAGCAGTGAGGCAGTGTTACTGAGGGAAAAGATCTTAAAAATCCAAGAAGCCAGGGCACAGGAAGGGCCACTATGTGGATACTGAAGTCACCAAGAACTACTGGCATGAAAAGAACTTAAGAAGGAAGCAATAAAAACCAAGATCTACAAATCTTCCTTGAATGAAAGGAAAGGAGTGACTGGGACTCTGTAGATGACTACTATCAAGAATGGCAGGAGGGACTCTGTGATGACGTGTGTGCCACAAGTCTGTGATCCCAGCACTCATGAGGTGGAGGCTGAAGGATCTAAAGTTCAAAGCCAGCCTAGGAGCCGGAGCAATGGCCTAGTCAGTAAGGCACTCCCGCACAGGTATGAGAGCTTGAGGTCAGATCCCCAGAAAGTACATAAATGTCAGGCACAGTGATGCGTCCTGTAACCCCAGAGCTTGGGAGGCAGAAGATGGGTGGATCCCCAGGCTAGCTGGACTAGCATCATCTGTGAGCTCTGGATTCACTGAGAGACCTTGTCTCAATAAACACAGCAAATAACAATTGGGGAAGATCCTAGTGTTGACCTCTGCCCATACATGCACACATGCCTACCCATGCACTTGCACCCACACACATATGCATAAAATCCACACGCACATGTGCATGCACATAGACACACACATGCCAGCCCAGAACACGTAACAAGATCCCTTGAAAGAAAGAAAATAAAAGCAGAGAGGGGGAGGGAAAAGGAGTGGATGGGAGGGTGAGAGTCAATATAGAGGATTTTGCCAATGATAAAAAGTAAGTTCTAAGCAGTGTGATTCGGGTTTGGAGAGTTTGAGAGGGGTAGTTTAGCCATTACCTTTTCATTGCTAGAACATAACATCCAACCAGAAGCAGCTTATGAAAGGAAAGAACTTATTTTCAGCTTAAAGCTTCAAGGGGAGTTTGATCATAGCAGGGAATTCACAGCAAGAGCAGACAGATGAACATCACATCTTTATATCAGTAGGGAGGAGGAAGGAAGGAAGTACAGAATTAGCTTACTAGGACTGTCAAGAAAATACCAAGGTCTGCTCCCAGTGACACACCTTCCACCTCCAAAAGGCTCCATCAGCTGGGGATTAGGTATGAAGCTTAATTTTTCATCGAGTATTGCAGGAATTCTTGAATTAGGCCAGATGACAGGTATTGGGTGGTGTGAACAATGTGTATGTTCCATGAACAATGTGTATGTTCCATGAACTTCCTTTAAGGTTTTCAGTTGTATTAGCAAAAGTATTAGCATTAGTACAAGGTATGTTTGTTGTTTTAGTTTTGTTTGAGAAAAGTTCTTACTATATAGCTCTGGCTAACTTAAGTTCTCATTACGTAGCCTGGGCTTGTCCTGAACTTTCAGCAGGTCTCCTGTCTCAGCTCACTGAGCATTGGAATTGTAGGTATATACAACCATGTCCAGCTAGGAGAAATACTTGTGTGAAGAAATAGCAACCATCAGAGCTAATGGGGTTCAAATAGCCATCTACTTCATCTACTTCCTCCTGCTCATTATTCAAAGCCATAATGAGGTGATTTAATTGAGGGAACACCACTAATTAAGTCACCTTGGGATTAGCCCAAGTCTCTCATCTCCCAACACCAGTTCTCTAGCCAAGACAGCCAGTAGCTTCTTGAGGTAACATGTACTAAAGGAAATGAGAATAAAAGACACGTGCCCTCATGGTTAAAATCAGGGACTCTAGAATCCTCCTGTCTGGGAACAAATCATGAATTAATATCAAATTGCACATCAATGTAGCTGTTATCAAGTGGCCTTGATAAAGTCACTGAGCCTCCCCATGCTCATTAGTTAAACATGGATATAGCTGTACCTACCTCATGGCTGCAGTGAGGATTCATATGAGTTAGTACTTGCAAGGTGTTAAGAATGTTTCCTGGCACCTAAGGAAGTGGAAGGTTTTAAAAACTAACAGCTCTGAGAGATGAACAATGCACAAGTCTGTTGAGTGCTGGCCAAGTTCAACTCCTGAATCCCAGGGTCCCGGCACACATCAGGGTTCACTGGGTGAATGAACCAACTAAGATATTAACCTCCACGTGAATCAGAGCAGCTCACTTGCCATCTCAATCATCCACAGAAATCAAATGGGTCAGTTCCACAATGACTACCACCATTAGACACCCGTTGCTAGTCTCTCCACACTTGACATTTAAGAATGGAACTATTTCAGACAAAAGACAGTAAAGAAATGCAGACTATAGGTCATGCCAGCATGCATAATAATCGGTGATCTAACGGAAAAAACAAAGGCCTTATACGGGGTACAAACCTGAAGGAACTGAGCACTCAGTGGAATAGCGTCTTTCTATAATTTAAGACTCCTGGGAATGAAAAATACTAAATTTTCAAGGGGCACACGTTAAAGTTGGCCTGGGTCAGAACATAAACCCTTTTGCCCTACACAGCAAGAGCTGAAATAAAGCCACGTCAGGCTACATGTCTTGGTTAACACCCTCCATCCCCTGTGACAGACTTGCCCCAATTATCACCACCCAAGGGTGGTGTCAGAAAGAGTGGGGTAGCGGCAATTCCTAAAGGGAGGATGAAACAGGTGAGTCGTATTGTCTCCCACCTAGTCGGGGATGTCAAGATGTGTGTGTGTGTGTGTGTGTGTGTGTGTGTGTGTGTGTGTCCCGCTGGCCCTGCCCGGTTCCCAGCTCCCTCCCGGGCCGCCCGCCCGTACTCACTCCCACTCCTTGCGCCGGGCCTGCGGGGTGCTCTGCATCTTGTGCGCCTCGTGCGCCTTGATGATGTCGCGCTGCTCGATGAGGCCCCCGCGCCTCCGCTTCATGACCTCGGGGCTCACGGGCAGGAAGGGGCCCGAGCCCGCCTCCAGCGCCGCGCCGCCCTCCCAGCCCGGGCCCTCGCCCTCCTGCACCGGGAAGAAGTTGTCGAAGCCGGCCGCCGCGGCGCGCGGGGAGGCGGGCAGCATGCCCACCTCGTCCGAGGCGTCGGCCTCGAACAGGGCACACGGCTGGGGCCGCCATGCCTCCTCCTCGGGCAGGGCCAGGACGTGGCGCCGCCGACCCGGGGCCCCGGGCTCAGGGCTCCCGCCCGCAGCCGGGCACAGGGCGGGCTCGGGCAGCCTTCGGCCTGGGCTCAGTCCACGCATCTCGGGCACCATCACAGAACATTGCTCTGCCAGGGAAAGGGCGGGCAGAGACAAAGGGTGGGAGGAAGAGGAGGTGGGGAAGGGTCACGGGCACAGGGAAAACAGAGAAGAGAAAGAGGTTAAACGACTTTGTCTTCCAAAGGCTTGCTCAGTGCTGTACACCCTGGCCTGGCCAAGAAGCTGGCACACAGTAGAAGCTCCATCAACGATGCTGAAGTCAGAAGCGTCCACTGCGGGCTAGTCTGGGTGCCAGGCATGCCGGGTGTAAGCAAAATAGCCTTCATTCTTACCACAAACTTAAGTCTAACATAGAAGGCAAAGATATATATATATATATATATATAATTATAGGTACTCCACTCACAATGGGCAAGAAGTCCATTGCAAGGTGAAAATATCCCATGCCAAATTGCATCGAACATGCCTAAGCCACTGAACATCACAGCCAACAATGTAGTACGCCGACCAATATCTTCCTTCCTCGTCACTTAGCTAACTGGGAATCTTGATTCATTGCCAACGCCCAAAACCAGACAAGGAATAATCCTATCAATAGCCTAAGAAAAAGATCAAAATCCAAAATAGGATTTACATTTCCTACTGAATTTGTGTCGCCTTCACATCATCACGACGCAGGGCCATCGATGTGTGCATTGATGAAAAACGGTTTTGAACACTTCAGGTAGACAGTGGCCTAGTGGTTAACTCCCAGTTCCTCCAGGGAAGTCAGCTCACATCCTGCCCTAGCCACCGGCCGCTCCGCTTCTCCCCAAGGCTACCCACAAGGCCATTACTTACTGAGAACTAAGTCCATGTATGGGCTCCTGCCTCCCTTTCCAATGCACATACCCACCTCAGCACCCTGAGAGTCAGTGTGCCCTCAGGTTCTCCAGCAACTCCAGAGCCCTGCTCTCCTTGCTCATGCCAAGGAAGATGTTGTCAGATTTACCTGTGAAAAAGGTTCTCATCCAACCAGCATTGACCAAGGGCTTCTGTGTGTTAAGTACAGGGCCCGGCAAACCCAATTTAGTCCACATCTTTCTCATGGGGAGGGAGAGAGGAACATTAATTTTCATCACATAGCAGGATGTGCTGTGATTGAGGCGGAAGCTCTAGAAGGACCCCCTCACCCATAGAGAGTAGTGTGAAGGACAAGCTTGAACAGAGCTCTCTGGACAGGGGATAGGAAGCTCACAGGCCAGAGGGAGAATATGTACATGAAAGCAGGTGGGGGAGGGGATTAGAGAACCGAAGGAGTCCAGAAAAAAAGTTTCCACTGTAAAAGTGAGGCCTTGGGGACAGTCTTTCTGGCTTGAGAGGACCTCAGCTTTCTACTTTCAAAGATAGTGTTCACTATCTGCCTCCCAGGCAGGAGCCCAGTTCCTGACTATTCAGCTTCCTCCCCATGGACACTCCCAACCACACCCCTAGTGACCCCAAGTGCCATACACAGGTCCCCTTGATCCTAAGAACTGCCGTGTGCTCTATGTGTTCAGAGGAGCCTTGGCATGTGAAACAGTCAACCACTGATGAGGAAACACAAGCCACTACTGCATACTGGGAACTGTGCAGAGACCCTGGGAAGGCATCTTTTTACTAAGCTACCCTTCATGCCACCTTGGGCCCATATTTGCCCTCCCTTGACATGTTCTGGAAACCAAACAGCAAGCCATGAAAAAAAAAAATACAAAATGTTAATGACCTAACCATATCTTTTTGTTTTGTTTTGTTTTGTTTTTCAAGATAGGGTCTCACTCTAGCCCAGGCTGACCTGGAATTGACTATGTAGTCTCAGGGTGGCCTCAAGCTCACAGTGCTCCTCCTACATCTGCCTCCCAAGTGCTGGGATTAAAGGCATGCAGCACCACACCAGGCTTAACCATTTCATTTTTAGAGAGAGAGAGAGAGACTTGCTCAGGGTTACACTATCTGTAAGTCAGAGCTAAGAAAGAACTCAATTTTGAAATCTGAGCAATTTTTTTCTTTACCATACTCATTGTGCTGCCTCTACTGCATGAGGCAAAATCCATAGATGCTGTTCCCCACTTCCTTCTCTGCACTAAGGTAGCAACATAAAGAAAAAAATACTTTTTGGATGATTTTAATGCATATAAGGTGAAACCTGATACTAGAATTAGACAGAGCCAGTGTGGCTTGGAAAGAAGGCTCTGAGAAATCCCCTGCATCTTCCTCCTTCACCTCTACTGTCCTCACTGCTCTTCCCAACCCTCTAGCAGCACCCCAAAGACCCCGGGGGCCTGAGCTTGACATTCCCACACATGCTCGACCAGAACTGAACATTTGGCCACCAATACCAGGTCAAGAGTACAGAGGGAGGAAAAATAAAGGGCCCAGGAGAAGCTTGGTAGGGAGGAGAAATGAAGGAGAAAATATATAAATATATTTCAAATCCTGCTGACAGTTGGGTGGGTCCCTAGAAAGAGTGATTCATGCTCCTCTCGCTGTCATTCTGTCTCAACTCCAGTTGATGTATTTTAAATTTATCCTTCATTCCTACGATGTTTAAATGTCTCTCCCCCACCACACACATGCACACACCCCTCCCGGGATGGCTTCCACTCCTTCCCCAGGCTTTAGCATCTCTGGCAACTCCAAGTATTCCTGGACTCTGGTCTGTAGACTCCTCCTGCTCCTGCTGCCCATTTTAGCAATGGTTCCCAGGCCACCAGACCTCATAAGGTCACCAGGATCTGGTCCCTAGCCCACCCCACTCTCTCCTTCCTGGATTTCCCCTCCCCAGCCACTCTGCCAATTTGAATCATATCTTTGCCAAAATTATAGCAGCAATAATATGCACTGCAGAGCTCTGGCTTCAGAGGAATCAATTTTCCAAATATCAAAACATGAAATTATCTCATCTTTTCTTAAAGAATTCCTGTTAAACAACCCTTCTATTATTGATATAAATGCTCATCAGGAGAATCTGTCATCCCCGATGCTTGCCAAGACGGCCAGTGCCTTGGTCTAACTATCTTCACACTCAGAGTACATCGTTCATCTCCAGTAATTCAGAAGAGACAGTCTGCATCTACTATGGAAGGGATCTTTATTCTACACTATTCATAGCCCTCCCCCTGCCCATCCCCAAATGCTAGTAGGGGGAGGGCTCAGAGTTTCTGAAGTTTCTTGAGATGAAAATTTTGTTTTGCTTATCTGTCTCCAGCACCTAGTACTGACTTCAACATATATAATATAATAGATGCTTAGATCATTAGTACTGTCTGGTCACTATGCTGGTTACCCCTGCCCCCAGAAACAGAGTAGGATGAATTTCTTGGCTTCCAGTGGCTAGGTTGAGCTACATACTGGTTCTGCCTGGGGATATTTACATAGACTTGTACATAGTGATAGTGATGTCCATCATCAAAGCATTTGAGTGTCAGTTTGAGACTTTCTAGAGCAGGGATTTGCAAAGTATCTGAGGGTCTGCAGACCATCCAGCCTGTTTTGCAACTACTCAGAGTCTGGTATTGTAGCACAAAAGCAGTCCAACAACATGTAAATGAATGCATATGGCTGTGTTCTAATAAAACATTATCGGTCAGGTCACTTTGACAGTTTTGCTGCATCTCTCGAACTCCATGATTATCATTCAGCCTGAATCCGTGGAGGTAGGTCGTATGGAACACTGAGAAAATGTGAGGACTAGAGATTCAGGAAACAGACCCTAACATGGGTAAGCCATGTGAGAAGCTTACAGAAATGCCAAGTTTCTGTCCTACTGCCCTTACCCACACTCCCCAACAGAAAGAAGAGGAAAGAGCATGCTGCTCTGAGACACTGACTCCAGCAGAGGTTAATGAAAGCTCTGTGGGCATCAATGTCATTCCTTTAGTCCTTGCTTTCTACCCTCCTCTCTCATCCTTTAGTATTCAGCTTAGTTGACAGATAGCGGGTATTATTTTAACTTTGGGGCATCCCGAAGAGAAAGAGGGCTTAGTGCAATCCTGAAGTCTCTTCCTTTGCTTATGAGGGTGTCATGTGGTAGTAAGATAGGGGTTTTCCTCCCCCTCCTCCCCTAACCAAGCATCTTATACTGACAAAGACATTCATCCACAAAAGAATAATGCGACCTTTGCACCATTTCTTCCTTTGTGATCTCACAAATTTTAGTTTGGATTGGTTTATTTGTAATTGCCTTAGAAATAATGGCCCCTACCTTCCCTTGGCTTATCTGTGCCTCCTAGGAACAGTAAGTATGGCATGTTGAGGACATTCACTCAGCTTTCCTTTGGTTCCTTCTATCCCATTCCTACCTCTCCACTACTCACTTTCTGATTCCTACACAACATGTATCTCCTCCAAACACCTTGTGAGAAATAGATGTACCAGAAACCAAAGCAGCTATGCTCTTCTGGATTGATTACCTTTGTACCCTGAAAATCTCGAGTTCAGTAACAAGGAAGGCATCACCATTGGCTGCTCCACCAAGTACCATGTACTGAGAGGCAATGGGAAGAAATGGGACTGATGGTCACTCATGTGAGTGGTGAGCTCACCCGTGTCCTCAGTCTGGCTCTGAGCTGTCCTTGCTCTTCGACTTTTGTTTCCTCTGGGCAGGAAAAAGAAAATGGGTCTTCATTCACAAATATTAGAAATTAGGGATCAAAAAAAATTTTCTCAACATGTCTTAGTCTCAGTGGAAAGAGTCCACAGTCTGGTGTCCAAAGATAAAATGTGACACAAGTGAGAGACCAGGCTGAGTTTCTTTCTCAAATGATTCTCCTGAGAGGAGAACTGATATAATTGATGGCTTTCCTGCTCAGCAAAAGGGATGACAGGAAATGGCTCTACTCATTGTCCTGACCCACCTGCTCAGAGAAGAAACTTCCTAATGCAGAAGCAAATTTTCATCTTAGAATGTTTCTGATATGAGCCACGTGGTCACCTGACTACAAAAGGAGAAAGAGAATCTAGAAATTGTTTTCACCTGCCACACCTTCCTATAGTCATGGTTCTCAGTCTGGACTCTGCATCAGAGCTAGTTATGTAGCCTGGTCTAGAATGCTGATTCCTGGGACCTCTCTCCAGAGACTCCCCTGCAGTAGCTCTTAGGTGAACTTAGGAATCTACATCTTCAGGAGTTACCCTTTTCCCCTAGGAATCACATGACATTATCCCAAAACCATCATGTCATCCAAACAGACTGTGCTAAATTAATAAGAGGTATTCTCCTGGGTGAATTGGGGTTTAAAAAAAAAAAAAGCCTATAGGAAAATGTGCCACTCAACCATTCCCAGTCTATACTGTGAAATGAACCGACCAAAACAACAACCAGAGGGAGTCCTTGACCAACCCCCACTCTCTGAAAAGCTCCATCCTCCCCTGGACTGATATCAGCTTTTCCCCATCACACATTCCTCTCCATATGTCCATGTTGTTATGGTGACTGTTCAAGGATGGGCTAATGTCCAACAGCAATTTGACAGGCTGGTGCATTTTGAATATAAACCAACACCCAAAGAAAACACTTTGCTTGAAATCTGGACTGTTCACTGAGTCGGCCTGAGTGCTTGTGGAGAATAGAAGGAGCCCACAATCTGGTATCCAGAGCTCTGGGACTAGGTTATAGTTCTTCCACTTGCCTGTCAAACAACCTTTGCAATCCACTTCTCTAAGATGGTTTCCTCAGCCGCATCATGGGGAGTATGGCCTGACCTGAAGCACTGACATCTGTGCTGAGAACGAGCATCTGGGGAACACGTTGAAGACCAGAAATGAGCCAAATCTGGGGCAAAGAGGAGAGGATAAAGCCTACGCTGTGGGCACGGGTTTGAGCTCAGACTACAGCGCCATACAGTTCCCACATATATGTACTATTTTGTTTTCAGGGCTGGGAATTGAACCCAGCTTCCCAAGCACACTAGGCAAGCACTCTCCCACTGAGCTAACAACATCCCCAGCCTTAAAAAAAATTATTGAGAATTTTAATATATGAGCATACTGTAATTTGATCATATTCCTGTCTTATTACCTTCTTTTGCTTCCCCTCCTCCCGACACACTGAACACCTCCCACCCCTTGTCAAGTCATCCTTCCTCTGTTTGGATGCTTCATTCCTTTTGTCCTCTGTTCCTTGTGTCAAAATGTTGATGGCCTGAGAATGGCGTGGGACTAGTGGAGGTACTGACAACCACTGTGAGGTCATGAATGAACAAGTCAGTTCAGAGTCTCCCTAAATTGTCCTGAGTAGCTAGGATTACAGGCATGGGCAAACACACACCCAGTTCTTATGTACAATTTGTATGTATCAGTTAAAAACTGATTTTAACAAAGAACAGATCATTCCTAAGGTTGTTATGGGTGTTGAAAAGTACCTGGCATATAAAAATGCCCAATAAATATTAGCTCTATTTTTGTTTTTACAAAATGATTTATGTTTTTATGAGTAAACAATGTTAATAAATAACCTCAATATGTCTGTGGTTTAGCACAATAAAAGCTTATTTTTTCCCTGAACCACAAAACAAAAAAATTTGTTTCTCTAATATCAAATGAAACCCAGTTGCTCTGGAAGATGAGAGTCTTTGCTCCTCCCAGACATTCAGGGACCAAGTTCTTTACATTCTGCCATCTTCTATTTTTTTTTTTAAGACAAATAGTGGAGTTGGGGAGACAACTCAGTGGGTAAAGTGCTTGCCATGAAAGTGCAAGGACTTGAGGGTGCCCTTGGCACCCATGTAAAAAGTGGTGGTCAGTGCCTATAACTCCAGCACCTGGGAGGCAGAGACAGGAAAATCCCTTGGACTTACTGACCAGCTAGTTGTCCAATAAGCTTCAGGTTTAGTGAGAAACACTATCTCAAAAAAAATAAGGTGGAGAGCAATTGAGGACGACATTTCACATCAACCTATGGCCTCCAAACACAATCATACACATACACATGCATGCCTACACACATGCATCCACATACATATGAACATAAATATATACATGCACCACACACACACACACACACACACACACACACACACACACACACACGCAAATAAAAGAAGAAAGGATAGGGGCTGGAGATATGGCTTAGCAGTTAAGGTGCTTGCCTGCAAAGCCAAAGGACCAAAGCTAACTCCCCAGGACCCACATAAGCCAGATGCACAAGGTGGCACATGCATCTGGAGTTTGTTTGCAGTGACTGAAGACCTTGACATGCCCATTTTCTCTCTATCTGCTTCTTTCTCTCTCCCTCTCTTTCAAATAAGTAAATAATAAAAATATTTTTTTAAAAAAGAGAAAGGATAGATAGTATTATAGGCCATGAAACCCTCACTGTAATTATCCACTCCTTCTTGGAGTAGTAGCAGCCATGGACTATACATAACCAGATAAGTGTGGCTACATTTCAACAAATGTTCATTGACAAAACAGGGAACAGGCCCTTTCTATATCTGAAACATAGATTTCAGAGGGTTCCATTGAAATTTTTCCTCTCTGTGTAGGAAACAAAGAGAAAGAAAATCATACTTAGAAGATCCTTCAAGGGATTTAAAAAAAAAAAGAAGGCTTAGAGGTGAGGTATGTCACCTCTCCCATATTCTATCAGCCAGATTCAATCACCTAGCTCTGCTCAACTTCAGAACAGCAGAAATGTGGTTTCCTTGTGTGACAAGAAGAAAGGTCACTTGAAAGCTCAATCACATTTTATTAGGATGTCTGTTTGTTTGTGAGAAGATTTTGCTATGCAGCCAGGCTGGCCTAGATCTTGTAGCAATCCTTTCTGCCACAGTTGGGATCCAAGTGGTGGGATTACAAGCCTGAGCCATCATGACCAGCACTATTACTGATTTTGTTGTGATGCAATCACAAAAGCAAATACACATACAAATTCCTAAAAATACATGGACTCAATTTGCCTATCTTCCAGAAAGAAGACATGACAGGTGGAACAACCCTTATCTGAAATTATTGGACTAAAAATACTTCACATTTTTCTATATTTTTCATAGAATATTTACATACAGACAATGAGGTAACTTAGAGATTGGACTGGAGTCTAAAGTCTACAAAATTTGTTGTTTTATAATATACCTTATATATACATAAACTTAGGTCAATTTTGCACAATGTTATCTTTAAGTAAATTTGTGCATAAAACAGTTTCATGGTATAAAATTTTCTACATATGGCATCATGTCAGTGCTCAAAAAGTTTTGGATTATGGAGCATATTGTTTTTCAAATTTTCAGATAATGGATTCTCAACCCACAATCGGTTGCTGAAAAGAGCCACATCATCATGTATATGTCAAAAAATATACATTTTAAAAAATATTTTATTTATTTGAGAGAGAGAAAAAGAGGCAGAGAGAGAGAGAAGCAGATTGAGAGAGAGAAAGAGAATGGGTGTGCCAGGGCCTCCAGCCACTGCAAAAGAACTCCAGATGCGTGTGCTCCCTTGTGCATCTGGCTAACACGGGCACTAGGGAATCAAACCTTTGGCTTCACAGGCAAGCACACCTAACCCACTAAGCCATCTCTCAGCCCAATTAATATACTTTTAGGATGAAGGAAAAAGAAGAAACTAAGTGTTGTGATAATCAAACAATATGTCAAAAAGATCCTGGTAGTTTGGAAAGCAAGACCTGGGGAAAGTGGAAGCATTGGTTGGTCCTAGTCAATTGCATGGAAGTTCATATCACAGTTACCCCCTTCTGCAGTCTTCCAAGAGCCCTTCACCAAACGAAACCGAAAACCGCATCTGCTTTATTCCTCACCATAACACCAGCACCCAGAAGCTGTAGGTTTGCAGTAAATATAAGAAAAACACGAGAGGAAGCAAACAAGGGGGAATGGGAGTGAAGGACAGAGGGAAAAGGATGTTCTCCAATTTCCCGTAGGGTAATTTTGCTGTTGTGGTAAATTAGTGTCTCTAAGAGTCAGCCTCTGTGGAAATCCTTGTAACTCCACTTGAGTGGATCGAGTGGTGTTAAGGGTCTCTTATTTGCAAGTTTTCAATTTGCTTGAATAGTCATGTATTGCTTTAAGACACTGTTTACAACTTATTTATGCAGGAGCTGCCGTGAGTTAGGGAAGGAAAGAGAGGCTTAGGAAAGGAGGACGCTCCCTGCATGACTGCGCACAGCACAATGATGAAATGAGCGTTGAGCATCTTGCCACGGGCTTGGGGCTGGGAAGCACTAGAGGCTCTTTATGATACCACAGCAAGGGTCCAGCAAGAACCCCAAGGGGTTAGACAAACTGTGCTGACATTTTCAAAGATATTTGTTTTGTTTTAAGCATAGTTTCCTCAGTATATGGAGCAATATTGGTTACTCTGGTACTCTTTTGGCTTACCTAAAGAACCTGCTATCAACAAACCGAAGAAAAATTAAGTGAGTGAGTTGGGGAAGTGAGTGCTTGTTGTGCAGTATGAGAGCCTGAATTCCTATCTCCAGCATCCATAGAAAAAGCTGGGTGTGGCCACACATGCCTGTAACCCCAGTCCTGCCAAGGCTGGAGCTCACTGCTCAGCCAGTGTAACTGAAAGAAAGTTCAGCTCTGGGTCCAGTGAGAGAGTCTGTCTCAAGGAAACAACATGGAATCTCGGATCTCTGCACATGTGTGTATAGGGCACTTGCATGTACTATTCATATACACACCATATCACCACATCATACACAGTACACACACATGCTTAAAAAAATAAAAGCCAAGCCAATAAGAATTTTTTAATATGATTTTTTTAATTTAAAAAAAAACAAGGATGAGTACTTTCCTGAGGAACTCAAAAGACATAGAAAACTAAGGCCTGAGCATTACATATTAGATAGTTTGTGGGTGGGGACTATTACTAGGAGTCAGGAATGCTATGGCAAGGAAGGAAACATGTGACTCAATTCTTGGACTTGCTGAAACAAACCAAAATGCCTTCTTTGCTTGTCCTGGGACAGAGGAGAAAGACATGAAGATTCAGAAGACCCCACCAGGTTCCTGAAAAGCACTTATTTATTTATTTATTTATTTATTTATTTATTTATTTATTTATTTGAGAGCGACAGACACAGAGAGAAAGACAGATAGAGGGAGAGAGAGAGAATGGGTGCGCCAGGGCTTCCAGCCTCTGCAAATGAACTCCAGACGCGTGCGCCCCCTTGTGCATCTGGCTAACGTGGGACCTGGGGAACCGAGCCTTGAACCGGGGTCCTTAGGCTTCACAGGCAAGCGCTTAACCGCTAAGCCATCTCTCCAGCCCCTGAAAAGCTTTTATCTGAACCACTGAAGCCATGGGCGCAGAGTTTGCCAAACCTTCTCAGTCTTTTCTGTCAAAACATTTCTCAAGTGCCAGACCCAATGAGCTCTGGGGATCTCCAGCTAATACCTGATAATGTCCCTCCCACCCACCCAGACAAACAGTATGAGAGGTGACTTACTGGAGAAAGTTTCTGTTTGAGGGGGAGTGAGTTACTAATGCAGCAGGTTACCAGCAGTGCTGTTAATGCAGGTAGCTCTAATGTCTTTCCTGTCAGGATTGAAACGCTATCAAGGGCATTGAAAGGCAATATCCCTGGAGGCACCCCTCATGCTGCAGCTCCAAAACAGTGCTACAGTTTGGATCTTAAATATCTCCACAAAGGCCCATCTGATGAAGACTGGGTCCCCAGCTCATTCTAGGTGGTAGAATCCTTAAGAGACAGAGAGGGCCTAATTGGAGAAAGGTAGATCCTGGAAGTATGCCCTTGAAGAGGATATTAGAACCCCATCTCCTCCTTCTTTCTCCTTTTCTTCCCCAGTTGCCTGGAATTGAGCAATTTCCTCAACCATGGACTCCCACCATGAGGCACTGTCTTTCTACAGGTCTAAAAGTAGACAGGCCAAACAACCACGGAGCAACCGCCAGAACCATGAGGCAAAATGAACTCTGTGTCAGCGGATTGTCTCGAGTATCTTGTTATAGCAATGCAATGCTAACAGCACAGTGTTTGAACTGAGAGACCTGGTCTGGCCTGAGTCATTACCTACAGAAACTAATCCAAGACCGTGGACTTTGAGGTTTAAAGCCCTCAAGTGTCTTACATGTTAGGCAGCTGTGAGTCCCTGAAAGAATAGCCATCTTTTCCAGATTCTGAGCTCTGCCCCCCCACCAGGTCAGTTTCAGATGTCCAAAGAGTTTCCCAAGTAAGAAGGCTGCCAACAAGCACAGCATTGCACTCAGGAGCTCATGAAAATGGAAGGACATCCCTACCCTGCAAAACATATCTGACCTCTAAAAGCCTTTATGGTCTTTTCTCCATCCCACCCTCATCTCTACATACTAATTTTTTACTTTTTAATCCTGGCCATCCATTGGTTGTGCATTTTAGCACACAATTACTAGTAATGTCCTGCACAGATTATATATATATATATACACATGCCAAGAGATGGCTGCCACCACTGCATTGCTTCTTGAGAATGAAGCTAGTTCATTTCAGAGAGCAGGGTTAAGATGATGATGATGATGATGATGAACAGTGTGAAGCCACCAGATTCAGTCAGACTGAAAGCCACCCCACCCTAGGCCAACAATAAAAGCCAATATAGCTTCTGAAGACCATTTATATTAGGTTTTCCACTGCTTGCACCCAAAGTGTATTCACTAAAGAAGTTACATATCTGCCCCCTCCCAACCCCAAGATTTTAAATACTCCACAGCCCACAACACCATCGGGTTTTCTTGGTCACCGCTAGAAGCAAGCCCCCTCACACTAACCTGTATGTCGTGGCTACAGCTAATCTTTATATACACACACTGTGACTTCACTCTTAAGTAAAATTCTTGAGGTTAGGATCTCAATTCTAGTATTTCATGGAGTAATGGGGAAAAAGATAAAACTGGATAGAGGCAGGTTTAACTGGGTAAGCAGAAAGTTTCAGGTGGAGAAGTGAGAACTGAAAGTGAATTCTATGCAAAAGTACTTCTTGTTAGTAAGTAGCACAGAGACAGGCTTGGGAGTGAAGATAGACACCTTCCACCACCAGTACTAAAAGTGGTCAATGTTTATTTTTTTCCTTTCACAGTAGATACTATATTTTGAAATGCTTGTTCAATAGATTCTCTAAACTGTTATTTAATTCCTGACAAAAAAATCTCATAAGTAGTTATTAGCATTCACTCACTTTTACAAATGAGGAGCTGAGACTTAAAAAATATATACAATTTCCCCAAGTTTAGGGACATGCAGACATTAAATGGTAGAGGCCTGCAGTCATCCACTGCACCAGGCTGAGCTCTGAAAATGGCAGTGAAAATTTCCTTTTAATTCTAGAACATTTTACTCAGGACCAGAAATTCTTGTTCATTAGCCACTCAATGAAGTGCTTTTATCACTCCCACTTAGTAAACAAGATAACAGAGCAGGGAAACTTGCCCAATGATATGTGGCTTGTAGTACTCTATCCGGAATTCAGTATCTGATTCCTCACTCCATGTTCACTGGAGGAGCCGAGCTCTGAAAGAGGGTGGGATCTCAAATAGTCTGAACCCTCTGATACAAGGCTATCAGCGTGTTTCATCTATCATGTGCACATGTATGTGCAGCAGTGATGACTTCATGTATGCTATTGCCTGGTTCATTCAGCTTCACCCCAGATCCAGCTCTACATCTCCACACAAGTCCATATAAACTAGACAGCTATGGCTAATGGCGCCTGCAGTTAAACACAGTACTTAGAGGAACAGAGTACATTGTTGGTTTGGTCCAAGCCTCTCCAGGCAACATTGTGCAGAATCATCTCAAAGGACTCTAGGACTCCCCTGAGAGACATGGGAAAGGGGGAACAGATAAACCTTTGTCATCTTGTCAACACCTCATGTGATACATGTGAAAGCTCTGGGATGGAGCACACAGCAAGTTGACAAATTAAGACGTGACATCCTCTCAATCCTTCCCGGGCCCATGGGCTCTTTCTCGGCACCTTCCTCCTCTGTCCCCAGTGGCCAGCTTCTTTATACCATCCTCCAACTGCTACCAAAATCTTCACTGTCTTCCCCACAATCTACAAATGAACCCCCATAATTATGACAAACTGGTGTTTCAATACAAAAAAGTACTGTTTCCTGGTTACAAGTTTAAGTATAAAAATGCCCCATTTAGTTAATTAGTGTATATTGAGTTATGTTAATATTTCTTTGGTTAAAAATATATAATCAAGCTAGGCATGGTAGAGTATGTCTATCATCTCAGTACTTGAGAGGTAAGGGCCACAGTAGATTAGGAGTTCAAGATCATCCTTGGTTGCATAGCAAGTAAAGGCCGGCCTAGCCTATATAAGATCAAAGAAAAAGGAAGGGAAGGGAAGGAGAGAGAACAGAGGGAGGGAGAGAGGAAATAAGGAGAAAGATAGAAAGAAAGAAAGAACAGAAGGAAGGAAGAAAGAAAGAAGGGAGAAAAAGAGAAGAAAGGATGGAGGGGAGGTAGGGAGGGAGAGAGGGAAGGAAAGGAAATAAACATATAATCAAATGAAGTTGGGGAACACCAGAAAGGCTGGGCCATGGATTGCATGCATGCTCCAGGGAGTCCCTCCTATCTTCCTTCTGCCTCTTTCGTTCAACCCAAACCTGAATCCCCAGGGCCAGGTTCCGCAACATGAAAATCACTTGTGTCAATTGGTACCTTCTAAGGTGCCAATGTTCCAGGGCCTCTCAGAAGCCAGGCAGTGTGATTCTAAGAGGAGCGACAAGAGGGGCTCTCTGCTAGCCCAGTGGAAGAAAGACTTGCTCGAAAACTGAGAGCTGCTGCTCTCACATCTTCTAAACACTTTAGTCTGTTTTTTTTTTCTTCTATAGCTAAATCAGTGCAATTTTCACTGGTACTAGTAGAATTATAGATAATGTGAAAGCTCTTTAAAAGAAAAAAACCCTCCCTTATCATATGTTATAAGTATAAACCATCTCTTTTTGAGCCAAGCACCAAAATGCAGGCTTTACAAGCCTTACTAGCTAATCTTCTCTATAATCTTTTAGTTATTTATTTGTTTGTTTGTTTATTTATTATGAGAGAAAGAGAGCACGCCAGAGCCTCCAGTCACCGCATACAATCTCCAGACACATGTGCTGCCTTGTGCACCTGGCTTATGTGGGTGCTGGGGAATCAAATCTGGGTCCTTAGGCTTCACAGGGAAGCGCCTTAACCACCAAGCCATCTCTCCAGCCCCTTTCAGCCTTCATACACTCATTCATCGGTCATCCACATATTCAACCCACTTATAATACACACTGTACTAGGCACCAGGGTGGTGAACAAAACAGTGAACGGATTCTAACGTGACAGCATGAGTAGTGCTCAAAGGAGCAAAAAGAAGATGGTGCTCTGGGGACAGCCCAGGGTCTTAGAGAGTTGAGGTGGTTGCCTGGAGGAGTGGGTGTTTAAGCTGAGAACTATGCATTATGTATGTGTCACCTTAGTAGAGAGGTTAGGCACTGGGGTTCCACTTAAACAATGTGTCCAGGGTAGGCCTCGTTGAGAAGGTGATAGTGGACCACACTTGAAGCAACTCAGGTACCTTGGGAGACAGAAAAGCCAGGCATCACTGGAGTGAGGGAGGATGCCCAGAGCTAGTGCAGCCAAAGCAGAAGGAACAGGAGGCTAAGCCAGAGGAGTCATGGGGAAATACCATGGAGGGTCTCCGCCTATTGTCCCTAGTGCCATGGGAAGCTCTGTGTGTTTGGGGGATGGGCTTTGAACAATTATGATCCTCTTCTACTTGGCTGCTGTTTTGGCTAGACTGTGAGAGGAGCAGGGGAAGAGGCGGGAGGTATGCCTGCTACCTTCCTGGAGCTGTGCCCACAGTGCTGATCTCAGCAGACCCCAAAGGAAAACAGAGGTCAGGCAGGGCTGGAAGAGCAGTGACAGAGAGTCCTGAGGTGGGTGCACCAAAACCCTGTGTCCCTGAGTGCTGCAGGAGAATCTCACAAGGTGTACAATCTTCAGCACACACCTCATCCCCTAAGGAGAGAGCTGAGGACCTTACCTTACCAGCTACCCTAACAGGTTTTTGAGTCTCAAGCCAGGAGGTCGAGTTCATGCATTGGGAGACCCAAACATGGCAGGGCGGGCAGGTACTTTAGCAGCTGCTGCTGTGGGAAACCCAATGCCCACAGATGGTGTGGGGGGGTCCAACGGGCACTGCAGCCATTCTCTGCAAGCCAGATGAACCATCCCAGCACCTAGACCGATGAGCTCCAGGACAGAAGAAATAGGGGGCAGACATTAGTTGAATGCCTCAAGAGAATGGTAAATAATAGGTTAGCTAGAAAATCTTTGGTTAGAACTGAAACAAAATGTAGATTTGAAAAGACTGAGCTGTTTTTTTCCTTTAAATGGCTGGGGACTCAGAAATTAAACGAGGTTCTAGACATAATCAAAGCCAAATATTTATACCTCTAGTTTTGTGACTGAATTTACAATAATGTGTCATTGAAAAGAATGCTGAGATGCAGCCTAGAACTAAATTCCATATTATTTATGGACCATATGTACTATGCACTCATTGGAACACTGGGGCTGGAATGCACAAATGAAGGTTTCAACTGTTAAAGGTCACATTTTAAGGCTCACCTGTAACTTTTGCACTCTTTTTAAAAAATATATTTTATGTGACAGAGAAAGAGGGAAAAAGAGAGAGAGAGTACACATGTCAGGGCCTCCAGCCACTGCAGATGAACTCCAGAGATGGTTCACCCCCTTGTACATCTGGCTTACATGGGTTCTGGGGACTCGAACCTGGAGCCTTTGGCTATGCATACAAACGCCTTAACTGCTAAGCCATTCCTCCAGCCCTGCACACTTAATGAAGGTCACTGTGACATAACAGTAGCCAATGTTATGTATGAAACCATAATTTAATATAGTTATTTCATTTTTACTACTTTTTTATTGTGGTTTTGTTTTGAGGTAGGGTTTCGCTCTAGCCCAGGCTGACCTGAAATTCACTATGTAGTCTCATGGTGGCCTTGAACTCATAGCAATCCTCCCATATCTGCCTCCCAAGTGCTAGTATTGAAGGCGTGTGCACACACAGCTCAGAGAGAAATGGGTGTGTAAGGGCCTCTAGCCACTGCAAATGAACTGCAGATGCATGTGCCACTTTGTGCATCTGGCTTTATGTGGGTACTGGGAAATTGATCCCAGGTCCTTAGACTTTGCAGGTGAGCACCTTATGTGTTAAGCCATTTCTCCAGCCCACCCCCCCCTTTTTATTTTTTACTACTTTTAGTATAAAATTCATCACCAGTAAAAAAACATCTAGCACATTACCATGTGGGAAATATCTGGCAACCACGTTTTAGAAAATACTGTCTTGCTGACTTGTGAGACCAACACTGTTTGTCAGTCATCTAAGATGCTCCTGTGATCTGAGTGTGCCTCTCAAAGTTCATGTGTTCGACCCTTAATTCCTCCAATCCACAATGTGGGGATGTGGAGCCTCACAGGAGATGTTCAGGTCAGAGGTGAAGCCCTCTTGCCCAGATTAATGCTTTTCCTGTGGACTAAGTAATGCTCATGGAAATAGATTCCTCAGGACGAAAGCAAGTTGTTATTAAGTGAGGCAGCCCTCATGTTTTGTCTCTTCCATAGTCCTGCTTGCCCTTCCTCCTCCCACCATCACCTTGGTTGGTACAGCACAAGACAAGGAGCGCCGGTGTCACGCTTTTAGACTTCCCCACTGCTCATACAGTACATTAGAACAGATGTGGTCACTGTAAGAGGCTCTTGCTGCCCAGAATTCAAAGTTGAGCAGGAAAGGAATACCCAGTCCCCTGTTGCCAGGGAAGCACAAGGTCACCTGCTATGGCTTTGTGTCCTATCTAGTGCCTCCATGTTTCTCAGTAAATGGGCTGAGAAACATGGAGTAGAACTTCCCCTCCCCAAAAACTTATAAAGGCGGAAATCCCTCACTCATTTCCTTCAAATTTTCAGCATCTCTTTCTGGCTCCAGAACCAACTATGCCTAGCCTAGGGTTTGGAATTTTAATTCTCTGTTTAATAAAGTATTAATTCTAAAAGGTCATTTCATTTCAACTGCCTTCCATTGAACCTGCCTGCTCTCCCTCTCAACAATAACCATCACTGTGAGGCAAGAAAAACCTCTTCATACTTTATAAATCACCCTGTTTCAGATAATCTGTTACAGTAACAGAAAACAGACCAAGACACCTATTAGTCCTGAAGTGAGGCTGAGGACATTAAAGATCACCTGACCTATCCTCCCATCCTTGGCTTGTGTCAGCTCTACACCATTCCTACCCAGTCACTCAGTCTTTGTTTGAACACCTCAGTTGACAGGGGTCTCACTGCCCCCAAGGCAACTACTCTAACTTTAGAGAGCTCTTTCAGGATGTGCCTTCTTACTCTGAACTGAAATCGATGTGTGTCAACACAGAAATCAATGGACTGTGAAGAAAGGCAATTCGTTCGCCTCTGGCCACCATTGACAAGCTAGAAAAATGAGGGTGCAATCAACAGTGAAAACAATGGAGAGAAGCCAAATATCAATGGATCTCCTATCAGAACAGGTCTCCTCTGAAATAACTCAGTTATTTCTCAATTGACTCATGGAACCATGAGATTATTTTTTTTAGGTTGCTTCTTGTGCTTGACAAAAAAAAAAATCTCTCTGTGCTTTCTTCATGGTGAAAAGGTAATTGTGACTTTCTTACAAGCCATTACTTTTTGATTCAGGATATTTCTGGAAGAGTAACTCCCACAGCTTTATGGAAGGGCAGAAAGGTCAGAATACTGGGAGGAATCCTTGAAGACTGGATTTGTGTCAAGGAGAGATTCTTCTTTGTAGCTATGTCAGGATTTCCACAGTGACTTTCTGCCATAGCCTTCTGCACAGTGGGACTGCCCCGACAGGAGAAGGGGAGCTCTGTCTACGGTTGGCCCACTGTAGCTTCGGCCTTTTGATCAGGTGGAAAGGGAAATGTTTAAAGATGGGTTCACAATGCCAGAGGGGCACCTTTTATATATATATATATACCTAAAGTGAAAACCACTACTTGATTATAGCTGATTGCCTGCTCCAGCATTTGTCCTGAACATGAGGCACAATGAAGAGCTGTCCCAGTGCAATGTGACCGGGGCTGGCTGTAGGGTGAGGAGACCAAGCAGTGTTAGTGTTCCACAGAAACTGAAGTCTCCCTTAGCAAGGTCTATAAAAGGAAGGCATTTTGGGCTGGAGAGATGGCTTAGCGCTTAAGCGCTTGCCTGTGAAGCTTAAGGACCCCGGTTCGAGGCTCGGTTCCTCAGGTCCCACGTTAGCCAGATGCACAAGGGGGCGCACGCGTCTGGAGTTCGTTTGCAGAGGCTGGAAGCCCTGGCGCCCATTCTCTCTCTCTCTCCCTCTATCTGTCTTTCTCTCTGTGTCTGTCGCTCTCAAATAAAGAAATATATAATTTTAAAAAAAAAAACTAAATTGAGACAACATGAGGTCTCATTATAAAAAAAAAAAAAAGGAAGGCATTTTCACACAGCCCATAGCAGATGCTAGGAGACCTCCCCACAAGAATTTGACTCAGCTATAAGACACCCTCTCTGTCTCTTCGGCTTTTTCAAGTTTGGCTCTGTCATTGATCAACCTAATTCCCTTAAGCAAGTTAGCCAAGCCTCAGTGTTCTCATTTATAATATGGGCACAATGTGTATTTTTCTTTCAGTCATTTCCATCAAGAATTAAATCAGATAAAGGGTAAGAAAGCACTTCCGAATGAGAAGGTAACTACAACATACCTCTTGCTCTGAGTTTTCAGGGAAGAGTCGGGGGGGGGGGGGAGAAGCTAGTCCTCACATCCACAGACTTTCTATGGGAAAAGGAAACGAGCTGCCTTTCCCAACCCCCCAAAGCATGGGGCAGAGCCAAAGCTAATAGATTCATGTTACCACAGTGGAATAACATCCACTGTGTGGCTCTAGCAGTTGTAGAGCCCCCAGAACACTGAGGGCAAAGCAACAATAAGAACTAAACCCCCACAATGAAGAGAGGAGGAAAAAGGTGTACTAGCACATTAGCGACAGGTTAGCTAATGGATTTGTTCCTGTTTTAGGACCATCTGTCTATAGGGGAGAAAGCGGCCACTAGCTTTGGTATGATCACTAGGTCAGCATCTAGTATCTCCAGGGTCACTCTGTGTCCTCAGCTAATAGGGCAACGGCTTGCTGCCAACCAGGAGAGTGACAGGACAAGATAGGGACATTAATAAGCTTCTCACTGCCAGGTCAAAATGCCCGACCCAGATCATCTTAGAGAAGGAAGGAGTTTATTTTGGACTTATAGTTTCAAAGGGAAGTCTGTCGTGGTGGGGAAAGTATGGAGTCCATGGGCAGGAAGGTGGTGTCACATCTTCACATGCCCAGGGAGGAAGTAGAGAGAGTAAGTGGGGCCCTGCTTGCTGATCTGTAACACCTCAAAGCCTTCCCTAGGTGACACCCTTCCTACAAGGTGCCACAACCTTCCTTAATAGCCCTACCAACTGGGGATTAACATCCAAATACATGAGTCTGCAGGGGACATTTTACATTCATACCACCACAAGGGGGAAGGGCAGACACATGCCTAGGCCTGCATCCTGAGGATCCTAGGACTGAGGAGCTCAGCAGCATCCCAACAGAAGGATACAGTGATGGACAGAGAGGAGGTGGGTTCTACGAATTGCCAATGTAACCTATTTCAAAGCTTTTCCCAATATCCTTCTTCCCTCAAGCCCAGAAGACAAATTAGTTAATAGATTTCTCTTAATTTTAAAACATGTCTTCTGTCATTTTTTTCTTAAATTCTTGAGAATTGATATTTTTTGTACATAAGAACATTTAAGAATATGAGGCATAATTTTTATCTATTTTCACATAAACTATTTATTTTGGGTTAAATGCATCCATATTTCTATGCTATTCCAGAGTAATATGGCTTTAAAGATGTTCCACCACTTGAACAAGTATGGAAAGTTCTACCTTTTCATTAAAAGTCAAAGGAGCCAGGCGTGGTGGTGCACGCCTTTAATCCCAGCACTTGGGAGGCAGAGGTAGGAGGATCGCCGTGAATTTGAGGCCACCCTGAGACACCATAATGAATTCCAGGTCAGCCTGAGCCAGAGTGAGACCCTACCTCGAAAAACCAAAAAAAAAAAAAAAAAAAAAGTCAAAGGAAAACATGAGGAAAGGTATCAATGGCATATATTCTCTCTCTCTCTCTCTCTCTCTCTCTCTCTCTCTCTCTCTCTCTCTCTTTCTCTCTCTCTCTCATGCGCACACACACACACACACACACACACACACACACACACCTTTCATGATTTTGATGATTATGGTGAATAACTGACCTCAAATGAGCAACTAAGAAGGTGACCATATATATATATACCATCTTTCCTGTCAATCTGACAACCGTACTTCATATTTCACTGAGAAAAATGGAACAATCAGAAGAAAACACCATACCTGCCACTTGATCCAACTACCCAACTTTTATTACAGATGGCCTAAGCTTACCTTTACCTTTGTCAGCCTTTGCTTCATCACACTAAATCCCATCCCCCTCTCTTACTCAGTGGCATTCACCAGCCACCCAGCCTACTCAAGACATCACCCACACCTTGCCTTTCTCAGACCATCATTGTTTTACTCTGTTGTATTAATTCCATTGACATAAAAACATAGTTCTGACATTTCTCCCATCTTAGAAACACAACTTTCTTCACCAGCTGTTACTACAGTTTCTTTTTGCATCAAAGTAAGGAGAGGTGTCTGTACTCATTGTCTCACTTCTCTTCCTCCCATCCCTTCTTGCTTTAACATAGATCAAAGTTTTCTCCTCACCGCTTCTGTTGAAACCACTAACGACCACCACACTGTTAAACCCAATGCTCAATTCTTACCACACACAGACAGCTTCCAAGATGATTCCCACCTCCTAGTGTTCACACCCTTATGCCATCCTTCTACATGTTGCACAGGGTTGGTCTGTATAACCAAGAGCTTCCGGACACTTCCAAATTTAAATTATAAAAGACTGTGCTCTATGATGTCCATCTTAGTGTTTCTCTCTCTCTCTCTCTCTCTCTCTCTCTCCTTGCCCACAAGACCACTCAGGAAGGCTACCTAGTGAGGAACTGAGGGCTAAATACTTCAAGGGTGAGTTTCAAATAGATTCTCCAGCTTTGCCTGAGTCTCACCATGCCAGTAATCTCAGTTCCACAGCCTAACTCCAATCCTGCAAAAGATCTGGGGTCAACACTGTCCAGCTTAAGTGTTCCCTCATTATTGCACACACCCCCCACCAGAAGGTTATTGGATAGGAAATGTTGATTTTAGGAACCATGCTTTGGACTGACTTTTTATACTAAGCATGTCACATTATTTGACCCAATGGGCCACCCTCCCAACCAAACTTGAAATACTTTCTTCATTTGCCTTCCACAACATCACACGTGGTTTTCCTTCTACTTCATGGGTCACTTCTCAGCTTCCTTTGCTGGCTCTTCTACCTAACTGCTTGGAGTTGGAGGCCCTAAGCCTTGCCTTTTGGTCCTCTTATCTGTCTATGCTTATTCCCTTGCTGACCTCACCTAATCTCATGACTGCAATTTCCATCTATATGTTGTCAACTTAAAAATTCTATCGCCACCCAGATCCACCCTTCTCCCAAACTTCTGACTCAAAATAAGCAACTGTTCACATGATTTTGCCATGTAGACATCAAACACACAGCTCAAATACAACATGCCAAAAAAGTAACTCCTTACTCTTCCCACCCAACCCCACTTCACATTCTCCTTCTGAACTAATGCTCCATCCCTCAAACTATAAGATCACTCCAATCTTTCTTTTATACCCACATCCATTCCCCAGAGAATTTTAGTCAATCTACCGACAAGGATGTAAAAGATCTAGCCCCTTCCTCAAAGCCTTGACAATGGTATAAAGGGCAAACAAAGGTAATAATAACATAACATTAGCTTTTATAACATACTAGACACTCTTAAATATCTTACATATATTACATCTTGTTTATTCCTCATGACAAGTGCTGTAAAGAAGGAGCTTCTGTTAGCTCCATTTCACAGGTGACCTAAAGTAAGGCACAGAAGGTTTAGTAATTGCCTTAAGGTTTCATAACTGGTACGCAGTAGAGGCAAGATTTGAAGCCAGGCATCCCTCCCTCACAGCCTGTGTTAAGTGACAGGCACAGCTCAGGCTGACAGTACCTGAAATACAGGAACAACACCTGCAGCTGTATAAGCTTCAGCACTTCATGAAGAAAATCCATTTACACTCATGGAACTGGTAAACAGACCAGATAATAACCCTTGACATTTAGCTCCTCATTACTTCACAGTCTACATTCTTACCACCCTGAAGACCCAGCCCACATCTTCTACTGCATCAGCTATCTATTAGTCATTGCTAAACATAACATTCAAAATTGCCAGCGTCACACAATATCCTCTTGCTAAGTTTTCTCAGCCTGCTCCCTTCTCAACCTTTCTCCCCACCTTTTCTTTTTGCTGTTAACTAAGGTCAGCTTCCTTCTCTCATGAGCCCCCAGCCTTAATTTGCTTCTCATGACTGCATTGTTCTTATTTCTAAGGCACTCTTTTTGGATGGGGGGGGGGCTCTCCTTCCTGCTTCTTTGTTGCTAGTGTAATTATTGTCATTATTACTGTTTTTAAACACTGACAGCTTGGTCATTAGGACTACATAAACTTCTTTTAAATGTATGCTGGTCAGACATCTACTATGATCTTACACAAAGTAAAAAGACTTACTGACAATCTGCTCCACAAGAAACTAAAACATGGGCTGGAGAGATGGCTCAGCAGTTAAGCGCATGCTTGTGAAGCCTAAAGACCCTGGTTCGAGGCTCGATTCTCCAGGACCCACATTAGCCAGATGCACAAGGTGGCACACGTGTCTGGAGTTCATTTGCAGTGGCTGGAGGCCCTGGCGCACCCATTCTCTCTTTGTCTGACTCTTTCTCTCTCTATCTGTTCGCTCTCAAATAAATAAATGAACAAAAAAAAGAAAAAAAAAAAAGAAACTAAAACAGTTGTTTTTGAGAGAGAAGCTATCCCACTTGGGCAAAGTGATAGAGGGGAGCACCAGGACCAGGATGGCCCTTAAAGGAGGGACCTCAGGACTTCACACTCTTGCCATCCTATCTCAGCTTGCCCTGTCTGTGCCAGTCATGGAATTTAGTGTTTGCCCTTTTCACCCAATTAAATTTTTCTCAAGTGTGAACCCTACCAAGGTATGGATGGATTTCTCCTCTAAGCCCAGGCTGAATGTCTGGGACCCAAATCCTCTGTACCTCTGGATCCACAGAGAGAGTGGGCCACTTTTCCCCTCTCTCCAGGGCTGGCAGCAACGTTTTTTGGGTCTTCTGATGGGTAAGAGCTCTCTCTCCCATCCATAGCCATGCCAGGGTGAAAAGAAAACATGTTGTTCGCTTTTATTACTGTCACCAATTTTGATCTTTCTTGGAAGTGCATGTTTTTAAAATCCCTTCTCATTTTTTTTTCCCTAAGATCCATGTTCGGTTACGTGGGCTCCTGGGTTACACATGGCCTACATGGTCTTTTGGGCTCCATGTGGGGTACTTCTCTTCTCCCCACTTTATCTTCCCTTACCTGCCAGTTTTCTCCTCTCCCCACTTCTTTCTGAAATGTGAACAAAATGTGGCATTTTAAACATCATTTTCTTGAATCTGGAATTGTCAATTCTTTGGTTAAACTACAGATATAAAATCTAAGCTTAGGGTTTCAGAAAGCACCCCAGAAACCCATTTTCCCTATTACATGATGATATAAACAAGTAGTAAAACTCAACCTTAAACTTTTTAGACTTTCTGAGAAGACAATAGCTATACATGTAGGCAAAACAAAACCAGGAAGACTTTACAGAGAAAGTAAGGTTGGGCTGTTCTTGAAGAATGGGTGGGATTTAGATGAAGTAAATCATACATGGAAAAAAAAAAAACTGGACATAGACGTTAATAAGTCAGGCTGGAGAGATGGCTTAGCAGTTAAAGGTGCTTTACTTACAAAGCCTACCAGCCTGGGTTCAATTCTCCAGAACTCACATAAAGCCAGATGAACAAAGTGGCACATGTGGAATTCTTTTGCAGTGGCTTTGGCATGCTCACTCATGTTCTCTCTCTCTCTCCCTCATAAATAAAAAATATTTTCACAAACATGGAAGTTAGTAAGTCTTAGTCATGAGTCAAGAACATGAGCAATAAGATTGGATGAGATCCTGCAATGATTTGTATACAGTTTGAGTGTATCCCCCAAGGATTGTGTACTGAAAACTTAGCCGCAAGTATGGCAGTGTTGGGAGATGGCAGAACCTTAAAGAGGTGGGGATTAGCACAAGGCAATTGTGTCATGAGGGACACTGCCTTCAGAAGGAATTCTTGTGGGATTATTTTTTTTGCTGGATGGTTATTATAAAAGAATAAGACTGGACTTGGGAGATAATTCAATCAGTAAAGTGCTGACCTCGCAAGCATGAGGACCTGAGTTCAATCCTCAGAACCACTGTCAGAATGCTGGGTGTGGTGGTGCATACGCGTAGTCCTAGCACTAGGCAGAGGAAGGAGGATCCCTGGATCTCACTGGCCAGCCAATATAGTTTAATTGGTGAGCTCCAGGCCACTGAGAGATCCTACCCAACAAAAACTGTGGACAGGGTTCCTGAGGCACAACAGCTGAGGCTATCCTCTGGTCTCCAATTTCACCTGCACACAAACATGTGCACATATACACACATGCATCAAAATAAAAAAAAAAAGAGCAAGAGTGGCACTCTCCACTCTCTCGCTACCATGTTAGCCCTCTGCACACATTTTCACTATATCATTCACTGTGCTCTGGTGTTGCCAAGGAGGCCCTCACCAGAGGCCAAATCAACAAGAGACTGCCTAATCTCGATCATGTGGCCTCCGCTAAAACACTTTTTTTTTCTTCATACGTTGCTAGCCTGAGGTATTTTGTTATAGCAACAGAAAACAGAGTACTACAGATGCTAAAATGCTTTGATGCCAAACCAACAGAACATTGGGATTATATTCTGGAAGTACCAGACTGCTTGGGCTTCATCCTCCCTGAAATGATCTGTCAGAAAAGAAGACTGTGGGCTTATCTTGCCTGGATCAGCAAGAAGCCAAGAGAGGCTGTCCCTTATTCACCCCATCCCTGGCTCAGAAGAAGTCTGTCCTCATAGAGACAGAGATAGAGAGGGGAGGTAGAGGGAAGAGGAAGAAATCTAGAAATGCTGACCACATTCCTGGACACTGACACTTTCTGGCAGGCATAATAACCAACCCTGGCTACCTGTCAGGTCTGTTTCCATTCATCGGAATGTCCCATAACCCCCTGACAACTGGCTTCTGAAAAGGCTCAGCCATTGGCGACCCTAGTAGAAAACTACAAAGAAGGGATAAGCCAAAGTGCTTCCTTATCTCCCTCATGGCTCCAGCTGGCACCTTATGACAATGACAGAGTGTCCTTCCTTTGTCATTGTAGCTTGACCTGAATAGCCCTTCTTCTGGTGGTTCTAGCTACTACAGTACAGGACTAGCAGGTTAAGTAGCTTCTGGGTTTGGAAAGCTGGGCACCCCAATGTAGAGACAGTGGTGGCTACCTGTTTCAAGTGACCTTCATTCTTCTATCTGTACCTAGGTAACCAAATCCTAGTAGTAACATCCATTTTTTGAAATACAGCAAATTACTTCATTGAAGGAACCCTGACTAATACAGAACAGGGTTGAAGCAGGAGAGTGGCAGCAACTTCAATTGTTTTATTTTTTTTTTAATCTTTTATTTGAGACAAAGGAAGAAGAGAGAGAGTAGGGCATGCCAGGGCCTGGATTGACATGGGTACTAGGGAATTGAACCCAAGCTGGTAGGCTTTTGCAAGCAAGTGCTTTCAGACACTGAGCCATGTCCCCAGTCCCAATAATCTTTGAAAAGATTGCTCTGGCTACTGCAAACTACGGTTGGGAGGAGAAAGATAAGAGTAAAGTTAAACCATCTAAGAGGCTCTTTGGGCAGCCAAAGCAACAGGTGGACTTTGGTGTCACAGCAGGAGACCAGAGAACATTCTACTGTCACCCATCCACATGCTTCCTCCAGACAGTGTGGTGGTTTGTACACAAAATGTCCCCATAACCTCATGTGTTTGTGATTTAGACTCATACCGAATAGCCTGGCCAGGAATGCTGTTTGAGATATTTGTAGAGCCTTTAGGAGGTGAAGCCTTGTTGGACAAGGTATGTCTCTGGTGGTAGACCTTGGGATATTATAGCCCAGCCAGGCTGGCCACTCTCTCTTCTTTCTGCCTGCTGATGAGATGTGCCACCCAGATGTCCGCTCCTGTCATGCTTCCCCCACCATGATGAAGCTTCCCCTCTGAACTATAACCTGAAATTAAACCCTTTTCTTTCATCAGCAGCTTCGGGTCAGGCCATGAGAAGTAACTGCAACCAAGTCTCTCTCTCTCAGCAAGGAACTGTGGTTGTGTGAGTCCCAGTAAGTTTCCAGTCTCTACTGGCCACAGCACTGTGGTATAGACATGCATGGCCACACCCATATGTTTACATGAGTCCCAAGAAATTGAATTTGGGTGGTCTTGGCTCTCTCAGGCCCCAGTGCTTGCAGCAAGCACTCTTACCGGCAAGGCCATCTGCCCAGCTACACTCCTCTTAGCTTTTGGTGTGAGCAGCTCTGTGGAAAGTAGGGAGGTAGGAAGATAAGAATCAGGGCAGTTGCAGGCTCAATAGCTGTCAATCATATTTCTCATGAAGCCCCCAGCGGCCCTTCCAGGAGGAAGCAATTTCTTCCCGCATTGTAATCACAGGACGCTGGAGACATACTATAATTATAGTTACATGTCCAATTAACTTGTTTCCCTTGCTGGAATGTACTGTGCTATCGCTCAATGGATCATGTTCATCTCTGTAACCTCCACAGCACCTAGAGCTCTCAGATGCTGAGCCATGGGGCAAACACACCGAGCCAGTGGCTGGATGCAATAAAAATCATCTCTAGGCAACCAACCAAGTTCCAGAAACTGTCTACACAAAAGCTTGTGGCTTTCAGCAGCCACTTTGAGACCTGGATAAGAGTCCTTGATGCCTGTCCCTGACTTAGGGATTCAACCCACTCTCCTGCCTGTGGGCAGCTGGCTGTCCTTGACCTCCACCCAGCGCTTCTCTGCAAGCCCATGACTCTACCCACTGCAGCTGGAAGGACACCCAAAGATCAAACAATGCCTCCTCAAATGAACCAAACAGCAATCGCCAAATAGCATGAACAGAACATTTTTAGTACGTTCTCTCCACTCCTTCTAGTTTACTGAGCTCTCATTAAAAGCAAAAAAAGTTCTCTTCTTCTCAGCTGACCCCTGGACTCAGCTAACCAGTAGATAGAACAGCCTTGCCCAGCCTCCAATGCACAGTAGTAACAAGTGACAGTCACTCACAGGGAGGGTACACTTTGTGATCTCAAGAAGGAAAATTCTGGAATCATGGAGAATCATGAGCTATCCCCTCCCAACACACAGATTTCTCACCTACACTCTGGAGTCCCACAGCTGCAGCCACTCCGTGTCCTTCTTCACTGCCCTCCACTGACTCTTCATGTCTGTTCAATTAACCCAGAGCTCTATCTTCAATAAAGTACCTCTTAGGTCGTGGGCACATCCCTTGTTTCATTTCATTCTCTCCTTAGTTTCCTTCTGCTCCAAGGCAACACTGACATCGTCCCCAGCAACCTCAATAACAAATATTTACCAAGACCTTACTCTCGGTGAGATGCTTGATGCAAATGAAAGGCCTGTCCTCCTGGAGCTGAGAGTCCAAATGAGAATACAGACAGAAAGTAAGACACATGTGTCATATGGACACAGGCTACCATGGGACACTGCCCTAGGATGTACACATGTAGCATTTCATGCAATTTCTGCCCATGGTGCTCACTCCCTTGATCTTCAGAACGCCTGCCTACTACACCCTCCTTCCTGTGCTCATGGTACAGTGGATACTCATTTCCCTGCAGACTCCATATTTGTGAATTCAACCACTGACTGAAATGTATTTGTAACACCCCAAACCAATACTCGTGCCTCATCTGCATGCACTCAGGGTAGCAAAAACTTTGAGTCACTACCCATACTCAGCCCTAGCTGAGGTGAGACAAGGCGGTGCTGTGCCTGCCTGTTTCAGATCCCACAATGTAACAAGTGTGCTTCTTATGGCCTGATTCATATCCAAAGTTTTCCATTTGTTTCTTGTTTGTTGGATGACTGTGCTATTTGAATGGTCCTGAAGTGTATTGCTGAAGTGTTGTCTAGAGTTCCAGGCATACCAAGGCTGAGATGTGCCTTGTAAAGAAAGCACGGGTGTTAAGAAAGCTTTGTTCAGGCATGAGCTATAATGATGTGGGATGTGAGTTTAATGCTGATGAATCAACATTATACATAAAATAAGGCAGGATCAATATACACAGAACAAGGTCCTATGCCAATGTCTCATAGAAAATGCTATCATAAGAGTTTCACAGCAACCTAACCTTGTATTTCCTGGGCAACATGGCACAGCATTGACTAAGGGAGTGTTTGCAGGGACCCTCCAGAACATAACGACTATGGGAAATAAGCATCCAGATAATCAGCATCAACTGTAAGTGGAGCTTGGCATTAAAGGCAGGAAGCATGTAGAATGTGAGTGGAGGTGGTTTTCCCTCTACTTTGCTGAGACTACTACTGGAGTGCAAATTTTAATGCTAGGTGCTCCACTCTCTGGGGACACATGAAAGAAAGATACTCAGCCATGAAATCCACAAGTCTGCTTGTCACCTAAGAAACTACCACAGGAACTCTCAAGACCCATGCAAAGGAAGAAATGACTCAGCATCCATCAAAAAAAGTCTGAGAGCACCGCATGGAGGAGAAAAGCTTAAGCTTGGTTTATAAGGTCCCAAGTTTGGGGCCCAGCATGGAAGCACTATAGGGCAGATCATATCTCAGCCTAGGAAAATGTGTTCCAATGGTTAGGACAGTGACATATGAAGATAAGGTCCTTGCTATTTGAGGTGACCATGACCACCAAGTGACACTGAGAAAATGCAGTCATTAAACAAAATATTTAATAGTCTTTTATTCTATGAAGATAAGTTCTCTAAATAGGACCTAAGACGTAGGACAAGACCCCTATTCCACCACTTCAAATGATCACACCTCCAGTCTCCATGAACTCTGAATGTTGGGCAGTGGCATCTTCCCTGGGCACTATGTCATGGGACTTCTGCTGTCACACAGGGGAACTAAGCTGGGGAGTGGCTTTCCTATCCCTTAGAGCAGGACCTCCATGTCTGGCTCTGATGGTTGAGAGAAGATGCAGATTATCAGTTGCCCCCAATTTGACTCAGCAATTACCATGAGAACATTTCCTTTCATGCCTCAAGCTGAGCTGAAAACATAACTGGGGAAATCAGACCCTTTTCCAATCACTTTGAAACTGTAAACCTCAGTAGGAAAGTGATTTGACTGTCAAGAGAAAATACAGGAATGGAAAGCAAAATCCCTGTCACTGTAAAGTACTCAGGAGAGCAGCTAAAGTGCTCTTCTGGGTGGAGACAGGTGCCACTGAGGTGACACACACTTTCTTACAAAGAAACCCATCACCTCACTTAATTCCCAACACCAGGGTATCCAGGGATAAACCATGCAAGAAATCCTGGAGGTCAGGAGATGGTTCAGTGGATAAAGTACTTGCCGCACAAGTGTGATTATCCTACCATAGTTTGGATTCCCAGAACCCATATAAAGACCAGATACTGTGACAAGCATCTGTGATCCCAGCACACCTCTCGCAAAAGGGAAGCAGAGACAGGAAAATGAATCCCCCTGACGTAGCAGGCCAGCCAGCCTGGATAAAGCAGTGGTGAAGAACAACTAGAGATTCTGCCTCAAACAAGGTAGATGGTGAGGACTGACACCCAAAGTGGTCCTCTGACCTCTATTTGTGTGCTGTCTTCACAGGCTTCCCCCCTCCACACATACATACACATGATACACATCCTCACACTACACACAGAAGAAATTCTGTAAGGGGATCCAGAGACCAAGCTGGGTGGCTTCCCAGCAGCAGTTGTCCTGGTGCCATCACTTAGGTACCAGAGTACACCCATCTCAGCTCATGGTAATGCTGTGTCTCTGTCTTTGAACTTTCTGCCATCAGCCCAATTAGAAAGACAAGAGCCAAACAATGAAACAAAAATTATCAATGTGCAGAGGCTCTGTGGCCTGCCCTGGGACAAAAACAAGAGCCCAAGAGCAGTCTCCACTCTGGAAGTGAAGACTCCCGCAGAAGAGGAAGGGACCACACATAAAAGTAATGAGCCACCAGCTTCCTAACAGTAGTGGGCAAAGCTTACAAGTTGCAGAAGGGCCCATGTGGGGCGCAGGACAGGGGGTATTATACAGGAATTTGTGACTGGATTCTCCATCTGCAAAAAGTTTTACTGGGCAGTCCTGATTCCTACTGTCCTTACACTCTTCAGCATCCTTTAAATGGCCTAGATTGAACTTCAAACTCCAAGTTGTAGAGAGCTTTTAGGGATCCACCCCTCCTGGGATTTTAGGACTCATTTTTGCCACTCTGGCCACATATATAACATGTATGAGTGTGGTAGTTTGAATGTAAGGCCCCATTGACTCAGGTGTTTTATTACAACTGAACTTACATCTTGAGCTCCTAGCAGGCAGATCCCTGCTACAGGGGAGTGCCGCTGGGGACCGATGCTGGTGTCCAGCCGAAAGGTGTGTTTGGGAGTAGATTTTGAGTCCAGCCCTTAGGGAGGGAGGATAAAAGAAAGGATAGAAGGAGAGTTGGAAAAAGAAGAAGAAAGATAGGAGAGGAGAGGTAGAGAGAGAACATTAAAAGTAAGGACAACCAAAGTTAAAAGGTAGGGAAGAAGTGGATGTAAAGTCTCTGTTGACTAGATAGGAAAAACGGTGGTGATGTTGAGTAAAAGAATAGCTAGGGCACTAATGGCACTGAGCTGTCAAGCTTTGACTGAACCATGCTAGAACAATCATCTCCCGTCACCAACTCAAGGACAGGATGACAAAGCTCCCCTGAGTAGCCCCATCCTTGTAACCTCCCTTCCCCAACCCAGTGAAATGAAAAATAGTCATAAGTGAAAATTAAGCTTTTTATTACAATTAGCAGCCTAACACAGACCTCACCTGTCTTGATGAAATGTGATATTTCATCTGAAATACTCATAATTATAACCCAATGGGGGAGACTATGAATCAGTTCACTGCCTGCCTTTCAGCAGCTTTATGGGAAATGATTTTTATACTTTACGCTGCTAGTTGTCCCTAAGGAACTCAAGGCAATTTACAAACTTTTAATTCTCATGACACTCTGAGAGTGAGAGAGGAAAGAGTTATAGATGAGGGAGAAAAAACATGTGACAAGATTAAGCATGTTTTTTACATTCAGACAGAAGAGACTCGCCCTGTCCCCAGAGACTACTCTTTTCAAGCTTAGAAGGGGTCATTACAGTAATATTCCTAAAGGATGTCTGAACAGGAAAGTCAGGGTGACAGTCTGGAAGGGATGGAGATGAGTGAGGCATGTGAAAGCAGGGATGTCTCACTAGTAAAGAGGAAAGAGGGAGTGGGGAAGGAAAGAGTGCTTGGACTGAACACAGAAGCACAGATAGAACCTGGGGTAGGGACCTGGAAAGGGGTTGGGCTAGGAACACTAGACGAGAGGACATCTGTTACAGTACAGGAGAATCATATCAAGCACACAGGAAGAGAACAGGTATTTGAACAGAACATTTTGAGTCAGGCATGGTGGGCCACACCTGTGACCCCTGAATTCAGGAGGCAAATACAGGAGGATTACCATGAATTTTAGACCAACCTGAGCTAAATAGAAATAGCCTATACCAAAGCCAAAAGAGGGCTTGAAGATGCTCACTGGTTAAAAGCACTTCTTTGCAAAGCCTGCCAGGCTGGGTTCAATGCTCAAGCCATCCACGTTAAATAGATGTAGAAAATGGTGTTGAAGTTGTAGGGGTTTATTTCAGGCTTACAAATTTCAGGGGAACCATATCAATGGTAGAAGAAGCTGGCTCATTTCCATAGATACAAGCAGAGAGGCATCACCAAATATCCAGCAAACATTAACACCAGGAAGCACCAACAGTCAGAGCTCAACACTGTTTTTCATACACTTTAGGTCAGGGACACCAAGATCCACCCCCAGTGACAAACCTCTTATCCAGTAGGGCTCTGCCCACTGGAAATTCAAGATTCAAGCCTGAATCTATGGGGTCATGCATTTAAACTACTGCAAGGGGTACAATATCTGGTGTTTGCTTGCAGTGGCAAGAAGATCTGGTTTGTGTGTGTGTTGCGCCCATGCACACATGCACATACACACACACAAATAAATTATATATATATATATATATATATATATATATATATATATATATATATATATATATATATATATATATTTGAGGTAGGGTCTCTGTTTAGCCCAGGCTGACCTGGAATTCACTCTGTAGTCTCAGGTGGCCTTGAACTCATGGTGATCCTCCTATCTCTGCTTCCTGAGTGCTGGGATGAAAGGTGTGTGCCACCAAGCCCAGCTAAATAAATAATTTTTAAAGCTGGGAGACAGAGAGGTGGGGGGACAGAGAGAAAGATAAAAAAAATATTTTGTAATAAGAGACAAAGGTAGAAATCACACTTTTAGAGGTGAGGCTGCCAATCACCAGAGAAACATGGTTTGTTTCTGTCCCATGGTCAGAACCATCTTTCCATCTCCATGTTTTGCACTTTGTAAGGAAGTAGCCATCATTCCCTGCATTAGACTACTATGATTCCATCAATTGGCTGGAACACAATAGCTGGACAATGGACTGCCACAATGGAAGTGTGGAGCTAGATCCTTGAAGTGGCATTGAATGATCGCTGAAAAGCTTTGAATGACAACACAAATTTGAGAGAGAAAATTATTCTCTGCTAAGGTACTTCTGTAGAGCAGAATGGGAAATAAGGTCAGGTTTCACTAGGTGACCCTAACACTTCCAGCTCTTGAATTTCAGCACCTAGAAATTTTGTCATTAGCAAGATTCTGGAGTACCTTGGGTTTTTATCAAGCCCTGCTCTTTCTATTTTGAATTCTTCCACTCCCTGTATCTATCTCGATTCGAACCCAAGCCACCACCATGCCCAACCTGAACCTCTTAGCTGATATTTCTGCATCTACTCTTGCCTCTTCCAGGAGTCCTTTCCTACTGCAGCCAGAAAGGCATTCCTAAAATCCATTCATGACTTCTTACTACTCTGAAAGGGGGATCTAAACCCAACACTGCCTACCAACCCATCCAAGTCCTAGACTGACACTGCCTTCCTCCCACTTAACATTCTAGCCATGCTGGCCTCCTACATACTTACTAAGCACACCATCCCCCATCGCAAGGGTCTGACACACTCTTCCAGGCTGCTCAGTTCAAATGTCACCATTCTGAATGACCTGCAATTACCTTATCCCAAACAACACTCTCTCCAGTTACTAATATAGAATTTGCTGGGGGTGTCGCCAGATTTCGACTCTGTCCCTGCTCCATGCTGTCCTTCCAGAGATCTCATCTACTCCTCTGCCTCCAGCGTTCGCCTCTGCATCGACTGCCCCAGCTGTATCCACTTTCTCAGCTAACTCATATAGCTAGGTGTTCCATCTATATGTGTGATTTAGCAAAATAGAGTTTACCATCTTTCACTCTCAGTTCTGCTAATCCTAAAAGCATTTCCCCAATTTTCTAAACTCGTAGTCTCACAGTAATCTTTAATAATTCCTCATACATAACTCATTAACTTTTCTGTAGTGTTACACAGTGTTGGGCTTTCACATGTCATCTTACTAATCTGAGTCTGTAATTATTACGTAAATAACCATGTAAATTTATGTAAATAACCTAGACATAGTTTTCTTCATGCTTCTTGTGCTTAGAGTATTGAGAGTCTTCAATTTATAAATTTATAGTTTTTATCAAATTTGGAAATTTTCAGCAATTATTTCTTCAGATATTTCTTTTGGGGCTTTTTTTTTCTGGATTCCAGTTACATGCATATTATGCTACTTGAAGTTTCATGCTTACTAGTGCTTTGTTCTTCTTTAAACTTCTTTTTTCTGTTTCAGTTGGATACTTTCTATTATTGTGTTTTAAAGTTCAACTAGGCTTTTCTTCTGCAAGTCTAACCTACCATTCATTACATCCAAAGTATATTTTGTTTCAGGCATTGTAGTTTTCATCATTACAAATTGGCTTTGGCTTTTCTATGTTTTCCATGACTCTTCTTCACATTTTGAACATATGTAACACAGTTGTAACTGCATACTTAATGGCCTTATCTGCTAATTCACATCAGTTCTGATTGGCTTACAGGTTTTATGTTCCTGCCTATTTGCATATTTGATCTTTTGTTGTTGTTGTTGTGGTTGGATGGTAAATGTTGTGAATTTTACCTTGTAGGATACTGAAGATTTTTGGCCCATAAATGTTTGTGAGGTTTGCTGTTCTTATTCTGAAAAACCATTCCTTGGAAACATTTTAATCCCTTTATGTCTTGCTTTCAAAATTTATGAAGCAGAATAGAGCAAGATTCTAGAGAAAACTGCACCCATGACTAAGACTATCGTTCTGTGTACTCTGCCAAGTACCTGTGATGCTTAAGGTCTGTGGTAGCTACTGAAAACAAATGCTACTGTGGCTCTGTGTAAGCACGGCACTGTTACTGCTAGCCCTTCTGCTGCTGTTCACCAGCCTTGGATAGAATGCACACCTCATGCTCCTGATGACTCAGTCCAATATGCCAAAATGATTCTCAAGGCTCTAGAGTTCACTTCCTGTAATTCTCTCTTCTCTGTTGCTTGGGTCTCCAGACACTCTTGGCCTCCTCTCCTCAGTTTAAGGAGTCTGCTTGAATCTACTAGAGTTTCCATTTCCTATGATATGGTCTGGAAACAATCACTACCCTTGCCCCATGTACTTCTCATCTCTCAAAGATGACTGTACTTCCCCCCCCCCACCCGTGGCTAATTACTTGCACATGGTCACTTCATATACTGTGTAGGATTTTTGATTGTTCCAAGTAGAAAGTTCCATATGGGCCTTCTTGCTTTATCTTGACCAGAAGCCAAATGTCTGTTATTATTATTATATACATATCACTAATTAGTACATTCAAGAGAAGGTCAGCCCAACATGTCAAGTTACAAGTGGTCTCAGGCCTCACAACAAATCTAGCACTAAATTCTGCCAATTGACTGCATGCCTATTACTATCACTGTAGCCTCTGTCTTGTCAGTTGATCTATCAAAACAACTGCCTCTTAACTAAATGATGAAGAATAAAAGTATGTGCACTTTATGTATATGTTGCTTGCAGTTTGATGCATATGGTTAGTGTTTTATAAATGCAGGGCTAATGGATAGCATAGTTAGAAGAACATGGAGTGTTGGAGTCAGACTCTCTGTGTCCAAAACCTGCCTACACAATCTGCTGGCTAAACAATCTTTGGAAAATCACTTAACTTCTTGTACACTCATTTTCTTGGCTATATCACAGAAATAATACTAGTATCAATTTGGGATGATTGTCATGAATACTGAATGAGTTAACACATGTGGAAGGCACAGAACAGCACGTGACACACAATAGCATTGTGTGTCAGGTAATATAATGGACTTAAATTGATCTAGTCTCCTCACTTTCAAATTTCTCCTCCCTTTAAATTATCCTCCAGAGGATCCCTCTTTTAACAAATGCTTTCTAAAGTCAAACTTTTATCCTTTTACCTTTCTACTCTAAATTCTCTGATAGCTTCAAAGTATTCCCTCCCACTATAATCCTAGTGCTTATCTCTAAATCCGTTACCCACCCCCACCTCCAACACTGCTACACAAATTCTTTGCTCAGGTAATATCGATTCATTTTACAGACCACAAGTATATCCACCTTTTGCCCTTTCCTCATATATCATCCCCAAGGGTAATTCAGTCCTATAGTCCCTCCCTCCACATGTCTACCCCCATCAAAATCCTCCTCATCCTTTAAAGTCCATAAGAAACTCCACCTCCCTTGTTAAGATAATCCTAATCACACTAAAAATGCCAATCTCTATGTCCTCTTTATGTTGCCCCCTGAAAACTGTCCCTATTTGTTTTCTTCTTATCACAGGCACCTCAAAGGCTCTCAATATACATCTTTGTAATGAACAAATAAGTGAATGTGGCCCCCAAAACAAGTAGGGACACCTGAGACAAAGGACTGTATAGTAAATTCTTTCCATAGACCCTTATTTCTGAGAGAAGGTGAGTTCTTCTTTATACAACTGGCAGGAACAGATGAGCCCCAAATAGACGCATTACCCCCTGGCAGCCTCAGGGATACAGAAGTAGCAACAACCAGGAAACTCCACTTGCCAGTTTCCAGGCTCTTAAACCTATCTAATTAACTCAGGTTCACTGAGTCAACCGTGCCAAAGAGCCACAGTACAATCCTCCAAATATAGACTCAACCACCACCCTCCTCTGGAAATAGAAGCCAGAAGCCAGGACACAGCAGAAGTTTAGGATGCAATGAAAGAGGGGCAGGATGTCAAAGGACTGGAACCAGTTCCCATTCCCGCCAGCCATGCAGCCAGCAAGTAGAAAGCCTGTAAGAGCCACTCCCCACCTTCTTCCACCCCAATGGGATAAAGATGGAAAAAGGAAAAGTTGGCAGCCTCCTCCCATGACAGGTCCTCTCTGCAGGTGTCTGCTAGTGGCTAAGAGAGGAAAGAGTCTTAGAAACTCTCCCTGCAAGTTCTGTGCTGTTGTGTTGATTCAGGACACATTTGGTAAGCCAACACCATCTACAATGCAAAGTGACTGCTCCAACCCTCGTTCCCTGTCTCTGCTCCTGAATGGCAACCATTCTGGGTGGGTAATCTAGCCAGATTTTTTAAAAATTATTTTATTTTTCTTTCTATTTATTTATTTGAAAGTGGCAGATAGAGAGAGAGAATGGACACGCCAGGGCTTCCAGCCACTGCAAATGAACTCCAGACGTGTGTGCCTCCTTGTGCATCTGGCTAACGTGGGTCCTGGGGGGTCGAGCTGCGAACCGGGGTCCTCAGGCTTCACAGGCAAGTGCTTAACCACTAAGCCATCTTTCCAGCCCAAGATGTTATTTTTAAAAAAACAGCAATATCCAAAAAATGCATCTCTGTGGATGGCATGAGTTGTACATTTGTACTAAAATCCCCAAACTCTTTTCCAACCATCCCTTCCAGCCACCATATCCTTTCCTTGATCCATTGACTCAACAAACATTTCTCAAGTGACTTTAGGCACTGAACTCCTGCACTAGAAGCATAGTGAGAAAATGAACACATATATTTTTTCACAAATGAAAATGATGGGGAGAAGTATGCATTAAGTAATTTATATTTACATGTAGTAAATAATGCAAAATGTAATGATTAATTATATATTGAATTATAAATAATTTAATAAATTAAGTAAATGACATACACAGACAAATGGGTGATTATACAACACAGTAAATTCCAAGTAGGACAGGATGCTGTTAAAAAATGCCACAAGAATATCTGGCCTCATCTGGGAATCAGGGAAAATCTCCCAGAAGAGACTAGAGGAGAAGTAGTTAACCACCTTGGAGATGGAACAGAGAAGGGGTAACATTTCTCAATGTCATGGCCACACAGTGATTGGTGTGCACTTCCTGGCCTTACTTTTTCCATAAATGAGGACGTACGTAGTAGTAGACATGTTGTGAGAATTAAAATGAGTTAAGGCTTCACTATATGCATATGATGCTTAGAATAATTCCTGGAAAGACAAGCAGTTAAGTGATTAATGTTGTTGTGGTGGTTTTGGGTCCTCCAGAAACTAGCTCTGGTTTCTCCTTTTGATTAACCCCATCAGACATTCCCAGAGGGCTCCATTAAAACCTCTGGAATAGCATCTGGCATGCTGTACTTTTATTTTCTTGTATGTTTCCTTCACTGTCATGTGAGGTTCTAGAAAGCATTAACTATGTGGGATATTCATCTTTGTCTTTATTATCTCCATAGCCACTGGTACAGAGAGCTGCAAAAACATTTAAGGGACTAATAAATGAATATCTTTTAGGTGTTACATAGGCTATCATAATTTAAGTAGCAGAGTATTGATTAGCTACAAACTCACCCCCCAGAAATATGACCCTTAATAAAACATCTTTGTCAGAATTGATTTCCTGGTGTCCCTAGTTTGTACTGTCAAACCTGTAAGAACCAAGTACATGAAATTCAACTATACTGTGGGCTCCACAAGGGCAAGCCAAAGCCTTAGTTATTGTCTTACCCTGTAAAGACGAGAGACTTATAAAGAACTGTTTTTCTCACCATTCTGGAGGCTGAGAAGACTAAGATGAAGACAGATTCTGTATCTGCTGAGGGCCCACTGTTTGACAGCCAGTGTCTTGTCACTATGTCCCTAGCTGGTAAAAGGGTTAGGTAGCTCTCTGATGTTTCTTTATAAGGCACCAAGCCCATCCATACATGCTCTTGACATCATTACCTAAGTGCTCCTCAAAGACTGCACCCCCTAATGCCATAATATTTGAGAACAGGTGCCAACATACAAATGCCGGGGAGACATAAATACTAGTACCTTGAATGATAGCCAAGATACACAAATTCTGCTGCATCAGTTACCATAACATGCACACTCTGTTGCATCAGGTACCAAATCCCCAATTCATGCTACTTCCCAGGGATGACACAGAACTGCACTGCTCAGCACCTTGTGGGCTCTCCATCTGTGATGTCTGCAAGCCTGCTCCAAAGCGAGTGTTTTTTCCTTTGCCTTATGAAAATGTGGCACCTGTGACTAATTGTGCTTCTCTTTTTTACTTTGGCTGTGAAGAAGCTAATAGCCAAATCTGAAGTCCGCTTCATAACTGAGAAGGCATTTAAGGCATGCAATGTACTAGCTTTCTGTTTAATCTTAACTATGTTGTTGTATTATTTCCCCTTCATTTCAGTTATCCTTTTGAGTCTTTTAAGCTTATTATCTGATACAAGAACTATATGTCCAGCTCTCATGTGTAAAGAAAAACCTTTAATATGCCTTTATAAAGCCAAATTCAGATTTATTATTGAACCCCATCTCTCTGAGTAGTGGAGAGGAGATGAATGTGCTGGTCAAAATTCTTCTATTTTTTTCATTGCTCTTTAAGACTCTTTAAACTATTTCTCTTAGGCTGTCTGTCTTTTAGAAGCAAATATTGAATAAATTCAAGGCTGCTTCTCTCTTCTAATAAATGGATGACATTTGAGTGTCAGGTGGCTCTTAGGCACCTTGTTGGTGTCTCAGAAGATGTGCATAGCTTGTCATCACTCTCCAATGCAGCGTGACTGGCCTGACATAGCTGTAGAAAGTTGGGACTCCTTGGTTGTTTAGTGTGTCAGGATTCGCCAGTTGCAAAAGAAGGCTCCAGATGCGAAGTCCCCAACAGGATGACTTTCATTCAACAAATTCACAGAAAGGTCTATGATATGGTCATTTAAGTTTCACATGCCCAGAAAGCCTTCGTTTGTGTGTAGAGAATTAACTTCCCACCCGGGGGGAAACCCTGACTGACAGCCAGAGCAAGCTTTTTTGACACCACAGCATTATTTTCTCCTCTGGCCAAGTCAGTCTGAGAACAAAACTGAAGAATTCTTCCATTAAAAAGATTTGGAAGCAAGCCAGGTGATTTCTCCAGTTTCCAACCCCCACACTGCATTCTGTACAAGGCTTCAATTCGTGGAAATTTCCAAACTAGAAATACCTCAGAGCCAACCTGCTTTAAAATGTTGACATGTAACTATTCACTAGTATGCCTGTGGTCCTACATAAAGTGAGTTATGCCCTGACCTGAACTAATTGATTCACTAAGAGGAAGAAACCCCAACTCTCATTCATGGCAGGTGCCTCGACCTTTCTGGAGTGTCAAGTCATCATGTAGATGGATTATTGTTGATGCAGAGCTCGGGAGTAAAGTACCTACTATGTGCCCAGAGCTTTGCATAGGGCATCTCTACACCTATACAAATGCACACAGAGGGTATTGTGACATTGTGAGATGCATTCAAGGGATGGAAAACAAACTCTAAAACCCATTATATTTTGTCTTTCTTTTTTTTTTTCAAGGTAAGGTCTCACTCTAGCCCAGACTACCCTGAAATTCACTACGTAGTCACAGGGTGGACTTGAACTCATGGCAATCCACATACCTCTGCCTTCCAAGTGCTGGAATTAAAGGCATGTGCCACCACGCCTGACCATTTTTTTTTCTTTTTCTTTTAAATATTTTGCTTTATTTATTTACTTGAGAGGAAGAGAGAGAGAGAAAGAGAAGGAGGGAGGGAGGGAGGGAGGGAGGGAGGGAGGGAGGGAGGGAGGGAGGGAGGGAAGAAGGAAGGGAGAAAGAATGAGCCCTCCAGGGTTCCCAGCTGCTGCAAACAAACTCCAGATGCATGAGCCACCTTGCGCATCTGCCTTACATGGCTCCTGGGGAATTGAACCTGGGTCCTTTAGCTTTGCAGGCAAGCATCTTAACTGCTAAGCCATCTCTCCAGCCCAAACCCATGCTCTTTTATGTGGCTGTCTCCATGATGGTTCATTTCTGTCCTTTTCTGGAAAGTTGGAGAGAAATTCAGTATAAAGACTTTTTCACAAAAAGCAAAGATGGGGGGAAGTAAAGAGGGACTGTGTGTGTGTGTGTGTGTGTGTGTGTGTGTGTGTGTGTGTGAGAGAGAGAGAGAGAGAGAGAGAGAGAGAGAGAGAGAGAGAGAGAAGGGTATGTGTGTGGTGGCCAGAGGACAACTTCAGGTATCATACTTAGTAACTCTATCTGCCTTTTTTGATATTTCACTTTTTATGTATTTGAAAAAAGAGAGAAAAAGAGGCAGATATATAGAGAAAATGGGTGTGCCAGAGCCTTTAGCCACTGCAAATGAACTCCAGGTGCCTACACCACAATGTACATCTGGTTTATGTGGGTACTAGGGAAATAAACTTGGGTCTTCAGGCTGTGCAGGCAAACACCTTAACCAGTGAGAAAGCTTTCCAGGCATCTACCTTTTTTATTGAGGGTTACTAGATGGGCTGGCCAGTGAGCCCCAAAGATCCTCCTGTCTTCATCTCCCCTGTGCTGGGATTACCATCACACCCAGTGATTATGTGGATACTGAAGATTGAGTTCAGGTCCTCATGCTTGGGGGACAAGCACTTTGGCAATGGAGCTACCACCCTAGCCCCAAAGAAGACTTTCATTAAACGTGTCCTTTTTCAAAATGAGTTCCCTTTCTATTGTATTTACAAAATCTGGCCTCCTGTGTCTATGCTATGAGTGCAATACAACCATTGCTCCTAACGGTCCTATCCTCCCCCCCATCTGCTCTGTGTCCTCATAATACAGAGAAAAAATGTCAAAAAATGTAAATTCTGAAAAGCAGCTCTTACTGAAGATATCTGACTTTTTTCTATGACACAACTCCACAACCTTCTCTCCCTGAAGCTGATATTCTCATGTCAAGCTAATTTTAATTTCCAGCTGCTTTTATCATTTCTAAGTCTAAAGCCTTTAATAAGGCTTTAGAACTCTCCTTAACAATAAAATTTGTACCACAGGTTCTCTGCGGAGATAGTTTTCATTTGCCACCTAGTTATAAATACCTTCCTTCTGGGTGTTCAGATAGATCTGTGATGCATTTTCTTTTTGCCAAGTATTCACAAGGCAATCTATCAAAAGCATTGGTAAAGTTGTTCTGAAAGTATTATGAGACATGAAATATTATTCTAAAGAAAGCAAAGTAAGTTACAAGTGCACTGACATATTTCTCATGGTTTGGGAATAGCATCTTCATTGCATCTGAAAATTAATTTTAAATAAAAACTAATTTACCATCTCTTATCCATCTACAATGAAATTTTTTAAGTACTCAACTAGTTACTTAGTTGTTTTAGTGCCTAATTAAAATGAAAACATCAAATCAAGTTCATCTAGACAACTTCAGGATTGAATTTATTATGATTATTTTTTGCAATTGCCAGTTTTATGCCCCTTTGAAGTGACACACCAGGGCTTCTTAAATGTTTTTGACTGTTTCAAGTGTTAACCAAAAAAGAATGTCTTAGTTGGTCCTAAGATAAAGTGAGAGGTAGGAAAACTCCTGGGTCCTGAGACAGAAAAAAAAAAAATTAAGGAGAAATGATTTGGTACCAATTCATTTAAAACAAAAATTCTTAAGCAGTACTTTGGATCAGGCCCAGAACCAAAGATCTTGACAAAAATTTAAGTCCTGCTTAGAATCTACCTTGCTCCTGATGAGCAATAGAGTCCCCATTTGGCAACTCTCCAGGGCCAAGCGAGTCACAAAACACAGATCTTCCCCCAGAAGCAAGATATCTGGGACCCAATACCTGTTCCTATGGCAGCCCCCAAAGTAGCTCATGGATGTTAGGCAATGGATACCTTCTTCAACACAAAGCACTGAATCATGACTCGACGAGAAATGAGTCTGTTAAGGAATGCCAAGTGCCAAAGCACTGCCTCTTCACCTATAAAACTGAAATACGCTGGGTGTGGTGGCACACACCTTTAATCCCAGCACTCAAGAGGTAGAAGAAGGAGGATCTCTATGAGTTCAAGGCCACCCTGAGACTACATAGTGAGTTCCAGGTCAGCCTGGGCTAGAGTGAGAACCTACCTCGAAAAACAAAAACAAAACAAAAAGCTGAAATGAAAGGACCTCAGGTGGTTGCTGTGAGGGTACAGTTCACGCAGATAGGTGTTGGGCAAGAAATGGATGCTCAAGAGACGGTGGCTAGCAGCACTTAGTCTCTCTTCAGTTATCCAGCTTAAATGCATACACTTTCACTTTGTTTTTATGAGTTAACTCTCAGGTTTTAAAACCTGGATCCGGGGTTAGGAAGATGGTTCAGTGGGTAAAGTGCTTCTCACACAAATATGAGGACCTGAGTTCAGATCCCCAGCACCCACAAAAATTGCCCAACATGGTGGTATGCATCAGTACTCATGCTTGCTGGCTAACAAGTCTAGCTGAATTGGTGAGCTTTAGGTTTAACAAGAACAACTGAGGGTGGACACCCAGCACCAATCCATGGCCTCTGCACATGCACACACACACACCCACAAAGCGATTTTGAAAAGTGAGGCACACAGCAGAAAGCTGGCAGGGCCAGGACTCCCACTGATCCTTGCATTCAGTTTTGGCAACCAACAAGCCAGCGTGATCGCCCCACTCTTGGGGCAGCTCCTGAGAGACTCCTGCTCAAATGTAGTTCCTGCCAGCCCGACCTGTCTTGGCAACCTGCTGACTCACCTCTCCAGCTATAATAAAAGGAGGGATAAGGAAAGCAAGGGAAAATGTCTAGATTACACTGGGAGCCACAGGTCACCACTGTCAATCAGATGTATGAATCATATCCTAACTAGCCAACCAGATCTCATACAACCTATAACCCAAGTGTGTCCAATTGGCTTCTTGACCACAGCCTGATAACAGGGACCACTGGACATCAAAGCCCTTGTAGGAATAAAAGAAAAGGAGGGGAAGGGCAGAAGGGGAGGATTCAACAGGATCAGTGTGCGACAGACACTTTGGCCCTGGCTTCTAACATTAAAATGAAGGGTGGCAGGTGGGAGCCTCATTCAGGTAGGATAGACAAAAGAGAACCAGGACCCTAAGGGGTGTGTTTGTCTCTAGGACCCTAACACCAGGTTCCAGTTGACAGCAGCCTTGTCCCTGTTCTCACCGGCCTATGGATACGAGCATCACAGATACAAGGACATGCTCAAGGTCATAGGTAGCAGGCATTGGTCTCCTGCAAGGTGTCCCAGTTACAACAAAAAGGCTCTAAGAGCCATCTCACCTGTGCTCACCAGACAGTTTCTACAGAATGCCTAGCCTCTGTGCCCTCCCCTTCCCTCGCCCCCTCACCTACTTCCTGACATGAGGATGCCTGCAGCTGCCAGTACCGTCAGCATCTGTTTCAAGACTGGGGCCATTTTTGGCTAACCACCAAGAAGCAAAGTGGACCACGCCAGCAGCCACAGGGAGGAAGCTACCTCTACCTATCAAGGCAAATGCAACTCCTTGACCTTGCACATTGGGTGTCCTCTCTCTGATGTCTTGACTGTACACTTCAGGACAGGAAGGAGATCAGCGTCTGCAGCAGCCATTGAACTGTCCCATAGAGCCAAGGCCTCCCTATGCTGATTTCTCAACAGAAGAAGTCAGGCCAGTGGGTTCAAACGTGGTGCATCGGCCTTACCAATGGCTTCTGAGGTTCAGGTAGCTGCCTGAAGCTGAGACTTCTATCCCAACAGGGGCCTTTCCTCACCTCCTCCACACTCAGGCAACATGGCCCATTCCCGGCTGACTGGCCTTACCTCCCCAAAGCGCATGCTCAGAGCTGCTTTGCAACCAAGCCTGAAGTGAGTGGGACTTCCCAGGCCCTCAGTGGGGGACGGGGGAGGCTCGGCTAATGAGCATTTGCAAAGGCTGCTACTGAGGAAAGGCCAGGGAACCACTCATTATCCCAGCAACCCTGACAGCAGGCAGGAGTGCACCAACAGGGGAGCAGCAGAAAAAGGCTCCGATCTGCTCCACATGACAGCTGACTTCCCCACAGAGGCGCTGGCCTCACACCCAAGTATACCCTATGGCAGCGCCTGCCCCTTCACCCACCCATAAAACTTGCTCCCTGAAACCTCCTTGTAGTTTACATCACTCCCACCTAGAATCCTGTCCCCTATGCCCCTGACTCTGGGGACACAATGTCATATAATTTGATCTTGTACTACTTTAAAATCTTTCCACTCAATCCCAATGTTGGCCGTATCTAGCCATCATTTCTCCCAAATGCTTCTGAGGCTCTATCCTCTTAGCAAGCGCCTTTATTTTTTTTTAATATTTATTTATTTATTTGACAAGAGAGAGAATGGGTGCACCAGAACCTCTAGCCACTGGAAATGAACTCCAGACACATGCGCCACCTTGTGCGCCTGGCTCTTGGGGAACTGAACACTAGTCCTTTGGCTTCACAGACAAACACCTCAACTGCTAACCCACCCCTCCAGCAGCGCCTTTATTTTTTGAGCCCATGCTGACCTTAAATTCCCTTTGTAGCTGAGGATGATCTTGAACTTTTGATCCTCTTGCCTTTTCCTCCCAAGTGCTGGGGTTACAGGTGTGGGTCACCATGCCAGTGTACACAAGACTAGGGATCCAAACCAGGGCTTTTGGCATGCTAGGTGAGCCCTCCACCAATGGAACTGTATGCCCAGCCTGTGAGCTCCTTTTTTTTTTGGTCAGTCGCTTCCTACCTCTGGCTTGCAGCCATTCCCAATGGGAGGTTTCCAACATGCCTGCCTGCGCTGGGTTGAATTCCCAGTCAGAAGGAACAGGCGAGCAAACCCCAGCCTTGCCATGCACTTGATGCTCCTTGGGGGACTCCAGCTAAGGCTGGACACTAGCAGAAATGGCATCCCTGTCTGGTGTCCTTCTCATCCTGACCTGCCCTTTGATTTGCACATCAGTCTTTATTTCAGAGCTGGCTTTCAGCAAAGTGGCCTAAGATACTTTCTAAATGTGAATTCTTTGCTTCTTTCCTTGGCCATTCTGGCCAATGCTGGTTTGCACCTTTGAGCGCACAGCAATAGATACCTCACAGACACATCTAGTCACGTGCTCTCGAATGACTTTGTTCAGTTGTTTTATTTGCGGGACAGCTTGCCTGTATCTATTCTTATTTTCCCAATGAGACTGTGAATCCTTTCAGGGCGTCAATAGTTCAGGTTCCCTCCAAATTTCAGAAGAGGCACAAAACCTGCCCTCGAGGCTTACAGACTGAAATATGAAGTAATACAGGTCTATCTGTCTCCATAGCACAGCAACATGGAACATGGGCCACGGGAGGCAGCCATCTGAGCCACACACCTTCACTAAGAACATGGCTATAACAAACTTTCCCCAGGTAAAGTGTGACCACGGAGCCTTCAAAAGTCCAGAGGCTTTCTTTGGTTGCTCCCATCTTCTCTCCACACTCTCCCCAGCTCCCCGTTTCCTTTCTTCTTGTTCTCATCCTGCTCTGCTCTAACCCCCCTGCTGCTATAAGGGCTCATGTGAGACATCTGTGCTTCAAGGAGGCTGGCAGAACTCCAGGGAGTCAGGGGACCCAGAATAATCATTTCTTACAGAGACACATTTTTCAAAGAACAAGGTATGTTCAAATTCATGGTTCCATTGGCCATAGTGACACCCCTGTGTGATGGGTGAAGCAAACAGCATTACCACCTCTCTTCTATGGCTAAGATACTTGGGGGAGGGGGGAGTCTGAAGAAGCTGAAAACCTCGCCCAAGCCAACACCCAGTGCATAACAAAGCCCAAAATGGAGAAGAACCAAGGTAACCAACGACAGCCACCAAGGCAAAGGCCTACTCCCATGTGAGGAAGGTCTTCTATCATCCACTGCAGAAAGGACTGCAGTGAACCTGTCCTCCCGCGTTCGCACCTGCTGCAGAAACGCACAAGGCTTTGGCCTCTGAGGAAAAAAATCAGCAATAAAATAGTCCCAGCGTTGTGAGGTCATCTGGCCTTGGGGTCATAGATGAGGAAAGAGCAGGAGCTACTAAAGAATACTGGGACAGAAATAGATAAAGGCAAGTCGGGCTTGGTGACACATGCCTTCAGTCCCAGCACTTGGGAGGTGGGAGGATCACTGTGAGTTCGAGGCCACCCTGAGATTAGAGTGAATTCCAGGTCAGCCCAGGGCTGCAGTGAAACCCTACCTCGAAAAAAGCAAAAAAAGAAGAAACTAGATAAAGATGGATTCATCTGTCACCTACGGAATGTCATGTGTTTCCATACTATTGGCCCCCACTTTACAGATGGGAAAACAAACTCTGAAGGTCAATGGCAAGCCCCAGATTGCAATCTACAAGTCAGTAAGTATCACACATCGATGGAGCTCCTCCTCTGTGTCAGGCATGGAGCTGAGTGGTACAAATGCTGAGTCGTCCCAGCAAGCATTCCTTCACTTGCAGCCCAGAAAGACCATGTGAGTTTAGTAATTATGTCACCAACTATAGATGGGAAGCTAATTCAGTGTTTTGTAGCATATTTACAATGTTGTATAATCTTTACCACTATCCAGTTCCAGAACATTTCTATTCTCTACCTACCTGAGCCTATGTATCTAGATAGTCACTCCCAGTTTTTTCCTTCCCTGGACCTCTGGCAACCACAGATCTATTCTATGTCTCTATAGATTTTCCAGACATTACATGAAAATGGAACCATTCAATACATGGTCTTTATGCCAGTCTTATTTCACTTAACATAATGGTTTCAAGATTCATACCTATGTTACAGATTATGTCACCACTTCACTCCTTTTGATGGCTGATTAATAATCATTTATATGGATACACCACATTTTGTTTAACCATTCATTAGCTAAACAATGTGTTGTTTTACTTTGGGTCTATTATGAATTATGCAACTATGTGCACACATACACAAGTTTTGCATGGATATATGTTAACGTATCTCTTTGTATATATCTAGGAGTGGAAGATCATATGGTAGCCCTATGTCTGACTTTGTAAAGAATTGCCAAGACCCAGGGCTGGAGAAATGGCTTAGCAGCTAAGGTATTTGCCTGCAAAGCCTAAGGGCCCAGGTTTGATTCCCCAGTACTCATATAAAGCCAGAGTCACAAGGTGGCACATGTGTCTAAATTTCATTTGCAGTGGCTGGAGGCCGTGGTGTGACCATTCTTTCTCTCTCTTTCTCCTTTCTCTCTCTGTCTCTCTCTCTCCCTCTGTCTGCATCTTTCTCAAATAGGTGAATAAATAAATAAAACATTTAAGAAAAGAATCACCAAGACTCTTTTCAACAAAAAGGCTATACCAGAGGTAGTATTTACACAGCCTTGTGGAAGCTACCGATGGCCTAATGTCCATGCAAGCAGCAAAACACTATGACTTCTGTGTTACAGGATACAGAGAGAGCCAGTCTGGAGAGAGAGAGGGAGTGAGAGGGAGAGAAACTTCTCAGCAGCAAACTGTACATATTTCAGTAACTGCCAGTACATGTGGCAGATGTTCCCTGCATTACCCCAAGTCCAATCTTAACCTCAAGGGAAGGTTCCAAACCCAGTAAAATTAAGTTTCCTTCTCTAGCAGAATGGGAAATTAATTTAGAAATTAAATTGAATTTTAGAAAAGTAAGTAAAATAACATTACATGCACACCTAAGCTTGCCACTAGCCATACATACCTGAGAAAACAGCACACTGGAGCCTAGGAAAGCAAAGACAATTTCTAAGACTCCCTTTTCAGCCTGTACACAGTGGGAGATTATGCATGGACTGGTGGAACATCAGTGCTAGAAGGGTGCTAAGTTGGGGGGAATGCCTCTTAGACGCATTGTAGCTGATTTCAACTTCCTCCCCAAATCATTCCTCCTTCGGCTCCACGGGTCTGCTCAACACTCCCTATGCTCATGATGCACGTCCAGGCCTCTGTGCCTTTGCCCACAGTGTACTTTCTGCCTCCCCCACCCTGCCCCCATACATACCGTACAGTCTACCTCAAGACTGAGTGCAGACATCCTCCCCTCCTTCAGCGAGTTGTCTCTTAACCCAGGAAGAATTGATCCATCCCTCGTTTTGTGTTCCATGGAATCTTGAATACACTGCAATGTCTTTATCTGCGCATATGCCTCAACCTTTTGCCAAAACTCTGAACCCCTCCAGCTATAGGGTACTATCTTCTTTGGCTGTGCCCCATGCAGTTAGCACAGAGCTAGCATTCCACAAAATCTATCTGCTGAGTGAATTTAGCAGGCCAAGCCTCCTTTACACAAACAGGTGACGAAGGCCATGCAAAGGCAGGGACTTACCGTGAATTCCAACAGCCAGTGGGTGGCTAAGCATTGCTGAAGCCTGGCACATCCAGGGTGCTTTCAAGGAACAGCCAGAAGTACTTGAGTGTCATCTACACTCTAGGCTGGTCCCACAACTGCTTTCTGAGCGTCTGGTAAAAGTTAGGAAATGCCATAAGCAAGGAACTTCTCTGGCATATGCATTTGACTGGTATTTGAGGGAAAGACATATGGAAGAAATGTTATGAGGACATTATGTAGTGTGCTGGGAATACTTCTGAGGGAGGATGGTTTATAAGCGTGCTTTACATTGATATGAAATGATAATTATGAATAAATTGGATCTAACACACAGCTCTGTCTGTAATGACCAGATCTCCCACTTACCAATACTTTTACAAAGTAGAACCCATTCCAAAATGGTGGCTGTCTGGGCTTTTCTAAGAAATCTCCATAGAGCTGGGAAACAAGTCAGAACCATATCCAAACATAAGCCCACTCTCCATTATCAAGCTACCACCAATCGTGGGCTACAAGAGGGCCTACACCTATGAAATTCTCTACAAAAAAGTTATCTCATTTGTCTGGTGCTAACTTACTCTTTGTTGGATAATCTGCTTCTCCTTTTCAGATAGACGTACATCCTAAGGAGAGAGCCACCCCATCATACCTCAAAAGGACCCCAGCTGAAACTAAGAACAATTGGCAAAACAAGCAAGGGTGCTGTTTTCTTGGTGAACCAGGTACCAGCACAAGGGTGAAGAAGATCAACACAGAGAAAAATCAATTCCTATCAAATTAGATATCCAGAGACCCAGAAGCCCCCAACACCTCATCACTGAAGCACACCAAAAATGAACCCAACATGGCTCAGGGAAATTTTGTGGAAGAGGGGGCGGAAAGGAATGTCAGAGATACATGTTGGGTCATGATATGCAGAGACATATATCCTACCCATAACTGTGGGCTAACTCCACAATGCATGACCCATATAGGAGGGGCCGGAGGTGGGGGTAGGACATGGATGAACCTAACAATGGTACCAAATTGACTGTATTCGCTGAGTACAAAACTAACTAATTTTTAAAAAGAGGAAAAAAAAAAGAAATCTCCGTGGAACAATCAAACTTTACATTTCTGTGTTCACTGGACCACCAATAAGACTTGGCTTTCATACAACCACTTTGGAAAGCAATATGGAGACTCCTGAAAAAGCTGACTATAGAGATACCAACAGACCCAGTTATACCATTACTGGGCATCTAGCCTAAAACCTTTAAACCACAGGCCAGAGAGATTTGCTCAACCATGTTTGTAGCAGCTCAATTCATAATAGCTAAAAGCTGGAATCAACCCAGATGTCCATCACTAGAAGAATGGATAACTAAGATATGGTATATCTACACAATGGAATTCTATACAGCAGTAAGAAAAAATGACACAAAGAAATTTGAGGAAAAAATGGTTGAACCTGGAACAGATCATTCTCAGTGAACTTACCCAATCACAGAAAAAAAATCAACACATAGTCTCACTCATCTACAACACCTAACCTGAATCCACCCAAGATACTTTACACACCCAGCAAGCATCTCATGGACTAGACACTAGGATGGATGGGGAGGGAGGGGAGGGCACTGAAGTGGTGGGAAACACTAATCTGGACCCAAACAGCAATAGTACCATAAAATTCTACTTCCTAAAAGACAGATCAAATGGCTGAACCTTCACTAGACCCTTACAGGAAACACCTGAACCACAAGACACTGGAGAGGGTAGGATCAAGTCTAACCTAAATCTTCTACATCTTCCCTCCCTCCCTCTCCCCCTCCCCCCCCAACTCTTGTATATTAGTTATTTTGTTCCTCATTTTCTTAGTGGGCACTGACCTGTAACCCCCACTACCAGCATGGGGCTATCATCCACAATGAGCTTTTGATCAGAAAAACCTACAAGTTTCCTAAAAGAATGACAGACTTCTGTCAGAGTACTTGATGACCCACCAAGGGTCAGTGGTAAGACCCTATTGCTGAAGACTCCATACGCAGCTGACACATAAACAGCATGGCTGGAAGCCAGGAGAGTGTCAGTCCCCAGACAGTCAGTGTGTCTAGTGCCAGAAGGTGCTACATGGGCGACTGGGGGAAATGACCAATATCTGTCCAAGCAACTCATGGTCTAACCTACTTAGCGACAAATAACCTGTTGTGATGCCCACACAAGTGCAATAGTGGCACACAGCCATGGTGGGGAACCAGCTGTTCTTGATTTGGCTAACTGATCCCCTCAGTGGTACGGGACCCATAGCTGGAGCTGGGAAACAAGTCAGAACCATATCCAAACATAAGCCCACTCTCCAATATCAAGTTACCATCAGTCATGGGGTACAAGAGGGCCTACACCTATTAAACTCTCTATAAAAAACATAAGTGTTATCTCATCTGACCTGGTTCTAACTCTCCATTGGAGAATCTGCTTCTCTTTTTCAGATAGATGCAGATCCTAAGGAGAGAGCCACCCCATCATACCTCAAAAGGGCCCTGACTGAAACTAAGGAAAATTGGCGAAACAAGCAAGAGTTCTGTCTTCCTGATGATCCAGATACCAGCACAAAGGGGAAAGAGACCAACACAGAGAAAAATCAACTCCTACCAAATCAGAGAGCCAGAGCCTCAGAGGCCCCCAACACCTCAGCACTGAAGCAGACCAAAAATGAACCCACATGGCTCAGGGAAATTTTGCGGAAGAGGGGGCAGAAAGAATGTCAGAGTCACATGTTGGGTCATGATATGCAGAGACATTTATCGTACCAATAACTGTGGGCTAACTCCACAGTGCATGACCCATTTACATCAACAAGGAAGGGCCATTGGGAGGGGGTAGATCATGGATGAGCCTAAACAATGGTACCAAACTGCCTGTATTTGCTGAAAAGAAAACTAATAAATTAAATTAAAAAAAAAAAAAACAAGACTTGGCTTTCTCATATCTATAGCAAATCCCTCCCAGAACCTTGTACACTCATAAGGTGCAGAGTGGATAAAATTTCCCAAAACAGGCTTTAAAATCTCCCCTTACATGGAGCAACAGGTACCAATCTAAGCTCACTGTTGTGGTTTCCAGCAAGCAAAATTAAATGTATAGGGCTGGAGAGATGGCTTAGTGGTTAAGCGCCTGCCTGTGAAGCCTAAGGACCCCGGTTCAAGGCTCAATTCCCCAGGACCCACATTAGCCCAATGCACAAGGGGGCACACAGGTCTGGAGTTTGTTTGCAGTGGCTGGAGGCCCTGGCATGCCTAGTGTCTCTCTCTCTCTCTCTCTCTCTCTCTCTCTCTCTCTCTGCCTCTTTCTCTCTCTCTGCCTGTTGCTCTCAAATAAAAATAAAACAAAAAAAATTAAATGTGTAGACTTCAGCATGAGTTTGCATCATTCTAAGGGCCTGGCTCACTCTCCTGAAGTGGTTCTTGACAGAGGAACAGAACAGCCGGAACTGGACTGCCCCAAATAAGAGGCAAGCTTCTCCCAGCCTGGCACACTCAATACAGGTGTTCACTGATAGTCATCAAGGCCTTTCTACTCTCCTGTCTCCACCCTCCTTACTCCCTTACACTCAGCAAACGACCAGGTCCCCTACTTTATAAGAGAGCTCCTCACTGAAAATCTCGCACCACTTTTCCTGACAGATGTTATGAAAACCCCCACCCACCAGCTCTCTACGCACTATAAATAGGCAGAAAGAAAATACCCCCTCGCAAGAGTAGAATCAACTTCCCTGCCGTACCTCACTCATAAATCCAAGAAGCCAAGATTCCAAGGATGGTGTTTACAAGGCTCCCTCAGAAAGCTGGGAAGTCACTGCATCTAGGTATTAGATGTCATCTTGATACAAGAATTTGGGGGTTCCTTGCCAATGCACCAGCACAATATGCCATGCACCAATGATTTTGGGATGTCTGCAGATTCTTGCCTTATTAATTTGAAGAATGAAATCCACAGACTAGAAGATAAGGTTCAGAATGATTTTATTACCGCTTAGAGCTTTAGGAGGGAAAATAACAAGGCAGAGCTCTTGCCCAGGGAGAAAGGGGGTGTTTCAGAAGTCCACCTCAAGAATCAAGTCGGAGTTTTTATGATCCCCATGGATGGGTGGCTGGTTTAACCAGCCTGGTCCTGACATCAGGTGTCTGGGGTCAGAATTTCTGGAACAGGACAATTTTCCCAGAAATCTTAATTATCTAGGTAGAGTTCGAGGCCACCCTGAGACTACACAGGAGGGAGTGGAGACAGAGATAAGGAAAGGACATTTCTGACCTGCAGTGAAGTGAAACGACCTAGATTTCTCCTACAGGCCCAAGGACGATTCCCACATTTAATCAAGGGAAAAACTATTCACTTTGGGGTCCTGTCACCTCTAAACTATCTCAACTGTTTGGAGTTCATCTACATAGTTTTGCAGGGAAACTCCAATGTCCTCTCATGTGCCTTTGTTTTAATCAGCATCCCCCATTGCAACATGGAGAAGGTGTTCTTTTGGTAATATTCAGACCATTCTGCCCATGAATTATCACCATGGACTGATAAACTGGGCTCATATGGGGGTGCCTGGCAACAAACAGCCTTTACCTCAAAACAAGCAACAAATAAAAATGAGGAAACGATGCCAGCATGTGTCCTCCCAGCACAGGACAGGACCCCAGAACGGGAACAGAGGAGCCAGCTCTGCTCACCAGGTGGTCTGAGAAGAGTCCTATTTATGCATCTTCCTCAGTTTCCTCATACACAGGTGGGAATAAACCATAGTTCGGATGTCCAAAACTCCGCTAAGGCTTGGCATGGTGGTACTAATACTAGCACTTGGGACATAAAGGGTAGAGAGCATGAGTTCAAGGTCATTCTCACCTACACATCAAGGCCAGCCTGGCCTCTAGCTGACCCTGTCTTAATAAAACAAAAACAATAAAAAGCCAGGCATGGTGCTGCACGCCTTTAATCCCAGCAGAGGTAGGAAGATCGCTGTGAGTTCGAGGCCACCCTGAGACTACATAGTGAATTCCAGGTCAGCCTGGACTAGAGTGAAACCCTACCCTGAAAAACCAAAACAAACAAACAAAAAAAAAATACAATAAAAACAGAAAGAAAGATCCCCTGATGTGCCTGACAGGGGAATTCTGCACTCAGCAACAGTAGGGGTGTGTTTATTCCCAGGAATCTGTACTCAGAAGTGAAGGAGTGGTCACTAGCTTTGTCCAAGGAAAGAAAGCTGTCAGCCAGGTTTTCCAGACTTGCCCCAGACCCCATTGCTCAGCGAGCTGTTGGGGTTAATCCAAGAACAAGAGTAAAGACTCTCTCCCAGCAGTGGGTGGGTGAGGACGCAGCAGGTGGAAGGGAGGAGGGGAACAGATTCAATGGAAACAATCACATTCGCTGCTGAAGCCCAGACCAGGAAGCCTGAGAGAGGGCAGCTCCAATTATTGGTGAAATAATCAGAAATAAACAGTCGCTTACCCAAGTACAACTTCTCCATACCCTCTAGCTGAGCCTCTCTTTGCTGCCCTGGTTATATTTAGAACCAATTTGAGCAACCGGGTTATTTTGTTCACTGGAGCCAAACAATGCTTTCAGAGCTCCTACCTACCAGGGCTTAAGGGGGGAGTAGGAAAGAGAAAGAAAGGACACTGGTGAGGAGATGCTAACCTCCCCCCATTGCAATTCCTGGTCAAGGAAACTCCCAGGATGCAACAGGAGCCACCGTGGTAGGAACAAACACACAACAGGAGAGCCTGGAACAGCCTCAACTGCCAACATCTCCGCTGAGCTCACTGGCTCACGCCCTGACGTCCATGGCAGAGGGCTTTCAACAAGGCTGAAGCCTACAGGACCTGAGTGCCCTTCAGAACAGACCCGGGTCTCCTCTCCCAGCACAGCGTAGTGGTAAACTGTGCTCAGGTTACAACGTGCATGTCTTCTGGCACAGAAGCAACCAAGTTAAATGGAGCTTCTGTCATGCAACTTTCTGACCCATAAACCAGACACAAGATGGTTTTATTAAACTAGGAGAAGGGGACTGGCATGATTAGATGCACAGCAAGTAAGTGGATGACACAGAAACTACTTTTCGGGACCTCACAAGCTACTTACACACAAACGCTGGAAGGAATCAGCAGGGGTAAAAGCTGGCTGGAGAGAGTCCTTCTACTCTTCTCCTCCCCTGAATCCTCGTGTCCCACTTCCTAACAGCTCCCAGTGTGTGGGGGGGGAGGGATAGGGGGGAACTGTGTTCCAAGTATCTCAAAGTGACCTAGGACATGCCTGCTAAATCTGCTTGCAAGAAATCGTGTGGGCTATTGAGCGAAAGCCAACCACAATATTTTCAACATGCCTGCTACCATTGAGCCCCACGGCTGTGGTGATTCTGGTGATTCGTGGTAAGCATGACTGTGGCGGTTTGATTCAGGTGTCCCCCATAAACATAGGTGTTCTGAATGCTAGCTTCCCAGCTGATGGAGATTTGGGAATTAACGCCTCCTGGAGGGACTGTATTGTTGGGGGCGGACTTATGGGTGTTATAGCCGGTGTTTGGCACACTCTCCTGTTGCTATGGTCTACCTTATGTTGGCCAGTGGGTTGATGTCCACCCTCTGCTCATACCATCATTTTCCCCTGCCATCATGGAGCTTCCCCCTCGAGCCTGTAAGCCAAAATAAACCTCTTTTTTTTTCTACAAACTGCACTTGGTCGAGTGATTTTTTTTTCCAGCAATATGAACCTGGCTGCAACATTGGCTTACCTGGACCTGCCTGTGTAGAGCTCTCAGGTCAGGAGATTGTCTGTGGAAACAATGCCCTAGGGCTCAGCAGTGCACAGTCAAGTCAGACTCCCAGAAGAAACGCTCATAAGCCCGCATCACTATGGATTATGTAACAAGACCCCACTGCAGGTAGCCACAGACTGCCTGCCAGTACAAGTGCCTCACTTATTCAATAGCTGTGTTTCTGAGAAGTTGGGTGTGGGAGGTATTATTAAATGAGAAAAAGCGAGACGCAGAAAACATGTATGTGCATGCACGCGCGTGTGCACACACACGCACACACACAAAAGATCCCTCTTTTTATCAAAAGCTTTGTTGTCATCATTGCTGTGGAGACAAGTTCGTCCCATGCCACCCAGACTCTGGCCTCAAATTCATGGCCTCAAGCAATCTCCCACCTCACCTTCCTCTCAAGCTGGCAGTATAGGTATGTGCTACTGCACCTGGCTTGATGAACTCATTAAAAAAAAACAATAACAAAAATAATTTCCTCTGTACACAGCTCTATGTTTTCAAGTGACGTATGACAGAGAGAAAGGTACAGACATTATGCATCAGGTTATGAACTTGAGGAAGGGGTTACCCTGAATATTAATGAAAATGTAAAAGAGGGGTATGGTCAAGAAAAGGGGGAGTGCAACATTTAATACTACTTATCATACACCATACGAAAGCCCTGGTGATAACACCACTTCCAATCTTAAGTGCTTTTTATAAAGGATCTGTTGGGGTTTGAATATAAAATATCCCCCGTAGGCTCATCTGTTTGAACCCTTGGTCCACAGCTGGTGGTGCTCTTCTGGAAGGCTGTGGAACCTTTAGGAGGTGGGGCATTAATGGAGGAAGTATCTCACGAGAGGTAGGCCTTAAGGTGTTAGAGCCTGGCCCTGCTTGCTATTCTCTCTCCTTCCTGCCTGTCAACATGACAGTGGGTCACAAGCTTCCTTCTCTCACCGTGACAGACTTCCCCTCCAGACTGTAAGCCAAAATAAATCATTTCCTTCCGTAAGCTGCTTCTGATCAGGTATTTTGTCCCAGCTATGAGAAAGGAATTAAAATATGCAGACAACTGGCTCCGGGCCACATTAAGCTGAGCTACTTTGCTGGACTCTCCCTTGGGGACCATGCAGGCTGTTTTGTGACATCGGTCACTTTCTCTGTGATTTTTTACACAACAGCCCATTTCTCGTGGAACAGTGACCAGCGGCCCCACCTGGGCTCTGGTCCTCTGCAGAACTTTTTCATTACTGGACAGAGGCAAAACTCTTGAGGGTGTCGCTGGGACCCTGAGCCTTTTCTGTTAGGGCCTGTGTTAGTTACTTGTGTCATTGCTGTAACAAACTAACTGAGAGAAAGCAACTTAAGGCAGGAAAGTTTTATTTGGGCTCAGTCTAAAGGGGCCATGCCATCCAGGCAAAGAAGGCGTGGCGGCAGGAGGACAAGGGTCTGGTCACACTGTTTCCACCGTTAGGAAGCCGAGGGAGATAAATGCTGGTATTCACCCTGGTTTCTCTCTTTCCTTTCAGTCTAAGACCCAACCCATGAGAGGATGTCACTCACATGTGAAGTCCATCTTCCTTCCTCAGTTAAATCTTTTGGAAATACACTCACAGATACACCCAGAGGTGGTTTCCATGGTGATTCTAAATCAAGATAAGTTGACGATGAAGATTAACTGTCATAGGACTATTCATTCAGCTTGTGGTTGGCCAGTTTAATTTCCTGTTTGAGTTTCTTCATAGGCAAAATCCTTCTTTCCTACCTTCTCCTCACAGTGGATCTTGGGCTCATAAATGGCACCCCAGAACCCTCAGGCCTCCCCAGGACCTTCTTGGATGCCAGGTCTCTCTATTGTATTACCCTCTCCCTCCATGTCTACCTGCTTTGAGGGTGGGGGTTGGCAAGTCTTTCCCAGTGAGCTCTAGCAATACCTGACTCTCATGCAAATGCTGAGTGTGTGGACTGTTTGCAAGGGTGGACGATCTTTCAGCCGGTTCTACTGAGAATTTCTAAGAGCGAGAAAGTTTAAAGATAGCCTGGAATCTGAGGAGCAGCCTTTATTCTCAAAGTCCTGGCATGATGACAGAGGAGAAAGATAAGAGTTTTGTACCTGTCTCTATCCTTAAGAGAGAAAAAATATATAACCGAGCTGTTTGCCCTGTGGTCAGATACAGACATCCAGCCCTACGCGGGAGAGCTCGAGACTTTCCTGTCCCCAAAACCAGGTTGTGGAAGTTGTTGATTTTGATGAGGTAGGCTCTCCTCATGACCACGATGTGAACCTATTTCGTTACTTCTTCAGATCTTCATTGAAGTTACCTCAGCAAGACCCTCACTGAGTGCCCTAGTTAAAAGAGCATCTCCTCTCTGCCACTCCCTGTTCTGCCCTAGATTCTCTTCCTGCCATTCACCAACATCTTACACACTGTAGAGTCCACCTACTTACTTTGTTTATGATCTTTTTTATCTATGCCTGAATAAACCTGGCAGCTGGTACACACACAAAATAAATCCCACATTGGTTTCATTCATTGATTCATTCAACTAATATTGATTGAGCACCTACTCTTGACAAGAAGAATTGCAATAAACTCTGGCTTTAAAAATAAGCGTAGGCACCACTCAGGAGGCAGAGGGAGGATCACTGTGAGTTTGAGGCCACCCTGAGACTACAGAGTGAATTTCAGGCTACAGTGAGACCCTACCTTGAAAAACCAAATAATAATAATAATAATGATGATGATGATGATGATGATGATGATGATGATGGCAGGGATATCTTCTGCCCTTACTCAGCTTCCAGCTTTATGGAGAGATGCTGTGTATTAAAATACAAAATGTTGGGCTGGCAGGATGGCTTAGTAGTTAAGGCATTTGCCTGCAAAAATAAAGGAGCCAGGTTCGATTCCCCAGGACCCACATTAGCCAGATACACAAGGTGGCCATGCATCTGGAGTTCGTCTGCAGTGGCTGGAGGCCCTGGTGTGCCCATTCTCTCTCTCTCTCCACCTTTTTCTCTCTGTCAAATAAGTAAATAAAAATAAAATATTTTAAAAAATACAAAAATTCAGTTTCCAACTTATATCTCCCAGGGGAAGGAACGAGTCCACCGGGGCAGTGAGCTGGTACTCAAGAGCTCATGGAAGGAGACAACTTACCCAAAAGAGCATTGAAATCTTTTCATCTTTAACAGCCCGCTATGGCAGTGCAGTTACATATCAGCTAAGTATTCACTCTAATACTCAGAGTATCTCTTCATATTCCTTGTATTTGAGTAAGAATATCCTTTCCTTCTACAAGTTTCCATCACCTCCCTTCCTCCGTGTGAAATACGCATCATCAACACTCATCCTATGGGGGGAGCAAAGTCTATCTTCCCACTCAGTACATTCAGGTACATGATCTGTGATAACTTGTCCAATCCACTGGGTTCACCCCATTTCTTCTGACTCCATACCTCACCCACACTGACACTCATGCCGCCCTCAAGAACAGATCTGAGTGTGGTTCCCACTACCTAGAATGTTCTCCTTCATGTTGTACTCAACCAGCCCCATATGAACGCTGTTTCAGACTTCAGAGTAGCTGTGCCTTCCTTCAGAAACTCTCAAGACTGGGTGTTACGCTCTCTGATGAGCCTGCAGCAGCAGCCCCCCACTCTACTGTGTCTGCCTGTCTTTTTCTACCATAGAGAGTAATCTGAACACATCCTGTGGTATTCTCCAGGCCCTGGCTCATACTTAGCCCCATTAAATGCTTGTCCGATATACAGATGAAGGCTCTGCACAGGACCCCCAGGGAGATGATATAGATGGAGAAGCTATTGGTTCCTCAGAAGCTATTTGGCTTATTCCAGTTATGTTTCTGGCAATGATCTGCATTAGATAACAGCAAACAGTGGCCCATCTAATAACTGGTTGACCAGCAGCCAGGGCAGCCTGATGGAAGCCCCCAGAGACAGGCATTGAGGGTCAGTCTAAGCTCCTGCCCTGCCTCCCTGGAGTCTGAGCAGGTCTCATTATTCTGCCTGGGGACAGCCCACCTGCTCCTCTCCCTCAGTCTATGTAAGAAAGGACATGTTGGGCCTGGGGGTAATAGCTCAGTGGGTAAAGCAGTTGGTGTGCAAGCATAAGGACCTAACTTTGGATTCCCGACACCTATGTAAAAGCCAGATGTAGCAGCACATGTCTGTAATCCAAGCACTAGGGCGGTGGCTATGGGAGGACCCCTAGGCCTTGCTGGTTATAGAGTCTAGCTGAATCAGTGAGCTCTAGTTTCAGTGAGAGACAATTTCAAAAAAAAGGGGAACAGTGACTAAGGAAAATACCTGATGCCAACCTCTGGCCTCTTCAAGCTTACACATACACACACACACACACACACACACACACACACACACACACGTGCCCCCACAAATATGCATGCAAGCATACAACACAAACATATGCAAAAACAAAAAGAAAGAAAGGATGTCTTATTTGAAAGAGTTTATCAATTGAATCCTATATTGAGACAGATCGAAGAGACATTGACACAGTCCCCCAGAAGCTTAAGTCAAGGGCCCCTCATCCTCTGATCATAACGGTCAATTCCACTCCACCCACAAGCCAAGAGGTCTATTTAGCTGATATCGACAAATTGCTCTGCCTCTTCTCTTTCCTCCCAGCATCTTAAAATAATATAGATGCTAACAAGTGGTACAGGAGGCAGTGAAGGGAGAGACCAACGCATTAATTATTCAAATTTATTCTTGTTTAACTTCAGATATAATAATGAGAAATTCAATATTTCTGGAAAGACTGTCTAGGTAGGAGACCTTAAGATTTCTTTGACAGATCTAGGAAATATAGTATTCTTCTCTTATTTACTTGATCTTGTCTCTTGTAATTAATTAAGACCATATTTTTTTTAATCTAACAAGAAATATAACTGAGGTCAGCAAAGGACCTTGCTAATACCGAAGCAAGTACCCACCTTCTTTATCTATATTCACCCTCACACCTTAGACACAGCATTTCCCACTGGTTTGTTCCCTTCACTTCTTGTCAGATGGCTATATACTTAAAAAAAAAAAAAAAAAAAAAAAAAAAACAGAATTGAGGTTATCAAAAAGCCCAGGCTTCTTCCACCCCAAACATGTCATCCATCTTTCTTGCTGGCCACTGAGATGACAGAATTAAGATGTGAAAATTTTAAATACCAAAGTTTGGCTGGAAGAATGGCTTAGTGGTTAAGGCATTTGCCTGCAAAGCCAAAGGACCCAGTTTCGATTCCCCAGAACCCACGTAATCCAGATGCGCAAGGTGGCACAGTGTCTGGAGTTCGTTTGCAGTGACTGGAGGCCGTGGGGTACCCATTCATTCTCTCTCTCTCTCTCACTCTCTCTCTCTCTCTCCCTCCCTCCCTCCCTCCCTCAAATAAATAAATAAATATTAAAATACCACAGTTGCCAACGTAACTCAGCAAAGGCAAGTCACCTTCAGCTGATGGCAGAATTCTCTGACATCATTCGCCAGTGCCCACTGGGGCTCTAGCCAGCTGCACTGGCATCACTCCTGCACTTCCAGGCACCATCAAGTCCTTTCCTTTCACAACCGTCCTTTCCTTTCACAACCACCTCCAGGCTGGGCTGGGACTGCGTCTTGCTCACTCCATGTCCTCAGCATTAGCGCAGTGGCCAGTAAACACTAGGCACTTCATGAGTACTTCTGGCACTTGGGGGTGTGTAGATTGTGGATGAGAAAAGGAGGAGGAAAGAGGAAGCAGAAAGGGGAGGGAAAAGGAAGGGTTGGGTTGCTCAGAGCCCTGGGGAGCAGGGCTCCCCTCTGCTGCTCCTCCCTGTTGCAGGACTCCCTGTTCTCAGGGAGCAGCCGGAACCACCCCCTCTCTGGATGAGGGAGGCTCCCTGCGCCAGCAGTCATCACTTATGTCCCCCGCAGGGACTCCAAGAGAGCGTTCTCAGCCTGGCTGATGACAGGTCAAGGGAAAAACGAGTATCACATATGCGACTTTCCCAAAATTAAAATGGAGAATGGGGCCTTGGGGAAGGTTGCCAGGATAATCAAAGCATTAATTCAGGCTCTTGTTTGCTTGAAGCACCATGAAATGTCTCCCCAGTAAAACACTGTGGTTCTAGGCAGCCTCTCAGCAAGGGTGCAGAGTCATAAAGGACTCCCTTTTCCCAGCCCACAGCAGCCACACACAGGACTCAGTGGCTGAGCTTCTTTACGTAAAATGTCTCTCTTGGAAGTTTGGGCAGGATAAGGTCCTACACCCAGGAAGACGAGGCACAAGAAAGGCAGTGCCTTGTTTGAGGCCACATAGCCATCGGTAAGAGTGGAGACCAACATTCAGAGTTTCCAACTTTTTAAAAATTTTTTATTTTTATTTATTTATTTGAGAGTGACAGACAGAGAGAAAGAGGCAAAGAGAGACAGAGAGAGAGAGAGAGAGAGAGAATGGGCACACCAGGGCCACCAGCCACTGCAAAGGAACTCCAGATGCATGTGCCCCGCTGTGCATCTGGCTAACATGGATCCTGGGAAAACGAGCCTTGAACTGGGGTCCTTAGGCTTCACAGGCAAGCGCTTAACCACTAAGCCACCTCTCCAGCCCCAGAGTTTCCAACTTTATCCCATCATACCTTCCTTCCTTTCTCTCTTCTTTTCTTCCTTTCTTCTTTCCTTCCTTCCATCATTCCTTTTCTCCTTCCTTCTTTCTTTCTGCTACTTTTTGAGACAAGGTCTCACTACATAGCCCTGGCTGGCTGCCATGGAACTCACCATAGACCAGGCTTACCTCAAACTTGGCATCAGTCTTCCTGACTCTGTTCCCAAGTTCTGGATAACAGGTCTGCGCCACCAGGCCTGGTGTCATCACACGTGACTTGGAGCCTCATCCATCACCTTATCCACAAGCACACACAGGCACGCCTTTGCCTTTCCGCACAGTCCAGCATCATCACTTCACTATTGCCCCTCTGGATCTTACACTCCTGTGGCACCAGCATCCCTCCCACTTCACTGTCTCCATCTGTGTGCGCTCTTCCTCCAACCTTAGTTCAAGGCCTGTCTTCCCCTGAACACCACCGTGTATGTAGAGTCTTCACGGAACAGTGTGGCCCTGAATTCTACCCTGTCTTCCACCATACGCAGCTGCCTGTCTCACTTACTCAACAAGACTGCCATTCCACAAGGTTCCTCTCATAAGTTCACTCCTCAAGCCAAGCACACAGGGAGTCCTGTCACTGCGTCACCATCTGTTTGCTTGCTAATCAAGGATTTGAGTGCAGGTTTAGCTGACTTTTATGGTCTTAGACAAGGCTACAGTGGACTTGTGCCTCTGTTCCAATTCAAACACTGGGCAAACTCCACAAAGGGCCAATTTTAACCCATCCCATAGGAGCAGTCAGCCAAAGCCTACCCTCTCCGTGAAACCTCCAAAGATGCTACTGTTGGGAACCTGTTCCTACGTGCAAACTGCTCTGCCATCTTGCCCAGTTAGATCAGTGTATTTAGCAACAAAAGTTACATGCTGGTGTTCCCATTCACCAACTTAAAGCATTACTTCGGCGATAAGATACTGGGCATTGAACTTAGGGCCTGGTATGTGTTAGGCAAGTGCTCTACCACTGAGCTACAGCCACAGCCCTTAAAGCATTTATGGTAGAGCACAGTAAAAAGCTCTTGGAGGTGCTGGGGCTGTCCTCCACTCCACCCAGAATAGCAAGGCCTATTTGATGTCACCAGCTACAGTTCTAGTCCTACCTGTAGCTGCCTGGCTCCCAGGCCTTACCACATCTCACTGTTCCTTCACTGCCAAGTCTTTATCTATTAAATGATAATAACAAAGTCTCAGCTATTTCTGGAGGCTCTGTGGGTCTGCACTATTTATTTGTTTATTTATTTATGAGAGAGAGGAGAGAAGATGGGTGTTCCGGGCCTTTAGCCACTTAAAAAGAACTCCAGACACATGTGCCAACTTGTGCCTCTGGCTTTATGTGTCCTGGTGAACTGAACTCTGGTCCTTAGGCTTTACAGGCAAATGCCTTAACTGCTGAGCCATCTCTCCAGCCCTGCCCTGTACTTTTTAAAGTGTTAAGTAGACACTGATGTCTCCATTCACAGATACCAAACAGAGCAGCTGGATGCAGTCTGTGGCTTTAGGGTAAAAGAAAGAGGAGACTTATCCTTTTTCCTGGAAATCTGGCTTGGATCTCCCAGAAAATGTTCTGAAAGTGAACACTAGAAGACACAAAATCACAGCAATATACTCACCCAACACTTACACACACTTACCGCTACCAGCATAGCCTCCCAGGAACATGGCAATGGTTCATTAGATCTGGGAGTCCAGATGCTTATATTAAGAGTTCACCATTAGGATAAGGGAGAAAGCTCAGTCATAAAGTGTTTGGCTCACAGGCATGAGGACCAAAGTTGAATCCCCAGCTCCCACTTGAAATGCCAAGCGTAAGCACACTCCTACAATCCCAGTGCTGGGAGAATAGTGACCGGTGCCTCCCCGGAGCTCACTGGCCAGCCAGACTAGCCTAGTTGGTGAGCTCCGGACCCATGAGAGACCTTGTCTCCACAGAAGTGAAAAGCCATTCCTGAGGCTCACACCCGAGATTATCCTCTGGCCTACACACACCTGTGCACCGTGTACCTGAGCATGCATACAAGCACTCACACCAGAGGCACATGCACATGCAAACAAACGAAAAAATAGTGAGAAGTATAACTGCCATTAAGAAGTCCACATTGACCCACTAAGTCAGCTCCTCAAGATCATGGATGCTTCCTTCCGCTGTGAGAAGAGGAATGAACTGGATGTGAGGAGGTGAAGGGAAAGGTGTCTCCTAGCCTCACATCCACCTCGGACTTGGAGTCTCCAAGTTTAGATGGGAACCATCTTGAGGACTATCACTCCACAGATCCAGTGACCATGCCTAGGATCAAACAACCGACCATCTCCACTGACACATCTGAGGGGTAAGGGCTTTGTGTTGGGGGTGCAACCAGCACCCCCACACCCTGCAGCAAGTGATCTCAGTGGAACTAAGTTTGTTATTGTGACTATGGCCATTGGAAACTCCCTTAAGAAGTCACTGCTTTATGGGGGAACGTGTTGGAATGGCTTCTAGAGAAAGTGACTATGCCTACCTCCCTCCCATAAGCCAATCAGTTTCCACAGACACAAGAATGAATGACAAGAAAGTGATAGTCAAATTAATGGCCCAGCATAAAGTAGGTACTATCACCCGTGGGTCAGTGTGCGGTGGAAGAAGCAAAGCCCTCCTCCGATTGTGACTGAACAGGCCCTAGACGACACTCCCGGAAGGCCTCCTTTGTGCTCCTAACCATAAAGTGAGCAGCCATCTCTGCTGGGCACCCTGAGGCAGCCTTGTTGGGCTGCCTCAATAATTAACACCCATGCAGTGTGCCTTTTATACCTGCAATAAATGCTGTCATTTCTTAGTAAGGAGGAGAAATATTTACCATGGTAGAGCACTTCTAACAAGAAACACAACAGAACACAATACCCAGAAAAGCTCTTGGGGGTAAGAAGGCTATCCCCCCACCCCACCCAGCATGCTGAAGCCTACTTGTTATAGGCTCCATCATCCTGGAGAGCCGATAGTCATTGAGTTTAGAATGCCTGGAACCCCACTGATGGCTAGAAATGGAAGCATGCATCAGGGCCCAAGTTGCCAGTAGCAGAGGAGGAGCTCAGAGTCTTCTTGGGAGATTGCACCTAAATCTATGGGTTTTAATTTGGAGTTAGTGATGGAGGACAGGGCTCTGGAGCTCTCTGGGTAAGCCCTTGTTGAGTAGCATTCTATTTGCCTTACAAAGCATGAACAAGCTGCACAGTGATGCATGGGCAAAAGTGCCCAGCTACATTTGAGAATGAAAGGGGATACAAAAAGGTAGGGAAGCTATGTGGACATATCTTGATCCTTCCTTTTTTTTATTTTATATTTCCCCAGCCTAGAAAGATAGTTGGGGCTTTCTAGCTCCATAGAAAATTAGAACAACCCTAACACAAATCAGGGCTAATACAGTCTGTAAAATCAGGCTGTGGAATGCATCATTTCTGTGACTCTGGGGAACGTACACAAAGCCAAGGGCCATTCGTCAACGTGGAAGCAGAGGGATCTGAATACAGACACTTGTGAGCATGAAGAGCTCCTCATGCTAACTGTAAGCAATGCTGGGGTCCTACAGGATCAGCACAAGATATCCAGTCAGCAGGTGTTTACTGCTTGCCTTCTAGGTCCCTGGCTCTGCTCTCAGCAAGTCTATACAGAATACTGTGCCTCCCCTCAGGGCACATGGTCCAAAGTTTGTTTCCATAGACTGACTTCAATGGATGGTCTAAACCATGCTTCAGCCTGACTGGTTGTCCTCAGGAAGAGTCTTCAAGGAATGGGCTCTTCCCAGAGAGTTAAAGGAATGGACCCTTCACAGAGTGTTGAGAGAGTGGGATAGGAAACTGAAGCAGCTTCAGAATGGAGACAAGGGACTACAGTGTCCCCAACAAATGAAGAAAGAGTGCTCCCAGGTCTCAATATAAACCCAGTCTGATTTCCCAGGTGGCCCCTCCTTTCAACTGGGGTCTGCCCAACAATCATGGCTTATAACAAGCAACAAATCAAAGATCCCTGCCCTACTTTTGTGGAGGATGCAGAAAACATAGACAAGTTTTTTAAAGTACAGTATAGGTAGCATCTCTAGATTTGCAAGGGCTAAAGAAAAGGTGATGAAAGCAGAGGTATATGTTGCTAAAATTTCAGAAAGAATAACCAAAAATAATCTCCCTGAGAAAATGACTTTTGAGCGAGATATAAAAGGAGTAGAAGATTGAACCACAGAGCTGTCTGAAGACAAGAAGAGCTAATGCAGGTACCTGAGGGGCCCTTATTGACCTTCCATGACCTCCAGCACTCCCGCCACCCACTCTCCCATTCAGCTATTAAGAAGGGTCTTCGTTATATAACCCCCGGAGCTAGTCTGTCTTATGCAAGGCCCCAGCTTGGCCCTTTACTGTCCAATTATCCATCTAAAATGTCAAGTAGTCTTTTCCTCAGGAAGACCTCATCCTGTGTTAGAGAAGAGTGGAGATGAGCCTTGGACAGCTGGGACACAATTCTGGGAGGATAAGATAGCCCTCAATGCTTGCATCCCTGTTCAATAGCATGTGGTGGTTCCAGAAGCCCACTCTTCCATCTGTCAGAGGATCTGGAAGGTAGATGTAGGCTCAACCCTGGCTCATCTCTGGAAAAGAGAAGACTGAGTCCTTGTATCTGCCCATCTTCAAAGAGAGGAGATTGGATAGCTCATCCTTATCATCACCTCCAGCCCTCACTAAGCCCTGTTCTCAACTGGTCTGTAGTCCTTGCCAGCATGCGTGTGCCCCATCGACTAATAAGCCTACATTCAGAAGGTGGTCATTACGGTAGCGCTGTCCACATGCTAAAGGGAGAATGGAATGCCAGCACACATGAAGAGTCACTTTAGGCCACACTTTCTCAGTCACTCACTCACACCACACTCAGCCGCCCCAGCCCACCAACTCAGTGTACAGCCACATGAACAATAAGGAGAAAGAAGCCAATCCCTGTGTGCCCACCTTGCACCAGCCAGGGGTTCCTACCGCACAGGCTGACGCTGACCATGACAGGCCAACCTCAATGTCTCAGTACTCTTATAAAAAGTATAAAAATTACAAAAAAAAGATAAGATACGAGCATTCCAAAGCAATCACCATAGCAGGTGACACCTCACCCTGCCTTGTAGCATCTCCCTGGTTCCACTTTCCAAGGGGATCAAGTAGAACTGATGGTAGGGGATGTCCATGCCAGGCAGGGGCAGAGGGATTCCTATGCCAGCTTCTTGTTTGAGGTGAGCAGCAGGCAGCCAGCTGAGACTCTGGGAGTATAGCCCTGCCTTATCTTGCTTAGCTCATTTTTTCTGATAGGCACAGAATTCGGTTTAGCAGACCTTGGCCACCTGTGGATTGTGAGTAGTGATGAGGCAGGGAAAGAGACATGACATAATGATAAAACGATGTCATATCTTGTTAAGTCCCTTAGCCGGCCTGGCCAATATGCACCATGGAGTCACTGGGACCATGATAGGAAATTCTTCCAAAAAAACCACTTGAGGTTCCCAGCAAACAGTCAGCCCAGAATCCTCACCATGATCAATCAGCAACAGGCACCCGTCCCGTGCTGGTGGGACTTTTTCTCTATTCAGTGACACTTGTGGAAGTCACGCCAACCAGAGGAAAGCAGAAGGTCTGCATGGTGTAATTTCTAAATGCAACCCTAGAACAAATAGCATTTGCAACCTCTCATACCTTTAGTCAGTTCAGGCCTTTTTTTTTTTTCCCCTGGGAAGTTATACTCTTTTTCCTCCCTCTCCTAATCTGTTCTGAAAACATCTCTGCCTCCTCTTTGATGACCTTCTAAGACTTCAGGGACTAGCAAAAAACTCCTCAGATCTTGCTTTCTGAGAGACTTCCTCCCATGGCCTCAGCTCTTCAATCTAAGAATCTCTGTGAAAGTAGCATTACTAAGTGTGCCTTACATCGACTTCAGAGTCATTATGCTTGCTCTTCCCTCTATCCACAATACTCTTCCCCCAGATCTGGCCATCATTGGCTCCTTCATGTCATTTCAAGCCTTAAGTCAAACATCACATCCTCAGACAACTCTCTTGGTTACTTAGTTTGGGAGAAACCTTCACATCTCCCTCTTTCACATGCTCTTGTTTTGTTTTCTTTATGACCTTCTTCATTACAGGAAGCCATCTTATTTATTTATCTAGTTGCTTGTATACTATTTAGCTCCTCCCTGATCTTCATCCTGTTCCCCGCTGTCTCCCCAGTACATGTAACCATGTCTGGCATAGAGTGTTCAACAAAAGCTTATGCACGGATGGATGATTTTATTGCCCAGGAAAGATAACCAGGTAACCAGTCTAGAGGCAGTTTGGAAAATGAAACAGAGTAGAAAATGATGAATACATTTTACAAGAGTAGGCAAAAAACAAAGGACAGAAGATGTATAGGCACCGCACTGAACTGGGAAGTACTTCTATATGTCTTCCTTCTGTCTGTGTCTTGGTGCTTGTATTAGTTACTGTCTTGTGGCTACAACCAAATACCTGACAAGAAACACCTCAAGAGAGGGAAGGAAGGACCTCTTCAGGCTCGTGGTTTGAGGGGACACAGTTCATCATGGAGGATAAAGTATGATAGGTGGTGGTGGGAGTATTCTGCAGCTGTTTGCTCACATCTCAGCAAACCAGGAAGCAGAGATGAGACAGGAAGTGGGATTAGGCTACAAATTTCAAGGTCTGCTACCCAGTGACTCACTTCCTCCAGCTAGTCCCCACCTTCAAAAAGTTCTACAGCTTTCCAAAACAATGTCACTGTCTTTCAACCAAGTGTTTAAACACCACACAAGCCTATGGGGGACATTTTACAGCCATTCCATAACCATTCCCAAGGTACAACGTTCCCTCCATTCTTTCCCCCCCACCTCTCTTCCCAACTCGTGACAGTCAACATTCTACATTCACATCATCTTTGTTTTAACCCCACGAATGGAGGGGTGGGCAATGTGGTATCTGTCTTTCTATGTCTGGCTTATTTCATTTAATACAGTGTCCTCCAGTTCCATCCATGTTGTCGCAAAATGATAAGATTTCACGCTTTTGTTTATGGTTGAATAATATCCTATCAGTGTACATTCACTGCATTGTCTTCATTTATCTGTCATTGGGTATGTTAGTTGATGACATATGTTGGCTAGTGTGAATAATTCCACAAAAATGTCACTGAGGTAGTTCTTCTGTGCTGACTTCCTTTCCTTTCGATATACAGCTAGAAGTTGGATAGCTGGATGAATCATTAGAGAGGAGCTTGGGCATCATAAAGAAATGATATTAATTTCCCTGATTTTATCAGTTCGTGGTAAAGGAGTCAGCAAATAGACCCTGGACAGATGCCAGGGCATTTGGAAATTATAGACTTGAAGACAGACTTGAGCCCACAGTATGCCCTGAGATAACCAGCTGCCCCCTCTATCTTGGGCCACAAGAAGACACTTGCTGACTTACCACCTCAGGAATCTAAAATAACTGTTCAGACAGCTTGCAGCTCCCACATCCTCACTTCCCCTTCCCTCATTTTGTAGGCAGAATGTCCCTACCCCGAACCCTAAGGCTAATAAAACCTCTCAGCCAGCCAGTGTGTGAACAGGGTCATAGTGCCTTCGGAACCTTAGGAGTCAACCTCTCAGGCCCTGCACTTGAAATAAAGTCTGCTATTTGCTCTTGAGATTCCTAACAAGTTATTCCAAACTTACCTCAGACCTTTTTCCTCAGTCCTAGTATAATCATCTACTGAAATTTTGCATTTTGTCCCTAAATAATGTCTAATTGCTATATGTTAATCAAAGACAATAAATCAATGGAAGGAAGGATGGAGGGGATGAACTCTGGCTGAAATCCTGCTCTAGACTTAAAGCTTATGTCTCATTCAGCATTCGACTCTGGTTTGCTGAGGGACTGTGGCCAGCTGAGCCTGGAGCCCTGGAAAGGGCTTCCTGTGAGGAGGAAGCACTGAGGCACCTTCAGAGCACAAGGCAGTCCCTGCTGAAGTAGAATAGATAAGACTACCTTCAATCCTTGTCTAGACAAGGGAGGAGGAAGGTGGGGGAGTCTCATTATTCTCTCTGAGAAATCAAGGCAGCAATATGAAACAATTTGAGTTGTCAACCTGTCAACGCCAACCTCTGGGAATGACAAATTTTCCCAAATACCGCCTTGGTAAACATCAAGAGTGCAAAAGCCAGCATAGACCTCTGTCTCTTGGCCAGGCTCCAGAGCAAGCTCCCAGCAGCCTGAAGCCCTTCTCTGCACATGCACGGGGGAGCAGCACTGAGGTGCATCTCCACACACACACACAGAGCAGCACATCTGGGGCTTTTAGAACCCTAAAATGTGAGACCAAGAAGCCATACATGGTGGGACACACCTGGAATCCCATGACTCAGGAAGCTGAGGCAGGAAGATTGAGGTTAGTTTGAGGCCAACTTGGGCTACCTAGTAAAACCCTGCCTAAAAACAAAACAAAACAAAAAAACACATAAACACTAAGCAAGCTAGAAAATGCCCTCTGGGAGGTGTAACAGGAGGACAAGCCACAATGAGGGAACGGAGCTCATCTGAAGAACCTGGACAAAACATGGGAAGCCGAGCTCCATCCATCCTGTCCATCTGCACTTGGGCGATTTCAGGCAGGCACCTTGGTCTCCCCAAGTGTCAACTACCGTGGACACAAACAAAATACCCTCCTTGTCAACACCTCAAGTTCAGCGTAAAATTCAAATAAAATCTCATAAACAAAAGGATTTTCTAGACCAATGGGAGATGTTAATAAAGCGCCCCAAACAGGCTGTGGTGGTCAATATTGTCAATGACAGGCTCTAGACTCATCTACAAGACAAAAACATGGGCATGTGTGAGGGCGTTTCTAGATTAGGTTATCTGAGGTGGAACCACTTGCCCTGCCAGAGCAGCACCTTGCCTTGTTCTGGGGTTCAGACTGAATAAAAGAGCGTCTCTGTCTCTGCTTGCTGACTGTAAATGCAATGTGACCAGCTGCTGCATGTGTGAGTCCAGACACTAAAACACTGGCCAAGTTTGGAATCAATAGCAGAGTTGGAGGGAATTTTTCTTTAGAGACACTTGCAGCATCCCAGGCCAGGAGGGTGAGAAGCCTGTAGTGGCCAAGTGTTCACAAGCACCATAGAATCTGTAGTAGTGAAGAGCAGTGGTTCTTCAAAATAACAAATCCAAACAAAGGAAAACCCGAGGAATGAATTTTATAAGAAATGTACAAGTTAACTGGGCATGGTGGCACACACCTTTAATTCCAGCACTTGGGAGGCTGAGGTAGGACAATCACTGTGAGTTCAAGGCCAGCCTGAGACTGCATAGTGAATTCCAGGTCAGCCAGGGCTAGAGTGAGACCCTACCTCAAAAATAAAAAAAGAGAGAGAGAGAGACAGAGAAATATACAAGCTGCATTTTTATTTTATTTTTTTTTCTTTCTTTTTATTTTTGGTTTTTCAAGGTAGGGTCTCACTCTGGCCCATGCTGACCTGGAATTCACTATGTAGTCTCAGGGTGGCCTTGAACTCACAGTGATCCTCCTACCTGGGCTGCCTCCCGAGTGCTGGGATTAAAGGCGCATGCCACCATGCCCAGCCTGGCCTTTTCTTTATATGAAAGAGAGACAGTGAGAGCAAGAGAGAAAGAGAATTGGCATACCAGGGCCTCTAGCCACTGCCATAGAACTCCAGATGTGTGAGCCCCCTTGTGCACATATGCAACCTGTACACTTGTGTCACTTTGTGCATCTGGCTTATGTGGGACCTGGGGAGTTGAACATGAGTCCTTAGGTTTCACAGGCAAGTGCCTCAACTGCCTAGCCATCTCTGCAAGCCAAGAAATAATTTCTTAAATGATTTGAAAACACAAAAGAATTTGAGAAAATATGAAATTGTACCATTTTCATGGGTTAAATATTTAATACAATAAACTCATAAATTCTCTCTAATCTTATTTTAAAAGAACTATATCCTCAATAAAATGACCAATTTTTTTTAGGGAATAGCTAAGTATATTTAAATGTAAAGTTCATATGAAACAATAAATAAGCAATAATATCTAGTAAAATTCTGAAAGTTTTTCAAGTACTCTGCTGGTGGGAAAATTGTACAGCTTCCCCAGAAGATAATTTTGGATGATAATGCAAAATTTTTTAGTTCTGTCCAAACCATGACTAGCTCTGCCACATTTTAAGAAATATTCTAAAATTGCACTAATTAAAGTATACATTCTGGCATTTGAATAGACAATGAATAAGAAGACTAGACTTTTTTTAAAAAATCTGATATACATCTACATTATCTATAAGATATATTTGGGGCTAGAGGGATGGCTTAGCAGTTAAGGCACTTGCCTGCCAAGCCAAAGGACCCAGGTTCGATCCCCCCGGAACCACCTTAGCCAGATGCACTAGGTGGCACATAAGATATATTGAATGTTTGACCACTGAGGAAAAGATGTATCATTCAATAAATGGGTTGGAGGCAACTAAGCAGACTTGTGTGGGAGAACATTAAATAAGATCCTTCCCTCAAGTCTTAAGCCAAAATAAGTTACCAAAAAATACAAGGCCCAAGCACAAGAAATGAAACTGTAAAAATGATAGAAGTACAGAGAAAAGCATTATTTTTATGGTTTTTAAAATATTTTATTTAGTTAGTTAGTTAGTTATTTGAGAGAGAAAGGGAGACAGAGAAAGAGAGCAAATGGGCATGCCAGGGCCTCTATCACTGCACATTCCAGACACATGTGCCAAATTATGCAGCTGGCTTTACATGGGTACTGGAGAGTCAAACCTGGGTCCTTTGGTTTGCTGGCAGATGCCTTAACGACTAAACCATATTTCCAGCCCATATTTGTAGCTTTTGAAGGCCTCTGTAAGCACAAAATAAAACCAAAACAAAATGACTGCCGGGCGTGGTGCCTCATGCCTTTAATCCCAGCACTCAGGAGGCAGGGGTAGAAGGACTGCCATGAGTTCGAGGCCACCCTGAAATTGCATAGTGAATTCCAGGTCAGCTTGGACTACAGTGAAACCCTACCTCAAAAAAAAAAAAGGCTGACATATCAATTGCATAAAATATAAAAATTGTCATAAGAACATAAACAACTTCGACAGGCAAGCTACAAATTAAGTAAATATTTTCTGTGTTTATACCACAAAAAATGAATTTTTAATAGGCAAATAAATTCTTCAAATTAATAAGAAAATGTGCAAAGGATACAGACAATCAATACACAGAAAAGTAAACATAAATGGTTCTTAGTATTTGGAAAGATATTCAGTGTAACAGCAAGAGAAATACACATTCAAACTAAGAAATACCATATTTCATTTCATAGATAGTCAAGGGCCAAAAAATGTTAATAACACAGTGTGTTGGCAAGGATGCAAAGAATCTGGTACTATGCTGGAAGATAGAAAAGTGCTACAGCATTCCATGGCAGATAATTTGGAAGGATATTGCAGGATTACTTTAGCCTGTGAGTGCAAGTATACATGTGTGTGCAAGTGCATGTGCACATAGGTACATGTGGAGACAGAGAACAACCTCAGGTGTCATTCTAGCAATGCCATCCAGCTCTTTGTGAGACAGGATCTCTCCTTACCCTGGAGCTTGTCAAATAGGCAGACTAATGAGCTTGCCAGCAAGCCCCAGGGATCTGCCTGTCTCTTCCTCCCCAAGTTCATATCACCACAGTTAGCAGTTTTATGTGGTTTCTGGTCTCCATACTTGTGGGGCAAGCACATGACAAACTAGCTATCTCCTCAGTCCTATGCAAAATTCTTTTAGATGATTATTTGGCAATACAATTCTATTTACTTCACATATATTTAATGAGCAAAAGTGATATTTGTACTTATTTAATGATACGCATCATAGCTTTAACAATAATGACAATATATTTTAAGTATATGTCCATCAAGAGGGAATCAACTCAATAAATTATGGAATGTATACGTGGTAGGGCTAGAGAGATGGCTAAGTGGTTAAGGCAATTGCCTGAAAAGCTAATGACCTGGGCTCAATTCCCCAGTACCCACATAAAGCCAGATGCACAAAGTGGCACATGGATCTGAGTTCATTTGCAGCTGCTGGAGGCCCTGGCATGCCCATTCTGGCTATCTTTCTCTCTTCTATCTCTCTCTGCTTGCAAATAAATGAAAATAAACAATGGTAGATCTCAGTATGTTGGTTTAGAAGTATTTCTAAGATCAATGTTCATATAAAAAAAAAAAAACTATCCAGGTGGGCCAGGCATAGTGGCACATGCCTTTAATCCTAGCTCTCAAGAGGCAGAGGTAGGAGGATCACCACAAATTCGAGGTCAGCCTGAGACTACATAGTGAATTCCAGGTCAGCCTGGACTAGAGTGATAACCTACCTCACAAACAAACAAACAAACAAAAACTATCCAGGTGGAAAATATTATATATATATTGTGTGTGTGTATATATATATATATATATACACACACACATACATACACATACATACATACATACATACACACACACATACATACATACCTATATGTATATATATAGTATATATTGTATATATATTATATATAATTGTATATACTGTATATATATATGCATCTGTTACATGTGTATAATGTTTGTTCTTTTTGAAATCTATACATTATAGTTTTATTTATATGTCTGGGAATGGAAGGTTAGATTTTAAACCACAATGAGATACTACTTCATACCCACAAGAGTGGCTATGATTTTTAAAAAGAAATAGGAAAAAAGAACTATGGGGCTAGAGAGATAGTTCAATTGGCAAAATGCATGCCTCACATACATGAAGACCCAAGTTCGATCCCCATGTAAGATGCTGGGTGCAGTGGCAGGCACCTGAAATCCCAGTGAGGTGGTGAGGCAAAGTTAGAAGGATCCCTGAGCTTTGCCAGCTAGCCAGTCCTTCCTGATCAGCAAGGTCCAAGACAAGGAGACCCTGGATGGCTGTGTAGAGATCTTGTGTACAGCACAGTGAAATTTTGCTGAAATGATCTACCGCAAAAAAAAATAACTATGTGTAGTTTAAGTTACTATGCTTCAAAATAATAATCATTTCATTATGTTTTATATAACAAGACATTATGCTGTATACCTTAAGCATATGTTAAAAATGTTAAATTAAAATAAAAGTTAAGGTCATTTCCTACTTTAAAACAAAAAAAAAGAAACCATGCTAACTAAAATAAGCAAGCCAGACACAAAATGGTCAATATTTTATGATGCCACTTATAGGAGGTACCTACAGTTGTCAAATTCATAGTCAGAAAGAGGAAACATGAGGGGCTTTGAGGAGATGGCTCAGTTAGAACTCTCCATGCGAGCCCGAGGACCTGAGTTCAAACCCCCACCATCCACGTAAACAGCTAGATGTGGCAGTAGGCTTCTGCAATCCCAGTTCTGAGGAGGCAAAGACGGTGGAATCCTTGAGGCTTTCTGACTAGCTTGTCTAGACAAATTGCTGAGCTCCAGGATCAGTGAGAGACCCCCGTATTTTAAAAAGTGTAGGGCTGGGGAGATGGCTAGTGGTAAAAGTCACTTGCTTGCAATGACTATCGGTCTAAGTTCAATTCCACAGTAGCCATGTAAGGCATATGTCTGGAGTTTGTTTGCAGCTGCAAGAGGTCCTAGTGAGCCTGTTCTCTCTTGCTGCCTCTCATCTTTGATCACAAATAAATAAATAATATTCAAAGAATAAGGTGAAGAGAGACTGGGGACGACACCCAGCATTGGCCTTTGGCCTCCGCACACAAGCATACGTATGTGCATAAACCCTCCGAGACACGCTCCTCAAAACAGAAAGTCGAACAGTGGTTGCCAGGGGCTGAGAGAGAGACAGACCAGGGGATTTTAGAGGTGCATAATTATGCTCTGGAAAATGAAAGCATTCTAGAGATGGAAGGGGATCAGGGCTACACAACAGCATACATGACTTTAACTCCTCTTAAGCCATGTGCTGGAAGATGGCTGGCATGGCAAGTTTGTGTTATGCATATCTTATCTTTAAAAAGAAATAAACTTTAAACAATAATCAAAGAAAGATATGAACTTTAGGGTAAGCTATTTCGTGTCTAAATCCCTGACAGCCCATTGCATGTGCCCTTAGATGAGTGCCTTCCACTTCCAAGCCTCCGCATCCTCACTCATAAAGCGGTAACAGTATTGCACTGCCCTGGCTTGTGCTGAGGCACACTCAGGGCATTGAGTGGTGGCTGCCACATCAGGAGTGGATGATTAACAGCAGTTTCCTACTTACTATTGTCTTTAACAAGCAGCTATCCATTGCCTACCACACCCTGGCATTGTGTCAAGAGTGAGGAACGTAGAGGTGACCAGGATGGATTCCTGTCTACAAACTCAGTGGTAAATGGCCCTGTTTTTATCTTCACTCAAGCTCTCATTTTAGGAGTGTTAAAATAGTCATGACAGAGGTGGCCTCAGAAAGAAATAGAATCAATTAGACAAATTATGTGAAGTGTTCCTAAATGAACATGCTGTCTCAAGACAGAATGAGCTGCCTTGAAAAAGGGTAAGATGGATAACTTCCCACCAAACATGAGACAGAGGGCATTCAAGGGAGGCTGGACCCATGGTCACAAATGGTACTACATGGCTCAGAGAGACTGAGCTTCTGCAGGGGACCAAAAGTTGGGCATGAGAAGCTTGGCCAAGGAAGGGCTCCAGGCTGGCAGCCTCCCAGACATCTCTGCTCCATGACATCATCCACATTCCCCCAGCAGGAGTCCAAGCGGCCATATGTCAGGTGTGGATTCTAATTCAAAACGACAGGCACGATTTTGCATTGGTAAATGGAAAGGAACCAAGGCATGAGCATCTCCTGGTGAGAGAAAGACAGGCAGAAAGATGCAGAGATGAGGCCATCACCTCCTTTCTCCAGACCAGCACTGGTTTCAGGCTACAAATGTTGAAATCAAACACTGAAATATCCTAACGGGCAAGTAAAGACCCAGCCCAAACATTCCCGAGCCAGCCGCGAGCCCAAAGACGTACCCCCACCTCAGATCCAGCTAGATCAGGAGCCCAGAAGAGTCTGTGCTCAATTTATTTTTTAGTTGCAAGCAGAGAGAGATAGAGAGAAGGGAGATAGACAGACAGAATGGGTGCACCAGGGCCTCCAACTGCTGCAAATGAACTCCAGATACACATGCCACTTCATGCATCTGGCTTTGTGTGAATACTAGGGAATCAAACCCGGGTCGTTAGGCCTTACAGGCAAGCACCTTAACCACTGAGCCATCTCTCCAGCCCTCATTCCTGTTTTTGAAAGAAGGAGAAACAGAGTTGCCAGGGAGTTTGAGCTGTCCTCACAGTCTCAGAATGTCATCTACAGTCACAACTTCAACTAGTGTCTAGCTGGGACTGAAGAGAAGGAAGGGCAGGGTGTCCCCTGTGCGGTCTGCAAGCAGACCTTCCTTAGGGAAGACAGCTGAGTCCTGCTAAAGATCGTCACTGTATGATCCAGAGGACAGAGAACAGAAAACAAACATGTGGTCAGGGAAAGCTTCCCTGATAAGGAGAACTTGGAACAAGGACCTGAAGCTTGGGAGGAAGAGCATGCCCCAGGAGCCAGAGGCAAGGTACACCCAAGATATTCAAGGCACAGCAAGGAGCTCATGTGACTGGAGCCTGGAAATAAGGTGTTGTCCGGTGTAAGTCAAAGAGGTGAGGGATAGGGATAGGAGTCAGGTGCTGCAAGTCTCCTTGGGACAATTTAAGGATTTTGACTTTATCTCAATCAGACAGAAAGTCATTGGGGAAAGAGAAGATGCATAGAACCTGACATAGTTTTTAAAGGCCACTTGAGTTTTGGATTGAGAATATATTCCAGGTATAGCACCATGACCACTTACTTCAATCAGAAGTAAACTGTTGCCCTAATTTAGGAGAGGGATGATGGGAGCTTGAACCCAGATGGTAGCAGTGAAGGTGGTGAGAAGCAGGTATGTTCTGAAGTCAGAGCCAACAGCATTTGCTGACAGATTGGATATGGGGAGTGAAAGAAAGAAAAGAGTCAAGGATGATGCTAAGAATTTTATTTTTGGCTTCAACTATTAGGGGGACAAGGCTGTCATTAACTGAGAAAAGGAAGGTTGAAGCAGGAACAGACTTCATGGAAGAGAACAGGTCTGAATCACAGAGTATCCAAGGCCACAGCCTAACTGAAGGAACAAAGCCACCAAGAAGTTACCAATGAGAAAGGGGAAACATGGAGGTAGGAAGGAATGTTGTGGAAGTCATGTCAGAAAGCTTTCAAGAAGGAATCATCATCTGTGTCAACTGTCAAGAGTCTCATGAGAACTGGAAACTGACCACTAACTTGGGCAGTAGGAAGGCCACTGACAACCTTTGGAAAATTAATGTTGCTGGAATAAGGAAGGGAACATCATTAAAGAGTATTCAGAAAGAATAGGACAATTCAAATAGTGCAGGGAAAGTTGCTCCTTATGAATATATTCTAACCAATAAATAAATAAAGGAAGGCAGAGTTAAAATATCAACATTTTATAAGTCCATAATGAAACAATCTAGGCAGGGGTCAGAAAAATGGTGGGTAGGCTTAGACTACATCAGATTTACTTGCTTTCATCAATAAAGTGTTTTTTAAATATTTTATCTTTATTTATTTATGAGAGAGAAAGAGAGAATGGGCATACCAGGGCCTCTAGCCACTGCAAGCAAACTTCAGATGCATGTGCCACCATGTGGATCCCACTTACGTGGGTTCTAGGGAATTGAGCCTGAGTCCTTAAGCTTTGCAGGCAAGTGCCTTAACCATTAATCCATCTTTCCAGCACATAAATAAAGCTTTATTGGTACTTATCCATGCACAATTATTTACATGTGCCTGCGGGACTTCCTAAACTACAGTGAAAGCACTGAATTGAGACAGAGACGATGTGGCCCACAGACTGAAATATTGATGGTCTGGCTCTTTACATAAAAATTTTGCCAACCCTGATGTAGATAATAATCTTCAGTTATCATTAAGGTTCCAAGAAGAAACATCTAGACACTGAGCCCGTGGTAGGAGTACATACCATCCCCTAGAAAGTCATCATGCGGGCTGGAGAGATGGCTTAGCGGTTAAGCGCTTGCCTGTGAAGCCTAAGGACCCCGGTTCGAGGCTCGGTTCCCCAGGTCCCACGTTAGTCAGATGCACAGGGGGGCGCACGCATCTGGAGTTCGTTTGCAGAGGCTAGAAGCCCTGGCGCGCCCATTCTCTCTCTCTCCCTCTATCTGTCTATCTCTGTGTCTGTCACTCTCAAATAAATAAATAAATAAAAATTTAAAAAAAAAAAGTATAAGAAAGTCATCATGCCAAACAAACAAACAACAACAAAAAAAAAAAAAACTGAATCAGATGGGCCTAACTACCTATTTGTAAGAAATACAGAAAACAGAAACATTCAACAACATTGTGGGGATATAAGCAGCAAAATCCAGAAGGTGAGAAAATCTACAGAAAAAAAAAATGACATTTCTTGAACTAAGGCTCAAAATAAATTGGGATTAGGGTTACACTACAGACTAAGACTTAATAAAACTTTCAGCCATATAGTGTGTGAACCTTGTTTCTATTCTGATTCAAACAAACCCATAGTATAAACTGGCTAAAGAAATTTGAATACTACTTAGAGATTTAAAGGTATTAAGAAAATTATTGTTAATTTGGGGGAGTGTGATAATGTTTGCCTTAATCTAGAGACTGGTGCTTAAATATCTATGGATAGAATAATATGATGGTTGGGATTTACTTCAGAATAATCCTGTGTGGAGGCAGAGTGAAACAAATTGGCCAGGAATTGGTAATCATTGAATCTAGGTGGTGTTACTTGGGGTTCATTATTCTACTCTATGTTATATATGCTTTAAAATTTGCACAATAAAATGTCAACTCAAAAAGTTAGTGAAAGAAACAAGGCAGTGTGGGAACATGGAGCTCAGAAGGACATGAGGATCCTGAGTGATAGTGATTCTCAGAAGCGGTGACGGGTGTGAGCTTGGAGAAGGGTCAGGTCTTTCCTGTAGACAGTGAAACTTGGACAGTGGGCAGAGAGGAGAGAGCAGGGCATTTCTGAAGGGGAAGTAATATGAGTGGAGGCCTAGAGGAAAAGCCCTTTCCCCAGAATCCCAAAGTGCCCAAGCTGAAGGAGGTCCATAAGTGATGCCATCCATGCTCCCTCCACCCTTCACTGCTTAGCACCAGGGCCTGCAGCTGAGAAAGAGAGCCCTATCCTACCAGGGGCAGAAAGCAATCTCAGAAAGGGCCAGTGTGCATGATGAGGACAGAAACCTCCCTGCCTGTAAGACTCCTATGGTGCCAGCTACTGCTCTGTGGGGCCCAAGCCCAAAGCCTGCTGTCTAACAGCAGCTGTCTTCTGACTCCACCCAGCCTCTTGTGGTTGGCTCTTGAGGCACATTCTCCATCTGGGGTCCTCTGATGCCTGCAAGGATTCAAGGAGTGCATTTTCCCAGTTAGATTCCATCATTTTCATCATTTTTTTTTTCCCCCAGAAGGTGCTCTGACTAAAAAGGTTAACAATCACTACACTTGAGAGTTAATATTTTTGACATGGATTTATAGGTATGTCTAAATATAATTTTATCTATGAGCTCCTTCAAATATTATTACAGCCTTCCTATACCAAAAAAATAGAAGATAACGCCGGGCATAGTGGTGTATGCCTTTAATCCCAGCATTTGGGAGGCAGAGGTAGGAGGATCACCGTTAGTTCAAGGCCACCCTGAGACTCCATAGTGAATTCCAGGTCAGCCTGAGCTAGAGTGAGACTCTACCTCGAAAAACCAAAAAGTAAAATAAAACTGAAGATAATTTCTGGATCAATGAAAATAAGAATTAAAATTCTTCATTGGACAGCTGATCACAATGTAAGTCTCAAACATCCTTTACCTTTAGAAGCCAAATAAAATAGCAAACCTACTAGGAGCCAGTTTCTGTATAAAAGCTGACAAGATATATTATAACTCCACAGTTTACAAAGCGGACGATTTCCATTGGTACTTCAAATTTTGACTTTGAAAATTGTGTACCATGGATATTTGAGAGAGACAAACAATAGAATGGGGGGGTAATTTATTGTTCAGTTCTCTTAGAGATTTGAAAGGCCTCAAGATATTAGCAAGCTCCCACACTTTAGAATCTCAGCATAGTCACACTAAAAAGCATGTGGAATCCAAAACAATTTGCATTGTCTGCTTCCCATGTGTATCTCATATGCTCATTTAATCAACTTTTCCTGGGCTTGAGGCCTTTAGGTACAAGAAGACAGCAGATGAGGAGGGTAAGCCATGAGCACCACAGAGATGCTCAACCTGAGCTCCACCTAGCCCTCTGCCCTCTCCCTTCCAAGCAGACACTCCTGCCTTCAGAGTACTATTGTCCCTCTCCAGCTAAGATGTGCTGACCTGTTAAACCACTTCAGCCATTACACAAGACCCCGGAGGGAAGTTCTCTCTCTGCCCATGTCAAGGAAACAAATGAGTCCTATGGCAGAGCTGATCTGACCAACGCCATCCCTTTGGAGGCCTGGGTGTGCAGTACGGAGGCCTCCCTCCCCTGTCTGCAGGCCAGGAGTCCCAGCAAGTATACAGGAAGGGACTGTGCTCAGTCCTGGCTCAATTTCCTTCATAGGGGCTCACATTCTCAGAATGAGGGCAACTCCAATTCCTCCTGAGCCAAAGACTGGGAAGGATGAGTCCTCACCTAACCCAGCCTCCTCTCTTACCCTCCCTTAGACCTGTATTCATGCATCTAATGGTGACCAAGCTACTGCTACTCTGTGACAGGCACTGTGCTGAATGTGGAGCCCATACATGAACAATACAAAGTCCCAGTCCTCTAGAACTTTCTGTCTAGGAGACACTAACATTAAAACCAGCAGGTAAACAAACCTGGAATATGGGTTGTGAATGTGTTGGGTGCTGTAAGAGAGCATAAAAGAAGAATCTAGATCAGATAGAATGATGGTCTGTGATGAACATCTCACTGAAGAAGCGTCATTCAAGTTAAGGACTGAATAATGTAGCGGCATTAACCAGGTGGATGGGGAGCCAGAGACTGAAAGAGTTACAGAGAGGAGAGCCAATATATTCAAAGCCCTGAGATGAGAAAGAGCTTGGCATATTCTAAAAGAGCTTAGTTTCCAGCAGGTGGTAGGTAATGGAGAAAGATGTAAGTTGAAAATGGAAGTGAGTGGGCTGGAAAAGTAAGGCACATAGGCCTAAGGGATAATATTTTGAATTGCAAGCTGAGAAGTGGTATGACCATGTTTACATTTCAAGTTCACACAAGTTACCAAGGGTAGCATGACGCTGTGAACATAATCAAAGAGTAGAGAAATCAGGTGTGATAGTCTTCCAAGGAAAATGGCAGTTCTCTGGTCTAGGTGGCTTTAGCAGAAGTGAAAAGAAGAGGACAGGGTCTAGAAATATTGAGGAATAAGGCTGAAACCCAAATTTCATAACATATTGCCTAACAGTTTCTCAAGGTAGAAACACTCACAATCTCTCCTGGATTTTCAGATGGGTAAAAGTGCCATTCAACAAAACAGAACCAGGCATGTGGTGTAGTAGTAGCAGAGTCCTTGCCTAACATGAGCATGAGACCAGCAGGAGGGAGGAGGAGGGACAAGGAAGAGTGATGAGGGGACAAATATGAGCAAAGTTCAATGATATATGTGTATAAAATATCACAGTGAGTCCAGTAATTTTGTGCCCTAGCTAAAAATCAATTTTAAAATTAAAAAATGATATTTGGATACATTAAGTTTGAGATTCCTCTGAGAATACCAAGTGGAAGTATTAAGAAAACCACTGGATATAGAGACCTGAAGTTTAGAAGAGCGATCTGAGCTCTAAGTAGAAATCTGGGAGTTCTGACAAATTGAATAATGACCTTACAGTGACCATGAGAATGTGCCTAGCAGACCTCCAACTATAGCCAAGAGCCCCAGCCTCTGGCTCTGAAATCTATTACCATATTTGCACAGAGAGAATGGGATGAGAATAGCAAGGCAGGTCCACTCCTGTGAAGCAGAAACTCCTGGGCTCAGGGGAAATTCAAGGACTTCCTGAGATCCTAGCTGAGCATCCGTGGGTTACGCAGCATGCTGAAACCCCCACACCCAACTTGCTTCCCCACCATCAGTTACTTAGAGTAGGACTTGCACAGTGAACTCAAGCTTCCTCCAGCTTTTCCCAGCTCCTTCCCCATAACCTCCCACTGGTATTTCTCCTAGTGATGGTCCTATGTGCTTCATCCAATCATGGGGTATACTTCTGAGAGAACCCAAGATTGTTCAACCAAGCTCCGGTTGGTTCACATATTTTTATGTCCATCTTAGGCAGTCCCATGATCATCTGAGTTGGCCATGTGATTTGCTTCAGGCAATAACACAACAGTAAATGTGTCACGCGTGGAGGACCAAAATAGGTTTGCACATCAGGACAATGATTTGCCACCACAAAATTCGTATGTTGGAAACATCTTACCAATGTGGTACTATTAGAAGGTAGAGGCAATGGGACTGGATCACCATGAGCCCCTTCAGAATGGGGTTATTTAAGAGAAACTTTAGAGAACAATCTTGCTCCTTCTGCCACATGTTCACATGTCATTCAGCAAGGAAGTGCAATCTATGAACTGGGAAATGAACGTTCATCAGAACCACTTCTGACCGCCCCTTGAGGTTGGGCTTCTAGCCTCCAGAACTATGAAAAGTGAATTTCTGTTATTTATAAGCTACCCAGCTTATAGTATTGAGTTATGGAAATGCAAATAGACTAAGATATTCTTACTTCCAGGAATCCTTCTGACACCATATGAAGGAGTCTGAACTCATCTTTCTGAAGAAGAGAAACCATAAGAGAGCAGCTCTGGCCACTATCTGAGGGTCCACAGTTATGAGTGATGACAAATGAAACCATCCAACTTCAAGTCATCTTGTGATATATAACCATCCAACCAGCCCACAAAATTTTTGAGAAATAATTAATAAATGTTCACTGGTTTACATTTCTAAGTTTGAGGATGATTTGTCACACAGCAAGAGCTAACAGAAATAGGAGTTCAGGGCAGACAGATGGTATTCATTGCCATTGGAATGGGATGGTCGTATCCTTATGAATTTAAACGTCCTGACATTGTTCTCTCAACCCAAAGTCATTCCTTGAACCCTTGCTATTAGTCACAGCACATCAGAGGGCACACGTGCTCAATAGGGGATCTAGCCAGCATGTTTCCTTCCCTGAGTACTGGCCCACATTCCCACAATCCCTTTCCAATGGCTAGCCAGCCACACCCCCAAAGGCATGGACAGAAAAAGTCTGCTACCATTCTTCCTCTTTCTCCCTCTCTCTTTCCCCTTCTGACACAAGGTACATATATTTCTCTGATTCTTTCTGTCTCTGTGTCCTCATCCTCCTATTCTGTTCTCTCTCATATATACACCTTTCCCTTCTCTCTCACTCTCTTTCACTTTCTCCCCCTCCTCCTCTCTCCATGTCTACTTAGCTTCTCAGCCAGATTGTGGCTACTCCTACTGACCCACAACACACTGTTGCTTCTGGGCTTGTAGTGTTGCAGAGCCCACCACTCACTGATTCTCAGACTCCTTACCCCTCCTCCTTTGTTCCTTTGTCTAAAGACCCCCACCGAGCCATTAACAAACTCCTCGCATTTTCAGACCTCTTATTCAAACCCATACCTTCCATCCTATCACAGAGTTATGTCAGCTCATTGCTGTCTGTAGAGGTTACCTTTCTCATTGCTGAGACAATATACCATGCCTGCCAAAACTCAGTTTAATGGAGGAAGAGTTTCTTTTGAGGTTACAGTCCATCATGATAAGGAAGGCATGAGGGTAGGAGCTTGAGGCAGCTGGCATCCACAATCAGGAAGAAGAGAGGGAAGAATGCCTGTGCTCAGCTATCTTTCCCTTCTTTATATAGTCCAAGACCTCCAGCCCATGAAATAGTGCCACCAGCAGTTGGATAGGTCTTCCCACTTCAGTTAACCTAATCAAAATAATCCCTCACAGGCATGCCCATAGGCTAGTTCCCTAGATGATTACAGGTCCTGTCACAATTAATATAACTGACAATTAATGTAAACCATTGCACTGTCTTTGGGAAGTACATGGGTCCTTGCTTTCTATTTGCAGTCAATAAGTAATGAGGACATTGTCGAAATCATCTGGTGAGTACAATGCCCCAGCTCCAGAGCAAAGGCTAGCCAAACAAAGTGAAGGAGAACTGGGATTTGTGGAAGGTACTAGAGAACTGAGATTTGCGGCTTTTAAACTTTAACATTCAGCAAATGTATCAGTCATACATGAAAGGAAAAGCATTGAAGAGACACTGACAAGAGACACAATCCCTGTCAAGAGGACCTCATAGTCTGTGAGGAGGCTAACATTGACAACACTACCAAAGGTGTGGTGACAGAGGCAAGCACAGGATTTTGAGAGAATACTAAAGAAAAGCATGGGTGGATGTTTGAAGAGAATCCAGGAATCTTCCTGGAAGAGGTAACTATGTTTAGCCAAGCCCTCATGGAAAGGCGAAGACAGGTTCAAGTTGAACAAGAATAGATCTACAGTATATGAAGGGAAGGTCAAGTGAGAGGAAAAGTAGAGAAGGAAACACAGATAAGCCCAGATTTCTGGCATGGTACATTAAATGGATGGTGGTACCATTTGCTAAAAGAGGCTATGTGACAGGAGCACATGATTTAGTAAATGATGATGAGGCCAGTTTTTGACAAGGTGAGTTTGTGATGTTATGAAGTACTGAAATAAAAATATCAGGTTGCAGCCAGGTGTGGTGTCATATAATCCCGGCACTTGGGAGGCAGAGGTAGGATGATCGCCATGAGTTCAAGGTCACCCTGAGACTACATAATGAATTCCAGGTCAGCCTGGGCTAGAGTGAGACCCTACCTCAAACAGGAAAAAAAAAAAAATCAGGCCAGAAAGATTGCTTAGTGGTTAAGGCACTTGCTTACAATGTCAAAAGACCCAGCTTCATTTCTCCAGGACCCATGTAAGCCAGATATACAAGGTGATTCATTGATTCATGCATACAGAGTTCATTTGCAGTGATTGGAGGCCTTGTGGGCCCATCCTATCTCCCCCCCTTCTCTCTCTCTCTCTCTCTCTCTCTCTCTCTCTCTCTCTCTCTCTCTCTCTTTCTCTCACTTTCTACCTCTCTTTCTCTCTCTTCAAATAAATAAACAAAATATTTTTGAAAAAGCAAAAAAATCCACTCTTATTTTGAGGAGAAATTCTGAAATTCAAAAAGAGCATCTGGGTTGTAAGATAAAATTTGAAATTTTCAGCATGTGTGGATGATTGCTGAAGTGAGGGACACTTGAACCTGGGAAGAAACCTCTCTGAGAAAGTGTGTGCTGTAAGTGAAAAAAGCCAAGCTTGGGACCATGAAACATCTACAGCTAAGCATCAGTCATTCATTTCCCATCAAGAGGAAAATTCCAAACAACACTCTCTAGAAGGGAAAGTAGAAGCACATGAAAGATTCCATGAGGAAGCAGTGGTGGAACCTGCATCTCCATCCAGGCTACTCCAGCTCTCAGCTCATCAGTCTGTAGTAAATGGCCAGGAAAATGATTAGGACAAAGATGTGAATGATTAGTAACAGGTGTATCCTGATGTATTTGCACATTATAGGAGTCCAGACTTCACAGTGATTCTGGTTTGGAAGCCAAGGCTTGAGTCAAACCCAGGCTCTACCACCTACTATGATCTTCCCATCTGGAGGCTTTTGTGCTCATCTATAAAACAGGAACAAGGATTCCTTACTTCAAAGAGGTATAAAATAGACTGCACTTTGGACCCATGGTGAATACCCCATGGTGAATACCCCACACGAAGTGCTTCATCTATCCTTCTAACCATAGTTCTCAAACTTTCCTGAGCGTCAGACTCACCCTAAGGTGATCCACTCCCAAGTTTCTGAATCAGAATTATTCAGATGCAGCACAGGCATTTTTGCTGATGCTGTTGTTGGTGGTCCAGGAACCATACTCTAGAACAAGATGCTCTTCCTAAGTCTCCCCACCATGTGCATGAATATTTACTCCATGCACTCCAGATACTGAACGCACAGGTCTGAGAAGAGCTGAGGATCAAAGTTCTAGGTTCTAGGTGCAGGGAACATGATAAAGCATAGGAGAGTAAGGGGCAGAGGAAGGACAGTCGACAGCCTTCTGGCTCAAGTGTCTCTAGGTTTAGACGTTTAAATGATTCATATCTCCAGGATAGAAAAGATGTGACTCATGAGAGTAGATACAGTAGGTGGGCTGAATTGACTAAACTCTAGACAGGGGAGGGAGCAGATCTGCGGAGTCATAGCCAGCTGCCAACAGAATGATCTGAGGTCTTCTTCATGGGCCATGAGCCTGGCCCTAGCTAGAGAAGACTGAGGTATGGACAGAGCAAGACAAAGTCTAAGTCTATAGAGTCTGGTCCCTTGTGAGAGTATAAGACTGCTTTTTTCCAAGGTGTGCAGGTAGAAGGGAAGCCTCTGGGGTGTCCCCTCAACTTCAGATAATCTAAGCTGTGCTGTGAGTGAAGAAGGCCATGGAGAGCAAGAAGAGTAACCTGAAACTTCAGTAACTCTACTCCCTCCACATTGCCATCTTTCTCCGGTTCTCTAATCCCTAGTGATGCCCAGGGAACACTGTGGCTGGAAATCTCCAAGCAAGCCCATTAGTAACAAGAATGAAAGGAAATAGGGAGAAGGGAAAGAGGGAAGACAAGAAGGGAGGGAGAAAAGAAGAGAGGGGAAATGGAAGGAGAAAGTGAGGGAGGAAGGAAATGAGAGAAGAAAGGGGGAGGAAGAGAGAAGATGGGAAGGAAAAAGGGTAAAGGGAGGAAGAAAGAGGGAAAGGAAGGATGGAGGAAGAAAAGGAGCATAGAAGACAGGGAGAAAGGGCATAGAGGAAGATGGGAAAGAGAGAAGGGTGGGTCAGCAAAGGAGGGAAGGAAATTGAAGGAAAGTAGGCATGGAGAATAGAAGAAAAGTGAGAAGAGAAGACAAAAGAGTGAGTGGGAGGAAATAAGCAGGGAGAGACTAAGCCATGCTTCCACTGGAGTGGTGGAGCTGAGGCACACACAACGGGGCCTTTGCCACCTGACCTAAGCTCTTCCTCTCCAGCCCTCTCAGAGCCACTCTGAGCTAGCGAATCCCTTCAGTAAGAAAGGGTGAAACTTCTGCTGTACTTAGCATCATTACATTCATGAAAACATCAATCAAGAGCTAAATAACTCAAGGGTACTTCAATTTACTTTGCTGTTAAGATGAAAAAATGTCACTTCTTAAGTTAAGAACAAAGAATAAAATTTCTATTCAGTAAACACAGCAAACAAAAAAAAATCCATTGTAGAGCGAGTCAAGGCTGAGAGAAGGAGACAAAGAAGGAAAGTGGGGGAGTCAGAATCACAGACGAGCCACAGACCTTAAAACAGGAAGGGCTCCCAGGGGACCACTGTTTCCCTGCATGTTGGAGTACAGTGCCTGTGTGACAAGTGATTTCTCTCCTGGTCATGTAGCCAATAAGGAGCATAGCAAGACCAAATCCACTATGCTGTGGTTAGAGAACACACGGTTTGGTAAAAACAAATGCTTTCTTAAAGCCTGAGCTTAGAGAATCCAGTCACCTGAGAACAAGAAACACATGCTTTTCATCATGACTTTCCCATTCTTCTAGCAAAGGCTGGGATGTCAGCAGTGAGCAGGGCAGATAATATCCTGCTCTTGTAAAATCCATACTGAACTGCAGAGAAAGAGCAACAATAACGTAGATGAGTAAATTCATATAAAATCAGTCCATGACAAGCGTTACTCATCAGAATTAATCTAGGACATTGTGGCAGTGACTTGGTGACTTTAGATTTGGTTCACGGCAATAGAAAGAGAACTCCAAAAGAAACATAAGACAGGACCAAGGCCAAATGCCTCTGTATCTTCTCAACTACAGCAATATTTCCATCAGTGAGAGCTGTGCAACCCTCGACTGTATTACACAGGTCAGAAATTACACAAAAACCCACAGAAAGAGAAGCACTCCCTGCCACAGGCTCTGTGGCCCAGACAGCACCACACTGTTGCCCTAACACTCGCTCAGCTGGTGCCCTCACAAGCCCTACATTGAGATCAGAAGAGACTTTACCCCGGTTCTAAACTTATGTTTATGGGGGAATGTTTTTCTCAACTATGGCCAACATAGTTATAACGGCCCTAAGATTTCAGAGAAGGAATCTTTCCAAGCACTACCACATGAACAAAAACAGTAAACTACATCCTTAGTGAGCCCAATCCTACTCCAAAACCTCACTAATTGTAAGGTGTGTACCACAGACAACAGAACCATCTAGAATCCACATGTCAGTGATAAAGCTTACAGCCTTACCACCAGTTTTCCCACTTACGTCTTGGCTTCTTCCAGGAAGGTACCTGGTGGCACATAACCTCATCTGGTTTTATAATGATCTTTGGTGTCCTGAATGCCTTTAAAGCTTATACCATGTATACTTGGTCCAATGACATGGATCCAGGCTCCGCCCACACTGTAAGCACCTTGAAGACAGATCATGTCTCTCTCTTCTTTGAAGACCACAATTTCCCATTGTCCTACCTCCCACTCACCCCTGTCCACCAGTGTTCAGCTCCTCGCTCAGAGCATGGTGCCAGTGCGTGTAAGCACACCATTTCACTTCTTGCTTTCCCCAAGTCACCCTCACTAGTGGAGGTTACAAGACAACACCCTCCAGCCAGAGGAGAGACTGTTCTGGCTAGATCAGCCATCTGTTTTTTCTAATAACTCTGCTAAGAAACGCTAGCAGACACCAAGGACAGTAATGTAGTTGCTATGCCTAGGGGGCCTCTCCCCTGGCCATCCCCACATGGACAATACAAGAGTAGAAGACAAAAGGAATGGCTCTTCCTAGGATCTGCAGAATGCAGCATGCAACACCACCCAGAACTGTGGGATGGTAGACCACTGGAGGTAGGATGGACCTAGGACCCATTTGGCCCACATTCATTTTTGAGTAAGATAAATGGGGTCAGGGCAGGTTAGGTCCCATGGAAATGTACTGCGGCTGAGTGAGGGTAGAAATAGTCTGCCAGGCCAGTGCTTTTTGTCATCTACTTCTCCCCATTCCAACCACCAGCCTGTCTGCTTTCCCTCTAGGCCTGTAATTCTGATCGGTAATGGTGCTGTAGAGTGAAGAGTTGGAAACAATGACCAGTGTTATTTACTTCAGGCTCTATCTTTGCTTTCACAATGGACTGAGGATCTGCGTGGCCTACCCATGACTCAATCAGCTGGAGACAGTAATGTTTCCCTGCTCATCTACTGAATTACGTCTGAGGAAGCCAACGGTAGAGAGGGCCTATCCAAGTCAATCACGCCCTCACACCCTCCTAGAGGCAAATTTCAACAAGGCGTAAGCAGACACCGAGAATCAGACACTGACACACACCCTCCCTTCCCATCAGACAATCCTATCACTCCAGCTAGGGTTCGTGAGCACACTGGACTGCAATCCAAGAAAGAGATCACTCCAGCAATGACCCAGGTGGCCAGGAAGGCAACATAAACTTCATGGACAGCAAGCAAGGATATTGCTGACAGAGGCAATATGAATTAAGTACCAGCAAAGATGTGCACGTGAATTAACTTTCTAATCTACTTCCCTCTAAAAGCAGCCCAGGGTCCTGAGAAGCTAGATCTAAATATTGTATGCTCCAAACACTGGCCACCAGCTTTAACACAAGGCAGCCTGATGTAGAAGGAGTCAGGCAGCCCTGGATTGGAGCCCCAGTACTGCCACCTGATTCTGCGTGAACTCGAACAAGCCGCTTAACTCTTCCAGGCTTCAGTTTCTTCATCTATGAAATGGAAGCACATATTTAGTAGGCTTGGGCAGGGGTTCATTATGATAAAGTCTGAAAAACACTTGATATGGTGTCTGTAAAGCAGCAAGCATTCAATAAATGAAAGCTAAACTCTGTGAGACCCTTAAGGGATTTAGCTGTCTAGCAGAACCACAGGCTTCTAGGGAGATGAAGGTGTGACAGATACGTCCCTAAAAAGGCTCATCTCTTCCTCACCCAACAAGGAAGTTAATGCCTGGCTTTTTTTTTTTTTTCCTGCAAAATGATGTCTCTTGAATGCGTGGTTCTAAGTTTAAACCCAGATAACATATAGGATTTTTTTTCCCCCTCTGAGAGGAGTGGAGGAGTTGTGGCAGTGTGAATCCAATAGCTCAGCCATGGCCGTGTGGCTGTGAGGGACGGTGTACATCATGCTGCCATCCACACAGCACTTACAACTCCTGCAGGAAGGCCTCCTGGGAGCCTCTGGCTCATAAATCCCACAGGGAAGCAGACAGAAAGACAGAACGAGCTCCATGTAAATCACCTTCGACTGCAATCCTGCAGCAGCCAAACAAGACTTCCGCTCTGGGACTGGGCACTTCAGCTAGGCTGCAGGAGTCAGGGGAAGAGTTCATCAAAACAAAACAAAACAAAAAAGGAAATTTGGGGGGCTGGAGAGATGGCTTGGTGGTTAAGCACTTGCCTATGAAGCCTAAGGACCCCGGTTCAAGGCTTGATTCCCCAGGACCCACGTTAGCCAGATGCACAAGGGGGCGCATGCATCTGGAGTTCATTTGCAGTGGCTGGAAGCCCTAGCACGCCCATTCTCTCTCTCTCTCTCTCTCCCTCTCTCTCTCTGTCACTCTCAAATAAATAAATAAAAATGTATTTAAAAACTTTTTTAAAAAAAGAAAATTTTGGTTCTACTGTTGCTTCACTTGTTCATTGTTCTGTGGAGCTGAGGGTTGTACCCAAGGCCTTGAATACACCAGGCAAGCATTCCACCACTGAGTTATACCACCAGTTCAGAGGCCTGCATTTTGAAGGTAGATGTTCACGGAGAACTGAAATAAAGTCCTGAAATCTGAATCAGAATCAATCTAAGGAATGAAACTGTCAAAACCAAATGACATAAAAGCCATCCATGCATGTTGCCTGGCGAATTCCCCTGCCACTAACCACACAGCTACTCTCACAGTGGCCACTTGTGTCTACCTGCATGGGCGGTCTCCATTGTCTATGTGCAATTATTGCTAAGGTCTGCCTATACTCACAAGTGTCCAGATTTGAACAATAAATGATATAATTACATCAAAATGGAAAAGACATCATCTCTGGCCAGAGATCTAGCACATAAGACAGCAGCAAAAGGGCATCAAACAAGACAAGGTCATCATCTTCGGGACTCTGGAGACACTACATGACCCTACAAGAGATGCACGTAGGTGGGAAAGGAAGCTCTATATTTTCTACCAGTTGGAATGACCAAAAGGAAGCTCTCCTCCAGTGTCTTCCCCAGAATAGAGAAGCCACTGTTTCTCTGGTTCTGATGCCAGTGGAAATAAAATAATATTCTTATTCACCAGAAGAAATACCTTTTCCTTTCATGAAAACACTTCAAAGGGTTCAAGCTTCATAGCTTCCCCTCAGAGACTAAGTCATCCTGGCTCCCAGGCTTTCTTCTGAGGGTGATGTCTCTATGATATAGTGATTCTCAGTCCCCAGGAATAAGAATCTATATTCATCCCAACTCTCAGGCCTCAGAAGGAAAGAGCATGAACACTCCCATGTCTGGGTCACCCATGCACCCACTCAGCCTGAGCCACTGGCTCTGAATTGTCACAGACCTGTCTGGATCCAGGACCATCCTCCCAACACACACACACACACACACACACACGCACACACAAGCACACACATAACACCATCTTTTCGGCAAGTGGCCAAACTACCACCTAGGTCCCCAGCCTAAAGAGAAAGCCTAGCCAAGGGGCAGGGAACCTGCCATCATTCTCTCCTGTTACCAGCACCAAAACATGAAGAGACAGAGAAACCGAAACCGGGTGCTCTATTCCCAGAAAAGATAAGCAGCCACCCTTGTGCAGAGACTAGCTTGGCTCCCTCTTCGTATTCTCGCTAACCCAAGTCCCAAATCCCAGCGTCCTCATAGCAAATGACCCACCTGCCTGTTCCAACCAGCATCTCCAGGGAGACCCAGGTCACCCTACTCCGGTCCCCAGACGCCTCCAAATGACCATGCCGCTTCTTTCATAGAAACTTCTTTGTAAGCTCAGCTGAGCTATTCCCCCTTGGAAACTTCCCCGTGTCTGGGACTGTCCAAACCGTTTGTAACAGGAGTCACGGAAGGCAGGTTGGTGAAAAGTCCCAGGCCGGCACCTGCCGGGAGCCAGGCTCCATTCCTGGGACCAGCCTCCCTCGCAGCACGGTGAAAAATGCTGGACCACAGCGAGATGGCACCCCTGGGAACCCAGGCGATGAGCACCCACCACTCGCTACCACCGGAAAATCCTAAGGGCGCTCTGCCAACCCCGGGGGAAATTGCTGCAGAAGTTGCCAAAGAAAAGGGATTGTGTGCAGAAGGAGAGCGGGCTAAGACGATTCCAAGACAGTCTGGCCCAACGAGGAGCCCGGGAGTCCGAGCACCCCAACAGGTAGCAGCGCATCCCCGCGTCCTGGGCAGCCGGGAGCCCCGCTTACCTTGAACTGATGCAGAGTCCCGCGCTCAGCTGAAGGAGGAGCGTGTGCTAGCGGTCCCGAGGCATCATCGTGGAATTATTTCAAAGAAGCACAAGGGTGGGAAGGGGGTAACGGAGGAAAGATGGGGAGGTTGAAGGGAAAAGAAGAAATCGACAGAAAGAAATAGGGGGAGAGACTGCAGGTGCTGGGGAGTGGAGCAACGCAAACAAAATAAATAAATAGCAAACAAATAAGGAAACAGTTCAGAGAAGCGGGGGGGGGGGGGATTCTGCCTCCTGCCCGCACCGTGGAAAAGAAATTGCTGGCAATCAGGAAGAACTGGTCCACACGCCCGTCCAGAGGGGGGCAGCCAGGGGAATGACAAAGGGAGACTTGGGGCTTGGAGCGGTATCCAAACGCGAGGGGAAGCGAGCCGCTGTCCAGGCTCCGCAGCTCCGAGCCGAGCCCGCGAGGGAGCGTCGCGCAGCGGCGAGGAGGAGCGCCCGCGGGAGCGCGCGCCGGCGGGGGGCGGGGGACAGCCGCGGGCCTGGCGTCCCCGCCCCGCGGCTCTGCGGGCGACGAGGCCCGGGTCCCCACATCTAGGTCAGGGATTCTTCGGGGGGTGGGAGAGTAAAAAGTTCAGGGATCTCAAAGTTCCGCTGGAACGCGGCATCCCGGCATCCAGGTGTGTGGATACTGGCCGTACCCAACTCGGATGCCGCCCCCGGGAACCTCACCAAGATCTTGGCCTCTAGCCTCACTGAGCTGGGGATGGAACCAAGATCAGGAGGGCAGTAAAATAAAGCGACTTATAAGTCAAGAAGGGTGGGTAATCAGGTCTCAGAGCCGGATGCTAATCAGGGAAAGGAGACCCTAACCCAGGAAGGAATATCTCTGCGTCGTCTGGCTCTCTCTGAGGGTCTTCAAGGGCCAACTGAAGGTCCAAAGGGACACTATCTTTTTCCGTGAGGGAAGTTTTTTTTTAAAAAGCAGCCCTAAAAATTGTGAGTCAAACTGACATCTCCAAGACCTCCTAAGATGAACTCTAGGTTTCCTCTATGCTATTTCTCTGGCTCTCAATCTGGCTTTCCAAGAAGGCCAAAAGTGCTTCCCATAGGCTAACATAAACCCGTCTCTTCTGGGCTCAGAAAGAAGGGAGGGAGGGAAAGAGAAGAGAAGAAAGAAGAGAAGAGAAAAGAAAGGAAGAGAGCAAAAGAGAAAAGAAGGGGAAAGAGAGAAAAGACAAGACAAGAAGGAGGAGAAGCAATAGGATGGGAAGGAGGAAGAGCAGGGCAGCCTTCTTCCCTTTCCACTCTTACTCTCTGAGCTTGACCTTGGCCAGGTGGTGCCAGTCCTCCAAAGGCTTCCTTGAGGGACTGTGAGTTGAAAGCGATCAGCTGGCCCCTCTTGCTGAGCGCTGAGCTTTTCCCTCTGGTGAGGCCAGATCCTCTTTGCCTCTTCTACCCCTGCTGCCCTCCACCCTGTCTCATGGCAGAGACAGGGAAAAATATGTGCAAGGGAACAAAATACCCAGAGGCCAACAGTAGCACATCTTTCCTCTTGGTAGGGTAGGAAAATGGAAGTGAAAGTCTAAGGCTTGCAACTTCTTGGCTAGTACCCACTTTGTCCTCCAGAACATCTGAGTAGGAGGTTCAGTGGGTGGGGAGGCAGAAACATGATTCCCAGGTCAGATAAGTCCATAAGTTCCCACCTAGGCTGAAAAGAAGTTAGTTTAGCCTATGTGAGTCAGACTTCCAGTAAGCTGAGCATTAGCCCTGATATTAACCAGATAGACAAAGTTCTAGTTGGACATTCCAGGGAAAAATAAATAGGGCTACAGGTCAGTTTTTCAGAAGTCGACAGTTGCTGAAAACAGTCCTGTAGATGGTTTTCCTTTATTAGAGGATTGTAACAGAGGAGAGAGAGAGGGAAAGGAAGAGGGAGAGGGAGAGGGAGAGAGAGAGAGACTAAGCATAAGAATGTCCCAGAACCTGGGAGGTCCGTGTCCTAGGCCCTCTCTTAAGGGAGAAAGCATCACAAAACCAAGGGGGCAAGGTCTTCCCCCCTCAGTAAACTAACCTCAGAACCAATCAGAATCCAGAGGAAGGGAAATACACCATTAGCCCCAAAAGGTGCTCATTGTGCCCCATCCCATCCCCCAACATATACACACACAGACAAAATGCGGGCACAGTTATGCAGCAGCCCCCAGGAAGGCGCATATGCACCACAATGTTTGGGCTTTCTCTTCTTAAATGAAAGTTTAAAGAACCAGGAAAGCAGAAGGCTGGTGGTTTTCTGGCTTGAAATCTCCTCAGAGAAGAGCATTCATGCTCACCCCCTCTGCCAGCAAAACAAACAACCATTATGCCCACAAACAAGACTCTCCTTGAAAGCCCCTTCAAACTCCTGGGAGAGTGCCATGGCCACCAATTTAAAGGCAGGCTCCTCTTTACCTGTTCACAGAGACAAGACTATTCCAGACAGCCAAGTACATATGCCCCTTTGGACACACCTGCTCTTTTGTTTCTTGCCTCTCTGGATACAAGGAATTGAACAATTTGAACAATATGGTGTCCTTTCAGGCATCATGAAAACATTGGTTTTGATTCTTGTTCCATATGAGTAGATTTTGGCTGTCACTCAAAGTCAGAGGAGGCGGGGAAGTGGGATGGGAAGCAGGGGTTTATCTTAGCACACAGGACCTGCCCCCCCCACGAGGTGCACCACACCCATCCCCAAGCCTTTAGGACCACCAGCAGAGAGAAGGTCCCGCTGACTGTCATTCCCTTTCCTCCCAATCTTCACCCAGACAGAAGTACTTTGCAGCCCTGATCCAGACCTGTGTCCCCACACTGTGCCCCCTAAAGGGACTTCACTTCATACTGGGGCCATGGCTTCAAAGAAAAGACCCTGGTTTAATAATTCAGCCTGCTTGAATGCCATTTAGTATCCATAGCAACCAGTTCCCTGACATCTAGTTGTAGGCAGGATATGGCTGGAAGGGGGAAATGAGGAGGAAAGAGGAAAAGGCAGCAGAGATAGGAAAAGAAAGAAACCCAGCTCAGAATTCATCCCAACTTTCCTGGTTTCACGCCATGCCTGCAGCTGAACAGTGCCAAGCCTGTCTCTGCTTTCTCCTACTTCCCTTGTCTGCATCTTTGACCCAGCTCTCTCCCTTCCTTCTCTATCTACTCTCTCTCTCTCCCACTTGGGAGTTCATATTCCTGACTCAAAATGACATCTCAATACCTTTGGGATGCTTGAACCTCCCTTGTTTTTTTTTTTTTTTTTTTTTTTTTGCCTCAGTTTCCTTATCAGTGAAGTGCCCATGGATGTTTGTTGTGTCCTGTCAGCTCTAACCATGCATAGTCAATGGTCCTCTCTCCATCTCTCCACCTTTCAGCCTTTCATCTCTATCCAGTTGTCTCTGGATAGCTCTCTGTGACTGTTCTCTCGCTCTCTCTCTCTCTCTCTCTCTCTCCACACACACACACACACACACACAAGGCTTCACCTGTGAAGTAGCTTTGTAGGGTTTTTTTTTTACAATAAATATTCTATTTTTCTCTTGCTGGAAAGCATCCTGTCACCCCCTTTTAACCTATCTGGTCCTACAGGTTACAGACAGATATTGGCTCTTCTAAGAAGCCTCCCTATGTCCTAAGGTAGGGTCAGTACCCCTCATATAAGCCCCCATGGTGCTGGCTAACCCCTATTATGCTTTCTCTAGCTGTATTGTATTTCTCTGTTCATTTGCTACCCGTCTACTGGCTTGTGAGCACTCAGAGAAAGGGCAAAACAGTGCCTTGCTCATTGCTATATCCCCAGTGCCTGCCATTTGAGAGGCACTCAGAAGCAGTTGTTGAATGAGAGGATAAATAACCCAAAACTACAGGCTTCTGAATCACTGTTTGTTAAAGACTCGAGGCACACCCAGAAGGAGAACAGGGTAGGAAGGGGAAGGAGGGGGCCAACCGGGTACTACAATGGTTGGGGGAAGATAAGACCTCCTCCTCCCCAAACTGTTCTGAGAAAGTAAGGAGCTGAGAGCTGGAGGCCCTTTCAGACATCTTAGTACAAAGGATCTGCAGTGGAAACAGCTCCTAGAGGGAGTCAGGATGGGCCCAGCAGGCATAGGGAAAGGGAAAACTGGCAAGCGGGTGATTTTCCTCAGCCTATCTCAGGGCTACTCTGACACCATTTGGGCAAACTCCAAAGGTTCTGACACACGCCGCGATGGGGGCTCCTCTACAGTCAGCGTCTCAGGCAACAAGCCGAGCATCAACCATCTCTCAGTCTTCTCACCTGGCTCCTTTCTCCCTGGGAACAGGGCCACAAGGGAAGCAGACAGGAGGCTGCGGCCCTGCTGCCAGAGGGAGGTGGGCTGTGGGCCATGTGAGCAGTGCTGTGGGCCCTGCTGGGAGATGCCAGTGTGGATTCCTACCCTCCAAGAAGAGGCTATTTTGAAAGAGTAAAGAAAATGTTTTCTTGGTAATCGTGCTTTAATGGACAAATGGGACCTATGCATTTAAGAAGCCTTGACTACAAATGTGAATGAAAGGCAAGAATTCAGAAGACCAGGCTTTCTTCCCAGTGTTCTGTAATGAATAGTCATTCGTTCATCCATCACACAAAGAGAGAGCAGCAGAGTTGACCAACACTCATACGCAGAAGCCCTCATGCTTGTAGGCACAGAGCTCTCGTTAACTTGAAACAGGTTGCAGCACTGGGCCAGGCTTTGCATGGTGTGCAGCCCCCACTCATAACCCCGAATCCCAGGCACTCCTGGCTTACAGCCTCAGCCTGCACGCAGCTTTTCCTCAAATAATTCTTAATCCAGACGGAGCTGCCTACCCTCAAAGATCTGCCAAGTGACACACAATCTTCTGGTTATCATGCACCGACTGAGTGACACATTTCATTAGCAGACTTCCACGAGCTGCGGCCCCCCACCCTTTCCACTCATGCAACCTTCACATTGTCCTTCCTGTAATGTGCAGGCCAGTCAGAAAAGGGGATGAGGTTTCAAAGAGAGAGCTAGAAAACAAAAACGAAAAAAGACCGGCACAGATCTACAAAAGCAACGCTTTCGTAAAACTGATATTCCCCAAGTTGAGCATACATCCACTATTAATTGTTTAAAGTACTCAATGTGGATCTAGGCTGAGTTTCCTATCCCAGGGGAATAATACTTCCCAGCTGGTCAAAAAAACAAATAATAACCCTAACTCCTGCTCATTTTCATGCAATAGAAACCTGATATGAGAGGAAAAAATAACTTAAAAGTCTTCCTATATGCTCAAATCATGCTGTCATACCACCTTCCACTAAATTGAAACCTCACGCCCTCTCCCACATACTCTAACCATGCTCAGTGCAACACCCAAACATTAGGACAAACCTACGCTCTTTCAACACCCATGAGAACAGAACCGGAAAGCCTGTGGTAGCGAACGCCCATACTAATTCCATTTGATATACACACACACACAAACTGGCAAGACATTGCACAAACATACCCCCCATATACCAGAACTAAAGCATGGGCACATTCACACATATTCAAATAGCATACTGTCTTCTCAGGCATGCTTGTCTCTCTCTCTGCCTTTCTCTCTCCCTCTCTCTCTCTCTCAATCTGTGTGTGTGTGTGTGTGTGTGTGTGTGTATGTATGTGTTTAGCTTGGAGACTGGTGATGCTTTGGATTATGACGTTTCCATGGTTACCTTCTGTGCAGGAAACTGGGGTAATTGAACTCTTGGGGTCCACCATTCAACAGATGCTGCTAGCTCATTCCTGCACACTTGCTCACTTACATGCTCTAACTACCTTTCAACACCATCAGTTTTTGGTGATGGTTTCTAGAGTTCTGGCTGTACCTTAAAAAGGCACACAACTCTGAAATTAAAAGCTGACTTCAACATACAGGTTACCTGAAAAAAAAAAATCAAATCTCAGGCTAATTGGGATCTAGGAGTATCTGAGACAGACTGGATAGATCCTACCACCCCAGACTGGTAAAGAAACCATTGTCTATTTCATAAAAGTCTCTAACAAAATTGCAGGACCTAGACCAGCATAAACCTACAAAAACAGGGGCAATTGCCAACATGTGGGTTTTCTCTCCTCTCTACAGCCTTTACCAGCCTTAGTCCATTTGGGCTGCTATGACAAGTTACTGTCAGCTAAGTGGTTTATGAACAATAGGCATTATTTCTCAAGGTTCTGGAGTTGGATGAGACCATGATGCCAACTAGCATGATCCGGGTGTGGTGATGACTCTCTTCTGGGCCACAGACTGCTGCCTTCTTACATTCTGACAGTGCAGAAAGCAGAGAAAGGCAAATTCTTCCTTTCCTTAATAAGAATACAAATTCCATCATAAGGGCTCCACCCTTGTGACCTTATGACCTCTCAGAGGTTTTGTCTGCTAACACATGGGTTCCAACATGAATTAGGGAAGGAGAAGACCAATATGGAGTCCACAACAGTTACAGTAATAAAGAGGGGAAGAAATTCTTGAGACAGTGCTAACCTTAGTGAGACATGGTTCCATCTTCACATATGAGAAATTGCCCAAATTGGACAGTCAAAGTATTTCAGATGGGCACAGCAAGACAAACATACCAGGAACTTCTTGGGAGGTATTGACAAAACCTTCAGATTTTGATAACAAAGGACAAAGAAGTTAAATAATAATTTCATGTGTGGCAGCCACCATAAGCCAAGGCTCTGCTATACCCATGAACAGGGAAGCTTATTGAACTGGGTGATAAATAAGAGCTTCAATTTAGTCTTTTACCAGGCCTGAGTCACAGCCAAGACTCTTAGCTGCCCTGACCCTCAGCATCTTACATTCCTATAATTCTTGCCTCCTAGGATTTCAAATGGTTATCCACATATAGGAAAATCCACTTTGCTTGGTAATTCAACACATGGTATATGGCAAAAAGAATTTATCTTAAATATTAAGGAGATACCTAAATAAAAAGTTAAGATAGGGGCTGGAGAGATGGCTTAGCGGTTAAGCGTTTGCCTGTGAGGCCTAAGGACCCCAGTTCAAGGCTCTATTCCCCAGGACCCACGTTAGCCAGATGCACAAGGGGGCGCACACATCTGGAGTTTGTTTATAGTGGCTGGAGGCCCTGGCGTACCCATTCTCTCTATATATATCTGCCTCTTTCTCTGTCTGTTGCTCTCAAATAAATAAATAAAAATAAAAAAATTTTAAAAAGTTAAGATAGGAATCAGAATTATTCTTCAAGTATAAAATTCTTTTATACTCATATATTTTCCTTCTCTGCTCCAATTTTTATACCCAGCCCAAAGTGGACACTATGAATGGATTGAGAGTAATAAAGAATAAAGTTAGATATAAATAAGCATCATATGCTTTAGTTTATTTCCAACCACTTACATAGGTTCTGAACTTAGGCACCCTCAGGTAATCTATGGAAACAAAACAGTGTAGATAATTAACCAATTAGAAAAGAAAACCTAGAAGGCAAATTGCATGTATAAACTATTTCTCATTAAGAAGAAGAGGAAGAAAAGGAAGAGGAGGAAAGGAGGAGGTGGAAAGTTAATCATTATGAGTAGCAATGGAGTCCCATTCTCTATCCCTTGTGTTGTGGGCTGAATTGTACCATCCTCCTTCCACATATTGTAGTGGTTTGGCATATGGATACATTTTGAGAAAGGGTCTTTAATTAGACACTTAACACTTACAGTCATTGAGGTGGGCCATTATACCAGCAGTGTTCTTGAAGAGGAAACTTAAACACAGACATACATAGACAGAAAATAATATGAAGTCAGAGATGTGACCATCTACAAGCCAGGAAGACTCAGAAGAAATCAGCACCAATGATATCTTTTGTCTTAGACTTCAAACTTCCAGAACTGTGAGGAAATACGTGTTGTGCAAACAACAGTCTGTGGTGGTATGTTACAGCAACAGGAGAAGGTGCTTCCAAGTGGATCAGTGAGGAACCACTGGCAAGGAGTAGACATTACAGTCAGACTACCTGATTCACTGCCAGCTCAGCCACTTGAGCTTGAGCAAGTAATTTAACCTCTCTGGGCCTCGGTTTTCTCACCTATACAATGTGGATAATGAGGATATTTTAAAATGATTAAAACAGATGATGCCTTAAAGAACTTAGAACAATGCTTAGAATGTAGAAAATGATAAATATTACCACAGAGACAGAACAAGTAATTATGTGTGGGAGGAGGGTGTTTGCTTGGTTGGTTGTTCTGTTTTTGGTGCTGGAGACAATAACCAGGGCCTGAGCTTGCTATGTAAGGACTCTATCACTGATCTAAATCCCAAACCAAGCCATTGTTCTAAATGAAATGTTCTTGTTTTGTTTTGTTGTAAGTCTGGAATTGAGTCACATATCAGGGTAACTTTGACTTGCAGACAAGAAAATAGGCAGTTTAATTTCCTATGTACCAGCCACATAGGAGTCTCGGTTCCACCTTGCTACCATTTAGGGAAGACTGAAGGGTATAGTCCTTAGGATCCATGCATAAGTATTAGGAAATGCAGAAATAAGCCAGGGTACCAAAGCTTTTCAGAACCACCAGAGCCTATTCCCACAAGTGCCCTCATGGCTCCCCCAAGGCCCACTTGAGATTTTTCCATTTTGCATTTTCCCATCCCTATCAACACACTATCCTGTCCCTGACAGATCACTGAAGGAAGCCACCCCCCAAACCTCGTCACTCCAAGTGCTACAGATCTGAATCACTCTTCCTTCTGTCCCTATGGGATGATTAGAGTAAGGAGGAGAGGGTGGAGATGACTTCTAATGGCACCAAAGAAAGAATCCATTTCCACTGATTGGAGAAAAATCATGGCTGAGGAATCCTGGAAATAGCAAACAGAACTCTAGGCAGCTTCCTCCTTGGTGAGTGTAATGATAACAATGTATCAAATGTTCCTTTACTTTTCACTACCTGTGATGCAAGCCTCAGGACCTTGATGTGGCTGCTGGAGGCTCAGTTCTACAGTACTTCATTGCTCTGCCAATCTCTTAGCCTTTTCCATCTTCATGAATCATGGCAGAACTTACACTTTCTCCCTTCTCCTTCTGTCCCTCCCTCTCTTTCTCACAATAAAACATGAATAACATAGATCTTACACCTTTAAATGTTTTAATGTTTGACTCCATGGTTTTTCAGCAAATACACATTGTTGTAGAGTATGAGCCCTATCTACATTCAGAACTTTTTCATGTTCCCCAACTAAAACTCTATCATACCCCACCAGTCATTAGTAACCTCTATTTTACTTTCTGTCTCTATAAATTTTATGACACCAGGTACCTCATATACATGGACTCACAAATCTTTGTCATCCCACAGACATCCCTTGAGTATGGCTTATTTCACATACCCTTACATTTTCTAGATTCTTCTAAGTTGTAGTATGTGTCATAATTTCCTTCCTGTGGGAGACTGAATCATATTCTGCAGTGTGTATCTTATTTATCTGTTGGTCTGTCCATGAGCATTTGGATTGTTTTCGTCTTTTATCTATTGTTAACAATGTTGTTATGAAGATTAGTGTGCAAGAAGCAGAACCCTTGCCCAGCATGGTGGCATATGCCTTTAATCCCAGAACTCGGGAGGCAGAGGTAGGAGGATTGCTGTGAGTTCCACATAGGGAATTCCATGTCAACCTAGGCTAGAGTGAGACCCTACCTTGAAAAATAAAAAAATAATAATAATAAAAATAAAATAAAAAAGATTCAGAGCCCTTGTCTTTTGTTGTTTGGAATATATGCCTAGAAGTGGACATGCTAGCCCATATGGTAATTGACTCTTGGTGTCTTTTTGTTTTTGTTTTGTTTTTTGAAAAAATACCAAACTGTTGTCATAACTCTTGTCAAATGACCTCATGTATAGGAAACCCTTCCAGTGACCTCAGTTGACATGCTGTTCCTAGGCATTCTAAATAGCCAGCTGGGCCTAGAGATTGATCCTGTTATGTTCCCAGTCCTTCACTCCTCCTGTACCCACCCACTCTGCTGTGTAACTGGGTATCTCCTCCCACAAGTAGGCAGGAAATTCTCCCCTGGCAGTTGGGATCCCCCATGTGATTTGCCTTGGTCAATGGGTTGCCATGATAAGACATGGCAGAAGTTTGAATCATGCTTGCCCATTACTGCTGTCCCTCTGGCCATTTGCCACCACCATGGAAAGAACATGCCCTGCCTGCCTGGCCCATTATCCCAGGAAGAGCAGGATGTGCGAAGTTTCCCAGCCACTGTAACCTGAAGCAAAGTTACTTACTCTGAACATAACAGAGTATTATATGAAGCCTCTGAGATTTGGTGTAGTTTCTAACAAAAAAAAATATATATATATGATGCTAATCAATGACATAGAAGCAGATCCACTTATTCTTCTGCTAAAGGTAGTTGAGAATGTGACTTCTGGATACTTGCTAAACTAAGCATAAGAAAGAGAAAAGGAGGCTAGAAAAATAGCTTAGTGGTTAAGGCACTTGCTTGCAAAGCCAAAGGACCCAAGTTCAATTCCCAAGAATCCACATAAGCCAGAGTGGCACGTGTGTCTGGGCATCTGGAAGCTGTTTACAATGGCTAGAGGCCCCGGTGCGCGCTCTCTCTCTCTCTCTCTCTCTCTCTCTCTCTCTCTCTCTCTCTCTCTCTCTCTGTGTGTGTGTGTGTGTGTGTGTGTGTGTGTATGCCTCTCTCTCTCTCATATAAATAAATAAATGCTTTTAAAAGAGAAACTTTTTTAACATTTATGTATTTATTTATTTGACAGAGAGAAAGAGACAGATTGAAACTAAAAGAGAAAGAGAATGGGTGCATCAGGACTTCCAGACACTGCAAAAGAACTCCAGACACACGTGCCACCTTGTATGTCTGGTTTACATGGGTCCTGAGGAATAAAACCTGAGTCCTTTGGCTTTACAAGCGAGTGCCTTAACCACTAAGCCATCCCTCCAGCCCTAAATAAGTAAATTTAAAATAAATAAATAAAAAGAAGGGAGGAAGGGAGGGGGAGGGAAGAAGAGAAGAAGAAAGGAAGGGAGTGAGGGTGGGAGAAAGGGAGTCCTTAGGTTGGCATCACCTGGTATGTGCCAAACAGAACCATGGGTGAAAGCTTTCTTTAGATGGCTATGCTTTGTGAGAGCCAGGCAGCCATGGCTCAGCAGAGCCTTCCCCACCCAGCATCTGACTCCAGCTGGGTAATTTCAGAAACTCATTCTGTCAGTAACCAGTCTTTGAGAATAATTAGCATAAATCCAAGCTTCCAGAGACCAAATAAGTGGAATGCCAGCTTAATAATTTGCACAAAGGGTTTATCTTTCTAGGGCCTGAAGTAATAATGTGCTCAAATTCCCTAGGCAGCTTACCTCCTTGCTATTAAGCGCCTGTAGGACCAAATTAGTCCAGCGAAGGCACGGAATCATAACAAAGGGCAGGGGACCATGTGGGCATATTTTATCCAGGCTACGGAAAATCCTAATAAATATTCTCACCTAAAAATAGAGCTTACCATTTAGCCATTCTATGATGTATATATATATCAAGACATCACATATTCTATAAATATACACAATTTTTTTATTTTCTTTAAATAGAGCTCAGCTCTAGGGACCAAATACTGGCATGGTGTCTACCTATCTTGGAGGCTAGCCCTCTAACCAAGTCAGTACTATTTTGATAGATGCTTTTTAAAAGTAAGTTGAGAAATAAAGTGTAAAGTATTTTACAGATGTAGCACATTGTTTCATATTTTATCACTGCTGCTGCTGTCATGGCCATATATTTATCATAGTGTGGGAGGTGCCATGTAGAAACCAGCCACTGCTCTCTAGTGAAGGCTCAGATTTTAATCAGTTTTGCTATCCAGTTACTGCACAACCTTGAGAAACCAATGGTGACAGTCTGGCTTTGGTTTTCTCATATGTAATCAGATTGAGCTGGAGAAAGTGGGCAGCAGAGAAAAGACATCAAGGCATGACAAGACCCTGGGCAGTAAGTGTTTGGATTAAAGAGGAAGGAGAAATCAAGGAAGATTATTCATATGGCAGATCAGGAGAAAAAGCAAACAGAACAAAACAAAGCTAATCATCTTCCCAGCAAAACAGCTTGGGTCAAGAAACAGATTGATGGACACAAAATGTCCAAAAACCACTTGTGTCTAGAATAACAATAATGTAGCTATAGTTACTGAAATGGGGGCACCCTACTGGGAAAATTCCTTGGGTTCACCAAGCCTTCTGGGAGAAGTCAGGATGAAATTGCATATGCAAGATGAGACTGCTGTTACTCAGTGCCACATCCTTACCCCAGTGAAGTTAAATTTTAATTTCAATTAAAGTGTCAAGCTATGCCCCAGGATTTAACTTAGTTAAATCTAAGCCATTGAAATACCCATGTTTACTTTCAAGATAATTCTCTTGTCTTGCCTTTAAGCTGCTCTACTTAAGTTGAAATCTTCAGATACACAAGTCCATTATTTACTTTTTTTAAAGCTTTCTTCCCATTACCCGTACTGCAAATCCAGATCCCTCAACTGGCCAAAATGCCTGATCTTTCCTGGTATGTTCTCAGTGGGTTTTAAGACCCCTGCTATGAAATTTCTAGCCATAAACTTAAGGCATTGTTTCCTATTGCAAACCCAAGCTCTGAGCTGTCAAAATGGGTTCTCGGTATCAAGTTCAACCCATATTTTGACACCATGTCCTGTGCTAGGGTTGGCTAGAAGATAAAGTGCTCAAAAAAATAGGATCTAACACTCGAGATTATTATCAATTGGTACAAAAGACAAAACAGGAGTATATGAAATTATTAAAAGACAACATAGGAGATACAAGTTCTCTCTTAGTTCTTAGAGAGATGTTTAAATAATGAGAATAGTAGTGATTAGAAAAGTCTTTATGAAAGTAGTGGCATTTGAAAGAGATCAAAACTTAGTATGAAAGTCACACAAAATATTGAAAAAAACATGTACTGGATCCAGAGATTGCATTTCCCAGGACTTAGGTAAGTCCCAAACTCTACTTTTGCTCCCTTTTCCCTGGGCTTTAGGAGCTACCATGTTTCTCCTGACAGGGACAATATGGTCACCTTACTGTTTGACGGAAGGGCATCCTAACACATGGAAAATTTGAAGAGATGTTGCTTATCATAAGTCTACGCCTGCTTTGCAAACAGGAACACTTGCTAAGAACAGGCTGAAGGCTCACAGGGGGGAGGTGTGACACTGGCCCAGCTCTGTTCAGCGCCAATGGATGGCAGTGAGGTGGGAAATGTTCCCTCAGAGATGTGCTTGGTAAACAGGAAGTCCCATTCCCTGGCTCAATCCAGAAAAGGCAAGCTTTTCTATAGAGAATGCTGAAAACTCAGGGCTGAAAGACTCAGGAATCAAAGCCTATCCCACTGGGACCTATTGAAGAGGTTGGATTCCATCCTGAACATGACACTTTCACAGTTCCTCAAAGGATTAAAGAAGCTCTATTGTTGCAGAGAGGAGTGAACTCTTACCAAACCAAATAACAGCTACAAATTCTTAGGAAACAAATACAATGACAAAAATCACTTTAGAACTCTGATGACTGAACAAAGACAAGCATATTTAAGAAAACAAAATTTGGAGCAAGTGGCCAGAATGGAATAAGTTCCCTGTTTATTGTCACTTTGCCCTAAAGGAGACCACAGTTGCAGCAATACTGGTATGGAATGACTTATAGAATGGTAAAAACTTAATCGCCTTTCTAGCCAGAGGAACCATGGATCATTCGTGGCTGACAAAATAACTAGCACTGCCAGAAAGTAAGGGGAGAACTCCAGCAAGAAGACAGCAAGAAAACAAGAACTTCAAATTGTATATGTAAACCTAGTCCAAGTTGATTGTTAACTTATGAACCATATGTGTGCAGAACTAACCAAAAACACCTCACAACTGTGGCTTGAAGAACTCATCTAAGACCTGAGCCACCACCCCAACACAGGCATGGCAGTTCTGGCACTCTGAGTCTAAATCAAATTAATTACCTGCTAAAACAAAATGTCAACACCCCTTGGCGAAACATAACAGAATGCAGAGTCTCTGCAATGTAAGATTCACAATGTGCAGGATACAATCCAAGATTATTCAACAAAAGACTGGGAAAAATGTGAGTCATTCTCAAAGGAAAAAAAATGATCAACATATGCCAACCCTGAGATGATCCAGATGTTAGGATTCTCAGGCAAACACTTTAAAGCAACTATGTAACTATGCTTAGTAAAGTAAGGGGAAATCTGCTTGTAATAAATTAAAAGGAGTTATCTATAATGAAATAGACATGATTGTTTATATACAACATTCCCAGGAAACTGCAAAACACCTTTTAAAACTAATAAATGAATCTAACAAGGTTGTAGGATAGGAGGTCAATAGGCAAAAAATTTATTGCATTTTTATTCACAAGTAATAAGTAATTAGAAAATAACAGTCTTAAAAACATTAAATGTATATTTACTAATAAATCATGACCTGGTGGCTCACACCTACAAACCTACAATCCTAGCTACTTAGGAGGCTAAGGCAGGGGGATCATAAGTTAAGGCCGGTCTAAGTAACTTGATGAGATGCTGTCTCCAAACACGAAAGGACTAGAGGCTGTAGTTCAGGGGTGGGCACTTGCCGTGTGTGTGTGTGTGTGTGTGTGTGTGTGTGTTCCTGACATCAATTCTCAGCATCACTATCAATCAATCTATCAAAAATAAGTTCTCAAGGCTGGAGAGATGACTTAGCAGCTAAAACACTTGCCAGCGAAGCCTAAGGACTCATGTTCAACTAGCCAAATCCCACTTTTAGCCAGATGCACAAAGGTGAGTTAAGTGTAAGGTCACACATGCCCACTAAGTGGCCCAAGTGTCTGGAGTTTGATTGCAGTGGCTGAGGCGCTGGCACAACAACTCTTTCTACACCCCCACAGCTGGCTGTCTCTAAAATATTTTTTTTTCAAAAATAAAAATAAATTATTAAATTCACTGCAATGCAGAATATATAGAAATTAAATTATGATGTTAAAGGTACATGTTCTGAGTATTTCCATGCATCATAAACATTAAAAAACAGGTTTGGCTGGGCATTGTGGCACACACCTGTACTCCCACCACTCTAGAGGCAGAGGTAGGAGGATCGCCATGAGTTTGAGGCCACACTGAGACTCCATAGTGAATTCCAGGTCAGCCGGGGCTAGAGTGAGACCCTACCTCAAAAAAACAAAACAAAACAAAACAAAACAGGTTTGAAGAATATACAAGTATTATAAATAATAAGAGTAATCTCACTGTTGCCTTATGTGAAAGGATATTACTTCAAAAGAGATTAAGCAAAATAAACAGGAAAGAAGAGATTGTTAGTTAATTCCTAAGTTGAACCAGAAGACCAATAAAAATGAACTCAATAATAAAAGTCCCAAATCCAGAACCTTACTAAATGGAAAGACAACAAAGACTTTTCTTCCAAATTCAAGAGTAGGACAAGATAAGCACTCGTTCTCAAACACCATACCATTAGACAAGATAAAGGATTCCAAAGAATAAAAATTAGAATGAGAAGGGGAATCTATTTGTATATGATGTAATCTTACAAATGGAAAAGATGGGAGAATTTTCATAAGGAGTTTTCTGGCTATGAACCATAAAAACTTTACTAAAGTAGCAGGTACTAAAATTATCATATACAAAGAAACCCAAGAAATTTAATGGACGAGAAAGCTCTATTTTACTGAGTCATAAAAAAAATGCCTAGGCATGGACCTAAGAGAAATGTCCAACACTCATATGAGGAAAACTATAAAACAATTTTTTAAAAAAATAGGCATTAGTAAATGAACTGAGCTCCTGTTTGGGGCTAGGAAGATTTCACATTCTAAAGATGTCAGAGTTTGTTTTGTTCTGTTCTGTTTCTTCAGTTGGAATAAATTTATTTCATCTGTCTATTAAACAAGGTGTTTAAGAGTTGTGGCATTTTAAAAATGCCTATTAAATGAAATGAGTTAGCATCCCAGATGTAAGTGCAAGGAAAGAAACCAACAATAAGATTTGTCTCTCAAGCTGTATGCCCCAAAACCCGAACAATAGAAACAAACAGTGGAAGATTCCTACGGTAGTGCCACGTGAACAAAACTCTTAATACGTCACTTAAAACCTGGGAAACAAGTCAGAGCCATGCACATAAAATGAGCCTGTTCTCCCTAATCAAGCTCCCACCAACTGTGGGCTACAAGAGGGCCTACACCTAGTAAATTCTCTCTAAAATAATAATGGTTATCCTATTTATCTGGTGCTACTTCATTCTCCATTGGAAAATTTGCTTCTCTTTTTCAGATGGACGCAGAACCTGAGAGAATCAGCCCATTGTGCCTCACCACGGCCCCAGCAGCTGAAACCAAGAGTAATTGGGGAAATGAGCAAGAGTGCTGCTTTCTTAGTAAATCTGGTACTAGCACAAGGGTGAAGGAAATAGACACCAAGAACACTCAGTTCCTACCAAACCAGATATCCAGAGTCACAGAGGTTCCCAAGACCTCATCACTGAAGGAGACCTAGAACAAACCCAACGTGGCTCAGGGAAGTTGGCGGAAAAGGGAGAGGAAATATTGTTAGAGCCACAAGTTGGGACATTATGCATAGAGACATTGCCTCTTACCCATAACTGATGGCTACCCCCACAGTGCATGACCCACATTGCCCAATGAGGAGGGTCCCTGTGGAGGGGGGAAGAGAGGGAGGAGACTAATGATGGTATTAATATGACTGTATATACACTGTGTACATAACAAATTTTTTAAAAAGACACCTTACCAAGTAGAGGGTTTCCACATGGCTTATTCACATGGCCTTAGTTTTGGTTCATCTTCCCACCACCCCACCCCTTCCTCATCCCTCCACTCCTACCCCTGCTTAAACCTTTTCCTCCCATTATTATGCCTATCTACTTCAGTTTCCGTTGTGTTGTGCAAACTCCTTGCATGACCTCTTCCCACCATGGCCCTTTTCAAGCTTCCTGGCCTCTGAAGACATCCATTCCAACTTATAACCACTAATCTAGAGATTCAAAGCTAGGATCTACATATCAGATAGAACATTCAGAGTTTGTGTTTCTGAATCTGGGCTACCTCACTCAGCATGATCTTTCCCAGTTCCAACCATTTGTCTGCAAATTTCACAATTTCATTTTTTTCTTTACAACTGAATAAAATTCCATTATGTATATGTACAAAATCTTCATAAGCCATTTCATGAATTGATGGGCATCTACATTGATTCCATTTCCTAACATTTCTTAGCTATTGGGAATAGAACACCAATAAATATGGTTAAGAAAGTATCTCTGGGGGGCTGGAGAAATGACTTAGTGGTTAAGGCACTTGCCTACAAAGCCAAAGGACTCAGGTTCAGTTTCACAGGACCCACATAAGCCAGATGTGCAAGGGGGCACACACATCTGGATTGTGTTTGCAGTGGCTGGAGGCCCTGGTACACCCATTATTTCTCTCTCTCTCTCTCTCTCTAGCTCTCTCTCTCTCTCTCTCTCCCTCTCTCTCTCAAATAAATAAAGAAAAATAAACTAATTTTTTAAAAAAGTATCTCTGAAGTAGAGTGTAGAGTCCTTAGGGTATATGCCCAGGAGTTGTATAGCTGGGTCATGTGGTAGATCTATCTTTAGCTTTTTTGAGAACCATCTACACTGATTTCCATAATGTCTATGACAGCGTGCATTGCTACAAATGGTGAATAAGGGTGCATCTTTCTCTACATCCTCACCTGCATTTGTTATTGGAGTCAGTAGAGTCTAGGAAGGCAGAAAAGAGCACCGACAGGGTGGGGAAGAAGGGGACAGTGGATATGTCAACAGAGAGGCAGAATATTGGAGAAGAAAAGGTTAAAGAAGGGACAGGAAGAGAGAAAAAGATGAAAGGAAAGCCAACCAAAACTTAAGGAGTTATGAAAACTCACTTCTTTGTTAAATAATTAAAAATATAATTAAGTAAAAAAGATCATGGAAAATGTTAATAAAAATTGTGAAAAAATAAAATAAAATTTTTAAAAAGAAAAAAGAGCTCAAGTTTCGGCAGAAACTTCATATGGAGGTGGCTATTGCTGCTCCCAGAAGCCGTAGGTTGTTACAGAAAACTCCCAGTCCCAGTTATAGGCTATCTCTCAGTGAGCTGTCCGTCGTAGAGGTCCCTGAGACTGCCAAAACAATGCAGGCTGCTGTCCACCAGAACTAGATGATAAGACCCTACTGTTGAAAACACCACATGAATCTGTGGCATGACTGTGGGGGGAAAAAATGAAAGGCAATTGGAAGCCTACTCCCCACTGACTGGCTGTCATAATACTGGAAAGGGCTATGCATGCTAAGGTGCAAAGTAAACAGTTTTACCCAAGTGTGAATCCATATTGCATTCGAAACAACTGACCAGCCAGGCAAGAGGTGCCTATCAGTGCAATAATGATATGATTGTTATGGGTGTAACCAACTTCTCCATGGGAGAATTCTTAGTACTGAAAAACTAATCCAAATCCTATGGTTGGGATAGTCATAGACGCTAGCAGGGAACTTAACTACTGTTGGTTAACTAAAACGGTCTGTTGTGCCCATCAAATTGCCCTCTAATGTTTACATTATGCTTAGGCACATAAATTACTGCTGCTCTCAACTTTGATTAGAGAAGCTTCTTTTTACAGACAACAGTGCCTGCTGGGCTGCAAAACTCATCACATTACTGAGAATAAGTGACTGTTTTGTTCTCAGTGCTAAATGAGACATCGTTAGCATGTCCTCCAAGGCTCAGGTTGCACTGACTGCAATCACAACTGCAGAAGAAGGAGTAGAAAGAATGTAAGAGCCAGAGACCATGGAGGAATATTTGGGGACACTAACAATTAGGACATGAAGTGGCTATTATTGCATGACCTCACAGCATCTGCCATCACCTCCTCAAGACAGTCCCAATATTAAGTTGATCAACATTTGGCATGAATAATGAGGGCGAGGGAGTCATTACGATAGAAGATGGACTAGATGGAGAGAGAGTTCAGTGGAAGTAGAGGGGGAATAAAAGAAGGTATTGGGAAGGGCTTATGATCAAACTGCATTAAGTTCAAGTATGAAAATTGTCAATTAAAGTTTTTTTAAATAATTAAAATGCATGCATGCATAAGTAATAAAAAATATAAGTAAGAGAAAAACCATCTCACAACCGGAGCACTTCATCTTCTGTCGTCCAGCCGTCAATGCTGCTGCCTGGTGCTTGCTTTCTGCCTGGCTTCCCTGGCTGCTCGCTCATGCAAGCTTTCTGCTCTGCTTGGCCTCGTGGACTGACTGGCTGCCAGGTCCTGAAATTCTTCAGCTGTATTCGGCCTCACGGACCTCATGAGTGGCTTCCTAATTCTTTGACTCCTGTCCTAGTCAGCTTCACGTTGCTGAGATGAACTTCCAAACCAGGCAGTTTACGCGACGAACAGGATGTATTGAAGCTTACAGACCCAGGGGAGTTCCATTATGGTGGAAGAAGATGGCCCCCTTTCACAGGTCCCCACACAGAGAAATACCACCAACAGCACCATAAGCAAACACACTCCAGGAACCCCAGGCAGAGCTCAAACACTCTGTGTGCCTTTAGGCTGTAATTCCAGATCCACCCCCAAACACACTTTAGGGCTGGACCCTAGGATCCACCCACAGTGACACCTCTTCCAGCCAGGCAGCTGGCAATCCAAGAAGCTTTTTAACAAAACTGAGTTTATCAGGGGACCATTCAAAGTACCTCAACTCCCAGTTTGCTTCCAGTCTCATGGACAGAGCTGCTACCCGTCCAACGACTGTGGCCTGCATCCAGCCTCATGGAGTGGACATCTGCCAGACTCTTCAACTTTCCAGTCTGAGGACAGTTGTGGTTGGACTACCCAGCCTGTATCTAATGAGCTGATTTAATAAATCCACACTCTCTATATATTCATTCTATCAGTTCTGTTTCTCATAGCTAATGTCTACAACGACAACCTTTTTATAATTTTCTGAAGAGCACAACTGATGTATGTGTGAATTAAAAAACTTACAGGAAGAAAAATCCAAGCTCTTGCAATGATGGGAAGTCCCTGGGGCTTTGATCAGTATGGTTGCCATGACTTCTTGGGAGGAAAGGCCTTTTGCTCTTGCTTTGCAATTATTTGCTTCCTAAGGGCTAAAAAAAATAAAAATAAAAATAAAAAATAAGATTTGTCTCAAGGGCTGGAGAGATGGCTTAGCGGTTAAGTGCTTGCCTGTGAAGCCTAAGGACCCCGGTTCGAGGCTCGGTTCCCCAGGTCCCACGTTAGCCAGATGCACAAGGGGGCGCACGCGTCTGGAGTTCGTTTGCAGAGGCTGGAAGCCCTGGCGCGCCCATTCTCTCTCCCTCTATCTGTCTTTCTCTCTATGTCTGTCGCTCTCAAATAAATAAATAAAAAATTTAAAAAAAAAAAAGATTTGTCTCAAGTGCAACCACATACAAAAAAGCAAGCTGCTGCTTCTCTCAATGCCACATTAACAAAATGGATAATAAATTGGTTAAATAAACTGCACAAAACAGAATGAAAACAAATTAAATGTCTTCCTGCCAAGGGAGGGGATGAGAAAAACAGGATAAAGAAAAAAAAAATGTGTGGACTTTTCCTCCTAACCAGGTGCTATTAAAAAAAAAAAGAAAAAAAGGAAGAAGCTGGAGAGATGGCTCAGCAGTTAAAGGCACCTGCTTGCAAGGCCCATCCTGGGTTTGATTCCCCAGTACCTCTGAGTACCCAGATGCAAAAAGTGGCACATATATCTGGAGTTCATTTGTAGCAACAGGTGGCCCTGGCATGCCTATGACATGCTATCTATTTTTCTATCTCTCTCTATATATATATCTCTTCTCCCCTCACAAATAAATACAACTTTTGGAAGAAAAGACCAAATAAGCCAAGTATATACTCCAAATACTAAATACTAAAGAGATATTAATCAGAGAAGGTACAACTGGGAGCCTCTTTAATATTCATTTATTTTAGTAAAAACTCTCATTAATTGTTAAGACCAAGTAACGTCCAACTTGGCATCCTCCCCATTACCAATTTCAAAGTGTCATCCAAATTATTATACTGAAATGATATGGCCAGACAGGTGGTTACATGTGGTGGTTAACATACAAATGATCCACCAGGCAGCCACGACACTAGAAAGCAGATAAAGGAAACCTGGCTTCCATCTATACTCTGGAAGCATTGTGACCATAGTTGGTCAGTTTTGTAGAAGTGGTTTTATAAGGGTAATCAATCTCAATAAAAATACCATCATGCATTTTTTTTATATATAAACAAGTAAGAATCAGCCGGCTACATCTAAAAACAGGGTGGTGAGATAAGGAATCTAGTTTTATCAAAATCCGATCCCACAATAAGCCTCAATAATTAAAATTCACTGCTCTTGTCACATTATTAGAAAATGAAATCTGAAAAATGATCCCACTGTTTATACATTTGTTCTACAATAAGGAGGGCATCTCAGATTAGTCGAGAAAAATGGATTTTTTAGAAGCAGTAGACTTGTGCTCCAGAATCAAACCCACATGGTCAGACATTTAAACATTTGAAAACTAAAGTTCTTCAAAAAAAGTGTGGGTGAGCTCCTCTACCACCTGAAGTAGGAGAAATCTTATCTAGGACTTAAAACCCTAGAGTAATGCTCAAAAATTAATAAGTAAGTTTTATTAAAATTTTTCACATTGCAAAAAAAAATCACAAGAAAAAAAAGAAATCATACAGTTTATTTTCAGTTTATTTGTAAGCAAAAGGTATATGTCTTTAATACAGAGAATTCTAAAACTAGGAAAGAAAGACACCAACAATATTGTCTTCAAGTGTAATGCATTATAAAGATATAAACTGAAGGTTTATAGGAAAAAATGCAACTGCCTCCACCATGTGAAAACACGTTTACCCTCACATCAAGGTCAGGGGAGCTAAAGTATTAATTTAACATCATATTTGGTTGGCAAAACAACCAAATATGGGAAAGCAGAATGTAATCCCTCCTGATGAGGATTTGACAATATCTAAAATGTTTCCAGAAAGCATAGTCATGTTGAATAGACTTAGAAACTAGCTTAAATAGCTTCCTGCTAGCCCAGCTCTCAAGAGGGACAGCAACAACAGTCAACTGAAACCACAGTTGTCTGTGTACTTATTGTACTTTTTAATTTTTGTTGTTGTTGTTCATTTTTTTTATTTATTTGAGAGTGACAGAGACAGAAAGAGGCAGAGAGAGAGGGAGAGAGAGAATGGGCGCGCCAGGGCCTCCAGCCACTGCAAACGAACTCCAGACGCGTGTGCCCCCTTGTGCATCTGGCTAACGTGGGTCCTGGAGAATTGAGCCTTGAACCAGGGTCCTTAGGCTTCACAGGCAAGGGCTTAACCGCTAAGCCATTTCTCCAGCCTCTATTGTACTTTTTAAAAGTGGTCTGGAGGGATGGCTCAGCAGTTAAGGCATTTGCCTGCAAAGCCCAAGGATCCAGGTTCAATTCCCTGGACCCACGTTAGTCAGATGCACAAGTGGGCATGTGCATCTGGAGTTCGTTTATAGTGGCTGGAGACCCTGACACACCCATTCATTCTGTCTCTCTCTCTTCCCTATTTCTCTGTCAAATAAATAAATAAATACAAAAATATTTTTTTAAGCTTTTAAAAAATCAACTCATTTTTGGGCTGGAGGGATGGCTTAGCAGTTAAGGTGTTTGTCTGCAAAGCCAAAGGACCTCTGTTTGATTCCCCAGGACCTACATAAGCCAGATGCACAAGGGGGCGCAAGCACCTATAGTTCATTTGCAGTGGCTGGAGGCCCTGGTGTGCTCATTCTCTCTCCTTCTCTCTCTCTCTCTCTCTCTCTCCCTCTCAAATAAATAAAAATAAAGTAAAAAAAATTCTAGCTGGGCATGTTGGTGCATGCCTTTAATCCCAGCACTCAGAAGGCAGAGGTAGGAGGAACGCCATGAGTTCAAGGCCACCCTGAGACTACATAGTGAATTCCAGGTCAGCCTGAGCTAGAGCGAGACCCTACCTAGAAAAAAAAAAATTGTCTAAAAAAAAAAGTCAACCCATCCTATATAAAACTGGTGATAAAGAGAGAAACAATTATTTAGTCTACTTCCTTGGGATAAGCTAATGAAAGAAAGTTAATAAGAGAAAAGTTTTTCTTTCAGATTTACTTCAGTTAAAAAGGATAGAAATCATCATTTTCTATCTGCTAATGAATTAAATGTAAAGAGTGGTCATTAAGGCCTAATGACAACACAAGAAGACAACTAGACATTTGGGGGGTACAGTTCCACCTATGATGCACAGTACACAGTGGCCTGGCCTCCCTCAAATGTAACCTGAATCTGGTCAAACCTCTGGATCTCACCTCCAAGTTACAGAGGAGACAAGACCATGTGGAACACTGTCACAAGCACATGACCAGCCAAACACCACTGGAAGTTCTACTGTACTAATACAGGGCTTAATCAAAAATGAAAAACTGCCAGCAACAAAAATAAATAGGATGGGAGCCCATGTAGTAAACGAAACTTGGAAAAATATTAGCCAACTACAATGTATAGATCTCATTCAGACCCTGACTCAGAGTGAGACCAAATAAGAAGAAATGAAAGCAAGACCATTTATGACACTGTTGCAGTCCCGTTCACATTGCCGACAGAGATCACCTGACCAAGAGCAGCTTTGCGGGGGGTGGGGGAGAGGTTTATTTTGGCTTACAGGCTCAAGGGGAAGCTCCACGATGGCAGGGGAAAATGATGGCATGAGCAGACAGTGGACATCACCCCCTGGCCAACATAAGGTAGACAGTAGCAACAGAAGAGTCTGCCAAATACTGGCAAGGGGACACTGGCTACAATATTCATAAGCCTGCCCCCCAAAATAATACTGCCTCCAGGAGGCGTTAGTTCCCAAATCTCTATCAGCTGTGAACCCAGCATTCAGTCCATGGAAGTTTATGGGGGACACCTGAATCAAATCACCACATTCCTCCCCTGGTCCCCATAAACCGATAACCATCCATGATATAAAATATAATGCATTCAGTCCAACTTTAAAAGTCCCCATATTTTTTTATCAATCGTATTGATGTTCAAACCTTACCATAATCCAAGGTCTTTTAAATGAGCCATACCAAAAAACCCATAATGGCACAGAACAAACATTCACACTGCAAAAGATGGCATTGGGTATAGCAAAGGAATATTCAACCAATGCAAGATTTAAACAGGGCAAACATCAAACTCTGTAGCTCCAAGTCCAACAACTCTAGTCAATGACAAGTCTCCAAGTCTGATCATTCTAACCAGCAGCAAGCCTTTAAAGAACAGAACACTGCTCAGGCCCCTTCAAAAGAGTCTGCATTCTTCCTGTGGCCCCAGTGCAGGTTGGTTGGCCCATTCTCAAAGGTTGTAATCTCATATAATTACATATAATTACAGCTGAATGGGCAGAAGTTTCCGCCCAAAGATTTCATTTCTGTGCCATATCCCTCTGCTCACACCAGTTTATTTCTATGTAAAGCAACCTTGCACAACTTCTCAGTACACAGGTACAACAGCAAGCTTCTCACACAACTTGCCTCTCCCAGTCCAAGCAAAGCTCTTTCTCACCCTCCTAGGCCAAATCTCATAGTCCATAGTTCTTACTGCATTCAAATCTTTCAACTCTGACCAGAATAATCCATCAAGCTGTACTTACAGCACTGCAAGACATCTCTTAGGCCAAGGTTTCAAATCCTTCCGCATTCTTTTTGAAAATCAGCTCCAAAAGGCCAAAGCCACACAATCAGATATCTAGTAGCAAATGCCACCTCTCCTCAGTACCAACATTACTGTTGCAGTCAGGTTTACATTGCTGGCAGTAATCACCTGACCAAGAGCAGCTTCTGGGAGAAAAAAAAAGGTTTATTTTGGTTTACAGATTTAAGGGGCTGCCCCCAACAATAACACTGCCTCCCGGAGAGTTTAATTCCCAAATGTCCCATCAGCTGGGAACCCAGCATTCAGAACACCCAAGTTTATGGGGGACACTGAGTCAAACTGCCACAGCTACCAAAGTAAAATGTGGACACTGGATATTTGATTTCACAGATTACTGTTATATTCAAAGAACATTGTGAATATGATTAAAAGGGATAACTGACTCTCAACAACTATATACTGGAATATTTATAAATTAAGTAACAGAATGTTTGGTATTTGCTTTTAAAAAATAGACCTGAGAAGGAAAGAGGACCAATATAAATGGAGAAAATAACCTAATCATCACTACCGCTACAGGACTGACATACTGGATCCACTAGGCTTTCCCCTGCAAATGTTTAAAAATGTTCTGTAATTGTGTGAAATGACACATATGAAACAGCACTACTCTCATAGAAATTATTGAAACTTGAGGTCATAGATGGAGCACATCAGTATAACTGTCAGCGTAAGAGCAGGAAGCTGAAGATAACACATGGATGATGAAGAAACAGTGCAATAGTAATACACGAAAATCACCGCGCGATGTGAATTATATTAAACACAGATGGATGATCAATAGTACTCTCCGAAAAGTCAGCCCTTTCTCCAAATTAAAGAAATAAAACAAATGAATAAAATAAAAATCATGAGTACTCCTTAAAAAGTAACTTGAGGGGCTGGAGAGATGGCTTAGCAGTTAAGCGCTTGCCTATGAAGCCTAAGGACCCCAGTTCAAGGCTTGATTCCCCAGGACCCACATTAGCCAGATGCACAAGGGGAGTTCGTCTGCAGTGGCTGGAGACCCTGGCACGCCCATTCTCTCTCTCTCTCTCTCTCTCTCTCTCTCTCTCTCTCTCTCTCTCTCTCTCTCCCTCTCTCTGTCTGTCGCTCTTAAATAAATAAATAAAAATTTAAAAAATAAATTACATTTTAAAAAAGCAACTTCAGAAAATTATACACATTATGCTTGTTAGTATTGTAACTGGAATTAGTTTATCTAAGAGCCTCATAGGTATTACTGTATTCCAGAGAATGGAGTAAGAGTCCAGTTATCCCATCAAAATCTTGGCTGTGCCCTAGCCCTAACCAAAAGACAGCCCACCACCCTAAGGTTATAAATACCTTTGCAAGGGGAGGGGACAGGCTCTCTGCTCACTTGGGAACTTCCAGCTGTGGATGATATTTTCCCTGGGCTGGCTCCCAAGGGGCTTGGCATAGGCCCTAACCCAGGCCCAGCCAAGAGGGCCCCTAACCCTTACTTTACTCTCCATATGGGTTCTTTATTTCCTCCAGCTCCCCACATGGATACTTATAAGCCCCTGATGGGGGGACTGAGACAGGAAGAAACAGGAGGGTCACTGGGGCTCACTGGTCTGCCAGTCTAACTGAAGAACAAGGAGCTCTAGGTTCAGTGAGAGACTCTGTCTAGAGGAAAAAAGGTAGAAGTGCAATAGCTGAGGGTACCCAATGTCTTCCTCACACAAGCGGACACAGGATCCATGCATCGACACACACACACACACACACACACACACACATACGCCACACACACCACCTACTATTCACACGTATCAAGAAAAAAAAAGTCCTGGGCTAGAGAGATGGCTTAGCAGTTAAGAGGTTGCCCATGAAGCCTAAGGACCCCACTTCAAGGCTCAATTCCCCAGGACCCACATAAGCCAGATGCACAAGGGGGTGCACACATCTGGAATTCATTTTCAGTGGCTGGAGGACCCGGCGCATGCCAATTCTCTCTCTCTCTCCCCCTCTTTCTCTCAATAAATAAATAAATAAATATATATATATATATATATTTAAATATATATATTTATAAATATTTATAAATATATTTAAATATATACATTTAAAAGAAGCTTTTAAAAATGCAAACTGTCCAGTTACTATGGAAATCAGTATGAAGGTTCCTCAAAAAATAAATAAAATAGAACCACCACATGATCCAAAGCCAGTACATTCATGTTTATTGCAGCACTATTCATGATAACCAAGTTATGGAATCAGCTGAGGTGCTAATCAACAACTAAGTATATAAGGAAAACATGGTACATATTCACAATGGAGTTAACCTAGCCACAAAGAAAAACAAAACTGGGGCTCGGGTGATGGCTTAGCAGTTGAAGGAGCTCGCTTACAAAGACTACCAGCCCTGGTTCAATTCCCCAGCATCCAAGTAAAGCCAGATGTAGGAGCACGCAATTCTGCTATTTGCTTACAGTGGCAAGAGGCTCTGGCACCTGCCCCACCACCAGCCCCCCCCCAAACATACACACAGGTGCAAAGAATAAATGATTTTTTTTTAAAACTTCTGTCATTTAGAAACAAATCGATGAAACTAGAGATTATCATGTTAAGTGAAATAAACCAGACTCAGAATAACAAATAAAGCTTATTTTCTGTTTTTATTATATTTTTGCATATGTGTGTAAAGTACTGGGATGTGGTATGTGATACGTATGTGTGGCGTATGCGTGTGTGTGTGTGTAAATATACATGTGTCGTGTACATGTGCGCAGAGGCCAGAGGAGGACTCTGAGTTTCCTCCTCTATCACTGTGTGGTGTCCTTCCTTGCTGCACGGTCTCTCCCTCACCCTGGAGCTCTGGAGCTGTGTTTTTCAGTCGGTGAGCCACAGACACTCCCCCCAAACACACTTATGTGCAGATACACGTGTGAGAGCATGTGGAGGCCAGAGGGCGACCTCAGTGTCCTCCATGAAAATGCTATCCATCTTCTTTAAGACACAGGATCTTATTAGTAAAACTTACCCATTAGGGATCCTCGTGCCTCTGCCTCTACCCCCCTAGAACTTGGATTAAAGGAGTGTGCCACTATGTCTGGTATTTTTGTGTGGGTTCTGGGGATTGAACTCTGGTTCTCATGGTCACAACTGAGCTATCTTCTCAGCCCAAATATCACAGGTTTTCTCTCACATGAAGAATATAGATTTTAAAACAAACTGCATGAAAGTAAAACAGGGACTGTTTTTTGGAACAGGAAGGGGTCCAGCAGAGGAAGGGGAAGAGAGTAAAGTAGGGGTACATATAATCAAAGAACACTACACGAAAGTGTCATGACAGCCATCATGTTGTGCAGTTAATATATGCTTTAAAAACATCTTCTTCTTCATCTATACTTTTCCCTTAGAGCCTTGACATCTTAGCTTCAGCACATGGACGCATCAAGCCATGGAAATGTGCTAAATCTTTAGGAATGCATCTCTTCTCTCCCAAACATGCTCCGCTTACAAACAATTCCTGAATAAGGTAAAATTCCACAATTCAGATCCTAGAATCTGCGTCTATTCTCTAAACCTTACAAAGATTCAGGAATCAGGAAGGAAACCCCAGTTCCTTCTGAGGAAAAGGAATTCCTTTTTTTCCCCCCTGAAATGTAAAATTGAAACCGAGGGAACCAAAATTGAAGGCCAAACACCAGGGGGAGAAATACAAAGAGAAAGAAAGGGATGACATGAACTAAAGAGTAGGATTCAAGAGAGCAGAGCGCCCTACGGAGGGCAGAGGTTCCCCAGCACAGGGCTCAGGAGGTGGGACCATACCTCCCATTCTTCTCATAAGAATCTTTGTTCCTTCCTTCATTCCGCCCTCCTCTTCACTTCTCTAGTCTTCTCTCTCTTCTTCTTTTCTCTCCCCCTCTCTCTCTTAAAGCCTTATTCTATATCCCAGACAGGCCTCAAACTCTCAGTGACCTGCTTACCGCCCACTCCCAAATGCTGGGCTGATAGGCCCGGGCCACTACACCCAGCTCTGAAAAACCTTTCTCCAACAAGACAACCAGCTTCTAGAACTTTCTTATTGACTCTCACTGTTGACTGTTCAAGGACCAGAAGTAAGAGCTGGCTTGATTTTTTCATTTCATATGTACATGGTTGGCCCTTTCATTATACTCCGAGAACAAATGAACCACATGAGTCAGAAGTGAGAAGAGTCAGGTCACCTTTTGGGGTTCCACGCTTATCTGCAGACCCTTCGGGAACAGAGAATGAAGCTTGAGTGATGCCTGACCTGTCCCATTGACTCATAGGCAGAACTGCACATCCTGTCATGTCCTACATATAGGAGCCAATCTCGGGACACTAGTAGATAGGCTTTGCATGCGTGGAGCTAGGAGGTTCCAAAGAGGAGAAGACATCTGTGCATCCTTAATGATCCTCTATAAAGAGCAAGTGGAGGGCCCAAGAGCTGTGAAGAAAAGAGATTACTATGCTGGGCAGCAATATCTGGGGTCTAACTGCAGCTCTCTCTGCACCATGCAACAGCCATATATGCTTTTTCCATTCCAGCCCCCGCTTGGAAACTATCAAGTTATCATCATCATTTGCTTTTTATGTGCCTTGAGATTTCCTTCTAGAAGTCTCAACATTCACTAACTACTCCAACTTTGCTTTTATGCCTCGCTTTTTGTCCATGAGTTCTGGAAATGGAACTCACGTCCTCATTCTTGTAAGACAAGCACTTTACCAAGTGAGCTATCTGTCCAGTCCCCCTATTTTTAATTAGTTATAACAGAACTTAGCCCATGAAACCTCATTGCTTTCTCTAGCAGAAACTAGTCTTCCCAATTCAAGGTTACTTGGATTCTTTTGGACTTAAATATGGCTAATATGAGGTGGGCACCCTCCCCTACCTCTCCTCCTTCCCTTCTCACTGGGAAGGTTCTAAATGTCTACGTTGAGGAGAGACAGCAGTTGTCCTTGCTTCCAGAAACTATGTCTGTCCTTTACCCTCTGCCTTGACTGGACTGACTGAGTGGTACCTCATCTTTTCTCCTCACCAATCTTCATCCTGGTTCAGCTATTTACCAGGAGATACATGTATACTGAAGTTTCCTTGTAGAATCCATCCTCAGGCTCCATGGAGGATGCCAACCTATTCCCAGCCACTGAGAGTGCCACAGGATGTCCAAAGACACATGCCTAGAGGTCCCAGAATCTGTGAGACACCATAAGGCTCCAACTAGACTTTCCTAGCCATTGCTCTTCTTTAACCTAAGCACCTTACTGTGTCCATAGTCCAGGCAGAGAGACAAAACCCTGATCTTCAGGCTCGCATCAGCTGCTTTATTTGCCTCTCTGATCAAACACTTGACAAGAAGCATCTTACAAAGAAGCAGCTTACAGAAGGGTCTATTCTGGCTTACAGCTTTCACAAGCCATCATGCTTGAGGACGGCAGGACAGCAGCAGACAGAGGACAAGGGTTTGCATCACACTTCTGGTCACGAAACAGAGCGAACAGAAGTGGAGCTGGGCTATGTAACCTCAAGGCCCACCCACAGTGACTCACTTCCTCCAATGAGGCTCCACCTCCTGAAGGTTCCACCATCTTCCCAAACTGCGCCACTGAGCTGGGAACCATGAGGGTGTAAGGCACATTTTACATTCAAATCTCAACAGGGCTCCTTTCAATCCGCTTACAGGATCAGTTGACTAGTCTCACCTCCTCTACCATAATTTAAGCAAGGGGAGCATTGTGCCGAAGGCCTCTTCACAAAAACACATCAGCAATATCCTTTTTTTGTTTTCCTCCTCATTCCCCAGCTGGTCACATTTTTATCTCCTTATGAGTGGAAAATAAATTATGTCATCCTGCCTACTAAAATCTCATCTCTCTAGACTTCTTTGGCTCTTGATATTTAAAGCCAAGAATTTAGAATTAAAAAAATAAATATATATATAAAGCTTCAGCTTTTTAAGATTGTTGTTTATGCTGAGCAAAGAAGAAGATTCAATCAGAAATGTTTGTCCTGCTTCCCACCTCCCATCATGCTGGATGCAGGCTAATAAGAAGCTACCCATATTCTCTGTATGTGAGAAGTAAAGAGAGAAGGAAGCGTGGCCCCACCAGCAGGAGCTCACAGTCTACACTTCCGAGCAGTGGTAGCCACCACGAAGACATTGATTTGCTCATTTCCCATGCATTGCCTTGCTAGTCCTGCTTCCTCTGAAGTTCCATGGCTCCCCAAGCCAATACATGCATTTCCTTCAGGATGTCACTGATAACTCAGCTCCCTGAGAGTGTCTTCCCAGACAGCTACTGTAAAATCATATTCTTTTACCTGAAACTAGACTGCAGACAGACTGCGACAGGGCTTCTCTGCAAACCAATCTCAGGACCTCTGGGCTGTTTAGGCTGCAAGGTGACCTGTTTACACGAGGGACCCTAGACCAGCAGAGAGGAACAGAAAACAAGGCTTTAGTACTGACCCGCTTTCAGAGCAAAGAAAATGAGAGCCAAGAAATTCCTGCCTGCCGTGAGGGACAGAAGTCCCGAGAGTGGAAGGCTGCTGCTTAGACCGCTCAGTGCTCCTTTCCAACCCCCCATGTACCTATCATCTCTGTCTGATTTTATTGTCTAGTTTCAGGTAAAAGAAGGTGATTTTAGTACTGCTCTATAGCAAATAGAATCGTGTATATGTGCCCCAGATTTTAGAGCTCATTTCATGAACTTTTGACAGTTTTGCCATTAACGCCAATAATTACAATTCATTGTTCTTTCGGCATATTGAAATTGAGTCCACCTGACATCAGGCAGCCATGGGTGCCTGCCTTTGCATCACGTGCTCTACAGAGGGAGAGCTCAGTGCTACCAACTTGCTAAATGTCACAAGAGATAATCTGAATGAAGAGCATCCAGTGTGGGCTAGGAGCTGCAGCACAATGTGGAATTATTCCTTAGAGAACCTTAAAAATGAGGTATCTTTTCCTAACAAACAGAGAATCCTCCTCCTCCACTGGCCTAAGATTTCCTCAAGCCTCAGCTTGCCAAGGGCATATGCTATTGCTGCTGAGTTTCCCATGGAGTCTGAAAAAAGGGGTCCCGCTGCTCAGTGCTCACTTGCCATTTCCAACAATCCCATAATAGCAATGCTACAAGAAACCAGCTGTGCACCTTGCGCAGCATTCAGTCAATCCCCAGGGCCTAATAGATTGACCCCGAATTAGCCACACGGAGCCCAATAACCTCCCATTGGTGCTTCTGAGTGATCCCAGCCGTGGTTAGAAAAAGACAATTGTGTGTCAGTAAAGAATGGGCAGATGGTCCTGGAGTCAGTGGGCACAAGTTAATATCCCAGGCAAGGTGTACAAGACAGAGCCTTAAAAGGAAAATGGTGGTTACACAGACCACTACCTAAGTTTTGGCAGCAAAATCTTAATTCTTCACTTATTTGAGGAACATGTGTACGTGTGTTTATATGTGTGCTCACGTGTTCTTTGGAACTTTGTAGAAATTCTGTGACATCTAGGCTTCTCCAAAAAGAGTTTTAAATTTTCTTGTAACAGACTCCTGGAGTCTGTGCGGGAGCTTCTGCAGAAAGGTGGGTGTGTGGTTAGAAACCAGAAGTGGAGGATAGATTTTTCCATTCCTCTTAGAACCAAGACTGAGAGGGGCTATTATCCCTGCCCCCACCTCCCTTTGCAGGACAGGTTTTATCACAGGACACTAAGAAACTAGCCTTTGAGGGTCCCAGCAGCTTTATATGGGGGTCTCCAATCCCACCCACCCTAATTTGAATTATGATGGTTTTGACCAGGACACTATCATTTATATTTTACATTGAAACTCAAGTTCTCCATTTCCAATGTCCCTAAGCCCTCACCAGTGTTAGCAGGGAGTTGATGTTGTTACATTTTTTTCTTGTCATTTCTAGCCTCCCAGGATTTCTTCAACCTTCCTGCCAGTTTATTCATGCATTTATAAGGTGTATCTCTTTAATTTCATTAACATTTTAGATATCCTCTATGAAGTGTTATCTAGTCTATCATATTACTTGAAACAAATAGTAATTTTAGTGTTGCTTTCAATTGAGATAATTCATTGCAAGCATGAATAAATAAACCAGTAAAGACAAATTCACATTAATAAATCATAAAGTAGAATGTTTTTATCATGCCTGATATTTAATTCAGAAAAAAATTATACATTCACACATATTGTGGCAGATCACATCTTCCAAAGATGGCTACAACAGTGCCTAGACTCTCCATACTTCTTACAGTGTGGCTTGGGACTCTTCTCAATAAAAGTTAGCCCCTGTGTTTCCTCATTTTGAAACTGGGCATGTGTTTGAACAGAATAGAGAGGAAGTGATGCTCTGAAATGTACATGATGAAGTTAAGTTATAAAAATTCTGTGTGGTTAATTTTTGCTCTCTTGGGACACTTGCTCATGACAGCCAAATGCCCTATCGTGGAGAAGTCCATGCTACCCTGTGTGGAGGATTGAGTTCTCAGTTGACAGTCAAAATCAGCCATGGGGCAGATGGGCACAGGAGCCTCTAGACATTCCACATCCTGATCACCAAACCACTCTCTGCCTTTGAATCTCCTCCAATGAGCCCCACACCCCATGAAGTGGAGGCTGGCCTCCACTGTGCCTTGTCTGAACACACGACCCACAGCCCAAGCAGAATAAAATGACTGTTCTAAACCAGTAAGGTTTGAGTGATTTATTACACAGCCATAATAACTGAGTGGGAACTGTGGGGGTGAAACTTAATGAAAATGAGTATATGGAGTTCAGCTTCCCCACTTAACAGTCTCCATGACTAAATAAATCATTTAATATACTCTGTTTTCATATCTAACTAAAAACAGTGGTACTGATGGGAGCAATAATGACAACAATAATGTTGGCACTATCTACTTCACAGTGCCTTTAATTTAGGCAGGGAAAGCACTTTTGAAACTATAAAACACAGTAAAGATTTAAACCCTTATTTCAATTTCTGACATACTATTGGAATATTTTCACTGAAAATTAACCAGAATTTGTCTATAACTTCTACCTATAACATTCTCTGACAACAAAGAAATAAGTCTAATTCATCTTCTACCTGACAATAGTTTAAGAATTAGTAGATAACCCCACACCATTCCAAAAGCTACTTTCCATGTTCAAGGTGCTCAGCCTTCTTTGTCTTCCCCAACCATGTGGTGCAGAGTGCTGGATGTTCACTTGTACCTGGCTGGGATTCTGTGAAGGTGCCCTTGTCTGGATTGCTCTAACAGAGCTTGAAGAATGCTGTCTGGGATGGTTTATAGTGTCAACCTAACAGGACATAGAATCACTTGCCACAGATTGTCTTGTTTAGGTTACTTCAGGTGGGAAAACCTACTTTAACTGTGGGCAGGGCCCTGGACTATATAAAGAGGTGACTGCTTGCTGGGCACCAGCATTATTGCTCTCCAATTCCTCATGTGCTGAATGTGACCAGCTCTGTGCCTTCCCTGTCAGGGTGGACTGGAACCTGGAACTGTACACTGAAATAGACTCTTCCTCCCTTAAACTGAAAGGGATCAGGTATTTTGTCTGCAGCAGCAACAAGGTGATTAATACGCTGTCCCTCTCAAAATATGAGGAAAGCACACTTGTCTGCAGCTACGCCCACTGCCAGACTATTGCCCCACCCAGAGCCCTGTCCATACCCACATCTCTAAATCAGTTCTGTCCCTTTCCTGCTACTCTCTATGTACCAATAACAGTAAGCATTGAGGAGCATAAAGAACAAAAGGGGAGGAAAAAACTGACAACCAAACTTGAATACCAGAGAGATCTCATTTTAGACTATGGAAATGTATATGAATTTGAAATGAAAGAATCATCATTTATATATTCGATTTATTCAGCTTCTTTCCTCTAAAATGCTCAAGGCATTGGCCTAGGAAATATTAACCAATTAACCTATGACAAATCTCAGCTTCTCAAGGTTTACCAATGTCATTTTATTCCCCCAGGTTTGCTTTACATCTCTGAGGCCGAGTGGGATGGTGAATGGGGGGAAATCACTAAGCTATAGTAAAACCAAAGATGGTAGAACCAAAGAAATCCTTTAAGACAATTCAATCCATCCCTTCATGTTAAACACATGATATCTATGACCTTGATAAATGCCTTCCTCAAGGTCACAGCTAGTGAAGGACAACAAAACACACCTTTTTAAAACGCAGTTGGAAAGAAAAAACAATGATGACACAAGGCTGCTACACACGCTCAAGAGTCAGAACCTGGAACGAGACATTTATTCTCGGCTTTCTTAGCTTTGGCCACGCAAACCAGCACATTTCCCAGGGAAGTGCAGCCATAATAATCAGATATGATAAGGATGGACTGAAGACGCAATCGAACAGCCCAGCTCACTTAGCTCTGCCAGCCATGTTTGTAAAAGGCAAAAAAAAAAAGTCTTAGTTTTTTTTTCATGTATTGCAAATATTGAGCAGGAAAAATAATTTGAATAATGCAAGAGAAAATAATTGGGCAATAGGGATGAATACGTAAAATAAAGGAAATATTAAGGTTGAGTATTATGAGAACCCTACCCAACACATCCTCCCATAGACAACCCTGTGCACTTTAGTGTAGATAATAATCCTTGTTGGGCAATAAAATGAGCCTCCTTTTATTTTTATTTTTCTCCTGCAGCTTTTGTGATTATTTATACCACACTTATACACATGCACACAAAAATAATGCTCAAACACTCCCACAGTCATGAAAATCCCTCTCTGAAAGCCTGCTTTATCCTTTTTAATGAATACCAAGAGCAATAAACTCATGGTATTCTTCCATTACCTGCCAAGTTTGGTTATTTATAAAATACAAGAACATGGTTTCAGATGCTATTGTTTTGCCCACAAGCAGCCTCTGATCGGTGGATTCCTTGGTTTTCCTATATATAAAGGTTCAGCCAGGCAGGGGGAAAACAGCTTTGAAATTTGAAGTTATTATTTATCTATCTATTTATTTATATACTGCTTAATACGATTCTCCCTAAGGTGTAGCAAGCTATCTGTCCTTTGCCTCAGGCCTTTTCTGGAGGTAGCAATAAGAGGGTCCAGGAGATGTGGCTGGCGTGTGAGGTCACTAGCACACTACTAATGAACTCGATAACTACTCCAGGCTGACAACCACTAGGCATCCCTTCCTTTTGGGAAATCAGGAGCTTATATGTGGCTTCTTGGAAAATGTTCCCCTTTTCTACTGAGAGAGGTAGCAATGTATTGTTGACTTAGGGCAAATTCATGTCATCAACAGTGCAATCCCCAAACCTACTATAACAAACAACCAAGCAGATCTGGGCGATTCTCAAATGCTGAACCAAAAGAGACCTTTCAGTATCAAATATCTGCTTTAGCTGTAAAAATTGTCAATTGCTATAAGTGAGCCAGTCAATATATCTAAAGGGTTGTTTTGTTGTTATTGTTGTTTTCAAGGTAGGGTCTTACTCTAGGCCAGCCTGATCTGGCACTCACTTTGTAGTTCCAGGCTGGCCTCGAATTTACAGTAATCCTCCTACTTCTGCCTCCCACATGCTGGAACTAAAAGCATGTGCCACCACGCCTGGCTAAAGGGAAAATCTGGCATAAATAAACACACACACACATTTGCCAAGAATAACAGAAGATGTTACATCTTGGATATTTCCCCCTCCTCCCTATGTCTTGCCTCTACAAGTGGTTCAAAGACTAAGAACAAGAGTCTCTAGAAGTCACCTTGTGAATTCCCTCATCCAAGGCCCTGTAGAGTCCTTCCTACCTACCTTTCTCTACTCAGAGACCATTAAATTGGGATGGAATTTGCTGTAGCGGACAGAATTGTAGAATCAAACAGATGTCTTTCCACAACATTTCTCCTAGCTGTTCATCACATCCATGCTTATCAGGCAACTTACCACATCCACAGCAAGTGATTCCAGCCTGGCATAGTTCTGAGAAGTCCCCTTTACTGGAAGCTCCATGATACTCCATAGACTTGCTCCTAAACTCTTAGGTCCACCTAAATGCATTCAGCCCAGTACTAAAAGATAGTTCTCCAGCCCTTCTAAAACTCTCCTGCACGAACACCAAATAAACTTACTATGATCAATCCAGATATCATCCAGCTTCAAATCTTTCACTTCCCATTTAATCAATTTGCGTGTGCCTCACTGTGCTGGTCACTTTTTCTCATCGCTGTGACCAAATAGCTGATAAAAGTGACCTGAGGCAAGAAGGGTTTATTTTGGCTCAGAGCTTGAACATTAATTCCATCATAGCAAGGATGGCATGGATGCTAATGTCCCACCGACTCCTTCCTTCCTCCCGTTTTATTCAATCTAGCGCCCCAGCCCATGAGATAGCACTGCCTCAGTCAAGGTGGGCCGTCACTCCTCACTTAAACCTCTCTGTGAATGCCCTCACAGGTATTCCCAGAAGTGTGACTCCTGGTTCACAGGTGAAGATTAACCGTTATACTTTTTTAAATCTTCTCCTTAAAGATGAAGAGAACATTCTGGACATCAAGTATCTAATGTAAAATAGAAAGGAAACTCCTCCTTGTAGATTCTTGGCTACTCTGCTTTATTCATAGGGCTGCATTCAACTGTGTCAGGACCAAGATGACATGGTTGTGCTCACTGCAGACTACAAACCTTTTGCTACAAGTGCTCCTGACCCACTGATAAAGTAATTGCTTTTTCTTTTTTATGCCTCCCTCACACAGCTAGGATTTATCCAGAAACTATGCAAGAAAGTGACATCTCTTGTGTTCTCTCCATATTTTCTACTTAAGCCCCAATTATAGATTGAAGTGACTATTTCAATAATGTAGAAAAAGAAACACTATTCTTGACCTAGAAATCTCTATGGGAAGATATCAACGATGTCACTAGGGAGTTCTGTGATATGACAGGACAGCTGCGGCAGCCCCAGTGGACTCTGATTTCCATTCTGCACTCTCCTTCCTTGTGTCCCTAAGCCAATCATCACACCCCAGGGAGAGGGCTCGAGGGTAAAGTAAGCCTGTCTCGTAGTTAAATGAGGAGAGACTTACATTCAGTCAGCCATTCGTTACAGTCTATGCGATGGCTGTCAGTAAGACACAGAAATGCTGGCCATGTCCTGCTAAGCATAAGACAGTGACTGAACAAGTAAATGAACAAACTCTAAAGCTTTGTAGCCCCCTCAATATCTAACATCTGGGAAAGAAAAGGTGCTCAGTTTCCAGCTTAACACATTAACTCAGTGGTTGTGGTCTTATACTTTTATTACAACTAATGTCACAGCTTGTAAGAAAAATAAAATGCAAGCATAAAACTGATCCTATAGTCTTACTACTATCAAAAATAAATTAATACAGAGTGAGTTTCAGGTCAGCCTGAGCCAGAGTGAGACCCTACCTTGAAAAAAAATTAATTAATTAATTAAAAATAAACTTACATAAAAGAGAAGAAAAGGGATGGAAACAGAAAACATAGGTCAAAACCCCCTCTCTTTATTTCAAAAATCACTACTGTCTCTCTGGTTGTTGCATCAGATCCAAATGCCTAAAGAGACTTCTATTACCAGGCGTCCTTCTTTCAGCTAGTCACAGCCCCAAATCCAGCTTCCACCTTAATTCTGTCAGTTGGCACATGGAAGACATTGTAGATGGAGACTCCAATATCACAAAGGGTCTTGCACCTGTTCTTCCGGTCCTCTGAGCACAGCCTTCAAGACGATACCTCCATCAAAGTTTCTCTTCTCTGGTTAACACCAGCCCACACTGGCTGTGATATGTGCCTTTCCCTATGGTGTTTGAGCAATCTGTGAAAGAGTATGCTGCTGATCTTTCATAGTTTTCAAAGTTTCCTCAAAAAAAAAGATGAGAATTCATTTCTATACTATAAGATATCACTAAAATAATGAGCTGTTATTTTTAAGCTTGTCTGCTTGTTTTCCCAATGACATCCTAAGCTCCAATAGAACAAGGCTAATAGCTTTTACTTATTTTGTATTTAAAATGTCAAACCAACCTCACATACCTAAACCATAGCGTCTAACCTGTGGGTCATCACCGGGTAAGGAGTTGTGTAACTGAATAAGAGAGATCATGAAAATTTTGGCTTCTAAACATGTAACAACCAAAGATTAACTCGCAACCCAACATGGGCTGAATCTCGGGTGGTTTGGGTTCTGCTCACCCATGTTGAATCAAGCATCCTCACCGCAGCCTTCATTCTGAAGACACAGTACGCACACTTTGCCCCATGCCTGTTACTGTGGCACATAATGCCAACAAATGGTACCTTGAATTGCCTCGGCTCAGATTCAAGACTACTTATGTTATGAATTACTGTGTTTTTAACCACACACACAAAGCTTTCTTCCTTATAGAAACATTGTGGTCTAATCATAGAAAACTAAGACTTTTAGTATTTTCCTCCTGGTCTAATTGTACGAAACTAAGACTTTTAATCTTTTCTTCCCACAATTCTTCAGCATGTAAGTATCTTTATGTGGCCTTGTTTTAATGCTTGGTTTTAAAAACTGCTGTTAAGTTGATGATTTGAGTTCCATTAAAAAAAAAAAAAAAATCCTAGCTGGGCATGCTGGCACATGCCTTTAATCCCAGCACTTGGGAGGCAGAAGTAGGAGGATCACCGTGAGTTTGAGGCCACCCTTAGACTACATAGTGAATTCCAGGTCAGTCTGGGCTAGAGTGAGACCCTACCTTGAAAAACAAAAAAAAAAAAAAAAAATCCTTAGGGCTGGTGAGCTGGTTTAGTGGTTAACATGCTTGCCTACAAAGCCTAATGTGCTTGCCAACAAACCTCCCTTGCTTTAATGCTTGGTTTCAAAAGCTGCTGTTCAGTTGCTGATTTGAGTTCCATTAAAAACAATCCTTAGGAATGGAGAGATTGCTTAGTGGTTAAGACACTTGCTTGCCTGAGAAGCCTAAGGATGTAGGTTTGATTCACTAGGCTCGATTTCCCAGGACTCACATAATCCAGTTGCACAAGGTGATGCATCTGGAGTTTGTTCACAGTGGCTAGAGGCCATCATGTGGCCATTCTCTCTCTCTGTGTCTCTCTCTCTTTCAAAGTAATGAATAAACAAATAATATATTTTAAAAATCCTTAAATGAGGAGTGTGGGGCGATGGATCAGTGGGTGAAGTGCCTTGTAAGCAATGAGTACCTGAGTTGAGACCCTTAGCTATCAAGTAAAAGCGGGGAGTGGAAAGACACACCTGAAATCCCAGCACTGAGGAGGCAAACACAGGAGGTTCCCTGGGACTTGCTGGCCTGCTAATGTTCTGAATTAGTGAGCTCTGAGGTCAATAAGAGAGACCTTATCTGAAAAAATAAGGTAAAAAACAATTGAGGAAGACATTTGGCATCAAACTCTGATCTCCATGCACACAACACACACACACATACACACACATATGTGTACTAACACATACATATATGCAGCCACATGTACATGAACACAAATACGTACATGTATGAATGCTACACATACATTAGGACTGAATTTCCAACAATTTCTGCAATGTCCCTAAACATACTTCAGCCATTTTGCCCTGTGGATTTTTGCAAAGCAGCCTTCTCAACATTGACAGTTATAAAATAAAAATAAATCAACTCTTATAATGTTGAAAATGTGGCTGGAGAGATGGCTTAGTGGCTAACATGCTTGCCTGTGAAGCCTAAGGACCCATATTTGATTCCCCAGTACCCACGTAAGTCAGATGCAAATGGTGACACACGCATCTGGAGATCATTTTGCAGTGGCGAGAGGCCCTGGCATGCCCATTCTCATTATCTTTTTACTTAACTATCTATCTATTTGCCTCTTTCTTTCTCTCAAATAAATTTTAAAAATAAAATACCTTTAGTAATGTTGAAAATGTTTGATGTCCTGAAGTAGCAAATATTCAGCCATGATTTAATTCTTTATGTAAAAATAAATAGCACATCCACCTCATTAGTATGTAAATTTGTTTTTATCATTAATAAGTGATGAAATTATATATGTATACAAAGAATTGTTTTAAAATAAATTTCTTTGATTTATTATCAGGGAATATTTGATTGGTATATCTACTTAGTATACGCTATATGTCTTGTGAAATTTTCTCAGGCACAAAAGGGTCACAACTGGAAAAAGGTTAAGAAACCCTGACCTACACCACCATCTCACCATTGCAACTGCTTCCTCCAAAGCCTGTACATAAGGGCTTCCTATTGCCTGTAGTCATTCTCAAACTGAGTAGTGCTGACAGAGTAAAAACGTGAAAGTGCTGTCACTCCGATACTGAAGCGTTTCTTATAGGGATGGCTGCACACTGGGTGAAAGCTGGCTAAGTGAAAAAGAGCCCTGAGTCATGAGTGATATTTCTGATGAGTATGTATACCTCCAAAATTCACATACTGGGGCCCTATTCCCCAGTGTGATGACATTAGGAGATTGACCTCTGGGCAGGAATCTGATTTAGATAGATGGGGGTCATGCATGTAGGGACATAATGATGGAATAGCATGTTTAAAAGAAGTCATCAGGGGGCTGGAGAGATGGCTTAGTGGTTAAGTGCTTGCCTGTGAGGCCACACACACAATGATGCAAGCACGACATTTCGCACATGTGCACAGGAGGTCACATGCATCTGGAGTTCAGTTGCAGTGTCTGGAGGCCCTAGCATGCCTATTCATTCTCTCGTTCTCTCTCTTTCTCTCCTCTCTCTCTCTCCTCTCTCTCTCATTAAAAAAAAAGGCCAGTCTGTTGAGCTTGCCTCAAAAAAAAAAATCGTTACATTAGGACTCTGGGGAGATGAATCAGTGGGTGAAGTGCAAACACATATATAGACTGCTGCTTCCACCTAGAACTGCTATAGGGCTCACCTTTTTAACACAAACAAGTTAAAATCTATACAACATACATCCAATAGCTATTGCCAGAGACTGGACTAAGAGTAAATAGGAGTAAGTTCTACACTTACACAACTGTCCTCTTGGAAGCATCCCCCAGATTGCAGCACAGGGAGGAGGATTCCAAACAATCCCACTAGTGGCACAGCCATTATGGAAATCAATGTGGAGGTTTCTCAAAAAGCTAGAAATAGAACTACCATATGACCCAGTTTTACCACTCCTGGGCATATACCCAAAGGACTGTGTATCCTACTACAGAGCAACTTGCACTTCCACGTTCACTACTGCTCTATTCCCAACAGCTGGGAAATGCAATCAACCTAGAGGTCCATCAACTAATGCTGAGATAACGAAAATGTTATACATATACACAGTGGAATTTCATTCAGCCAGAACACACAGCATTTGTCTTTTGCGGTCTGGTTTGCCCTAGGACATCAACTTCAGATCCATCCACTTTCCTACCAAAATGAAGGAAAAAAAAAGAACAGATGAAAACAAGTTTGAAAAGAAAAAATGTAGGGAAATGGGAAGAAGGCTTAGTGGATAAAGTGCTTGCTGCACAAGCATGAAGACCAGAATTCAGATTTCCAACACCCACATAGATATTGGGTGGCTGTGGTGACCCACTTTTCTAATCCCAGTGCTCAGTAGAGATAGGGGATCCCCTGAGAAAGCCAGCTAGCTTGACTATCAGAATCAGCAGAGTCAAGGTTCAAGTGAAAGACCCTAAGAGACCCTGAGCAGTGACGAAGAAAGACCTACACACACACACACACACACACACACACACACGTGCATGTGCATCCTCTCGTACATGCACCCACATGCATATGAACAAGCATACATGCACACACACCCTACATGCATACACACAAAGAAAACAAATGGGATGGTATATTTAAACCCAACTCTATGGATAATTATATTAAATTCAAATTGTCTTAAGCAACCCAATTAAAAGGCAGATTGCCAGACAAATTAATCTTTTAAAAGCAGAACCCAAAAGCATATACTGCCTCCAAGAAATCAAATAAAAAATAAGGCCATAAATATATATATATATATATATATATATATATATATATATATATATATAATACAAATACATCATACAAGTATATATATATCATACCAACACTAATCAAAATAAACCTGAAGGGGCTGAGAGATGAGATGGCTTAGCAGCTAAGGTGCTTGCCTGCAAGGCCTAAGGACCCAAGTTCAATTCTCCAGTACCCATGTAAGCCAGATACACAAGGTGGTGCATGGATCTCGAGTTTGTTTGCAGTGGCTAGAGGCCCTGGTGGGCCCTTTCTCATTTTATCTTCCTCTCTCTCTCAAATAAATAAATAAAATATTATTTTAGAAAGGATGTGACATTAGTTGTCAGCACCCTCTAAAAAAAATAAATAAGGGGTAGAGAGATTGCTTAGCGGTTAGGGCACTTGCCTGCAAAGCCTAAGGACCCATGTTCTACTCTCCAGATGCCACATTAGCCAGAAGCACAAAGGTGAGGCAAGTGCATGGTTTCACATGCCCACTAGGTGCCTCAAGCATCTGGAGTTCAATTGCAGTGGCTGAGGCCCTGGCATGCCAATTCTCTCTCTCCCTCCCTCCCTCTCTCTCTTTATCTCTAAAAATAATAATAATGAACAAACTTGGAAATCTATGTTAATATTAAAATAAGGAAAAGATAGAGATGCATATTTCATAATAATGAAAGGATTATCTCCTCAGGAAGATATAATTTTTGAAACACTACAGGAGCTAGACAGTTTACTTAGCTAGTCAAATGGATAGGTAAAAAAGAGCCATCCATAGGTAACTGTATTCTAACCCAAGATGATGAAAGGGATGACCCCACTTTCTCCTCCTTTTTCCTGGCCCAAGTGAATTTTCCCACTGGCTGGCTTGCTCGGTAGGCATTCTGGGACCTGCCCAGTATTGGATGCACCATGCAACAACCAATGCTTTCATCTTCATTTAAGCTGACCAAACATGGATTGTGAGTGAGTGGGCTTCCCCTATTCAATAAAAGTCCAATTCCCTCGAGGACTATGGATTCCAGCTCTAGAATCCCTCCCTCCCAGAGGAAGAATCAGTTCTCTTTGTCTTTTATCTCTTATTTTGAAATAACTTTCATTCCTTCAAACACTTTACTGCTTTTTTTGTTTTTTTCTGGGGTTTTTTTCTTTTTATTTCTTTTTTTTTTTTTTTTTTTTTTTTTTTTTTTTGGTTTTTTGAGGTAGGAGCCAACTCTAGCCCAGGCTGACCTGAATTCAACTATGCAATCTCAAGGTGACCCCAAACTACTGGTGACCCTCCTTCCTCTGCCACTCAGGTGCTGGGATAAAAGGCATGTGCCACCATGCTTGGACATTTTCCTGCTTTGGCAGAGAATATCAACCCAACACCCCTGGGCTGTATCATTTTCATTGTGTGTTTCCTAAACAACAGAATTTTAAAATACAAGAAGCAAAAGCATGTATGAATGGAAGGAGAAATAGGTAAATCCATAATGATAGTTGGAGATTTCAACACTCCTCTTTCAGTAACTGACAGAATAAGTAGACCACATATTCAATAAAATAAAGACTTAAGCATTAATATCTTTTTATTATGGTATTTTTATTAATTAATATTTTAACATAGGTTATATTATGGCCCCTCCTCTGGTGCCCATATCCCTGAGGGCCCTCCTAGTGGGTATACAAGTTTGCCCTCCACCGACAGTGAATGTTCTTCTTTCGCCACAGCATCCCCAACATTCATTGACTGCCATTTGATACATTCATTGACTGCCATTTTATTTTCTGATGCCTGCTGTGCTGGCTGGAGTGAGATGGAATTGCAAAGTGTTTTAATTTGCATTTCACTGATGGATAGGGATGTTGAGCATTTCTTTAAATGAGTATTGGCCATTCTTTGTGAATTCTCTGTTTAGTTCTCTACCCATTTTCTGAGTGGATTGTTTGACTTTTTTATTGCTTACTTTGGGGGGGTTTGTTTGTTTGCATTCTTTGTAGATTCTAGGTATCAGGCATGTCAGAGGTATAGCTAACAAAGATTTTCTCCCATCCTCTGGGCTGTCTGCTGGCTCTGTTTATGGTATGCTTGTCTATACAAAAGCTTTTTTAGCTTCGTGAGATCCTATTGGTTGAGTGTTTTTAATTTCCTGAGCTACTCAGGTTCTATTTAGGAAGTCTTTCTCCACTCCTATAGCTTGGAGAGTTCTCCCTATTCTTCCCCCCCCCCCTCAATCATTTTTTAGTTTGGGGACTGATATTAAGGTCCTTAATCCATTTGCAGTTGGTTTTTGTGCATGGTGAAAGTAGTGGATCTAGATGCATTTTTCTGCATGTTGATATTCAATTTCACCAGGACCATTTATTGAAAATGCTGTCTTTTCTCCAGTGTGTATTGTTGGCTCCTTTGTCAAAGATCAGGTAGCTATAGTTTCTTGAACTAAGGCCAAGATCTTCTATTCTGTTCCATTGGTTTATATGTCTGTTTTTGTGCCAGCACCATGCTATTTTTTATTACTATTTCTTTGCAGTATAATTTGAAGTTAGGTATGGTGTTACCTCCTGAAGTGTTTCTTCTGCTGAGGATAAGGTCTTCTGTAGCTCCATATAAATTTTGAGGCAATTTTTTCCTATCTCCATGAAGAAAGTTGCTGGAATTTTGATAGGTATTACATTGAATCTATAAATTCCTTTTGGCAGAATGACCATTTTTCCAAGGTTGAGTCTTCTAATCCATGAGCATGGGAACATCTTTCCATCTTCTTGTATCCTCCTTAGCTTCTTTCTTCAGTGTTTTTATGTTTTCATTGTGTCTTTCACTTCCTTCCATAGTGAAATTCTGAGATATTTAATTTTTCTAGGCTACTGAGAAGGGGACAGCCTCACTGATTTCATTCTCCATATGTTTGTCTTTAGCATATAGGAAGGCTACTGATTTTTGTGTGTTGGTTTTGTCTTCTGCTACTTTGCTGAAAGAGTTTATTACCTTTAGAAATTTTTTAGTGGAGTCTTTTAGGTCATTTATATATAAAATCATATCACCTGCAAATAACACTAGCTTGGCTTCTTCCTTTTCCATTTATATCCCTTTTATTTCTTTCTCTTGTCTTATTGCTTCATCTAGAACTTCTAGCACTATGATGAAGAGAAGTGGTGAGAATGGGCACCCTGTCTTGTTCCTTATCTTTTTTTTTTTTTTTTTTTTAGTAAAAGGCGAAAGATTTATTCGATCTGAAGAGAAACCAGAGTATATTGTTCCTTACCTTAATGGGAACTTAGAGATTTTTCCCCATTTAGTATTACTTGTGCCTTAGGTACTTCATATATAGCCTTTCTTATGTTGAGATATGGTCTCTAGTCTCTCCAGTGTTTTGATCATGAAGTGATATATCTTGGCAAAAGCCTTCTGTGCATCTATTGAAATGATCATGTGGTTCTTGTGTTTAAGTTTATGTAGTATATTATATTGTTGATTTCCATATGTTGAATCATCTCTGCCTCCCTGGAATGAAGCCTGCTTGATCAAGGTAGATAATGCTTTTGATGTGTTCCTAAATTTGGCTTGTGAGAACTTCATGGAGAATGTTTGTGCCTAGGTTCATCAGGGATATCTGTCTATAATTTTTCTTTCTTCTTGTGTCTCTGTCTAGTTTTGATATCAGATAATGCTGGCTTCATAGAAGGAGTTCCAGAGCATTCCCTCTTAACCAATTATGTGAAACAATTTGAAAAAAAGTGTTTTCAGATCTTCAGTGAAAGTTTGGTAGAATCCAGCTGAGAACCCATTAGGTCCTGGACTCGTTTTGGTTGAGAGGTTTTTGATTACATGTGCAATCTCATTGGACGTGATAGATTTGTTCAGGAAGTTTATCTGCTCTGAGTTTAGTTTTGGTAGGTGGTATGTGTCTAGAAATTCGTCCACTTCTTCCAGATTATCCAGATTTTTTGGAATAGAGATTTTGGAAGTATGTCCTGATTATTCTTCCAATTTCTTTGGTGTCTTTTGTGACCTCTCCATTTTCGTTTCTGATCTTGTTAATTTGAGACTTCCCTCTTTTTCTTTTGACCAAATTGATCACAGGTTTATCAATCCTGTTTATTTTTCCAAAGAACTAGTTCTGGGTTATGTCAATCTTTTTGTTTTCTTAATTTCCAATTCATTAATTTCTGCTCTGATCTTGATTATTTCTTTCCATCTGGAGCTCTTGGGATTGGGACATTCTTGTTTTTCCAATGCCTTTAGGTGAATGGTTATTAATTTAGGATCTCTCTGTCTTTGACATGAACACATTTAGTACTATGCAATTTCCCCCTTAGGACTGCCTTCATTGTATCTCATAATTTCTTGTATGATGTCTTTTCATTATCATTCAGTTCTAGGCTCTGTTTTTCTGACCCAGCCAGTTACCCTGTGTCTTTTGATTGGGGAGTTCGGAACATTGATGTTTAGAGTTGTAACTGTGAGGTGCAAATCAATTCCTGTCATACTGAAGGCTTTGTGGGTTATAGTGCTGAGTTTTATACATTTTTGAATCTTTTCCGGTTTGAGTTATTGTTTTTCCCTCTTGTAGGTTTCTTGAGGTTGGCCATTGGACTCTTTTCTATGGTATATTCCTTGAAAATTCTCTATAGGGCTGGCTTTTTATTCATATATTTATAGAGCTGGCTTTTAGCATGGAAAATTTTCCTTTCACTTTCTATTATGAGGAATAGTTTTGCTGAGTATAGTAGTTTGGGTTGAAAACCATAGTCTCTCAAGGTTTGGACCACTCCCCTGGTCCAAGTGCACAGGCCCTAAGCATGCCATACATCTCACCTGGTCCAAATGCACAGGACCCAAACACCACACACCTCACTCACTCTGAATGCACAAGCCCTCAAACATAGCAGCAGCCCCACCCCACCCCTAGTGAACAAGCTGCAAACACTCCACACCCCCTCACCCACTCCAAGTGCACAGGCCCCAAACACACCAAGCCTCTCACTGGGTCTGAGTGTCAGCATCAATATCTTGAACTAATTGAAATATTATACGCCACATTACTCAGCAGCATATGGGTGAACTCATGGTATGCTCTGGCCAAAACAGAACAAAATTAGGAATAAAAAACATGCAGATATGGGAAATATGAAAATGTATTCAAACTAAATAAAATGCTTCTAAAAACACCCATTGTCAAAAATCACAAAAAAATAAATATCTTAAACTTAATTATAAGAAACACATATAATGCTTTTGATGTGTCGTTGGATTCGGTTTGCGAGTATTTTGTTGAGGATCTTTGAGTCTATGTTCATTAGGGAAATAGGCCGATAGTTTTCTTTTCTTGTGGCATCTCTGCCTGGTTTGGGGATTAGGGTGATACTAGCTTCATAGAAGGAGTTGGGTAGCTTTCCCTGTTCTTCAATTGTGTGGCACAGTTTTAGGAAGATTGGTTTGAGTTCTTCCATGAAGGTTTGATAAAATTCGGCTGGGAATCCATCTGGTCCTGGACTCTTCTTTTTTGGGAGGTTTTTTATTACTTTTTCAATCTCCATGAGTGTGATGGGTTCATTGAGGTGATTGATCTGCTCTGAGTTTAGCTTTGGTAGATGATATGCATCCAGGAATTTATCCATCTCCTCCACATTTTCCAGTTTTGTAGAGTAGAGGTTTTTGAAATAAGTCCTGATGCTTCTGCCGATTTCACTGATGTCTGTTGTGATCTCTCCTTTTTCGTTTTGAATTTTGTTAATTTGGAGTCTCTCCTTTTTTTGCTTGATCAAATTGGCCAGAGGTTTGTCAATCTTGTTTATTTTTTCAAAGAACCAGCTCTTTGTTTTGTCAATTGCCTTAATTGTTTCCTTGGTTTCCAATTCATTAATTTCTGCTCTGATTTTAATTATTTCTTTCCTTCTGGAGCTCTTTGGGTTGGATTTTTCTTGTTTTTCCAATGCCTTTAGGTGGATGGTTAGGCTATTGATTTGGGATCTTTCTGTCTTTTTTATGAAGGCATTGAGTGCTATGAATTTTCCCCTGAGGACTGCCTCAATGATAAGACCCTATTGCTGAAGACTCCATACACAGCTGATGCGTAAAATGGAATGACATGGCTGGAAGCCAGGAGAGAGTCAGTCCCCAGACAGTCAGCGTGTCTAGTGCCAGAAGGCGCTACATAAGCGACTGGGGGAAATGACCAAGATCTGTCCAAGCAACACATTGTTTAACCTAATTAGCAACAAATAACCGGATGTGATGCCCACACAAGTGCAATAGTGGTACACAGCCATGGTGAGGAATCAATTGCTCTTGATTTGGCTAACTGATCTACTCAGTGGTACTAGACCCATAGCTGGAGCTGGGAAACAAGTCAGAACCATACCCAAACACAAGCCCACTCTACAATATTAAGCTACCATCAATCACGGGGTATAAAAGGGCCTAAACCTACCATACTGTCTATCAAAAAAGTAAGTCTTATCTCAATTTTCCGGGTGCTAACTTACTCTCCGTTGGAGAATCTGCTTCTCTTTTCCAGATAGATGCAGATCCTAAGAAGAGAGCTGCCCCAACATACCTCAAAAGGGGCCCAACTGAAACTAAGGGCAACTGGCGAAATAAGCAAGGGTGATGTTTTCCTGTGAACCGGAAACCAGCACAAAGGGGAAGGAGGTCAACACAGAGAAAAATCAACTCCTACCAAATCAGAGAGCCAAAGCCTCAGAGGCCCCCAACACCTCATCACTGAAGCAGACCAAAAATGAACCCAACATGGCTCAGGGAAATTTTGCGGAAGAGGGGGTGGAAAGAATGTCAGAGTCACATGTTGGGTCATGATTTGCAGAGACATTTATCATACCAATAACTGGGGGCTAACGCCACAATGCACGACCCATTTTCATTAACAAGGAGGGTCTAATGGGAAGGGATAGATCACAGATGAGCCTAAATAATGGTACCAAACTGCCTGTATTTACTGAAAAGAAAACTAATAAATTAAATTTAAAAAAAAAAAAAGAAAAGAAGACATCAAAGTAAAAGAGGGACAATTAGAAGAAATAGCTCAGGGAAGGAGAAGAGAACAGGAATGACATGAGAAGGTGGTGGGAGGGGATTATGATCCAATACATTTTATACATGTATGAAAATTGCCAATTAAATAGTTTTTTAAAATTGAAAAAAAAAAAGAAACACATATAGCATTCATCTAAAACTGTACTCAGGGGCTGAAGAAATGGCTTAGCAGTTTAGGTGCTTGCCTGCAAGGCCAAGGGACTCAAGTTTGATTCCCCAGGACCCACATAGGCCAGATGCTCAAGGTGGCACATGTGTTTGCAGTTCATTTGCCGTGGCTGGAGGCCTTGGTGTGCTCATTCTCTATCTGCCTTTCTCCCTCTCTCTCTCTCTCTCTCTCTCTCTCATTTTTCTCTCTCTCTCAAATAAATAAAATAGAAATATTTAAATCTGTACTCAGAAATTCATAGCTGTGAATACTGGTGTTAGAAAAGAAAGGTCCTGGGCTGGAGAGATGGCTTAGCGGTTAAGCGCTTGCCTGTGAAGCCTAAGGATCCCGGTTCAAGGCTCGATTCCCCAGGTCCCATGTTAGCCAGATGCACATGAGGGCGCATGCGTCTGGAGTTCATTTGCAGTGGCTGGAGGCCCTGGCACGCCCATTCTCTCTCTCTTCTCTCCCTATCTGCCTCTTTCTCTGTCTGTCACTATCAAATAAATAAAAATTAAAAAAAAAAAATTAAAAAGAAAAGAAAGGTCCAGGGCTTGGAGAGATGGCTTAGTGGCCAAGGTACTTGCATACAAAGCAAAAGGACCCAGGTTCAACTCCCCAGGACCCACATAAGTCAGATGCACAATGTGACACATGCATCTGGAGTTTGTTTGCAGCAACTAGAGGCCCTGGAGCACCAAATCTCTCTCTCTACCTGCCTATCTTTCTCACACACAAATAAGTAAATAAAACGACAGCAAAGGTCCCAGGAAGAGGGGCACTAAGAGTTCGAGGCCAGCTTTTGTTACAGAGACCCTTCTTCAAAAACAAACAAATAAAACAAAAAAAAAATGACCACTGGAAAGCACTGCCTAAGCTAGCAATAGTATACAAAACTACTGGAAAGGGGTCCTCCTACTCACACCACCCTAGCAGAATCAAAAAGTTTGAAGAGGAAGGCAACAGGGTCCAGCCGAGCAGCACCAGAACAACTTCAGACACCTCTCCACATCCTCCTTCTCCCATATACTAGCAACCAGGAATACCAATGGAGATCTCAGGACGCCAAGTGATTCCAGTCACTCCCTCCCCAACACAGCATCCAGCACAGCTTATCTGAAGAGCAGATCTACCTAACCACCTGAGCCAAGCCCACAGTGCACCAAAGAAGGAACCAACTTTGCAATCAACACGAGATAGAAACTCACCCTATAAGGTAACTGGGCTTGTTTTACAGTGGGGCAATTTGTACCCCAATGCCATGTATATAGACTTGAACTGGAAGTGCTAATTTCACCCTTCATAACAAGACAGTTTGCTAAAGAAAAGAATCCCAGAAATGGAAAGAATTCAAAACCTACCCCACCAAGACAAAAATACTGGTTTGTTAGATCTGATGTAGGTTTAGTTTATGTTACTGTTCTGTTGCATGTTAGGCTAATTTTTGTCTTTCTCTCTCTCTTTCTTCTGTTTCTCTCTCTCTCTCTCTCTCTCTCTCTCTCTCTCTCTTTCTTTCTTTCTTTCTGATATGACCTTACTCTGGCTAGGGCTGACTGGAACCCAAGACAGCCTAGGAATCTCAGCCTTCCAAATTAACTGGATTAAGTGCATGAACCACACCCACCCAGTTTAGAGCCTTTGGTTTTGCTAGTTTGTCTATTTGTAAATCCCCACTCAAGTATAAATAGACCATGCTAGTTTTGTTTGTTCTTGTATATTGCCCAATTGAAATTTAGGTTTGTTCTGTTCTTATCTGCTCTCAACCTACTATTGGGCCCTCTCTACCACTCTGCCCATGCACAACTCATTTACTCTCCCTCTCTTTCAAAGTCTTTTCCACATTCTGCCCTCTTTATCCCCTCCTCTTTATTCTCCACATTTATAACCTTCCATAGTTTCAACAACCTCAAGCACTATCCCAGCTTCCCTCTCCCAGATATTTGGGCCACCTCCATCTTTTTCAAAGTTAATACTAGTTCTCACACTGACTCATCCTAAACTGCTTTCACTTCTGAGTAACCAAACACCCCAGCATACTTCAAACCAGCATTGTTTGTTTACCCATCAGCAGTTATTAAAGTCAAAAGGAACATTGTTGTTAATTTGCTACTAGTATATGTACAGTAACTTGGGTCACTCTTAGGGTAATATATAGGGTATAACATCTGGCACCTTGAGACCCTACATTGAATATATAAATATTTCAAGAATATAGCTGACAACTAGAAATCCCGGGGATTGAAATAACTGGGGATGAAAAAATATCTCTACCAACAATATAAGAAACACAAAATTCAAGACAACTTAGTTCCTCCAAAAATTGTAACTCTAACAGTAATAACCTCCAGTGAGACTGAATTAGATAAAATTTCAGAGAATTCAAAAGAATGATTATAAATATTCTTAAAGGAATCAGATGAATCAAAGCAATAAACAGCTCTTGAAAGAGAGGACAGGAAATCAACTTACACTGTTTTCTGGCTAAATGGAGAGGTTTTGTCCATCAAAATGTATAAGTTTATTCCCTTTCATCAATGCTGCTCTCACTCTTGATTAGAGAACTTGCTTTTTACATACGGGAGTGAATGCTGGGTTGACCCAACCCATCAGAATAACAAGAAAAGCAAGCCAAGTACATAGCATGAAATATATCATCCCATCACATGGGCCAGGGCCTAAGAAGCATGATAGAGGGGAAAAAAGGTTTAAATATAAGGGCTGCTCTCATGGTCAGAGGATCTTCTCCAGGAGATGGCAGTAGACCTGGAAGAGACTCAAAACTCATCAAAGTAGAAAACAAGAAGCTGCCAAGAATTCAACTCTAACACAGACCTCTAACATATCCTCCAAGGCTCAGGGAAGATGGGTGGAAAAAATGTAAGAGCCACAGGGTGAGAAGGTATTCTGTAAAGCACTGATGGTGCAACCCTGACCCCACAGTGACTACTGATACCCTACTGAGAAAAGCTTTCAGGGGAATGAGGGTGAGAAAGAGGAGACATAAGAAGATAATATGTTGGGAATACAACCAATATGCAATATGTTCATATAATAAAGTTTCCAGTAAAACATTATTAAAAAGAAAACAGAGTTCCAAAATAACATATCTCTTTTCTTAAAAAGAGGAAGAAAGATGTTACATTAGCTGCCTTGACATTACTGGTACAAAATATCTGACCAGAAGCAGTTTAAGAAAGGAGTTTTTTTTCATCTTATAGCTTCAAGGGGAGATCCATCATAGTGAGAAAAGCATGGCAGAAGTGGAAACTGATATCACATTATCACATCAGCAGAGAGGAAGGAGAGAAACATGCTGATGCTCAGCTAGTTTTCTCCTTTCTATATAGTTCAAGACTCCTAAGCCCATGGAATGGTGCCACCCAGAGTTCAGTTGAGTCTTCCCTCCTCAATCGAATATAGAAAGTCCCTAACAGACACCCAAGCAATTTGTTTCCATGGTGATCCTACCAAGCTGACAACCAGAGATTAGCTATCATACCTGTAAGATTTAAATTAAGTAGAAAACCCTAAATAGTAAAAATAAAATCAGACATCAGTGACACTGGAAATGGATAAAAATCAAATGGATAAATGAAAAAAAATAGTCATTTGTAAAGCTTATTAGCAATAATGTAAAAATCATGAGGTATTTGGGGAATTTTTAGAGAATGTATATAACTGCTATATTTTAAAAAAAACTATAAAACATTGCTGATAAATCAAAGTATACCTAAAAAGTTGGAGAGATATGCCATGCTCATGGATTGTTATCAAGTCTCCCTAAAGTGATTGAATTGGATTCCAGTGAAAATGCCAACAGATTTTCTTATAGAACTTGACAAGTTAATTTTAAAATTTATGTGGCATTTCAAGTCACTTTGCAAAACAATTTTGAAAAAGAATAAAATTGGAAAACTTTTCCTACCTGATTCTAAGACTGTCTATAAAGTTACAGTAATCATGACAGTGTGATGTAAGCATTAGTACAGACATTTAGACCTATGGGACTGAATAAAGGATCCAGAAATAGATCTATATGTACATGACCAATTGTAGTTTTCCACAAAAGTGCCAAGATACTCTAATGTGGGGGGAGGATAATTATTTTACCAAATGCTCTAGGAGTTGCCTATGCATACAGAAAAAAAAAAAATGAGATTCAAGCCTTCCTCACATCACACCAAAAAAAAAAAAAAAAAAACCAGTTTGATATATACCATAATCCTAAGCACAGATGCTAAAACCATAAAACTTTCAGAAGAGAACATAGGAGAAAGTTTTTGTAACCATGGGACACGTAAATATTTCTTAGGAAACAAAAACAAGAACCATAAAACAAAATAAAATGTATATTGGCCCTCATCATAGATAAAATCCTCTGCTCTTCAAAAGGTAAGACCCTATTGTGGAAGACACCATATGCTGCTGACGCAGCATGGAGAGACCTAGCTGGAATCTAGAAGAGAGCCAGTCCCCAGACAGATAGCCCATCTAGTGCTGTAAAACACTACTGGGGAAAAGTGGTCAACAATGGTCTGAGCAACTAAAGGTCTAAGCTACTCAGAAGCAAGCACCCTGACAGGATGTGCACACCAGTGCAATAGTGGCATACAGCCTTGGTGGGTAACCAATAGCTTTTTGGTTGACCTGTCCATTGTAAAGGAACCCATATCTGGAACTGAGAACCAGGTCAGGATCATATGGAGACAAAGATTCTGATCTCCAGTGCCAACCTTTCAGTAGTCTTTGACTAAAAGAGGGCCTACATGCATCAAATTCTCCATAAGTTAATAGTTCTTGTCCCATATAAGCTATGCTGACTTCACTCTCCATTTGAGAATCTGTTTTTATTTTTCAGAAGGTCATGAGACCTGAGGAGATAAACTATCCCTTGCACTTCAGCCAAGCCACAGCTGAAACCACATAGGAATTGGAGAGATGAGTAAGAGTGTTGTTTCCATACTGAACCTGATAATCAGGTCCAGGGTGCAGGTGACAGACCCTGAGGATACTCAACCACTACCAAAGCAGAGATCCAGAGGCTCCTAAGAGCTCATCACTGAAGTAGACTTAAAACACACCCACCATGGCCCAGGGAATTTCACAGAAGTGGGGGCAAAAAGAATGTAAGAGCCACAGGTGGGGACATTATGCCAGGAAGCATTGTCTCCCCCCAAAAAACTGACTGCTGCTCACACAATGCATAACCTACAACCCCATGAATAATACCTACAAGCCCACTGAGAAGGGTTCCAGTGGAATGGGGGCAGGGACACAGAAAAAAGAGATTACCAACACATGATATATCCATACTAAATATATTGTTAATAAATAAATTTTTTTAAAGATACCACTATAGGGCTGGAGAAATGGCTTAGTACTTAAAGTGCTTGCATGCAAAGCCCAACAACCCAAGTTTGATTCCTCAGTGCCTACAAGGTGGCACATGCATCTGGAGTTCGTTTGCAGCAGCTGGAGACCCCGATGCACTCATTCTCTCTGTCTCTCTTCCCTCTATCTCTCTCTGCTTGCAAATTAATAAATAAATAAAAAGTTTTTTTTTAAAAAAAAAGATACCACCATAAATCCAGGTATGCTAGTTCATGTCCATTGTAGCTGTTCATGAGACTGTGACTCCTAAACATGGACCAGAAGTTTCAGGTCAGCCTGGGCAACAGAATGAAAAGGCAAGATGCACAAGAAAACATTTGTGTAATAGATATGTGATAGAAGACTTATATCCAGAATATTTAGAGAATGACTCTAGCAGACTGGAGAAATGGCTCGACAGGTAAGAGTGCTTGCTGTGCAAGCATGAGGACCTGAATTTGATTGCCAGAACCCACATGAAAGGTCATGTGTGCCTGTAACTCCAGCACTGAGGAAGGAAGAGACAATAAGATTATTGGGGAATTCCTGGTCAGACAGTCTAACCAAGCAGGGAGCTCTAAATTTAATAAGAGATTCTACCTCAGGGAAATAAGGGGAACAAAAAATAGAGAAGGATACCTGATATCTTCTTCTGCCCTCTACAGACACGTACAAAAAGCATATGAGTCTCCATACACATGTGCATGCACCACACACACATATTACACACAGAGAAAAGTCTCTAGCCTAGTAATAGTCAACTTTTTAAAAAAATGGCAATGTATTTGATCTACTACATCACAAAATAAGAGTATAAATCTCAAACATATGAAAAGATAACATCTAGGATGGTTAATTTTTTTAGATTTATTTATTTATTTGCAAGCAAAGAGAGAAGGGGGAGGGAGGGAGAGAGAGAGAGTGGGCACATCAGGGCCTCTAGCCACTGCAAATGAACTCTATATGCCTTGCCCCAGCCAGCAGGGAGTTAAACAAGGACCCAAGGGGAAGTTAACCTGAATGGGAGAAGGCAAACAGACACAAGAAGGAGACCATGCTAGGTGTTTGTCAAGGCCTCAAGATTTATTCAGGCAGACATAGTTTATATATAGAAGACAGAACTTTTTTGACAATGTTTACATGCCTAAGGTCAGTTTCACCAGGGTTGTATGTTAATCCCTCTATCAGGTGCCCACGCTGCCTAGGCTAGATACTAAACAATGCTTTAGGATCAGGTGCTTACTTTATTTAGGCTGTATACTAAACAATGCTTGAGGATCAAAAGATTAGGAGATTAGATATCACCCTAGCTCCCAAGGTCAAAGAGCAGCTGCAGATCAGGAGATCTCCTTTGTATTAAGAGATAAGAGAACACCCTTAGTTCCCAAGGTTAAAGAGCAGCTTTGGCTCTTGACAATGCCTAAACCACTTTGTGCATCTGGCCTTATGTGGGTACTAGGGAATCAACCCCAGGCTGTTAGGTTTGCAGGCAAACACCTTAACTACTGAGCCATTTCTCTAACCCTATGATGGTTAATCTGGATTGTCAACTTGAGTGGACCAAGAGACACGTAGGATATTAGTAAAATATACTTCTCATTGTCCTATGAGGGCTTTTTCATACATGATTGGATCATAAGGACTCAAAACTGAGCAATAGTTTGATCCACTGATGGATTCCAAATTCGTATAGACTGCTGAGAGGAGGCCTAGCTGGAGGAGGCAGGCAGCTGAAGGGTGTATCTTGCCTTTGGCCCCTTCCTCTTGCTTCTCTCTGTGTCCTGGCTAGGATGAGGTGAAAAGCTCTGCTCCACCATACCATCCTGCTGCCATGTGCTGCCTCGCCACTGGCCTAGAAACAACACAGCCAGCATGCCCAGAAACCTCTGAAACCACGAGCCAAAATAAATGCTTCATCCTTCAAATTGTTTTTCACAAGTATTTGTCACAGAAACAAAAAACAATCTAGTAACACAGCACATTAGTCATAACAAATGCAAGTGAATACAGCAATGAGAAACCAGCACACTTCAAAACTACAGCAAAAAATTTAAAAGACTAATCACATTAAGTGTAGCAATATTATCTTCAAATGCAAACTAACTAATTTGCAACCTCTCCTCCCCCAAAGAAGTCACTTCATCCATTCCTACTCTTAGCTTCCTGGGCCTACGTAAACTCGCTTCCGACTGCAGAGCCCAGAGTTATGACTATGCTTTCAACAAAGCCTTCCTCTGGCTCACCCAGGCTCTTCCATCCTTTGCTATTTATACCACTTTTACTACTTACGGTGTTCTTGTTCTCATCTCCTGAAGTAGGCTGTAGCTCTTTAATATGCAGTCAACACTTGGCATCCCCAGTAGTCATGCTGTATGAAACTACTAGGAACCCTGAATTAGTAAGCATCAAACTCCTGCTCCAGTGATAAATATAGACTTGGATTCCTGAAAGCCTCTGCCCCAAGGATTCTCATCAACCAATCAATACATCACTTTTTTTGGCTTTGATTTATTAATTAATTAAGTTATTCATTTATTTATTTATGTATTTATTTATTTGATAGTGACAGACACAGAGAGAAAGAAGCAGATAGATACAGAATGGGCACTCCAGGGCCTCCAGCCATTGCAACTCCAGACACATGTGCCACCTTGTGCATCTGGCTTAGGTGGGTCCTGGTGGATCAAGCCTCGAACTGAGGTCTGTAGGCTTCACAGGCAAGTGCTTAACCACTAAGCTATCTCTCCAGTCCCAATATATCACTTTTAATGTGCATTTTTCTCTCAAAAGAGGTTCATGCTATATATTGTTAATTCACTGGACTAAGAGTCAACAGCACTGTGATTCATGCCAGAGCCATGTTTATCTAACATGTATTTTTTCTCCATAGTTTTCTTGTGCTCAGAAAACTTAGCTTCTTAGCACCATGCTTGAAGGGGCATTTCACATAGCAAAATATGATGACATAAAAGAACAACAATGCAAAAAGCAATATTAAGTATACTACAAAAGACACAGATTTAGAATATGCAAGACAAAATAAGGCATAGCGTTGCCTTGTGCAACCTCAGCTGGGAAGATGGACATTTGGTATCTTGATTTTTTTGCTGTTTTATATATATTCAAAAATAACTAAAATGCGCCACAAGTGTTGATTTGGGTGTTACAAGTAAATTTTAGCAAGAAGGAGAATTCATGACAACAGAATCTGTAAGAAGGCGCGCCCAGGCATGACACCATCTGGTACAGTGCAAGACACCAAGTAGCCCTCAACAGCTACTGCTGATAGTGAAGCGGTGAATAGGAGAAGGACTAAGTCGGGGCTTCCCTTAAGTCTTTATCACAGGTCTTGACTAAAGCTCACTACAGAAGGCATACTCAGGCTGGAAGACAAGCTTTTTAGAAGTAAGCTTTTGAGATTCCTCAATAAGAGGATTGCAAATAAGTTGGAGACCTCTGCTCAGAAGAAGCTAAGGAGATGATCTCACACACAAGCATTTGTGATTGACAGTATCTACATAGGAAAAAGGCTCCTTGGGATGGAGAGTTAAAGTTAAAGGTACTTGCTTGCAAAGCCTGACAGCCCAGCCTGGGTTCAATTCCCCAGCACCCACATAAAGCCACAGCACGATGTGGTACATGTGTGTGGTATTCATTTGCAGTGGCAAGAGGCCGTGGCACCTCTCTCTCTCTCTCTTTCTCCATATAGACAGATTTCTCTCCTTGAAAATAAATGTTTTTAAAAATGAAAGAAAAGAATATTCTTAGTCTTTTCTTCACATGCAAGTAGCATGTATGGTATGATTTGTGGGCATGTGGTATGGTGCGTGTGGTGTATGCATGTGTATGTGCGGAGGAAGCACACCCATGTGCTCACCTGCAGCTGCCAGAGGAGAACACGGGGTATTCCCCTCCACTCACCCACCTGCTTTTCCTTGAACAGAGTCCCTTGTGGATTTCAAAGCCTGACATTTGTGAGCCCCAGAAATTTATGGTCTTCACTCCTCACAAGATTACAGGTGTGTATGGCCATGCCCAGTTGTTTACCTGGATTCTGGAAATTCAAACTCCAGTAGTCTCAGGCCCTCGAGCTTATGCAAGAAGTTCACTGAACTACTGAACCATCTCCCCAGCTAGAGTTTCTTACTCTTTATTAGCAAACCTAGAAACTAACTTACTTCTAGTTCGAAAGAGAGGATAAAAGAAAAAGAATGATTGTCATGTTTCCAAAGCAAAAAGATATTTGCAATTTTACCTCTTAAAGAAAAAAATAGATGAGAGATAATACACACGATTTAAATCACCCAATTAGAAATTTCTAAGAATAGGCCAGAAAGAGAATAGAAAAGTAAAAAAGTATCAAGAAATATTTAAGTAACAATATCTGATGTTGGTGGACAAGTGGGAAAATGAGCTCTCTTATATACTGCTAATGATAGTAAAGATTGACAGAAATTTTCCACAGGGGATTATAAATACATATCAGGGGCCTTGAAAATAGCCACATTGGGCTGGAGAAATGGCTCAGCGGTTAAGACACTTGCCTGAAAAGCCAAAGGACCCTGATTCAACTCCCAGGACCCACGTAAGCCAGATGTACACAGTGGCACATTAAGTCTGGAGTTTATTTGCAGTGGCTGGAAACTCTGGTGCATTCTCTCTCTCTCCCTCACCTCTTTCTCAAGTAAATACATTAATTAAAAAATATTTATCTAAAAATAGCCATATCTTGGCTATTCTTAATAATTCTACTCCTGGAAATTGATTCTAATGAAATACCTCAAGATGCAAACTAGAAATTATAAGCAATAATCTTCATTGACTATAGTGTTACATAAACAGAAAAACAAAGGCCACATCTTTCTATTATCTGGTGGCTGGAGAATGGTTTCTTCTCTTGGTGCCCATCTTGCCACTTTCAGCTTCACCAAGGACCATTATTTACTTCACAAGTGTTCTCCACATAAAGCTCTGAGATAGAGGTTAGATTTGTTAAAGTATAAATAGAAATGAACTTGTTTGGAGGTTCTAGCAGGGGAGCACAGCTACTCATAGACCCTTGACTGAAGACCGGTCTTCCTCTACTCGGAGAAGGTCGTCCTCTTCGACCAAGCGCACAGCTTCAAGAGGGACACACATGGAGCAGTGAGGGAGAAAGGGGGGACACCAGCCTCGCCAGCCAGATCAGCCAGTCAACCCCAGTGATCAATGGGGTGACAGATGTCACAGCCAGGTCACCCTCACATCCATAAAAACCTCAAGCTATAAACGATGTCAGTTTTCTCCAGTCTATGGAATAAGTCTGTTCTGAAACTTAAGGCATTCATGGCAGGGAGGACTGTTCCCTTTGCTCATGATTCACATTTCCTACCTCTCTTCTCCCACGTCCTCATCTGCTTTTCCTTCTTCTCTAACTCCCTCCATTAAATTTACGTGCAAATTTGGAAAAACCCTCTTTCAATTCATAAGAGTTTGTCTTCCCTTCCCACTTTACATTAGCTATCCTTTAGTGAGGTCCCAGATTTGTGTTAAGAAGAGGTGGGGAGGAGAGGAAACTTCAAAAGAATGCTCAAGAGTGGTTTGGAGGGAATGGACACAGAAAGAAAGAGGCAATCTAAAGCCAACCCAGAACAGAACAGGGTAAGTAGGGCCCCCAGCATGCTCAGTGTCTTTACTTATCCCCCATTCAGTTAGGGCTACCAAAGGTGCCTCTTGGTTCTCTCCATATTTTCTGGCAAGAAACTATTGAGCTAACTCCCAAGAATAAACAGCCACTCTCTGAAATAAAGGTCTAAGTCAATGTCTCTCAACCTGATTGAAAATTGGAATTACCTGAGGTGCTTTTCAAATTCTCCACTGCTTAGGCGCTACTGTCAGAAATTCGAATTTAATTTGTCTGGCGCAAATGTTCATAAAGCTCTGAAATCTGTGCTACAATTACTGAAAAGACTTGTTCTCTAAAAAGGCTTGTTCTAGAATATTGACTCTGGACAGCCAGATTAGATATAGATGATATGGATATACATATAGATATACAGATATAGATATAGATATAGATATAGATATAGATATAGATATAGATATAGATATAGATACAGATGCAGATGCAGATATAGATATAAATATAGGTTAGATATAGATGATATAGATTAGATATAGATAATCATGCTTGGTTTTCTTGTTGTTTTTTAAAGAGACGGTCTTGCTTTGTAACTCTGGCTGTCCTGGTCTTACTGTAAAGCCCAGGATGGCTCCAAACTCATGGCAATCCTTCTGCCTCAGTGTCTCAGGTGCTAGGGTTATGGGTGTGTGTCACCACACCTGGCTGAGTAGTAACCCATAACAAAAGTCCAGAGAACATCAGTTCATGGAGGTGTTTAGCAAGTGTTACAATCCAGAAAGAAAGAATCCCTTAAAGCATCTATGCGCAAACTGAGGTTTAGAAAATCTAAAGCCTAAAAGGAAACAAATCCTGATTTCCTTCAGGGTGACCTGGAGCCTTGTTGTGCAGTGTGCATCACAACCCTGTGAATTGCATGCTGCCTTTCCAAACTTATTTTACCAGAGGAACCCTTGTTTTCTGGTTTTGCTTTTGTCTTTTACATTGTATTATTTTATAAGATGTCTCTAAAAGTATCCAAGATATATAACTTGAGTACTATCTACCACTTATGGCATGCTTTTTGTTGAGCAATTTTTATTTATTTATTTATTTTAATTTTTTTATTAGTTTTCTATTCAGCAAGTACAGGCAGTTTGGTACCATTATTAGGCTCATCTGTGACCTACCCCCTCCCCAATGGCCCCTCCTTGTTGATGTAAATGGGTCGTGCATTGTGGAGTTAGTCCACAGTTATTGGTACCATAAATGTCTCTGTATATCATGACCCAACATGTGGCTCTGACATACTTTCTGCCCCCTCTTCTGAAAGATTTCCCTGAGCTATGTTGGGTTCATTTTTGGCCTGCTTCAGTGATGAGGTGTTGGGCAATTTTTAAAATATTTAGGACAAATTTTGAAAATAAAAGTATCTATAGTATGTTTGCCAAGCCTTTAGATTAATCATTGAGATTTGCTTCTCTGTATGATGAACATACCACTTGAATATTGCAAAATATGAACTTCATGACATTTATATCATTTATATCAGTTACTTTATCACAACTGGGACAAAATACCTGACCAGGAGCAGCTCGTGGAAGCACAGGGTTCATTTCCAGCTGACAGTTCTAAGGGGAGGGGAAACCATGGCACAAACAGGCAGCTGTACATCACATCTTCATATCGACAAGAAGGAAGGAAAGAAAGCAAGCTATGACACCCCACAGTGTGGCCCCAGTGAGACACCACCCAAAGGCTCCATCAGCTGGCAATTAAGTATGAGGCTTAGTCACAAACACATGAGGCTGTGGGAACATTCTACATTCAAACCAGTATGCTCTTCTAAAGTGGAATCTCTTTCCCTCTCCCTTGAACATGAATGGGCTTGTGAGTGCTTCAACCTAACAAGTTAATGATGTTGACTCACAATGGCTGTTCACGTTTTCTCTGGTTGGCTGGATCACTTGCACTTGCCGCCATGAGCTTCTGAAACACATAAAATCTGGCTACTCTAGGGACTTAGGCTCTGAGGAAGGTCACATGTATGCAAGGACTTAGGTCTACAAAGAGCAGTCTTCTGGCTCTTCTCTCCAAGGCACCAGACATGCGCGTGAAGAAGCTACAGGATGATCATAGTCCCTGTCTTTCAAGTGACACGCAGTTGTTCAACTCTTCATTGCTGAGCCCCTAGACATCCTGAGCTACAAATAAGACATCCTCGCTGCACCCTGTTGCACTGCTAATCACAGAGTCTCTAAGCATATGTATTGGGGTGGTTTATCATGCAGCAGTAGACAGCCCAAGCATGGTCTAAAAGTGCTTGCAAAGACATGTGGAGGTTTGATCACAATTTTAACAAAGCGCACTGGGAGAAGGAAGTGCAAGGGGATATGAGAGGAGCACACCAGCTCCACGGGCGAGCACAGACACCTAAAACCGATGCTTCTGCTGTGCCTAATTTTAGGGGAAACATCCTCACGACACCTACACAGAGGACAGACTGGAGCTTGGGGTGGGGGAGATGGGCTGGGCATTGAGCATCCTTGGCTAATGCCTCGCTGGCATGGGAAACAGCATTCATCAGAACCCTTTGCGCAGGCAAGACAAGTGCCTTGTGCCCTCCAGACCCTCTCAGCTGAGCATCGTTTTCCCCAGCATGGCGGGCCAGCACAGCCACCAGGATCCAGCCCTCCTTCCCACGCGGGCTGTGCAAATCAGCCTTTCTCTGAGACCAAGAAAGGAGCTGGTGGCTTGATTGTGAAGGGATAAAAGAAAGAGCTAGTCAAAGCCACAGAAATTACTGGAGAAGAAAGTAACTTGGGCCAGCATAGGAACTAGTTCTTTATGAAGGAGTTTGTGGTCTTTTTTTTTTTTTTTTTTTGTATAGCTCGTTATTACCATATTTGAATTTCATCTGGACCTAAAGTTATTATCATGTTCTAAAATATTTATAACCTAATTGGTATTCCTCCTTATTAAATTTGCACTCCCTGCAAGATGAGGCATTCTAGTCTCATGGAGATGATGGAGGAGGGGCAAAAAGAGCTCAAGCATGCTATTTGCCCAATACTAAGAGGGCTTCAAAAATGTGGATTTCTTTTTAGCACTATAAACTAGAAAATCCTAGGTATCGGGGACAGTTAGTCATTCTAGTGCTAACATCTCCAGTGGGCGCTATCCCCTTGGTCCCACCACATAGATCAGGATAGCCCTGCAGAAAACAAGTGAGAACCACACCATAGGGGTCCGCAGTTGCACCCAACTCCAGAAGAGACTGTGATGATGGTGTGCTCTCTATCATCCAGCCCAGTGTTCTGTGTGCTATGATCACATAAGTTCTAGATTTGTTATAACTAAGCAGATTTTTTTTCCCTCACGGGACTTCTCAAAGTCTGGCAAGGAGCTCCTTGCTTTCACTCCTTTCTGCAGGAATCCAGCGAGGAGCAAGAAAATGCCAAGAGGAAGAGATCCCAGCATCTCATCATCACCACACCTACCAACAACATCGTGGTGCACTTCCTGTGTACCACACATGATAAGCCCTCCTACACATTATACCATTTAGTCCCCAAGGTGTTCAGAAGTTTCAGAAGGTTCCAGTGACTTTCCTAAGATACACAGCTGTAGCAATGCTCAAGGCAGGACCAGAACCAAGGTCTGTCTAACTTTAATCAGTATCTCGTGGGTGATGGCCCTGGCTGCAAGAAATGGGAAAGCAGGGGCCTAAGAGAGGTACAAGAGGAATCGCTGTCCTCTCAGGGGCCACGGCTCCTCTGGCCTCAGTGGAGCAGCATCTGCCCTGTTCACCCTCCAGTTCCCAGCAAGCTTCCCATCAACTGCTGTTCGATGTTGAGTTCAGGCCTGTGGTGGTAAGCAATGGTGCCAAGTCTGTCTGATTAGCATCTAGAATTATTTTCCACATGTTCCCCTCTTCTGAACCCTTCCCATTTCATTTCTTCACCTTCCCATACAGGAATTTTGCCCATTCCTTCAAGGAATGTGTCCTTCCTGAATAAGATGTAAGCAGTAACTGTCTGCACTGACTTGTACTCCCTACAAACCACACACACACACACCCCGATTTAGTTTATTGGGGTTTTGTTGTCTTTTTTTTAATCCTACCAAGTGGACTGGGGGTGGGGAAGTAAAATAGTTACTATATTTGTGCAGTGAATGGATTTAGGTGATAATAAAGGCAGATGTTGCTATAGCAACTAACGTTCTAGGATCCCATACACATCTTTTTTTTTTTTTTTTTTTTTTTTTGCCAGTGTGCAAAGTACACTGAATTATTGCTAACATCTTCCAGTCAGTGGGTGCAGAGCAGGGCACACTGACCATTGTGGTCAGGTCAAGGGCTGCCCACTCACATGAGGCTTGTCAGCCACAAAAGGATCAGCCTCAAGTTTGTGCTCCAGGTTGACCTAGCCACCAGCTCAGCCTCAGGGAGAGCCAACTGGAGGCTGCACAGTCTCCCTCCTGGGTGAGCTCTTGCTCACCTTTCTTTCCCTATTTTTCATGCTGGTTCTCAATTATGCTAAATGATTAATAACAGCCTGGGTTATTTTCTGAAAACCACCTGGTGGCAAAAGGGTAGGGAATTTATTCTGACAATAACCTGCCTAGGTGATTAGGAGTCCCTGATTGTGTTCTGTCCAGCAGGGATGGTCCATGTTCCTTCTCATGGTACACTTTTCTTCGTGGAGGGCAACTCCAGCCTGAGGATTTCTTATACCTTCCCTCACCCTGTGTGATCCTTTACCCACTCAATGAACTCACCTGCCATGCAGAAGCGTACCTCGTATCTAAAGGGAGCATGCTCCAGCCCCAGCCTTGGCAAGTGAGGAGCTGCAAGGCCTTCCAGAGAAAGGACCAATCTGGCTGGAGTTCCTCATAAATCAGTAAAAAAAAAAAAAAAAAAAAAAAAAATCATATGTGGTACATGTATTTCTCAAGGACATTTGTTTTTCTTTACAGAGCTGGAAACTTGAACTACAAGAATAAATTCCAGGCAAGCTCAAACTGGAAGACACAAATGCTAAGCAAAGTCATCCAGATTCAGAAGGGCAAATGAAACATTATTTCTCCTATACAGAGAATCTACAGAAGCCCAACTCAGAAAAAAATAGCGGCAACTCAGCAGAAAATAGACCAGTGGCTACAGAGGATGGAGGTTGGGGGAGAGGAGAAGATGTCAATAAATGGTTATAAATTTTCAGTTATGAGATGAACAAGTTCTGGGGATCTAATGCAGAGCATGTGTGAGAATTCACATGTTAATTTGATTATGATAATAATTACACAATATCTGTGTATGTCAAACCATTACATTATAATCTTGAATACATACAATCTTTGTCAACTGAATGTGTTTAACTCACCCAGTCGCTGATTTGTTTTACTTTGTGCTGAGGCTGGAACCCAGGACTGTCCACATGCTAGGAAAGTCATCTATTACTGATCTACATTCCTTGCCAGAGATATTTTTTAAGCTTTAAAAATAATTTAAAGAGTAAAATCACTTCCAAAAATGCCCTCCAAATTATAGAAACCTAAGTATCAACTACCAGGCGAGGGATACATGCTTTTAGAGCAATGAGACCTGCCCATCATGGCCTGAACCTTCAAAACTGTGATTCAAAATAAGCCTTTCCTCTGCACAAGCTGATTAGCTCAGATGTTTGTTGTCATAATAGTCATCCTGCTAGGTGGACGTGGTGGTGCACGCCTTTAATCCCAGCACTTGGGAGGCAGAGGTAGGATGATCACAGTGATTTCAAGGCCACCCTGAGACTACATAGTGAATTCCAGGTCAGCCTGGGCTAGAGTGAGACCCTACCTTGAAAAAAAAAAAATAGTCATCCTGCTCTAACTGATGAGAAAGACTATCATCTCCAATTCATACCTGTGGACACTGAGGCTCAGAGAGATCAGATAGCTTGCTCATGTTGCCCACATTTCCCTCTAATTTTGGTGCCCCTCGTTAGGGCCCACATCTGTCATTGTATTGTCACATGCATCTACAATCACTTACCTGCCCACCTGCCCTATAAAACTCTGAGCTTATAAGTAACCAGCTATTTCAAGGTGAGTGTGTGCAGCCATAACCCTGGGAAAACCCTGTGTTCTCTTTCTGAGTCAGTGGCACAATTTTCTTACACGCCCATAATGCTTCCCAACCATCCAGTTCTATGGCCTCCACTTCCCAAATATTCCTTTATAAGTAACTTCTCTCTAATCCTTAAATAGTTGTCTTAGTCCCTACCTTCAGTGTCACTGGCCTCTGACCGACCTTCTTCACCCAAGTCTGGGCCCCATTAATCCCATCCTTCCCACACATCTTCTAACATACAGAAGCCGTTGTCCCCATCACCTACAGAGATGACCAAACTCCACACAATGTCCTCCAGGATGCATCGTTTGGCCCCTTCTCCTTCTTGCTCCAGGCTCACAGAACTGCTGACAGTCCCCTAAAAAGCCATGGAAGGCCTCACCTTGGTGCCCTCGCTGAGCTGCCTATCCCTTCTGCTTGGAATGCCCTGACTCCCAATATCTCCTTTCTAGTCTTTCTCCCTTTCTCAATCTATACACATCCAGGCATTTTTCTCCTCCTGTTCTTCCAAGTGCACAGGTCCCCATGACACTCATTTCATTGTCCTCAGAGTATTTACTCACCTCATCCTCCAGATTCTGTAGCATAGACTACTGCAACTTGCCCATCTGGTCCTATCACAGTTCCTGGCCCCAACAGGTCCTCCAAATTATGTGTGATGAAAGTATGACTGGAATATTTTCAAGAAACACTTTCCATTAAAATTGAACCAACTGAGACAAGCAAAGATGATTGTACCAGATGCCTGGCCACATCCAGATTAGAGCTATGACGATAAATTTTACATGTCAGTTTACTCAGGCTACAGTACCCAGTTGCTCAGGCAAGTACTTAAGGGTGTTATTGTAGCTAACATAAAACTATGATCGGTTAACTCTAAGCAAAGGAGATTGCCCTCCATAAGCTAGGTTGGACCAATCCAATTAGTGAAAGGCCAAAAAGTGAGCAACAATGAGGTATCCTTGAAAAAGAAATCCTGACTGTAGACAGCCACTTTAGCAACTATGTGAGCATCCAGCCTCCCCTTCCAAACAGCTTGCCCTGAGGGTTTTACATGTTATAGCCAGCCCCATGACTGTATAAGCCAATTCCTGGAAAGCAAAACCTGCTGGATGTGTTCCTCTGGTAGAACTCTGACTAATACTCTAGCCTCCAGTGTCCTGCATGAACCCCAGTAGACCCTTACCTTCAGAATAAAGCTCTTAAAAGGGGGAGTGTTCTTAAGGGCTCTTTAAATTTTTTCACTTTGCAAAAGCTTTGCAGCATTTTTGAGAAGTGGATGGGCATGTGGCACCCACTTTGCTCCAAGAGGCCATTAGCACAGGTGACTCAATGACCTGTCCAAGGCGGCACAATAGGACTGATTATCAAGTTTCCTATCTCCCAGGCCAGGGCTCCCCAGCAAACCAAGTCTGAAGCATCCATAATTTATATTGATGGGAAGAAAAGGCTGCTGTAGGTTATTGAACTTGGCCAATTAACAAGTAAACAAACACACAATTGCACGCCAGAGCACTGGCTAACCCAATGTACTCTGCTCATTTAATTTGACATGAGTCGTTTAGTTTTAATTAGGACAATGCTTCACGGCATATTAGTAGGAGTCCTGTAGTATATGTTGTGGAAATAATGAAGGCTTAGCAACGAGACCTGTTTCAGTGCTCTGCTATTAAACCTTCACTGAGAAGGGAGGTGAGGCTGCCAGACTCTTTATGGAAATGACTGGGTTTGAAAATTAGCACTGTTAGAAAGAGCTAGGTGAGACAGAGTCTGGCAAAGGTCCCAGACTTGAGCAAACACAGGAACACTCAGCTCATGGGCCTGAGGGCCAAGCTAGCCGCTGAACCTTAGGAGTACCACCTTTGCTGATCTCAAAGCTTGGATCCCATCCCCTGCCAGTGGCCAGCCAAAGGGCAGGTGAATGCCACCCAAACTCAGATCTGACTTGGTCACACTCAAACTCCACTAACCTAAGCCTTCCCTAGGGAAGAGTTTGTCCCCTAGATTGGATTATAATCAGGACTCATGTCATACTCCCTCACTAGTGGGATTCCTTTCTCCTACCTTCTCAAGGTACACTCAGTTAAGTGAGTCCATCATGAACTGCTTCCAGGCATGCTCAAAAGTTAGTTAGCCAGGCGTGGTGGCGCATGCCCTCAATCCTAGAACTTGGGAGGCAGAGATAGGAGGATTGCTGTGAGTTCAAGGCCACCCTGAGGCTACACAGTAAATTCCAGATCAACCTGGGCTAGAGTGAGACCCTACCTTGAAAAACCAAAAGAAAGGAGAAAAAAAGTCAGATAGTTAGATTACTTCCTCTCTCTCTCTCTGTCTCTCTCTCTTTCTCTCTCCCAATTTCAGCCAGAACCCTATCCCCCAACCTTTCCTTTTGCTGGGATAGTTCTACCTTCCCTACCCTGTCCCCTCACTAAACAATTACCAGCATTTTCCCTATGAACTAAAGTTCCTAAAAATAAGCTACACCTGTGTGAAGCATTCAAGGCTGGTTAGAACGTTGGTGACTATGGGGAGTTGGAATGTTGCAAGTATGGAACCAATTTATCTTGGGCTGTTTTAGCCCCTTAAGTACCCATTTACTCCCCACCTCTACATCTGACCTAAGATTCTGTGAGTATTGGGTAAATCGCTTTGTACAATTGGCCCCAGGCTTCCACCAACCCAAAAGCTAAGAATGTCATAAGATAGCATGTGAAGCCTAAAGCAGAGATTTCCCTGCTTTGCTGTAACCACCTACCTGATGTACTTGAAATGTGTTTTGACTTGTGACTTTCTCTGTTCTATTACTATAAAAGTTCATGAACTGGGCATGGTGGCACATGCCTTTAATTCCAGCACTCCAGAGGCAGAGGTAAGAGGATCACTGTGAGTCTGAGGCCACCCTGACACTACATAGCGAATTCCAGGTCAGTCTGGGCTACAGTGAGACCTTACCTTAAAAAAATAATAAAAAATAGGGCTGGAGAGATGGCTTAGTGGTTAAGTGCTTGCCTGTGAAGCCTGAGGACCCCGGTTCGAGGCTTGATTCCCCAGGACCCACATAAGCCAGGTGCCACAAGGGGATGCACGCATCTGGAGTTCATTTGCAGTGGCTGAAGGCCCTGGTGAGCCCATTCTCTCTCTCTGCCTCTTTCTCTCTCTCTCTCTGTCACTCTCAAATAAATAAATAAAAATAAACAAAAATTTAAAAAAGGTTCATGAAACTGTTATCATGTTGCAATGTGGTACTTGGGGTAACCTGAACTTGTGTTCCTGAGCTATGATCACTGGTATTTAGCTCCAGAATGAGCATCACTTAGTTCCTTCAAGATGAGAGCTTTTGATATCGATAGTCCCTTAACAGAGAAGAATCACCGCTGCTATTCGTGCTCCATTTTCTGTAGTCTTAGCCTTTCTTCACACTTGTGATTGTCTTTAAGTCAGTTCCAAGTCCACTGAATAAGTACAAGATATGTACCAGGGGAAAGATACAATGATTCCTTTCTCCAAGGTGGCTTCCACATTCTAGATAAGCACCGTGAACTGAGAGACATGAAAGATCTAATCAGTGCTGGCTCTGCCACGGAGACAACTCTAAAAACTTAGTAAGTCACTCACTTCTCTGGGCCTCCCTTTCTCATTTGCAACATGCAGGAGTTGATCCAAATTTTTGAGGTGCTCACCTACAGCAGGGAATATTCGACTTCAGTGGCCAGATCGGAATAGTGGGTGTCATGCTCCATCAGGGACCAGAGCAGAACATCAGATGTCCGGCTCCATCAGTGGCTGGAACAGAACATGGGGGAGTCCTGCTCCATCAGTGGCCTTAGTGGAACATGGGGTGTCCCGCTACATCGCTCATCTGTCCTTTCTCATTTTGAGCTGGAGACTCTTACTGATACTGAAGCTTGTTGTTTTTCACAAGCCCCCACGATTCCCTGGTCTCTGTTTCCCTTTGCAGGACTGAGGTCACAGGGGCTGTGGCCATGCCCAGCTGTCTACATGGGATCTGGAGGCCCCTAAGACCCTCATGCCTGTCAAGAAGCCACTTAACCACCGAGCCATCACACCAGCCTGTTTTTTGTTTGTTTTTGTTTTTCTGCTGCTGCCACAGGGCTTTTCAGTTCCCTACTAATTCTCAGCGTCTACAACAGCCTCTTGGCAAATAACAGGCACCAAGCTCTTGTTTGAGCAAATGAATGAAGACATAATGAGCTACACGCACGCTAATGTCCTAGGCACATTCTCACAAGTGAGGCAATGAGAGATTAAGCAACTTGCTTAAATTCACTCAGTTTAAATGGTGGAGTAAACTGTGAAGGCTTTTCAACTGCCCTGAATTTGGCCAACTCGCTTTGCCTCTTCCCACTTCCCATAGGGAAGAGCACTTGGTGGGAAACTTCAAGACAACCCATCCCAGGGGCTGGCCAGAGACTCAGTGCTTCCTACACCCGCAGTGTTGGTTCCGGCTGGAGCCCAAAGTGACAGCCAGCAAACTAACAGAGATAACAGGGAGAATTAAAAACTTTGTTTAGCTATGTAAAAATAATGCTAATTACAGTCATTTATGTGAACTGCTTACCACTTCTGCCTAATTATCAGGCAGAGCAACAATTAGGTAGATCATTATCCAATGTCAACCTAACTTTGTTGGTAAGTTTTATTTGATTGTAACCATAAAAGCTAAAAAAAAAAAATAAGTGCTTCATCCAACAAGGAGTTGGTTGCTCACAGAGACCAGGTCTCTGCCCAGAATTTAAAATTAGAGACCTACTACCTAGTCCTTAACAATTTCTACCTGTATTATTAGTGATCTTCCCAGTAGAAGAGTTTCAGCTGTCCTAGAAGCTCCTTGAGGTGAGGACTGTCTAGTTTTTCCTAGTGTCATTGCATTCCAGCCCAAGAACCCAGCTCAGCTCTAAGAAGAATCGAGGCTCATTCTGCCATGTTTAGCCACTGGTGCTCACATTCTAGAAAGACAGTCCTGTTCATGCACCCTTGAGTTTATCCTTGTTGTCTGGAGGCTGAAGATGCTGGAAGCCCATCAAGGCTTTGAAATCATCTGCATGAAGGTGTCACATCTGCACCAGCTATGTGCCATGGACCTCCAGAGCAGGCCTTCAGAAGAAGTGAGATGAAGGAGTGGGGATGCTTGGCGGCTTGGAGCCCAAACAGAGTCCTTGGAATGTTATAACAGAATGTGCCAATGATCCTCTCAGTAATCTAATTTCTCCTTTTAGAGTTAGTAAAAGTTTCATCTGAGCATATGACAACCCAGATGAAGACCCCATTCTGTGGTTCCTTTGAAGCTAGGTGTGTCCTAAAGAGATATTAGCCGAAGTGATGTATGAAAATTCAAAACCATATGCATTTAGCAGGAAAAGGACTGCTCCCTTCCTCTTTCCTCCAGCCAGAGTGCAAACAGAAGCTTGAGCTTAGACAAGCCTCTGTGGACCCAAAGTAGGATGGTGCAGTTCATGTTGAGAGGCCAGAGCATCGAGGCCAAAGGACCCTAAGTGGTCAGAACTCTGGAGCTGCAGCTGGATGTGGTGCATGTTTGCAAACCCAGCGCTCCAGAAGCATGATGACCTCAAGTTCAAGGCCAGCCTGAGCTGCATAGATAGGCCAGCATTCAACCATAGCAGAGCATTGCCACAGAGAGGGAAGGGAGAAGTAGGAGACAGAGAAGGGAGGAAGGGAAGAATCTATGTATAGGCTTGTCTGAGCCCAGAGAAAGTGCAGGCAGGCAAGCTCATGGGTTACCTCAAAAGAACAGTTATATGCACTATATTATGTGACAATGTAGTAAATGTTACTTTTGCTATCTAAAAAATATGTAACACTCATATTATAAACTGAGAGACAGCTCAGCAGTTAAAGGTGCTTGTTTGCAAAACCTGATAGCCTGGGTTTGATTCCCCAGTACCCATGTAAAGTCAGATACACAAGTGACCCATATATCTAAAGTTTGTTTAGAGTAGCAGGAGGCCCTGGTGTTCCTATACTTTCTCTCCCTCTCCCTCACCCTCTCCCTCTCTCACAAATAAATAAAAATATTTGATGTTGGAGAGATGGCTTAGCAGTTAGTGCTCTTGCCTGCAAAGTCTAAGGACCCAGGTTTGACTCCCCAGAACCCTTCCACCGAAGCATCTTACTGCATCGCAACAGTAGAGTCATATGCCTGTTTCCCCATCAGATTGCATCCTTGAGGGCCTACAGCTATTGGTTCATAACTCCCAGGCACCTGGCCCCTTTTATGTACCAGGTGTAATAGTAGATTCCACAGATACAAAAGATCATTCCAATCCTGCCCCTGTTCTTACAAAAATTGCTGCTAGCAGGAAAGGCAGATGAACAAGTTGTTAGGTTTATTTATGGACATATGATCCTGACAGTGTTTCATCTTCTGATACAGACATGGTGAACACGTGGGGACAGGGGACATGTCAGGATTCAGGTAGGTAGGACTGGAACAAATGTCTGCTCTTCATCTAGCTCCACCACTCACAGATACGGGAACTTGAGAAAACTATACATTTCTTTATTTGTCATAATGTATAAACTTTTAGCAAGACTGAGTCTTCAATGATAAAAATTTTCCAAAAATATCTGAGAGCTTATAGGAACACTCAGTTGTTTTTTTTTTATTAGTTATGTACACAGTGTGTATACAGCCATGTTGGTACCATCGTTAGCCTCCTCCCTCCTTTGAAGAGACCCTCTCATTGGGGAATGTGAGTCATGCATTGTGGGGGTAACCATCAGTTATGGGGAGAAGGCAATGTTTCAACTTGTGGCTCTAACAATCTTTCTGCACCCTCTTCCATGAATTTCCCTGAGCCATGTTGGGTTTGTTTTAGGTCTACTTCAGTGATGAAGTCTTGGGAGCCTCTGTGTCTCTGGATCTCTGGTTTGGTAGGAGTTGAGTGTTCTCTGTGTCTGTCTCCTTTACCCTTGTGCTGATACCAGGTTCACCAAGAAAGCAGCACTCTTGCTCATTTCCCCAATTACTGTTGGTTTCAGCTGGGTCCCTGGTGAGGTGCAATAGGAGGATTCTCTCCTCAGGTTCTGCATCCATCTGAAAAAGAGAAGCAAATTCTCCAATGGAGAGTGAAGTCAGCACCAGATAAATGGGATGACTTCATTATTTTAGAGAGAATTTAATAGGTGTAGGCCCTCTTGTAGCCCATGATTGGTGGGAGCTTGATATTGGAGAGTGGGCTCATTTTTTGGATATGGTTCTGACTTGTTTCCCAGTTCCAGCTATGGGTTCTATTCCACTGAGCTGATCCATTAGCCAAATCAAGAGTAGTTGTTTACCCACCATGACTATGGGCCACTATTACACCTGTGTGAGCATCATGACAGTTTATTTGCTGTTGAGCACCTTAGACCACGAGTTGCTTGGACAAATGTTGGTCATTTTCCCCCAGTTGCTCGTGTATCTCCTTCTGGCACTAGATGAGCTAACTGTCTGGGGAATGACGCTCTTCCAGATTCCAGCCAGTTCACTCCATGTTTTGTACCAACAGCATATGGTGTCTTCAGCTGTAGGGTCTTACCATTAACCTTTGGTGGGTCATCAAGTACTCTGACAGGAATCTGTCTTCTTTTGGGAAACCTTGTAGGTCTCTCTGATCAACAGCTCATTGTGTATGTTAGCCACATGCTGGTACTGAGGGTTACAGGCCACCACCAAGAAAAAGAAGGAGGAAAAGATAGGTAATATAAAAGAGAAAGAGAGAAAAGGGAGAGAGAGAGAAAGAAGCAAGAGAAAATTAAGGTTAGTCTTCATCATACCCTATCCAGAGCCCTGTGATTCAGATGTTTAGGGACCTGATGAAGGTTCAACCTTTTAGTCTGTCTTTCAGAATATAGGATTTTGTGGTACCATTTCCATTTGGGTCCAGTTTTGTTTCCCGCCACCCTTGCCCTCCCCTCATGCCCCACCCTCCCTATCGTCTGGTCCTCAAGATGCTCATTAGGTATGTCAGCATCTCGGGAAGATTCAGGTTAGGAGCCACAGGTGAGTGATATCATGTGACGATTATCTTTCTGTGATTGGGTGAGTTCATTGAGGATGATCTGTTCCAAGTTCGACCATTGTTCTTCAAATTTCACTGGGAATACTTAGTTTTGAGGAAAGACTAAAAACACATGGGGAAGGCTGGGAAGGTGGCTGGATAGTTAAAGGTACCTGCTTTGAAAGCATGATGACCCAGGTTTGATTTCCCAGTACCCACATAAGGCCAGATGCACAAAGTGCCATATGAGTCTGGATTTTGTTTGCAATGGCAAGAGGTCCTGGCACACCCATCCCAAAATTGTTTTTTTTAGAAAATGCCTGGGGAAACTGAGGACCAAAACAGCAGAATGGTTTGCCCAAGACCAACCCATTGTAGATGACACACTTAGGGTCCAATACTAAGTGTGTGCTCCTAAGGTACCTTGAACATAGTAAGAATCCTGAGCCTTCTGGGTGTCCAGAAAAATGTTGAAATGAAACTTAGCTTCAAAATTAAACTCCATCCTGCAGCCAGAGAATCTATTAAAACTAAACAGAATTTTAAAAAATAAATCATGAGCCCATTTCCTAAGTGGAAAGCCAAGTCAGGGAGTTCCTCACCCTCTTCAAGACCCCACAGCATGGTGGGCTCAGACTCCAGCTCTACCACTCCATCACACCACAGCTCCCAGGCTCAGGGGCTCATGTGCCATTCACTGGACAGCACACCCACCTCTTCCAGCACTGCTGGTCACATCTCTGTCATGTATATCTCTCCTCCTTTAGCTTCAAAGACGACTCTTGCCCCTGGTTTTCTTCCTAGTTTATTGTCAGCAACTCTGAGCCTCTTGCCTAGGCATTCCTTCTCTATCTGTGTGATGTTTTATGTGCCTTTGGGGAGCTTTATTACTTCCTTATGACTATGGAAACCTAATTCAGTCCAGGAATAAAGTAATTGAAGATGAATAGAAGCTTATGTCACTAAAAATGACATAAAGGCTCTGGTGAGAATAATCAGACATTTTTCCGGGTCCTGTTGACCCGTATCATTACTCTGAGTCCACTATATAATCCTGATAGAATTGATTACAATTCCTGCTTTACAGATGGGTAAACTATAGATAAGACATAAACTAAATTTGTCCAAGGTCGCAAAGACACTAAGTGGTAGAGCTGGTACTTGAACCCCTGAGGTCAAGGCTTAACCTCTGTGCAGCACTGCCTCCTTGGAGCAGAAAGTATGGCACATCCACGCTATTCACTCAGCAATGGTCAGTCAGTCCTCAGCCTACAAAGTGGGCCAAAACAAACCTGAGCATACATCAACCTTCCTGAATAAACATTCAAGTTCAGGTGGACTGGGGCCCTCACCCAGGGCAGATTAGATTGGAGTCTACAACCATGCTCTCAATCCCTTCTCTCTTGTTTTCATCTGAAAATTAACCAACTGTCTCCATATTCCTCTATTTGCTATTGATGGTATCCAGCTTCCTTCTTGTCTGAGCATGTTTCTCCGTACTCTCAAATGACTTGTGAGAGTTCTGAAGCCAGGTTTGGCAAGTATCCAAGTCAAAACCTTACATTTCCTGGGCTTTCCTCCCATTCCTATAAGCAATCTAGTAGGTTATATCCACAGGTCTTATGTGAATAAAACACCCTCCCTCAAACCAGCCACTTACATCCCAAGGTTTTTTCTCTCTCCCAAAGTCATAACCTTGAACAGAAAGAAGAGATAACAAAAAAAGAAAGAAAGAAAGAAAGAAAGAAAGAAACCTCAAGCCAAACATGATGGTGCATGCCTTTAATCCCAGCACTCAGGAGGCAGAGATAGGAGGATCACAGTGTGTTCAAGGCCACCTTGAGACTACATAATGAATTCCAGGTCAGCCTGGGCTAGAGTGAGACCCTACCTAGGGAGAAAAAAAAATTCATCCCATGAGCACCTACATCCTATTTCCCTCTCAAAATGTAAGAATCTACAGAGACAGAGTCAAAATTTATTTTTGACAATCCAAACAGACTGGCTTTGTGTGTGTGTGTGTGTGTGTGTGTGTGTGTGTGTGTGTGTGTGTGTGTGTGTGTGTGTGTGTGTGTGTGTGTGTGTGAGAGAGAGAGAGAGAGAGAGAGAGAAAGAATTGGCTCAACAAGGCCTCCAGCCACTGTAACTGAACTCCAGAGGTGTGTGTGTGCCACCTTTTGCATGTGTGTGACTTTGCATGCATGTGCGACCTTGCATGCTTGCATCACCTTGTGTGTCTGGCTTACATGGGACCTGGAGAGTAGAACAGGGGTCCTTAGGCTTTGCAGGCAAGTACCTTAACTGCTAAGCCATCTCTCCAGCCCCGTTTATTTTTTTTTTAATATCTGACTAGATTACTTTTCCTGTGTGAGTCAGAAGAAGTGGGCAGTCATGGGAGATTTAAAGGAGCAAACTAAACCCTGTTACAGCCCCAGTTACAAAGGCTAAGAGAGCTGAGTGGTGAGAAGTCAGATGTCACACGGGCGCAGTTACTCAAGGTTAGCCATCCCCGGTGCAGTGGCATATCGCCATGTTTGTCTGGTCTGATGGGCTACATCTGACTTCATAAGCCTGGGATGCAAGTCAACAGCCCGTATAATCCTGCTACCAGACAGCCTGCCATGATGCCTCCGACCTTCCAGGTAACATCCGCAGGTGCCATTCTATGGGAGAGCACCTGTTCAGCCAGGTGGATTACATATACTGACTTGCCGGCCACTCTGAGGCTCTGGCGGTCCTGCCATGTCACCAAAGACCTGTCCCCTAATCCCACTCCTCATTTACCCAGACCTTCCCACATAGCTTCTTGCTGTGTTTTTCCTTGTACCTATTTGCAAAATTTAAAATGTAAGTAACACTTATTAAATAACTTACACATCTTCTCTGATCCTTGCAGCTGTGTTGGGGTTCCATCAACGCACTGCAGTTTTGCAAAACCGAGGCTAAGAGAGGTTAACTAACTTTATTAAAGCACCATGTTAATAATGGTCACACTGAGATCTGAATCCTTGGCTAGATAATGCAAAAGTCCATTCTCTTAATCATTTTATGAGCCCTTCTCGTCCTCATAATTCAAAAGTAAAGAACATAAATGGTTTACAACTAATGAAAAATTGACCTCTTGAATGTTACTCTCTGAACACTAGATAAGAAGACGAACTGTTATACTCACAAATGCTTTCTCCCTAAGGCCCCCAAGTCAGAAAGACTTCCAAACAGCAACCTCCAACCAAGTAGCTCATATGGCACTCTGCTGATCACCCCCCATTTGTCCTCTCTCCTCTCCTCCATTGCTCTGGGTTCTGCCTGCCTCTGAAGCTGGGCTTCTGCGAGCTCCCACCCCACACTCTCCTGACCTCCAGGTTTCCTTTCAGCAACACAAGACACCAGCAGGAGAACAGGGGAAGCAAGAAGGCAAGGCTAAGTCTTTACTCCGTCTGCTCCACCCACGGCCTTGCACAGTTTAGACCATGTTTGCCTGAACTGTGACAACAGCCTCTGAGGTGTGACTACTCTTCCAAGGGTCAGCTCTCCAGGAGTTTCAAAAATATTATCCCTTTCCTTGGCTCTGAAGGTCTTCAGAGGGGGTGACAGCTTCCTCCTCTCGCTTATCCCTGGTGTGCCTTGTTGCATGTGAACTCTGCCACACCAGATACGTGCTTCCTTCAGCATGTCTCAGCTAGCCAACTGTCTCCCACAGGGAACTGGACTGATGGGAGAGGGAGAAGGAGGAAGTGAATGTAGCCCAAGTCCACCTGACCACTGGCTGAAATGGAAGCTGGAGAGGCGGTCTGATGTGCCTTCACATGCATTGCCCTGGCTATAAACCTCTCACCTTCTCTCAGACCTCTTTTACTAAAGTTACTCAGGCAGACTTAAGAAAATCTTTTTTGAATATTTTTATTTATTTATTTTAAGCAGAGAGAGATAGGGAGAAGAGAGAAAAAGGTAGAGAGAATGGACGTGCCAGCTACAAACTCCAGACGCACGTACCACTATGTGCATCTGGCTTTAAGTGGGCATTGGGGAATAGAACCCACACCATTAGGCTTTGAAGGCAAGTGCCTTAACTGCTGAGCCATCTTTCCATCCCAAGAAAATCTTTGTAGAGGCATTCTATGGCTTCTGAAAGAAAGAAACAACACAGTAAAAAGGAAAAATACAAGGTCATGTTTATTTTCACCACTGAGGTTATCACAGAGGCTGTCACGCCATCCGTACCTATGTAGCCAAAGACTGTATCTCCTCACACACCCTCCAGACAACTAACAATGTCTAGTGGCCAGGACAGGTCCTTGTCCACCCCTGCCTCAGGCCCCGGGGATGGTGGCAGTGGTTATTCAGACTTCACTATGCAGGCCACGCGGCTATTTGCTATTAGATTCATTCCCAGTGCTTTTCCGGCCCATTCTGTCCCACACCACAGGAGCTCCACTCCCCAGGTTCCTCTGTCTGCTATCAGCTGTCAGGTTCATCCAGTGAGGTTGCCAGTGAAAGACTGGGGATTGAGAGGAAGTATAGGTATTTTTCATATTTCTTTGTGGCCTGGCCCTTAATGGCTGACTTCCCCACGATGCAAAATCCTTCCCTACATCCCTGCCAGCCACAGACCCAGCTCACACCAGGCACTACCTGCCACTGGGGCGCCCTGCCCTCCTGCCTCCCAAGTCTCTCCAGCCTCAGAAATAGCAGCAGCTTCCTGCTGAGCATGTCTCCTTACGCTCCTTGTCCCTGTTTGTCTCTTCAGCTCTTACATGGCCCATGTAATTTAGTGCCCTCTTTGCAAAGAGCTAGAGTCTGTTCGTTTTCCTGGTGGGTGTTGACTGATAGAGTGATTTGTCTAAGATCCCACAGAGGGAAAGAGGCAGTATCACCTCGAGCCAGCTCTTGTGATCCAAAGCTCGGCTCTCATTTTGCCACATTAGTGGCCTCAGAGTTACTCCAGGTCTTGGTGTTGGTGCCAATTTTCTGCTTCTCATTGGAACCCTCTGCCTGGGTTTCGTATCTGGCTTCAAAGGCTGCCATGCCAATTACCTGATTTTCCTGGAGCAGAGCTCAATCAGGACCTCAAACAGTAGACACCAATCCTAGAAGAAAGGTCTCACTTTACTTAGGTTCACTTGCCTCTTCATTATATGCAAGAAGACCTCAATTCAGTTTCAGAACTCCTCCACCTTGTATATAAATGTAGCCCAGAATGCTCTGGAATCAGAAGAGAACTTCCTCAAGTGAGGCAACATTGCTGTCTTAGCCCATGCACCCTCAGGACTATTACATAACTGTCCCAAGAGCCGACTGTAATTGCTTTGAGCGTAACCAGCCCTCCTCGACTCTCTTGCTGGGTAGAAATGATGAGAAACAGCACGTTCCCGGCTTCTCTCAGGTAGCTCAACATGGACCCAGACCCGATGTGTACAACACAGTGAAATAACGAGGTTTCCTCTAACAGAAGAGAGGTTACATAACTGGGAATTGGTCATTAACAATAGCAAGGCCATCACAGAGGGTCAGAACACCAGAAGACTCCATCCTCACCTCTCTCTGTTCTGATGAGGGTAGAAGGAGATTATAGCAGTGCCCACTGACAGCAGAAGTCCAGGTTATCAACTGGACAGTTCTTCAGACCGTGTGTATGATGAAGGACCCTAGGGAAGGGACCCTGCTTCCACTTCTCAGAAGCTCAGCTGCATTCCTCACGCCACACCAGTTTTGCCTGCCCGCCCCCTCACCGACCTCCCAGCACAGTGGACTCCCAAATACTCCGACCTGACTCACAAAAGGGGGCGGCACTCTTACTGTACCCTCAAATGACTGCTGCATACAGAGAGAGTGAAAGTGAACAGGGAAGTTCTCAACACCTTGATAACGAAACAGACACAAATCACATGAGCTTGATTTACTAAATTGACAATGGAATGTGCTTTAATTCAAAAGGCCCACATCCATACCAGTCACTATGGTCACTCTACCAGAGCAGGTTGGATGACCCCAAACACTCACTCTTCACAGAAAAAATAACAGGTAGAGCAGGCAAAAAAAGCTCATGGGTCAGGGGAGATGGCTCAGTGGTTAATGGAACTTGCTTATGACAAACCTGCCAGCTTGTGTTTGATTACCCAGAGCTCACATAAAACCAGACACACAAAGTGATGTGTGTGTCTGGAGTTTGTTTACAGTGGCAAGAGCCCATGGCATGACTATACCCTTTTTCTTTCTCTCTCTTTCTTTCTCTCTCTGTCTCTTACTCTCTACGTTTGCAAATCAATGCATAGATAAATATTTTTTTACTAATGAACAGGCTCCTCAACACTACCCATGAGTCCCATAACTGTATATCAAATCTCCTCAGACCTAATGAAAGCTCATTCCTAAGTTCTGTCAAGAAATTGGGATCCCATGGTCTGTTCTGTGGTCACGGTGGAGCTTGAGATCACATAGGCTGGCTTGACAGCCTAACTCCAGTGCAAGCTTCAGGTAACCACCAGTGGACACCCACAAAGGTCTACCATGGACCTCTTCTCTGCCATTCACACAAAATGTGTGAGCCACACCCCCTGGTCCTTCATCTCCAATTCTGGTTCCCAGAAGTAAGAAATAACTTTGTAAGAGGAGGAAATGTCATTTAAGATTCTAGGCTTTGGGGACGGGGAGATGACCTACCAAGTAAAAGTTCCTTCTGAGCAAGCAGGAGTTGCCTGAAAGGGCCTGATGCACCCTGAGGTCAATTCCCCAACACAAGCAGTTGCACGTGCCTGTAACCCAAGTTCTGTGGGAGATGGGAGGACAAAGACAGGAGAATCACTGGTCAGCCAGACTCACCAAAGACCGGCTTCTCTGGGCTCAGTGAGAGACTCCATCTCAAGGAAACACCCAGATGAGTGCTGGGGGAGACACGTGATGTTCTACTCTGGCTTCTGCATGTGTGTACGCAGGGCACTCATGGGGCACATGCATGTCTGGACTTGTGACCCCCCACTTCAAGATCAGTCTCTTCAAATCCTTCTCTGCTGTGCTCTATCTCCACACCACCTTCTTCTCTCTCTCTCTCTCTCTCTCTCTCCCTCTCTCCCTCTCTGTCTCTTTCTCTCTTCCTCCCTCCCTCCCACCCCAAGTGTGCGTGTGTGTGTGTGTGTGTGTGTATGTGTGTGTGTTTGTGTGTGTGTAATTCCCTCCACTTCCTTCTATGGTGATACACATGATGGCATGTAAGGCCCGCATGGAGAAACCTAGATAATCTCTCCATTTGAAATTCATCATTTAATTTAATCATAATTGCAGATGATCTTTCTCTAAAAGTATTATGGCACATACATATGAAGATGCCATAATGAAATCAATTGTTTTTGTACTAAAAATTTAATTTAAAAGTGAATAAAGCAACTACTAAAAAAAAAAAAATAACCCTTTCTCCAAATAGCCTAGAATTTATGGGTCCCACAGAGTGAGACCCGGTAACATGGGGGACCATTATTCCATCTAGAAGAGACAGCATCTTCCCTCCAGCACTATCCACCTGCATGGCCCCAGATATTACCCGATCACAGCCCTCACCGGGACTCCTTCAGACTGGTGTCTGGAAGCAGTGGTTCTGAGGCAGACTGCCTATGTGAATCATATGAGGAGTTAAGATTACAATGCCCTACTCAGGCCCCCACTCCAAGATCAACTCTGTCTAGAGTGAAGTCTGGTCAAGGGTACATCTTTACCCCCCCCCCAAAGGCTTCTCAAGTGTGTTGCCAGGCTAAAGAACTACAGCATCAAGCTCCTTGGGGCACAGGAAGGCAGCCTGCAGCTCACCCTCTCTCGTCCTGACTCCCGGGGCCTTTGGACATCTGCAAACAGGAGGAAGAGTCCAGGCCAGGGCCGTGCAGAATTGCCCATGTGGGAGTTGTCCTCTCCCCATGCGGGCACCTAAAGCTCACACCTCCCACTCTTCCCGCACCTGTTGGCCCAACAGCTTTTGCATCCCTGTCTCTCACCAGAGTTTGAGCCAAACAGAAGGGAACTTGACTAAGTTGTTCTAGTCAGGAACCAGGGGTGATCTCTTGACTGAAAGCCCCCAAGTCCTCTGAGGATAAAATAGTATAGGCTTATATGGGGTCTTGGGCTACAGCGGAGGGGAACATCGGAGGGGAAGAGTGCAGGGCAGGTCATGAGGCATAGTTCACCTTATTTTTACTGTCCTAGGAGCTGCTGGGTTGTGTATTTTAGCATGACACTCAGGGTGCTCTGGGCTTCTGCTGCAGTTCGGGAAGGGTGGTGCTGAATTGCGCATGCTTAGTCCCTTTTTCCGTGCAAGTGGGGATCGGGGTCAGCGCCTTCCTTCTCAGGGCCTCAAGCCAACGTCCGTCAGGCTGAGAAAACGAGAAGCCATGAAGCAGAAAGCTGTCCGAGTCCAGCAGGGAAATAAACGTCTGGTGTGACGACCTTCGGCCCGGGGCTCCTCCACCCGTCATAACTGAGCTGAAATTTCCAGTCTCCCAGCACACATCTAATTACTGCACTTCCAGCAAGAAAAGGGGAAAAAAGAGACAAGTGGGACACCCTGGGGCAAGAGAATTACTGAAGAGCACAACATTAATTTGCTAAACGCATTGTGTGCTTTCCAGGAAATAAGAGTTTCTCAGATCCCTTATCAGATATACCCAAGAATGGCCCACGCAGTCCCATTGCCAGCTTTCATGGTCTCCCCTACCCCCACCTCTCTCTCCCTCTCTCTCTCTCTCTCTGTCTCACACACACACTTACACATATATAGATACTGGTGAAAAGTTACACCTGCTCACCTGCCAGGGAGCCCACCCAGGAGAATGAATGGGTGAGTGAGACAGGAAGACACAGCCCATTGTCTCATACCCTGCTCTATTCACAAAGGCATGCATTTTTTTGACCTTCAGTAACCCGGCAATGCCACTACCTGGAGTGTGCTCCAACTGCCCAAACAGGCCTGAAGCCATGTCACAATTTTCTGGGAACAGGACCAATTTAGCATTACAAAGCTCCAAAGTGACCACTGGGATTGGCAGCAGTTGACTGCCATTTGGAGCCAGGAGACCCTTACTTTAAAAGAGAGGTCAGTCTGGAGTCCGTCCACCTTCTGCTTTATAGCTATTTATCAAGCTCAAGCCCCAGAGGGACATAGGAAGAAAAGCCAAAGCCCTTCAGAGAAGGAAGGCAGGCTGAGCGTGCCTACGGAACATGCCCCCACTCAAACTTCGCCTACATGCCCAGACCCCCACCAGCCCAGTGTGCCATCTGCAGTGCCCAGGAGGTGGGAAGATTTACAAGTAGAGGTCTGAAGGAGTCCAAGACTGGCAAAGTGGAGTCTGTTCTCAAAACAACTGTGTGGCCAGGAACAAGAGGAGACACCTCCCTGGAAGGCAGATTCTTCACCTGCAGGGACAGAGATGGACTTAGGATCCTAAATCCTAAGTTAAGTTCTGGTCAACCTCTTCCTTTTTGCCTTTCTGCATGATACACTTAAGTAGATTTTCAGATCTGTCATATTTTATCTGTCTCTGTGGCTATCATCAGTATACTGTTGATGTCTACCATCGGCACACTACTGCTTAGTAGCCAGAGAAACAGAACGGCCCACCTCTCTGCGTGGCGAATTTTGGTGGAGCTCACTCAAGCATCTACACACCCAAGACCTGGGCTCTTTCTAGGCTTCTTGGCAACACCTCAGCCAGGGAACCCTGCTCCACCTGTCTTCTCACGCTCCCTCTCTCACCAACAGCAGACGAGCCCAGGCATGCTTTTCCTAGGCAGACAAGAGAGCAAGCAGAAACACACAGGGCCCTCTGGGGTCCAGGCTGGAAACTATACAGTCACTTCTGCCTTTTTTTGCTAGTTCAAGCAAGTAGCATGGTCCTTTCCCAGATTCAAAAGCAGAAGAAATAAAATCCAGTCATGCGGTTAAAAAAAAAAAAATGGATGAAATGAAGTAGGGGATAGAAGACATAAATCTGTTCCAGCCTCTCAGAGACAAGAAGCAGTACTACCTTGTCAAATCTCCTAGGCATAAAAGAGGTTTCAGTGGAGTCCACCGTCTCTTACAATTATAAAGACTCTCATCCCCTGATGATACAGGCTAGGAGAGAGCTCTGGACTCCAGAGCCTACCATCCTGTACCACCCCAACTACCACAGTCTTGGGCCCCCTGGAGAGGTGGATCAGATGAAGGATACCACAGGAGGTGACGTGAGGCTCAGGCCCTTGGACAATTCACAGTACCTGGGTTTGAATGGAAGGAGGGGGAAAGACAGGTGGAGGAGGATCCTGAAAGCAGGTAAGGGAATAGAGAGTGAGAAATGGGCAAGTCTCCAGACAGCTGCACAGCTAACCAAAGCCTCTACGGGTCAGTAGGAAAGTGTAGGGCTTGACCTCAGCCTGAGAAGCCTGACTGCAAGTTCTGACCAGGAGCTTCAGGTACTCCCTCAGTCTCTCCAGTAATTGTTCCCTTATGTACTCTAACAGGAAAATTGGGGTTCTGGGGTGCTTCCTGGAACCCCAAGCCCTGAGTTCATATCTACAAACTAACCAAAGAACTGGCAATTCTAGAGTCAAGAGAATGATTTTGAAAATACTACATTTTATTCAGATTTTTCAAAGGAATGTGGAAAGGGAAAGGCTGGAAGGTAAAAGGAGATAAAGGAGGGAGAAGAGAACTACACCATGTGGAGCCCAAAAGCCCATGTGGGCCATGTGTAGCTCAGGAGTCCACGTGACCAGATATGGGTCTAGGGAAAGAAGCATGAAAAGAAAAGAGAAAAGAAAGTTCCAGGAGCTCCTGCCATGTGGGAAGCTGGAGGGGATAAAGAACCCATGTGGAGTGTAAGGGTAAGGGGGGCCTCCCAGCTGGACCTGAGTTAGATCCTAGGCCGAGCCCCTCCCAGCTGGGCCTGGGCCTGGGCTGAGCTAGCCCAGATCCAGCAGAGGGAAAAACTCACCCACCGCTGGAAGTTCCCAAGTGATGAGAGAGAGAGAGAGAGAGAGAGTCTGCCCTCCCCACGGAAAGGTATTTATAAACTTAGGGTGGTAGGCTGTCTTTTGGCCCAGACAAACCAGAAGGACAGCTGGGTGGTTAGGACTAGGGGCTGTCTCAGGAAGACATTAGCTCTGGCACCAAGTTCCAGGAGCTGAACTTGACCAAACACAATGTTTAAATCCTATGAAAGACCTCCTTCCCAGGAAGGGTCCTGACTGTGGAAAAACAGTTTTTTGGAACTAGACAAGAGATAAGTAAAACTATCCTGCCTTTTTACCTTCAGGGGTCCAGTCACCCTAACTCTCCCCCTCCCCAGTACCAATAACTGTCCTTCGAAGCTGTATGACACCCACCACCCTGCAGCCTCAGGCGTCCTTGCCTGTCCTGAGAGTGAAGAAAGGGACTCTTCTCACTTTCCATCCCCTCCCCAGCACTTTCAGTTCTGCAGGGTGATGGTGTGATACCCTCCGACCCTCCCTGGGTGCTGCCATCCTCTACAGATGCCCTCTGTGCCCCCAATTTCCTTGAGACACTGGACTACTATGGTTGATCCCCCTGTTTCTGACAGTGCTGCCTGCCAAGCTAAACCCTTTGCCCGACTAGACTTGCCATCAGCATCTCCTGGCTTGACTCTTCTGGTCTGTCCCAGCAGGCCGGCCGCGCTGGCTCACATTAAAGGTCAGCCCTTGGACGGCATTATGGCTGAGCAGCTGGAAAACGCCTCAGAAGCTGCCTTCCCTTTCTCTAGCTACTACACCATTCTTTTATCTGCCGGCTCCCAGGTGAGAACTCCGGCCCTGGCATGGCTGTTCCCTGTGGCCTCAAACAATGGCCTCTTTTAAAATCTCATCTGGACTCATCTCCCTGAGAAGACAAACCACCAAAACCATTCCCCCTGCCTCCTTGAGTGCAAATGCTCACACTTGGAGGTCTCAGGAAATGAAGAGCATAAGGAGCCTCCAAGCCACAGCTCCTCAGCCACACCACCAGCTGGCCCTTGCACACCCAGTGGGCAGAGGCCAGGGAGAGGGGTGAGAGGAGGTGACTCAGTGAACATTGGACAAAAGCCAAGCTGAGGAGACCACCATCTGTTAGCCAGGCAAGCTAATGGACCTGGTCCAGGAATGGGCACCTGTCTGCACATAACCTCCAGCCAAGGCTTCACAGGGCCTCTTACACACCCTGAGGGGTACGTCCTGAACCCTCCTTTACCTCAAGATCAGCAGACAAAAAATACTTCTCTCTCAGGCTGGAGAGATGGCTTAGTGGTTAAGCACTTGCCTGTGAAGCCTAAAGACCCTGGTTCGAGACTCGATTCGCCAGGACCCACGTTAGCCAGATGCACAAGGGGCGCACGCATCTGAAGTTCGTTTGCAGTGGCTAGAAACCCTGGAGCACCCATTCTCTCCCTCTCTCTCTCTTTCTCTCTCTCTCTCTCTCTTTCTATCTGCCTCTTTCTCTCTCTCTCTCTGTCATTCTCAAATAAATAAAAATGAACAAAAAATTTTTTAATAAAATAAAAATACTTCTCTCTCCCAAATGACACTTACCTATATTGAACCTCTGGTACATAACAAGCCAGGGTAGAGCTCTGCTGTTGCAACAGTTACAGTCTACAACTCACACCTCTCAGAGAAGACAGACCTCAAACAGCAGAAGCAACTGATATGTAAGTGGTTAAGTGCTTGCCTGTGAAGCCTAAGGGCCCCGGTTCGAGGCTCGATTCCCCAGAACCCACATTAGCCAGATGCACAAGGGAGTGCACATGTCTGGAGTTCGTTTGCAGTAGCTCAAAGCCCTGGCACCTCCATTCTCTCTCTCTCTCTCTCTCTCTCTCTCTCTCTCTCTCCCCCCCTCCCTCTCCCTCCCTCCCTCCCTCCTTCTCTCTGTCACTCTCAAATAAATAAATAAAAATAAACAAACAGAATATACCTATGCTACTGTGGGAGAAACTGGCAGACCAGGAGCCTGCTGTGATGGGTGGTTCAAGTGTCCCTTTAGAAGTGCTGAGATTGAAGTAGACACCCAAAGGGGAAAGAACGGGAGGAGCGGCTCACAGAAGGCTGTATTGCAAAGGCCTGTGACAGGGAGCATTGTTTTAACTAGAGCCCAGGGCAGAGTGAAGAGGAGCAGTGGGGCGGGCGGGCAGGGGCAGCCCACCCAGGGGAGTCGCGTGCTTCTTTCAGTGGATTGTGGGGGCGGGGGGGGTGCAGGTAAAATAGTGGTTGATACAGTTATTGTTTTGAAAAGAGCTCTCCAGAAGCAGCATGAAGAAAATAGAAATAAGCTCTAAATCAGACAAGAGGAGAAGAGAACTTCCAACACACACTCAGGTCCAGCAGAAAGCACCTCGCTACCAGTGTCTGCTTTCTCAAAACACCTCAAAACTCAGATGGAACCAACTACTGAAAATGGTTTCTAATTGCCTTGCCTTAGAACAATGTCTAATTCTGATTCCTGTGTGCACTGACTGCCTCAACCAGAATTTTCAACTATTTATAGCAGAGAAGGTATCAGCCTGTTCTGCCTATAGCAAATATTTAAAACTGTGACAACAGTGTAGGTATCATCAATCAAGTAAGCCAGTGAATTTGGCTGAGCCGATTCCCGTGGGGAAAGTCTTGTAGTCAGTACTGCAGCTCAGCGGTAAAGTATTTACCGAGTGTATGTCGGACCCTGGCTTCCAGCTCTAGTATCCCCAAAAGAGGAAAGTTCTGATGTGAGAAAATTCCCTGTCCTCAGGAAGCTTCCATTCTCTTTTTGGGAGGCATGACAAAATGCATAGAAAGTGAAATCATGCTCTGGCGTAAAACAACCAACAGAAGAAATATTGTAAAGCCACATGTAAAATTTTGCTAGCTGAGTTTTAAAGAAAATTCCAGCCAAAAGTGGTGGTGCATGCCTGGAATCCCAGCACTGGGAAAAATGGAGGCTGCAAAGTCAAGAGTTCAAAGCCAGCCTGGACTATATAGAGATACACTGCTAGAAAGAAAGAAAAGGATGGAGAAAGGGAAGAAAGAGAAAAAGGGGGAAAGGGAGGAGGTTCAAATTAGGAGAAATATATATGGACAAGCCTGGATAGAAAAGTTCAGTCATGGCTGACTTTGACCTACACATCAGGACTCCCTTAAAGATTGGGGAAGACAGAAGTTTGGCCTTGTACATGAATGGTCAGACAAATGCAATGATAGTATGAAGCACAGGGTCTGTTTGGGGGTCATGTACATAGCTCCATTTGGTCTTTGTTTGCTAGAAATGTACAGGTATTAACATAACCAGGGGTAGATCTGGGTTCTATAATCTCTGATTATACACAGTTTCTCTGTCCTGGGGCACAAGGGGAGAACACGTACTTGCTAATATTCAGTTAGGTATGAACAGGAACATTTATTTAGAATAAAATAAGAACTCATAAATAACCATTGGCTCCTTGGACAGTCAGGACCTGTTCTTTCAAAATTTCTAGAGGCAGTTTGCTGAAAATACTTACACAGAAACTCCCATCAAAAAAAAAAAAAAAAAAAAAAAAAAAAAAAAGCAAGCAGGCTGGAGAAATGGCTTAGCAGCTAAGCGCTTGCCTGTGAAGCCTGAGGACCCGGTTCAAGGCTCGATTCCCCAGGACCCATGTTAGCCAGAGGCACAGGGGGCCGCACGCATCTGGAGTTCATTTGCAGTGGCTGGATGCCCTGGCGCACCCATTCTCTCTCCCTATCTGCCTCTTTGTCTCTCTGTCGCTCTCAAATAAATAAATAAAAAATAAACAAAGAAATTTTTTAAAAAGCAATTGATTTGAATTTAAGCTCCAGAAAACAAAAGGAGCCAGTGAATTCATGGGGAGGCTTTGGGAAGCCCCTCATCCCCCACTGGCCATGAAACACAGGGATAGCTGTTGGGATTAGGTACGGAAGCACCTCCAACCCATGTATACATTGTGTGAACATTCCTGGTGGCCATGTCCCTCAGGTGAGCCCATGCCAGGCTCCCGGAGTGGGGTGGGGGGCAAAGACTCATCTGATTTGGTAGGAACTGTACCTTTACGTAACAGAGAGTTGGCCAGTCCATGGGTCTCAGGCAGCAATTCACTGGTGTGCATCCAGAAACCACTGCCCAGTCATGGTGGAAGCCAGGTTCTCCAACCATGCATTCATTTATGGAGTTCTCAAAGCCTCATGGGTGTCTCGTGAACTATCCTTCAGGTTTATAGGAGACCCTATGAAGTAGACTCCTGGCTCCTCAACTGTGGCTAAAACTATCTAAGGTTTACACATGAGCTTCTGGTGCAGGGCAGTAGTAGGGGAGGTTGCAAGAGGGTTTCCCTCAGAGGGGGACACTTACCAGACTAAGTAACCATTAAAGCTACCATGTCACCAACTCCCTGTTCCAGAAAGAATCTTAGAGGCCACTCAGCACAATAAGCTGCAAGCATTTAATCACCATTTCTTGAAAGGAAGTCTTTCTTTAGAAAACCAACAAGCAGAGCCCAGGAGTTCCTCCACATTAATCACATTCCTCATCTTTTTTTTTTTTTTTTTTTTTTTTGATGCCAAGCTTTGGTGTAATTAGAGGCTACAGGGGTGGCTGTCTCCTCAAGGGAGGGGCTACATAAAGTTGGTGTCCTAAGTGGAGCCCCATGGAGGTCTGGGCACTTGCTTTCACCTCTGCCTGAGCCCAGGACTCTGCAGGGATTCCCTGCACCCAGGCTTCCACCTTTGGTGTGTGCGGTGAGGTCCAGGGCTGTGGCACATTACTTGGGCTAAATACTTTTGAGAACTGTCTTAGATGGGGATCCTGTGGCAGATTTCCATGGGGGGGATGAAGGGAGAGGCTGGATCATTACAATGTGCTTGTTTTCCTGAAGCCTGGGACAGCGGTATGTAATACCCTTCATCATGGGTTGTCACATCTTAATCTAATCCAGATCTTTACGAAATTGGAGCACATTTCCAACTTGCCCAAGGTTTAACCCAAGAAGAAATACTCAAGAGCACCCAGGAACTTGGCTGCACACACCTCCTTCCTGCCCTGAAAGTCCTATGCATGCCATCAAGACAAGTGTCTGTGCCCATGGCATTGGTAGATGTGAGGACCAGAGTATATTCCTTCCTAGGAGCCTCCCGTCAGGGGCTTCTTGGCCCCGGCGGCAAAGCAGCTCCTCAGGGCCTCGAACTCCGGCGCGCAGAAGTCCTTCCGCAGGTGGCCGCCCGGGGCCGTGGAGGCCTGCACGCACCTGCCATTCGCCGCGGCCTCCGCCCCGCAGGCCGCCAGGCGCTCGGGGAAGGCGCGGAGGCGACTCCGCACGCGCCCCCACACTGCTCCGTGAGCGGACATGAGCGTTGGTGACATTCCTCATCTTTCTTTTTTTTTTTTTCTAATTTATTTGAGAGTGACAGACACAGAGAGAAAGAAAGATAGAGGGAAAGAGAGAGAATGGGCGCGCCAGGGCTTCCAGCCTCTGCAAACGAACTCCAGACGCGTGCGCCCCCTTGTGCAGCCGGCTAACGTGGGACCTGGGGAACCGAGCCTCGAACCGGGGTCCTTAGGCTTCACAGGCAAGCGCTTAACCGCTACGCCATCTCTCCAGCCCATTCCTCATCTTTTTAAAGTCATCAACTCTGACCCTAAATCTCTAACTTTCTGTGGTAGTCAAAATATCCAGCATCCATCCTTCCCAGACTCTGAGACCGCCCTCCTCTGTCTAGCTCCTGGATTACAAGGAAGGGTACTGGGTCTACTACTGTCCTTCACCTTCTGCTGTCCAGGGAGACCCACCTCCTGACCCTCATCCATCTCCTAGATTCCGCCATTCAAGAAGTCACAGAAATGCCCTCTTTGGGTGATTCTATTCACTATCACGTTTTTGATGCCAGAGACTTACTCATGGTTACTCTTAAGGCCACACCATTGACCTCCAAAAGCACAGTAGCCAAACACTGTCACCAGCCCTCCGCAGATAAGGTATAGATAGACCTGTAGCTTTTCCTGTCTGCTTCCAGGCCATCCCTCCCAGGAAGGACCACCCTCAGCCCAGACTCTCTTCTGTCCTCTAATAGTACCTACATCTAAAAGAACCCCAGCCTGAAGAAGGTGTGACTATCTGCAAATGTTTCTGTCTTGAAACACAAAAGTAATTAACAAACCCCAGAACAAGGAGGCCAGAGTTCCAAAATGAAAATTTTTGACTCCTTCAAGATAATGAAAGAAAAAGAAAAAAAAAAAAAACTCACTTCACTCTGTGAGTGAGTCTCTTAAGACATGTTTTATTACACCTCCATGTCACCACACAAATAAGATGAATAAATGCAAGATTTTCTGACAAGTAGTCCAGGATCTTTGTGATCCCTAAGTGGTCAGGGGTTTGAAACCTCCTGAGCCCTCCATCCTCTCTCCTATTCATCCAGCCTTGTGCTGGGGGTGAAAATGGCCAAGGTCAATTAATCCTGACACAAGCCAGAAGCTGCCCTCAACACGAACAGGACTGGGCATCAGACATCAGTGCCTATGCCACCATCAGAAGCCCCTTCCCCTCAATGGGTACCTGGAACCTCCCCAGGGGTTTTCAAAGACGTGCAGGTAAAAGCAGCAGGATCTCCTCAGCAGCTGCCACAGAGCAGTGCTACCTTCATCCTATGAGTGGTCCTTTGCCTGCTGGAGAGGGGTCTTCATTTGCTCAGGGTCTGATCCTTTGGTGCTGGGCTTGCTGACTAACTGGAGACTACGGAGACTGCAAAGGGTCATGCTTGGAAAAGCACGGAGCCCACCTGGGAGACATCAGACTGATGGACGTGCAAGATGCTCTAGAAATCTTCCAAGCATTACCTCTCATCTATAAGCTGTCAGAAGTGCCACCAGAGACTGGAAGACATTTATTTAGTATGAAACATTATTCCTGGAGCAAGGAAAGGAAACTGTCAGGAACTTCATATGACCAAATGTTGGCAGGAGCTATGGTTTCTGAAGTCCCTGGTGGGATGCCTGGAATGCTTAATATAAATTTACGAAGTCTGAAGTCATCTAGTTAGCAGGTATAAGTTTCAAAGGAGGGGCTGAAGAGATGGCTCAGCACTTACCGTGCTTGCTTGCAAAGCCTAATGACCAGAGTTCAACTTCCCAGTACTCACATAAAGCCAGATGCACAAGGTGGTGCATGCATCTGGAGTTTGCTTGCAGTGGCTAGAGGCCCTGGTGTGCCCATTCTCTCTGTCTGTACCTCTTCCATCTCTCTCTGCTTGCAAATAAACAAATAAAAAACGGAAATATATTTGTTGCTTTTGAGAAAACTGAATCATGAAGAAAGTTTAACATGGTTAAAGAACATTTGTCAGGGCCGTCTATAGAATGCTTCCGTTAGTGAGTAAATCCTAAAATCTTAATAAGATTAATAGTAAATTTGAAGTTTTAACATAATAATATGACAAGGATTCCTTTATTATTCACAAAAACAGTCAGGTGAGCCCTCTTCCGTCTTGCAGCTATGTCCTAAGAAACACATGGCCATCAAAGGGCAGAGAGTGACAAGAAAATGGGATCCTGCATTTAACCATCACGGTGTGAAAATGGCTCCCATCACTTCTACTTACAGTCCACTGGACAGAGCCAGGCAGAAGGCTCCTCGGCTAGTGATGGGCTTAGGTCTTAATAAACCCATCATGAGTTGAAAATACCATAAGTCAAAAATTTATTTAAAAGACCTAGCTTACTTAGAGACATAACCTAGCTTAGAAGCAAGACACTGTAGTGTAGTGTGCTGTGGTTTCCTATGATGGCTGAGAGAAAGCTGTGGCTTAATGCTGCCGCCCAGCATCACGGAGCAGAATCCCACTGCACATCACTAGCCCAGAAAAAAAAAAAAGATGAAAATTCACAATTCACAGCAAGGCTTCTGTTGAATGCATATGACTTCACACCATGGCAAAGATGAGAAACAGTAAGTGAGGCCATTATAAGTCAGGGACCATTTGCAATTCTAAGGGAAGCCAGCACATGCAGAGAGCTTGTGGATATTTGATGAATGCTAATCATGATGGCTAACCTCTGGTTGTCAGTGTGAAAAGATTTAGAATCGCTAAGAAAACAAATCTCTGGACAGGTCTCCAAGGGATTTTTAGATTAGATTCACTGAAGGAGGAAAACCCACCCTGACTATGGGTGGCACCATTCATTCCATGGGCCGGGGATCCTAGGCTGAATAAAAAGGAGAGCTGGAGCTGAGAAGCAGCAGTCATTGCTCTGGTCTGCTTCCCCACCGTGGCCCGAGTGTAACGAGCCTCCCCATCTCCTGCCGCCATGCCTTCCGCACCTGGAACTGTAAGCCAAAGTAAACCCTTCGTCCTTTGTTGCAGTTACCTTCTTGTTGCTGGGACAAAAAACTCAGCCAGATCAGCTAGGGGACATTCCATCGTGGCAAGGAAGCATGGCAAAGAACAGATGTCCAAACCCAGTGATACACCTCCCTCAGCAAGGCTCCATCTTCCAAAGGCTCTAACAGCTGGGGATTGAAGATGAGACTGAATCACAACTACATGAGGCTACGGAGGGACACTTTACTTTCAAATTAACCCATCCCTTAGGTTGATTTTGGTCAGATCTTTTGTCTCAGCAATAAGAAGCTCATGCATACCCTACCAGAGCAACATTAAACTCTCAGCTCTTTGCCCAGCTATCTGACCTTTCTCCTAAGCTGTCAGAGCCTTATTTAAAAGGATTCCATTCACTTTCCTGTTGTCCAGAGCTACCATCAAATCACAAGATCAAAATGGGCTTCTCTTAGCCCGGATCACAAAAACACTGGCCAGAAGTCTGTCAAAGGAGAATATAAATTCTGCCTCCATGTGTCCTCTGTGGCAAGTAATGCATCCAAAGGGGTGAGGAAGCAGGAAATTATGAAAATTTGTTCACCCAACCAGTGTTGATGGGGCACACACTGTCATCTGCCTGGCATTGCACCTCGCTGTCGACACAGCAGACACTCATACAGACCAGACTGCTCTCAGACTGGAGGATGGCACCAACGAAGCCGCTTCACCAAAAGTGACTGGTGTGAGTGTGCGAAAGGAAGAGAGGAGTGTGGCAGAACATAAACATGGAACCAACATCATCAACCTGGATCAGTGGCAGTGTCTCTGGAGAAGCACATTTCCGGCTGAGATAGGAAGGGAGAGCAAGAGGAACACAGAAAAAAAGGGACAAGTGCTTTAAGGGGAAGACATGCCTGTGCAAAGGTCCTGAGGACAGTGGGCATGCTGTTTGAGGATCAGCAAGGTGGCCTTTGTAGCTGAAACTCAGAGGACAAGGGTGCCACAACTCCACAGAGTAAGGATCCTACGGAAAGCCATGTGCCTTATTTTTAGGTGGGGGTCTTTATTTCAAGGTGGCCTAAGTACAGAATGGTTACAGGTTGGTATCGGATTTTTTATAGATAGTATGTTTTGAGTCCTCTTTTTTCTTTCTTTTTTCTTTTTGGCTTGTATATGTGGGTGGTATGGTCTGTGTGATTTTGTGAGATGTATGGCATACCCACATGTATGTGCTGGTGACATGCCCTACGCACTCATCTGCAGTGGCCAGAGCAGAACACCGGGCATCCTGCCCCATCACTCTTCAGCCCAGTCCCGTTTGAGCCACAGTCTCCTACTGATGCTGGAGTTTGCCATTGGCTCCAACAATTCATAGGTCTCTGCTCCCCAACAAGACTCGGGTAGCAGACACATGTGGCACCCGACCATTTATGTGGGTCTTAGGGATCAAACTCAAGTGGTCTCTCCAGCCTCCTCAGGCCCTCATGTTTGCAAAGGAAGTGCTCCTTACTAGTGAGCCATCTCTCCAGCCCTGTGACTCCTTCTTGGTGTTTGATATGAGATTAGTTGATTGGTTTCCCTGACCCAGCTTCTACATGACATTCCCACCAAAGCTAAGAGCCAACTAAGCCTTTGGCCAGGCTCCCAAAGAAAATGTGCAAAAAAAAGATAGAGATCCAGTGGCCTCATGCCTCCTCCTGGGATCCTCCAAGCTCACCTCCACCTTCACTTCACCACTTGAGGATGTTTTTAAATTAATTAATTCCTTAACAAAGGTTATAGTATATCCCCTCCTTCAGGCCCCATTTCCCTGCAGGCTCTCCCCAGTAAAAGTATTGGTGTTCACGGTGGGTTGATTAAGGTCTCTGAAGCTGTGCCTCAGGTGGTTTCTACCTGCCTTCTGGCTCTTACAATCTGCCCACCTCCTCTTCTGCAACAGTCCCCATCCTTGGTGCGTGTGATGTCAGTTAGTGTTGACTTCTCTGTATCCTCGGTATTTCTGTTATGATGTTTTTTGGCTCACCACAGTGTTTGTTGCTATTTTCCTGCGTGTGGACGTTGGACTAGCATTGGGAGCAATACTCACATTGCTACTTCCTTGGCAATTTCTTCTGGACCCGGGAAAATGTGGTAGAGGTGGCACATCATATCTCACTGCAGGCATTCAGTTGTCTTTTCTTATGTTGGTGGATCCTGGGTCTCCACAACATCCTCTGCCATCAGTGAAATAAAACAGATTCCCTGACCAAGGGTGAGAACAGCTGTGATTAAAGGGATATGCCTAGGAGCTTAGACAACATTCTGACGAGACTAGCCACTCGACTTGTACGGGACACTGGGGCTTCTCTCCGGGTGTTATGATTTTCTGGACCCTGGGGTACTGACTTGGTTCCCAGTACTAGTTATGAGTTCTCTCCCACTGAGCAGGCCTCAAGTTCAATCAGAGGGCAGTTGGTTACCCACGAAGGCTGTGTGCGCCACTAGTGCACAAGTGTGTAGTTCTGCTGGACTGCATGGTTTTGACTAGGAGGTCAGACATCTTGGCACCCCTCTATGCCACCACCCCAGCTCCTAAAGTAGGAGGACGTGCAACATCCTGCACCCTCCTGCTACCCCACACAAGCCCTGGACCGTGAGGTAAGTAGTCACACACACAACCACCCCCCACCACCACACACCAGCCCAGCCTCCGCTGACCCATCTATGACTCTCCACTGAGCCGAGCCTAGCTAAGACTAGGAAGCACCAGGCACAGGGCCCAAAGGCTTTCAGCCTTGATCAGAAAAGCCTTTTTTTTTTCCAGTGGATAGTAGTTAACATAGACACTAATAACTGATGAAAGTAAGTGGCTGTTTGCTGATTGCTCAGTCCTATATGGGAATCCATATCACCCTCTCCAAGGCTCAGGAACTCACAGAAAAGGGCATGGAAAGACTGCAAGAGCTGGCAGGTGGAGAGGAGTGCTGGGAACACTGCCACATGGGCGAGATATGACACTCATGAACTCACAGCAGCTGCGGCTACACGCACAGGACCTGCACAAGATAGAGCCAGTCAGCACTGCATCACGGGTAGAGAAAAGGCTCATGAAGTCATGTTGTTCCCTGAGGAGCTAAATACTATTAGTGGCTGCTGGGGGAGGGGGAACAATTCTCTTCAGTTGTGTAACAACTGGTAAGTGGTGGGAAGAAGAGGTTCGATAGGAGTGAGAGGGGATAAGGGTGGGTAATGAAGGAGAGATATATATATATATATGTATATATATATATATATATATACATATATATATATATACACACACATACATACATATATATATACACATATATGTGTATATATATACATTTATGAAATCATAAAACTATAAAAATGAGAAAAAATAAGAGGCAAATAAATGGAAAGACACAGAGAGAGAGACATCCAAGATTTCTGGAAAAGAGGTGCCCAGCATACATCTCCTCTTCCACAGAAAGCCAAAGTAACGAGTGGACAGCTTCATTCGGAGGTGAGTGACTATCAGGAAACACTAGAAATCAGCAAGAGAGAGGCTGGAACCTTGGAAGCCTCAGAATTCTGGGATACCCATGAGGTAAGAGAAACAAAGTGCTGCCAGATCTTCCTCCTTTTGGGAGGCAGGAATTTAGCCTTTGCATGAGTAAAAGTGCCAAAAGAGAATCCCAGCAAACTCCCGTCAGTGTGGATACAGACAACCCGAACTGCTGGGAACGTTCACCGTCCCCACAGGCTGGCAGCCTATTTAGACAAGTAACATGAAATCTGCACAGGAGCCTTCTTTTGGAAAAGGACCTCATAGCATCTCTCAGCAAACACCAGAGCGCCAGAGCCAGCAGCCATGGTAAGAAGTGAGTTGCCTGCGCTTGGATTGCTGTAGCCCTGCCCGTTCCCATCTCTGGGATTCCACGGGCCTTCTGCTACACTGGCTTAGAGGTAGCTGCCTTGGGAGTCTCACTTGGCTCAGCAGAGTGACTATAACCTAAGCTTACTGGGTATCCTGGCCCATGGGGGATGAATGTTGTGACTCGCAGGGTGTGTTAGCTGCTTTTCCGACAGAAGCAATGTAGGAGAGAATTTATTCGCGCTCACACTTCCACAGCATGGTAGGCAGGGCAGCTGCTCTCGTGGCCGTGGAGAGACTGTCTGTGGTGGCCAGAGCAGCAAGGGGCTTGCTCGGGTCTTGACCCAGGGTTTCAAGCAGAACTGAGGATGTTCACAACTGCTACTCCACTCCTCTGGCCCTACATCACCCAGCTATCCTCCGTATCCAAAATAGTGCATGGGCCGGGTGTGGTGGCGCATGCCTTTAATCCCAGCACTTGGGAGGCAGAGGTAGGAGGATCACCGTGAGTTCGAGGCCACCCTGAGACTACATAGTGAATTCCAGGTCAGCCTGGGCTAGAGTGACACCCTACCTCAAAAAACAAAAAAAACAAAAACAAAAACAAAATAGTGCATGGCCAGGGACAAAGCAGTCAAACCTATGAGCATTCACATTCCAGCCCTTGCAAACAGAAATGGGGGTACCTGCCCAAGAGCCAGGGCATCAGGGCATTCCCCCACTAACACCAAGACCGTGGCTGGCCACATGGGTACTTGTGAAAATGTCAGGACTGAAAGCTGGTGCCTACACAATTCCTGCCACCCTTCCCTACTGCTCTGGGCTCAGACCCTTGTTACTGGCATGGTAGGAAGGGAGCATCACCCTCCTGCTGCTTCCGCACCTATAGAAGGACCTTGGACAACTCCATACCCTTCAGATGCACATTACAGCTAAAGGAGCTCAGGGAGGGGGGGTCCAGTCTCAGACATCCACCTACATGTGGGTTCTCACAGCCAAAGAGGGCTGAAAGAATCTTTGCCCAGTTCTAGCCATACTCCTACCTCGTGGGACGCACTGCCACCAACAGAGAAGAATACCACAGGTCCTAGTTCCTGCTGTCACCTGGCCTGCGTGGTTTCTACCACTGCCCTGCCCCTGAGTGTGAACATCTCATAGGGGATTCTGTGGCCCCTCCCGCTTCCTCTCACCATGCAGGGTCTGGGATGACATCAATGGCTTGTCAGCGGACAAGTGTTCCTAGCCCCTCTCCCCTGCAGGAGCTGCCCAGGAGTTTTGCTAGTTGCAGAATTAGTGTCAGCAGTGCCCTAGGACATCTGTATCACGTGATAGGGGCCATCACTCCCACAGTCAGCACCCTACATCTGCTGCCACATAACACTTGTCTAAAATGCCAGTGTATCTTCATTCCTGCATGGCCCACAGAGACAAACACTGTGCCCAGATTCAATAATCACAGCCAAAGAAGTCATAGGAACACTCTACCATGGTGCCAGCTAGAAAAAAAAAAAATTCAACATTTATAACAAATCGACACCATAGACACTTCTTCAGGAGAAAATCACTTACTAAGGAGACTTTCCATAAAAGCAGTAGAGATATTTAACCCATCAGATACACAAAGCTTAATGTAGGAGCACATGAAGTATGAAAACCCAAGGTAATATGCCACCTCTGAAAAAATGTAACAGCCTTGCAACAGACCCCAAAGAAACTGTTATGCATTAAATACCTGATAAGTAGTTTGAAAGTGATTATTTAAAAAACCTCAATGATGTACAGGCTAACACAGACCAGAGTTAAGTGAAATTAAGAAGTAAATACAGGATACAGATAAACTCAGCGAAGAGACAGAGACGGAACACAAGTCCTAGATGTGAATAGCTCAGTGACTCCATCCAAACAGCACAGTAAACAGCAGCAGCAACACCCCAGATCAAGCAGAAGCAAGAACTTCTTAACATGAACACAGGTCTTTTGAAATATCCTAGTCAGAAAAATAAATAAGGAAAAGTGAGTGAATGAATGAATGAATGAGAGAGAATGAGTGTGGGATGCTAAACCATCCAACTATTATTGCATTGTTGTCTGTCTCTGTATTTAGGCTAACAGCGTTGATTTAGAAAACTGATTATGTTAACACCATGTGCTACCAATTTATAGCCATTACATCTGCTTGTTCAACCTATCCTTACATCATCCCTTTGTCACCTAAAGTTTTTGTTTAAATTTTGTTTTTTCAGGCATAAGTATCTGCTTGAATGCGTTTCCAGTTTGCTTGGGATATTGTTTTCCATATTCTCATTTTCACTGAGTATATCAATAGACTAGTAACAAGTAATGAAATTGACTCAGTAGTAAAGTGTTTGACAAAGAAAAGCCCAAGAACACATGGTTTTACTGCTGAACTCTATCAAAATTTTAAGAAAAATCTAACATCAATTCTCAAACTGTTCCAAAGGTTGGACATGGTGGCACATGCCTATAGCGCCAGATACTCAGGAACCTGAGACTTGAGCCCAGGAATTTGATACCAGTATGAACATAAAATCTCTCAAATATACATATATATGTGTGTATGAGAGAGAATTAAATTGGAAAGAACACTTCCAAATTCATACCATGAGACCAGCATTGCCTGATACCATAACCAGACAAGAACATAATAAAAAGTAAACAATCAATAAAAATGAAAGAAAATATCTCTAATGAACATAAATGCAAAAAATACTTCAACAAAAAACTATAGAATTAATTCAATAGCACATCAGAAAGATCAGGTTGATTTTATCGCAGTGGTACAAGGATGGTTCAATGGATATAAATCAATAAACATAATGCATCACATCAACATAATGAAGTAGAGCAATCATGTCACCTTAACAGATATAGAAAAAGCACTTGATGAAATTCAATATGGGAAAAATCCCTGAAGAAATTAGGTACAAAAAGATTATATCCAGGGCTGGAGAGATGGCTTAGCAGTTAAGGTGCTTGCCTGCAAAGCCTATGGACACAGGTTCAATTCTCTAGTGCCCATGTAAGCCAGGCGTACAAGGTGACGCATGCCTCCAGAGTGCGTTTGCAGTGGCTAGAGGCACTGGTGTGCACATTCTTTGTCTCTTTCTCTCTCTCTCCTCTCTCTCTCTCTCTTTTCACCTCTCAAATAAATAAAATAAAAAATAAAAATTTTAATTAATTAAAAAGTTTGTCAGAGATATTTCTCTGATAAATCGGCTAACAAAATGTATTTGATAGATAGAATTTGAAACAGATTTTATGCATGAGTTTTTGAGTAACAAAGAATACCAATTTTTAATTTAGACAGGAGATTAACACTAGGGTTTGGGAATTTAGTTAATGAAGAGTTTTTAAAAAGTAAAAAACTGTGTAAGCTGTTGAAATAGCAAGTGAATTATTTTAATGATGTAGTAAAGTATTTTAAAATCTTGGCACAGTGGTTATTTAATGGGAAAGTAACTCAACAAAATTTTTCCACTTGGATCTTATTGATATTGTGAGACATATGTGTAATTCAATATGTACATATACATATATGTATATAGAGAAAATTATTTTTTTTAATTTTTTATTTATTTATTTGAGAGCAACAGACACAGAGAGAAAGACAGATAGAGGGAGAGAGAGAGAATGGGCGTGCCAAGGCTTCCAGCCTCTGCAAACAAACTCCAGACACATGCGCCCCCTTGTGCATCTGGCTAACATGGGACCTGGGGAACCGAGCCTCGAACCGGGGTCCTTAGGCTTCACAGGCAAGCGCTTAACCACTAAGCCATCTCTCCAGCCTGAGAAAATTATTTTTAATATTTTCCTATTGATGTGAAATGTAAAATTGGAAAGTTTGTGAGTACTTTTCGTGTCCAGTAGAGCCTAATTGTTTCTTCTATAGTGATCAAACAATTTCTTCAGGACTATACCTTTAAATTTCTAGATTGTCAGTAAACTTGTACAGTATATGGAATAAAGCAGACACAAATGCACATATAAATAAAACCATATTGAAACTATTTTAAACACTTATTTACAGTAGGAGAGTATGAATGATCATCTGCAAGTCATAACTAGGCTGTGTGTCTATTGTAACGTCTCCATTTTTTAATTATATAATTGTTTTCATATTAAAAATCTGATTTTGGGGGCTGGAGAGATGGTTTAGTAGTTAAGGCACTTGCCTGAGAAGTCTAAGGACCCAGGTTCGGCTTTCCAGATCCCACATAAGCCAGATGCACGAGGAGACGCAAGTGTGCAAGATGGCGCACACATCTGGAGTTGGACTCCACTGGCTGGAGGCCCTGGTACAACCAATTCTCTCTCTCTCTGGGTCATAAAAAAAATTACAATTTTTTTTATTTTTTTCCAGAGATAAATAGTATATAATGTGTCTCTATTTAGATGGAACTGTGCTGACATTTATTGAAACACATAGTTGGGAGCTAAAGCCTGAACACATGACACCCAGGAAAGGAGAGGTTGAGTTCATTGTGTATAACTTATTGTAAAATCTTGTACAAAAGCAAAAGCTGTAAAAAATACAGTTTTTATTTTGAAATGCAAAAAAAAATAAAAGATTGTACCTGAATCTAACAAATGCTATATGTGATAAAACCACAACTAATGTCATATAAATGGGGGGCGCTGGGAGTGGTCTTCTAGAACTATGAACACTTTTGCCACTTTTATTCAACATAGTGCCAGAAATTTTAGCCAGAGAAATTATGCAAAAGAAAATAAAAGACATAAAAATACAAATGGAAGAAGTCAAATTATCCTTGCTTTCAGATGTTTCTACATAGTGAAAAGCCTAAAGATCCCCATGAAAAGACTATTAAAACTGATAAATAAATTCAATAACATAGCTTTTTTACACATCAATAGGGAATTTGCTGAGAAAAAGATCATGAAAGCAATCCCATTCACAATAGCTGCAAAAAATAAAATACCTAAGAATAAATTTTACCAAGGATGTGAAATTCCTCTAAAATGAGAATTATAAAACACTGATGAAAGAAATTAAAGAAGATATAAAGGATATAAAGACTCCATGTTCATGATTGCAAGATTAGTTAAATGTCCATATTACCCAAGAGAATCTAATAATTCAATACAATCTCTATTAAATCTCATTGACATTCTTCAAATAACTAGAAAAAAATGATGGCCAACACATATTGTGTCCATACAAAGTTTCTACTTAATAAAAAAAAAAAAAAGAATCTTAAAATTCCTGTGGAAGCACAAACAAAACCCCAAACAGCAAAAACAATCTTGAACTAAAATTCTTGTACAAGAGGAAAGTTGGAAGCATCGCAATACATGAGTTCAAGACATAACAGAGAGTTTTCATGACCAAAGCCATGAGATTTCAGCATCAAAACAGATGCATAGACCTGCAGAACAGAGAACAGAGGCCTCAGAAATGAAAACACTTCAGCCAAATATGGCAAACTGATTCTTGACACTGGTGTCAGAAACAGACACTGGAGAAAAGACAACCTCTTCAATAAATGCTTCTGGAGAAACTGGATGTGCGTGTGCAGAAGACTGAACCTAACATACATCTCTCACCACACACACACAAGAGAGAGACAGAGACAGAGACTTACACATGCACATGTATACCCTCAAAAAGGATCCAATATCTAATTGTAAGACTGAACCTGTAACGACTGGAATGGAACAGAATGAAGCCCTTGGAGACATGGGTACAAGTGATAATGTCTGCATAAGACTAACATCCAAAGACCAACAAATGCAAATTTTGACTAATGGGAGTACATCAAACACAACAGTCTCTACCCCACAAAGAAAGCAATCAATTTTTTAACTATTTTTTTTTATTTGAGAGAGATAGACTTAGAGAGAAAGAGGCAGGGAGAGAGAGGGAGAGAGAATGGGCATGCCAGGGCCTCTAGCCACTGCAAAGGAACTCTAGATGCGTGAGCCCCTTGTGCATCTGGCTAACGTGGGTCCTGGGGAATCAAGCCTCAAACCGGGGTCCTTAGGCTTCACAGGCAAGCACCTAACTTTTAAAGGAAAAAAAGACATTAACTTGCTGGAAGAGAATACTGTAAAGTAATAAAAGGCATCCTTCATGTCGTCAAATACCTCTTATGCTTCAATCCTATAAATATCCCTTCAGGCAAAGAAAAGGGTTCAAAGAAATTAGGGGTGAACTATAGGTTGCAACAAAAAGCCCAGTGTAATAGGAGCTCCAGCAGACCTAATATAAACCAAGAAGAACTGGAAGGCCCAAGAAAATTTAGGACCTGTGTATCCCACCCTCTGACCAAGTCTACCTTTGAGGACGCCTCTCTATGCAAGGGCTCCTGGGACACCAGGATATGAAATATTGACCTGCAAAGGGCTTGCTTGGTAAGCTGTCCCTGCCTCACCCCATCTGTTTCCTACTGCACCTTCCTCACTCTCTCAGCTCCATCCTCCTCAGAGCTTTCCCCCACTCATCAAATATATTAACTGTTACCTCAGGGCTTCTCAGAGGATCTGCCCAGGCTGGCAATGTCTGCCATCCCCTCTCAAGGCCACCTTGCCTGAGCCTCAGACACCATATGTTCCCACAATACCCTGCTTTTTGTCCATCCTAATGCAATAAGGCCCCTTATTCCTCCTTCTTTCTAAAACTACTAGCTCCTGGGAAGCAGGGCCCAATTCTAAACCCCCCCCCCCCATTTCCTCAATGCCTGATACAGTACCTACAGTGCAAAGGGACTTGGCTTCTGTTTCCTAAATAAACAATCAAACTTCCCCCAGGAAGATTTCAATGTCACAGGGCTATGAGACTATGTCTCATTTACTCATGACTACATCCTCAGTGTCTACAACAGAAATATATTAGGTAAATGGACGAGCATTTGAAGCCAAAAAGGGAAATGTGTAGATTATTTAGTCTGACACCTTAATTTTATAGTGAGGGAAACAAACCCAGAAGAACCAAAGGCCTTCCCTCAGTTTCATAGTGCGCAGCAGGCTGGGAGAGACTGTCAGAACTGGGGCAAAGTCACCTCTAGCATTCTGCCTACCCCTTTATTTGGAAGAAACACTGGTGTCAATGCTGTGCTTTCCAAACTCAAGAACACAACATGAAGTCAAAAAAATAATAATAGGGGCCTGGCATGGTGGCTCATGCCTTTAATCCCAGCACTCGGGAGGCAGAGGCAGAAGGATCGCCATGAGTTCAAGGCCACCCTGAGACAACATAGTGAGTTCCAGGTCAGCCTGGGCTACAGTGAGACCCTACCTCAAGAAACCAAAATAATGATGATAATAATAATAATAATAATGTGAACTTGCTTCCTTGTCCAGAGCACAAAAGCTCCAATAGAAAGGGTTTCTCTGTAATCCAATTACCAAAATTAGTGACTAAGAGAAACAGAGCAGATGTGAAAGATTTCAATTTTGCTGAAGGGTTTGGCACATGGTCTCAAGGAACTGAATTTGCAAAATTCTTGCGTAAAGATAGTGTCACATGCAGTAAAAATCTGTCCACAAGAATACCAATGGGGTTATGCCAACAGTCCAACACACAAAGTGATGTCATGGTCACCAGCATGAATCTGATTCTCCTCCTCCTTATCTGAAAGGGGCGGCAGATGGCTCCTGGAGGCACATGCAACTGTGATGACAATTAACGACTGACATTTTTACATAGCAGCTAACTGTCTACAGAGCTCTCAGCCACACCATCTTATTTGACCTCCACCACTGTTAAGTGAGGGCCTAGGGAGGTGGCTCAGTCAGCAAAGCACTGAGGAGCTGAGCTCGGACTCCCGGCATCCATGAAACTGCTGGGGAGGTGTGGTAGCCCACTTGTCATCCCAGTGCTCAGTAGACGAAGACAGGGGATTTCTGGGGCAAGCTGGCTAACTAGCCTAGCCAAATCAGTGAGCCCTGTGTTCAAGTGAGAGACCCTACCTCAGTAAATAAGGTGGGGAGTGATGCAGGAAAACACCCAACACCAACCTCTGATCTCCACAGGCATGTGCACACACACACGTGCAGGCATGCCCACATACGGGTGCACCCATACCCATATAAACATGCACATACAACACACACATATACAAGGAGAAAGAAAGGAATCTCTCAAGTTCATGGAGCAAATAAATAGCTAAGATACCAGCTCTGAGGTGCCCATGTATGTGTGAAAACACCAGAGACTCCATAATAGAGAAGAGAGAATGGCTCATTATTGGAAGACCATTTAACACTTCGGGGATTGAAGGACACCATACCTTTTTTGTTTGTTTGTTTTTGTTTTGTTTTTGTTTTTCACTCTAACCCAGGCTAACCTGGAATTCACTAGGTAGTCTTAGGGTGGCCTTGAACTCACAGCGATCCTCCTACCTCTGCCTCCCCAGGGCACTTTTTAACGCATGCATAGTCCTCCTGTCACTCTGCTAAATAAAGTAGTCCTCTGGATGAGTTTCCTGAAGGTGATCATCCCTCACAGAGGTGTGAACAGACTGCATTGCACTTAGGAGGCAAAAGAACATAGCAGCTTGGTTCTGAATCTAGAGATGCTTCTCTGAGGAGCCCCACATTTTTCATGGATGGTACCCTCTTCAGTGAGAGTCCCAGGAAATAACTTTAGTCATGTACAAAACTGGACACTTGATCTTCTCTTCCAAAACCTAGCTCCCATCATGACAAATGCCTCCCTCTAGTTTTTTAAACAAGAAACCTCAAGCCATGCTTAACACCTTCCTCTGCCTCTGCCTCAATCCACGTGATTATATCCAAGGTCATCCCAATAGCTCCCTACTGGAGTCCTCATTTTTCCTCTTGCCCCTTCCATTCTATTGTCTATACTTCAGCTGGAGTGAACATTTGTAACTACAAACCCAGACATGTCACCTCCTGCTTAAAATGATTCCAGGACTTCTACTGTATCAAAACTTTACCACAACCAACTAGGCCTGACATGATCTGGCCCCAGTCTCTTTGTCTGCAAGCTCTTCCTCTGTTTCTTGAGAATGCTGTCCTCTCTCCCACCTCAAGATACCTGTGTGTCCTACTTCACTGAGCTGTGCCAACCAGATTCCTACTAGTATCTTATTTATTCGTTTATTTACTTATTTATTTTGAGAGAGAAGCAGATAGACAGAGAGTGAATGGGCATATCAGGGCCCCTAGGCACTGCAAACAAACTCCAGACACATGTGCCACCTGTGCATCTGGCTTATGTAGACACTGGGGACTTTAACCTGGATCCTTAGGCTTTGCAGGTGAATGCCTTGACCACTAAGCCATTTCTCTAGGCCCTTACTTGTCTTTTTAAACCAGCCTAAATTCCACTTTCCAAAGAAACTGATATTCCTTAGGTCTCTAGGTGGGGTCTTGCTGTCATGGTATCACGTGCTTGGCCTTGACAGCACATGTCATGGTTAAAATCCAATCGTACTCCAGGGCAATGGTCATGTTCACTCCTTCACTATTTTATTCCTAAAACAAGAACATCATGTGCCACATGACATCTAAACAGAGGCTTGCTGGTGAAAAATGAATTCACTCCACAAATGGGGAAGTTGAGTGTCATCAGGGTCTTGATAAAGGACATGAAGTTGAGCCAGGATTAGGCAGACCATGGGTAGCACCTAACCTCTAGAAAAGGATCTGGCCAGTATGTCCTCCTGAAATTGGGAAATGTTTCTGTTCAGTAGGCTTGAAATTGGGATGAAAAAACTTCAAGACAAGCAGCAAAAGTCCTAACAGTGAATGGGAATGGCCAGGAACAGTCCTGGTCTCTGTGATCTAGTCAATCAAGGCTGGTCAAGGTAGACCAGTAAAAAAAAAGGAATAGCTGGAGCAGTCAAGAAAATGAAATGGCAACTGTGAGTCTATGATACTATAAAAGGACTGGGGAGTGGTAGGGTTAACATAACCCTAACTGTAAAGTTGGCAGATTCCTGAAGCATCAACAATTCTTTAGACATTTATTAAGGACCCATTGACGGAATGGGTGGGGGGGATAAAAGCCTTTGACCTTATGTGGTTCAAAGCTGAGAAAGGAACCAGGTGTGGAAATAGTTCACTGCAATTTAGCAGGTGAGCGCTAACATGAAGGTGCTTGCAAGATGTTGTAGGATCCAGTGAAAGGACAAACGACCTTGCAGATGACATGAGGAGAAGGCTGCTCAAGGCCAGCAGCACGGAGGGCCACATGTCATAGGCCAGAAAGCACAGTCCCTTCTCAGCATGGTGCCGGCAGTCCTCGGGAAGCTGTGGTATCCTATGGTCGCACATGGGACCAAAACATACAGAAGAGCGATGGCAGGACCCAAGATGACCCTCCCAGCACTCCAACCAAGACCAGATGAGCATGGTGCCTCCTTATCACACCCAGAGAAAGAACAGGAAAGTGAAAAATGCCAACCAGAGAAAAAAAGCTAAGGACAGAGTCACTACACTATTAGAGAGTAAGAGGAGAAGAGAGCCAAGGGGCATTAACCACCAGCTGAACCAGGAGATGCCTGCCCACAAGCTACAGGAGGTCCAAGCTTGCCATCCACCCAAAAAAGAATCATGTTCACCAGGTACCTCAGTATCATCTTGTTTGGAAGTAAAAATTAAAATTGGGTCATACTGCACTAAGGTGGGTCCTGATATGGTGGAGAATGTGTGAGGAAGAAGATGGTCATATATAACAAGCAAGGATGAGAATAGAGTGATGTTCCTACAGGCGAGTCCTCAGTGGAATGGGGGCAGGGAAGAGGGACTATAATATAAGAGTATATCTTTTTTTTTTTTTTTAACTTGAGCAGTGCTGGGACTGGAACCCAGGTCTCATGCATACTAAATCAGTGCTCTACCACTGAGTCACATCCCCAGCCCTAAGAGGATTTCCTTTAAAAAAATAAAACAAAATTAATTTTTAAAATATACAGACTCAAAATAAAATCCTGCTGCATAGTAGTTGGTGACAGGGGTCACAGGAAACCAATGCACATTCCTAGAGAACCAAATAGGTAAATGGAGTTGCTGGCATAGAAAGCCAAGTAGGCCCACCACCAGGTGTGGCTGAAACATCTGTAATGCCAGCACTCTGGAGGCCAAAGCAGAAGGATCACAAATTTAATGCCTGCTTAACAGCCTAATGAGGGCTCATCTCAAAAGAAAAAGTTAAAAGGGTTGGGGACATAGCATAGCAATAGGAGATCCTTAGGGAGAGTGGAGATGACACGCCAGGGCCACACACTGAGAGACCCGAGACATTCATCATTGGGGGTGATTAATTTCCATTGTCAATGTGACTGGATTTAGAATCACCTAAGGGACATTCCTGTAAAGCATTCCATGAGGGGGTTGTCAAAGAGGTTTCACTAAGGAATGAAGACCCACCCCAGCTATGGTAAGCATCATCCCATGGACCAGGGTCCCAGGCTGAACAAAAAGGGCAAAGAAGGAAGCTAGCTGAACACGTGCATCTCTCTCTGCTTCCCGACCACAGATGCAATGTGACCAGCCACCCTGCCTTCCCCGACAGGGTGGGCTAGTCCCTCAAACCATGAGCTGAAACAAACCCTTCCTTCCATTTCATGGGATATTTGTCAGCACTCAGAGGGAAAATAACTAATCTACTACCCCAGCACCATCTCTGGCTGAGATGGTAACGAAGAAGCTCCTTGGGAGAAAGGAAGAGAAATGAAGACAGTGCTCTAGGTTATGTTTGCTTGTCTGTGTTGTCCTTTGAGGAGATGCATGAACATCTTTACTGCACGTTCTTCCTGGAGGCCAGACATGCAACTTAACAATGCCTGAACCAAGCATGCCCATTCTATGAGGTTCAAGAGCGCCTGCTACCACCTCCTCTGGTCTGCACAGAGCTCAGTAGGGACAGCACAAAACGAAGGTAAACAAAACTGACAAAGGAAGGGGACTTCCAAGATGACCCCCACTGGCACATCTGGCTGGTAGTGGTGCCCGGGCTGGGTGGCTGGCTAGCTTGGTGAGATCCCCAACACATACAGAGAGGCAGGCACACTGCCCTTACAGGAGCTCCTGAAGATGGAAAACAGAGGCCAGCAGCTCTACATTCAAACATGGGTAAGATGAAGAGGCAGGCTTCTCACTAAGCCCCAACCCCCTGGCATCTGTGCCCTGCTATTTGCATAAGTAAATGGCAGCTCATTAAGAACACATTAACGGTTCTGTACCCATGTAAGGCAAGCAACCTAGTGAACTCCTGGCCACTGGAGATTTCCGATTCAATTGCACAGCACTGGAGGCATGAAGCAGGTGCTGTCATCCACTGACTGTCCAACTACAAGAGAAAGAATAGGCCCTTGTGGAGACACAGAAAAGAATAAATATTTGCTGAAGGATGAATGGTAAGCCATGCTCACAAAGGGCAAATCTTTCTAAAAATAGAGAAACATTTAGAGCAAAGTGGTTTGGGGAGGCCTTCCTTTCAGTGCTTAGACATCTACTAAAGGCCTGAGGATAGCAGTCACCACCCAAAGTCACACATCAAGTCACCTGTTGCCTTTTTACACAATGCATCATATGATGGCTCTGAGCCCCGGGACTGGGTGGCCTAGGTGTGTGGTCCTTAGTCACAGTCTCAAGTCCTCACATCTATAGGGAACAGGGGTTGTATTCAGTGGCCTCAGAAATCCTGGTCAGACAAAGATTCCCAGGTTTCATACTCTCAGAACACCTTGAAGCCCAGGGCAAGTCAGCAGCAGGTGATCGAAGCTCTCCTCATCCACTTTCCACAGTTAGACCCAGGACGAGGGCCCCATGGACTCTAAACCTCGACACAGCGTAGGCTTGAGCTTGGCACTCAGCCTCAGTGCATGTCCCGCAATGTGGAAGAAGAGGAAAGAGGAAGCTCAGGGCCCTCAAAGGTCAGGCTGGCCAGCAAGCTTGAGACCATCCTCTGCCCATCTCCAGTGCCCAGGGGCTATCAATGGCCTCAGGATTCTAATCAGGCCGCCTGGGAGTGAAGTATGAAATAAGGCAGACCTATGTCTGCCAGGGGAGCAGCTGCCCCTCTGCACCCCAGCCCCTTCACAGGCCTCCACACCGAGCCATTTCTGAAGTGCCAGCATGCCTCACCATCAGGCAGCACCAAGCCCTGCTCCAAAGGATCAGAATTTGGCCAGGGAGCAAATTTTAACTGTGCAGATACAAGACGGAGAGACTCCTGAAGCCATGTGAGTGCCAATTGTGGGGTATTTTTAGCCCCAATCCCTATAGAAAGATAGCTCATGAAATCATACTGTCAGCATCCCTTCCTCCCCTGTCCCAGGAGGAACAGGGTTGCCTTGGTAACCCAACAGTGTGGATCCACTGCTTTGGGGACACCTGGAAATGGCCCACAGGTGTCAGGTAGAGGTACCCAGGAGCGTTCTTACCTGCAGACACGGGCTGCCTTTCCCTGGAAAGAGTCTGCAGAGAATGAGTCCCAAAGGCTTGGGAGTCTGGGAAGCCCATGCGGATGTCACAGTGGGCCATCAGGGGAGACCTTGAGACTCTGGGTTTTCAAAACTGTCTAAGGCACCATGAAAACAACAGGCATTGCCTGCTTCAGCCCAGGCCTTTAAATTTTCATGAAATCTCTGCTTGCAGATCAGTTCCCCAGCTTGCTGGAAGGTTAATTATTCATGTGATATGAAGCCATGGGAAAGTGGGGTCAGATGATTATACAGCAACTCCAACCTCCATACAGGTTTGTGAAGACTTTACTCTTTCCTTGAAAGGGTTAAGGCAAGGGAGTGAGCAAAATGTCACTCTCTGGCCCAGGATTTTGATCCAGAAACTCTTCTCTCTTTATCCCTTCTTCACTTATATCAGGCACCCAGTAGGGTTCAACCCTAAATTGTATCTCTTCGCAATAATGAACTTGGGGTGATTCAAATGAGCTGTGAGTGAACTTGGAGTAGAAAAGGAAAATGCTCTTCAACTATGTTTTTCCCTGAGCCACAACAAATGGCAAGAGCGCTGCTGAAACCAAACAACTGCAGGATCAAGGTCAAAATTCAATTGTTTGACCAACTGGAAAAGGTTTCACCACCATATTCAATACTCCCACCCAAGTTTTGTGTTAGCTGTACCTGGGCCTGGGAAGATCAAATGGATTAACAACAAAACACAAATCCCACTTTAATTAGTTTTCTTATTCTTCCTTGACAAAAATAACTCTATTGGATTTTTTATGCTGGTTCTATAATTAATACCTTCCTATTGTGAAAAAAAATTTCACTAAAGTGTTGGGTTTTTTAATGATAGGAAAAATATTAGAATCTCCTGAAACCTGCCTCCAGAGAAAACCACTACCTGATTTTATGGACCATATGGGCCAGAATTCACATCTCACACTATGTATATGTGCATGAGTGTAATTGTTCACATTTTGCACTATGTACATGCAGGAGTGTAACTGTTCACATCTCACACTATGTATGTGCGCAGGAGTGTAACTGTTCACGTCTCACACTATGTATGTGCGCAGGAGTGTAACTGTTCACATCTCACACTATGTATGTGCGCAGGAGTGTAACTGTTCACATCTCACCTTATGTATGTGTGCAGGAGTGTAACTGGTCACGTCTCACACTATGTATGTGCGCAGGAGTGTAACTGTTCTCGTCTCACACTATGTATGTGCGCAGGAGTGTAACTGTTCTCGTCTCACACTACGTATGTGCGCAGGAGTGTAACAGTTCACGTCTCACACTACGTATGTGCGCAGGAGTGTAACTGTTCACGTCTCACACTATGTATGTGCACAGGAGTGTAACTGTTCACGTCTCACACTACGTATGTGCGCAGGAGTGTAACTGTTCTCGTCTCACACTACGTATGTGCACAGGAGTGTAACTGTTCACGTCTCACACTACGTGTGTGCGCATGAGTGTAACTGTTCACGTCTCACACTATGTGTGTGCGCAGGAGTGTAACTGTTCACGTCTCACACTACGTATGTGCGCAGGAGTGTAAATGTTCTCGTCTCACACTACGTATGTGCGCAGGAGTGTAAATGTTCTCGTCTCACACTACGTATGCGCGCAGGAGTGTAAATGTTCTCGTCTCACACTACGTATGCGCGCAGGAGTGTAAATGTTCTCGTCTCACACTACGTATGTGCGCAGGAGTGTAACTGTTCACGTCTCACACTACGTATGTGCGCAGGAGTGTAACTGTTCACGTCTCACACTACGTATGTGCGCAGGAGTGTAACTGTTCACGTCTCACACTATGTATGTGCGCAGGAGTGTAACTGTTCACGTCTCACACTATGTATGTGCACAGGTGTGTAACTGTTCTCATCTCACACTATGTATGTGCGCAGGAGTGTAACTGTTCACATCTCACACTATGTATGTGCACAGGAGTGTAACTGTTCACGTCTCACACTATGTTCGTGCGCAGGAGTGTAACTGTTCACATCTCCCACTATGTATGTGCGCAGGAGTGTAACTGTTCTCGTCTCACACTATGTATGTGCGCAGGAGTGTAACAGTTCACGTCTCACACTACGTATGTGCGCAGGAGTGTAACTGTTCTCGTCTCACACTACGTATGTGCGCAGGAGAGTAACTGTTCACATCTCACACTATGTATGTGCGCAGGAGTGTAACTGTTCACGTCTCACACTATGTATGTGTGCAGGAGAGTAACTGTTCACATCTCACACTATGTATGTGCGCAGGAGTGTAACTGTTCACGTCTCACACTATGTATGTGTGCAGGAGAGTAACTGTTCACATCTCACACTATGTATGTGCGCAGGAGTGTAACTGTTCACGTCTCACACTATGTATGTGCGCAGGAGTGTAACTGTTCTCATCTCACACTATGTATGTGCGAAGGAGTGTAACTGTTCTCGTCTCACACTATGTATGTGCGCAGGAGTGTAACTGTTCTCATCTCACACTATGTATGTGCGCAGGAGTGTAACTGTTCACATCTCACACTATGTTCGTGCGCAGGAGTGTAACTGTTCTCATCTCACACTATGTATGTGTGCAGGAGTGTAACAGTTCACATCTCACACTATGTAGGTGCGCAGGAGTGTAACTGTTCACATCTCACACTATGTATGTGCGCAGGAGTGTAACTGTTCTCATCTCACACTATGTATGTGTGCAGGAGTGTAACAGTTCACATCTCACACTATGTATGTGCACAGGAGTGTAACTGTTCACGTCTCACACTATGTATGTGCGCAGGAGTGTAACTGTTCTCATCTCACACTATGTATGTGCGCAGGAGTGTAACTGTTCACATCTCACACTATGTATGTGCGCAGGAGTGTAACTGTTCTCATCTCACACTATGTATGTGCGCAGGAGTGTAACTGTTCACGTCTCACACTATGTATGTGTGCAGGAGTGTAACAGTTCACATCTCACACTATGTATGTGCGCAGGAGTGTAACTGTTCTCATCTCACACTATGTATGTGCGCAGGTGTGTAACTGTTCTCATCTCACACTATGTATGTGCTCAGGAGTATACTGTTCTCGTCTCACACTGTGTATGTGAGCAGGAGTATAACTGTTCTCGTCTCACACTATGTATGTGAGCAGGAGTGTAACTGTTCTCATCTCACACTATGTATGTGTGCAGGAGTGTAACTGTTCTCATCTCACACTATGTATGTGCGCAGGTGTGTAACTGTTCTCATCTCACACTATGTATGTGCTCAGGAGTGTAACTGTTCACGTCTCACACTACGTATGTGCGCAGGAGTGTAACTGTTCACGTCTCACACTGTGTATGTGAGCAGGAGTGTAACTGTTCTCGTCTCACACTATGTATGTGCGCAGGAGTGTAACTGTTCACGTCTCACACTACGTATGTGCGCAGGAGTGTAACTGTTCACGTCTCACACTATGTATGTGCGCAGGAGTGTAACAGTTCACGTCTCACACTATGTTCGTGCGCAGGAGTGTAACTGTTCTCATCTCACACTATGTATGTGCGCAGGAGAGTAACAGTTCACATCTCACACTATGTATGTGCGCAGGAGTGTAACTGTTCTCATCTCACACTATGTATGTGTGCAGGTGTGTAACTGTTCTCATCTCACACTATTTCCGTGCGCAGGAGTGTAACTGTTCTTGTCTCACACTATGTATGTTCACAGGAGTGTAACTGTTCTCATCTCACACTATGTATGTGCGCAGGAGTGTAACTGTTCACATCTCACACTATGTATGTCTGCAGGGGTGTAAATGTTCACATCTCACACTTTGTATGTGTGCAGGACTGTAACTCTGCATCCATGGCATTGGGTTGTGTGTAATGTGGTTATGACAACTTCATCTCTTCCTCTCTTATGGGTAAAGGATGTTTAGGAGTTTATCCTTCAGGCCCATCAGGGACTGGATGTTAAAGCCTATTATTTTCTTCCATATTTCTTCATGCTCAGATCCAACTTAGACGTGTACTCTCCTTTTCCCAGTCCTCCCTGTGCTGAGCGCCCTAATTACACTCCTGTATCTGTAGACCAAACACTATTACAGTCTCTCAACCCATCTAACACGATCCTGTATATCTCTAAGCCACTTTCTGCAAAACAATAAAATAAAATAAAATAAAATATCCTGCCCATTCAAAGCTTTGAAGTGGCCCTCAGTGTCCTTTATGATCCCTCTTTATCATCTCTTACAGAACTGCTCTGGTCTGACTGTTACCTCCCAGATCCTAGAACCTCTGCATCATCCATTTCCTCAATCTATACTACTCCTTTCTAGATATCTACAAGACCCATTTCCTCCTTCAGATCTTCACTTAATTGTCACCTAGGTCTATTGGCCATCTCTTTTTAAATTATACAACCTGGGGCTGGAGAGATGGTATGGTGGTTAAGCACTTGCCTTTGAAGCCTAAGGACCCTGGTTCGAGGCTCAATTCCCCAGGACCCACTTAAGCCAGATGCATAATGTGGCACATGCAGCTGGAGTTCATTTGCAGTGGCTAGAGGCCCTGGCGTACCCATACACTCTCTCTCTCTCTCTCTCTCTCTCTCTCTCTCTCTCTCTCTCTCTCTCTTTCTCTGTCTGTTGCTCTCAAATAAATAAATAAGTAAATAAATAAATAAATAAATAAATAAATAAATAAATAAATAAAAATAAACAAAAACTTTCTTTTAAAAAAGGCATGTAGCATCACACCTGGCTCAATTTAAAAATATATATATATACAACCTTTCCCCCTAGAACGCCTTTTCAGTCCCTTTCCCAGCTGCCTTACTATGGTGGCTAATCCTCATTGAATGAATATAGAATCACCTAGGAAATGCCTTCTGGTTATGTCTGGGAGGGTATTTCCATATAGATTTAACTGAGGAGGAAGATCTATCCTGAATGTGAATTAAAGGAAAAAGTAAGCTGGATAACAGTGTTCATCTCTGTCTGCTACCTAACTACAGAAGTAATGTGGTCACCACCTTATTCCTGCTGCCATGGACTGTATCCCCTTCAATCACAATCCAAAATAAGCCCTTCCTTCTTTGAATGTCTTTTTGTTTTTCAGAGTAGGGTCTCACTGTAGCTCAGGCTGACCTGGAATTCACTATGTAGTCTCAGGCTGGTCTAGAACTCACAGTGATCCTCCTACCTCTGCCTCCTAAGTGCTGAGATTAAAGGAGTGCACCACTATACCAGGCAAAGCTACTCATTTTTAAGATATTTCATTTGTTTATTTATTTATTTATGACAGAGAAAGAGGCAGACAATGACAGAGAGAGAACTGGTGTTCTGGGGTCTCTAGCCACTGCAAATAAACTCCAGATTTATGTGCCACCTTGTGCATCTGGCTTTACCTAAGTACTGGGGAATAGAATGTGGGTCCTTAGACTTTGCCGGCAAGCACCTTAACCACTGAGCCATTTCTCTAGCTCCAAGTTGTTTCTTAACAGATGTCTGGTCATAGGAATGAGAAAAGTAAATCAGTACTGAGAATGGGCTTGCTGTGATAAACCTGCCCATGTGGTTTACAGACCTTTGGGTCTGGTTTTTAGAGAGGAATGTAGAAGAGTTTGGAGCTGTGAGATAGAGAAGGTCTAAAAGGCTACAAGAAGAGCTTAATGAGCCATTCTGGTGGGAGTTCAGAAGACCAGAATGCTAAGAGAAATGCAAAGAATAGAGATTGTGCTCATGAGGTTTCAGAGGGGAACAACTCTAAGCTGGAATTAGGCTTAAAATGTTAAACCAGAAGATTGAGGTCTGTCTTCGTCTTCATCATACCCTCTCCAGTGTCTTGTGGCTCAGTTCTAAGGGCCTGGTGAAGCCATTTGGTCTGCCTTTTAGAATGTAGAATTTTATGGTACCATTGCTGTTTGGGTCTACATTTGTGTTTCCCACAACCTCCCTTGCCCTCCCCTCCCTCCCCTCCCCCTATTGTCTCGTCCACAAGATGCTTGCTGGGTATGTAAAGCATCTTGGATAGTTTCAGGTTATGTGCTGTAAATGAATGAGACTATGTGGTGATTTTTTTTCTGTGATTGGGTAATTTCACTGAGAATGATCTGTTCCAGGTTCAATCATTTTTCCTCAAATTTCATTGTGTCATTTTTTCTTATTGCTGTATAGAATTCCATTGTGTAGATATACCACATCTTAGTTATCCATTCTTCTAGTGATGGACATCTGGGTTGATTCCAGTTTTTAGCTATTACAAATTGAACCACTACAAACACAGTTGAGCAAATCTCTCTGGCCTGTGGTTTGAAGGTTTTAGGGTAGATTCCCAGTAAGGGAATAACTGGGTCTGTTGGTATCTCTATAGTCAGCTTTTTCAGGAGTCTCCATATTGCTTTCCAAAGTAGTTGTACCATCTTACATTTCCCCTCTCTCTCTCCCTCTCTCTCTCTCCCTCTCTGTCTCTGTCTCTGTCTGTCTGTCTGTCTGTCTTCTCTCTAACTCTTATATATTAGCTATCTTTTTCTTCCTTTTCAGTGTGCACTGACCTGTAACTCCCAGTACCAGCATGTGGCTATCATCCACAATGAGCTTTTGATCAGAGAGACCTTCAAGGTTTCCTAAAAGAAAGACAGATTTCTGTCAGAGTACTTGATGACCCACCAAAGGTTAGTGGTAAGACCCTACTGCTGAAGACACCTTATGTGGTTAACATGTAAAATGGGATGGCATGGCTGGAAGCTGGAAGAGAGTCAGTCCCCAGACAGTCAGCACATCTAGTGCCAGAAGGTGCTACATGGGCGACTGGGGGAATATGACCAATATCTGTCCAAGCAACTCATGGTCTAACCTACTTAGCAGCAAATAACCTGTTGTGATGCCCACACAAGTGCAATAATGGTGCACAGCCATGGTGGGAAACCAACTGCTCTCGATTTGGTTAACTGATCCCCTCAGTGGTACGGGAGCCATAGCTGGAGCTGGGAAACAAGTCAAAACCATATCCAAACATAAGCCCACTCTCCATTATCAAGCTACTATCAATTGTGGGATATAAGAAGGCCTATTCCTATTAAATTCTCTATTAAAACAAAGTAAGGGTTATCTCATTTGTCTGGTGCTAACCTACCCTCCATTAGAGAATCTGCTTCTCTTTTTCAGATAGATGTAGATCCTAAGGACAGAACCACCCCATCATACCTCAAAAGGGCTCCTGCTGAAACTAAGAACAATTGGCGAAACAAGCAAGGGTGCTGTTTTCTTGGTGAACCAGGTAACAGTACAAGGGTGAAGGAGATCAACACAGAGAAAAATCAACTCCTACCAAATCAGAAATCCATACACCCAGAGGCCCCCAACACCTCATCACTGAAGCACACCAAAAATGAACCCAACATGGCTCAGGTAAATTTTGCCGAAGAGGGGGCAGAAAAAATGTCAGAGCCACATGTTGGGTCATGATATGCAAAGACATTTATCCTACCCATAACTGTGGGCTAGCTCCAGAATGCATGACCCATATATCTCAACAAGGAGGGGCCAAGGGGAGAGAGTAGGTCACAGATGAGCCTAATAAGGGTACCAAACTGACTGTATTCTCTGAGTACAAAACTAATTAATAAAAACATTTTTTGAAAAAAGAATGTAAACCCTGGATTTAATTCCATAGTTTTATCATGCCAAAAGCATGAGTCTTCTTAACTTTTAAAAAATATTTTATTTTATTTATTTGAGAGAAAGAGGGAAGGAGAGAAAGAGAGAGAGAGAGAGAGAATGGATACACCAGGGCTTCCAGCCACTGCAAATGAATTCCAGATGCATGTACCACCTTGTGTATCTAGCTTATGTGGGTCCTGGGGAATCGAACCGAGGTCCTTTGGCTTTGCAGGCAAGCACCTTAACCACTAAGCCATCTCTCCAGGACCAAGTCATCTTAATTTTTTAAAAGAGATATATTTGTATAATAAAACTCTGTCTTATTAGTAATTAAGGTTTTTGCATACACAATATCAGTGTGAATAAGAAAAATTTTATTTACTATGATGCTTTAAGCTTTCAAAGTATTTTCAATGGAAGTCGCTGCATATATTTAAGTGTAAACAAAACACAATAAAAATTAACAAGGATTGGTCTCTGTAAAAAGAAAAAAAAAAGTTAAACCATTCATGTTCCATGTCCTGAAAATTTGAATGAGGTTGAAGTAAAAATAATGGACTAACTTGTTCGATGGAGAAAAATTCAAGAGAGTATAGCATTCAGGCTATAGAATAGTTAGTGTTTATTATACTTTTCCAGTATCACAATGAGAGATAGCAGTAAGTGATGCAGAAAGATATAAAAAGTGTACAGTTTGGTGAGGAAAGGAACATGAGAAAGTGTCAAACTGTGTACAAGGAGGATGCAGAAGGAGTGTCTATGGGGGTTTGATCCAGGTGTCCCCCATGAGCTTAGGTGTTCTGGATGCTAGGTTGCCAGCTGATAGAGATTTGGGAACTAATGCCTACTGGAGGCGGTGTATTTTGGGGGGCGGGCTTATGGGAATTATAGTCAGTTTCCCCATACCAGTGTTTGACACACTCTCCTGTTCCTGTTGTCCACCTGATATTGACCAGGAGGTGATGTCCCACCTCTGCTCATGCCATTGTTTTCCCTGCCATTGTGGAGCTTCTCCTCAAGTCTGCAAGTCAAAATAAACCCTTTTTTTCCCAAAGGCTGCTCTTGGTCAGTTGATTACTGCCAGCAAAGACAACCTGACTGAGACAGTCTCCATCATGGTGAAACAAATTAGCACAATTTAGGAGATACCTCACACTTCCTACCAGGATAACCCTAAAGGTGTCTTAAGAGCAGGACCCCACCCATCAAAGGCTCCCCTGAAAGCAAGCGTCTACACAAATGCCTCCTGAGGCTCAGTCATCAGAGTGCACGAGGCCACTGCAGCTGTGGATGGAGAGAACAAGAGCACATCTGGAGGTGACAGCAGTGCCCTCCACATAGTGCTGGCTTTGCAGGCGTGGTAACTATGCAGACTTGCATCAAGGTTTCAGACAGCTGCTGAGACCAGCAATGTGCAGTAGCACTGGATCCCAGCAAGGAGGCCATGAGAGGCCACTGCATGAAGTTATGAAGGTGAGGCCTAAGTTGCAAGGGGAACTCAGGATGATGGAGATGCCAAGCCCATAGAATGTCCGCTGAAGAAAGCTGATGACACAGAATGGAACCAGCTTAAGAGAGAGGCTATGTGTTCTCCAGGTGGTAGAACTGGGGGTACAGGACTACCCAAACCCTTGGGAGCCCAGATGATGCCACCAACATTGAGATTCTAGACATGTTGCTGCAGGATTTTATGTTTGCTCTGCTAGGTTTCGGTCTTGTTTTGACCTGATCTTTCCTTGCTATGTATGCCCTAAGTCATCCCTTTTGGAATGAAAATGTTTATTGTGTGACATTATAAATTGAAAGTATGTAATTTTATTTGTCTTTTTTTTATTTTACAGGGACTCACAGTTAAGAGGATGCCTTAAGTCTCAGAAGAGACCATAGATTTTGATATTTTATTTTTATTTGCTTTTTTGAGAGAGAGGCAGATACAGAGAGAGAGAGAGAGAGAGAGAGGGAGGGAGGGAGGGAGAGAGAATGGGTGCACCTGGGCCTCTAGCCACTGCAAATGAACTCTAGACACATACGCTTCCTTGGGCATCTGGCTTTACATGGGTCCTGAGGAGTCAAACCTGGGTCCTTTAGCTTTGCTGGCAAGCCCCTTAACTGCTATGCCATCTCTCCAGCCTGAGGCTATAGACTTTCAGACAGTGTAGTACTGTAAAAGACTGTGGGGACTTTTGAAGTTGAACTGCATGCATTCTGCATTATAAGATGAGCATGGCCCTCTGAGGGTCACGTATGGAATACTATGAGTTAAAAGTGATGCAGAGGTGGGGGTTGAGAGATGACTTAGCAGTTAAGGCACTTGTTTGCAAAGCCTAATGACCCAGGTTCAACTCCCCATTACCCACATAAGCCAGATGCCCAAAGTGGTGCATGCATCTGGAGTTTTGTTTACAGCAGCTAGAGGTCCTGGCATGCCCATTCATTCGCCCTTTCTTACTCTCTCTCTCTCTCTCTCTCTCTCTCTCTCTCTCTCTCTGTCTCACTCACTCTCTCTCTCTCCAATAAATAAATACAATCTTTTTAAAAGTGATGTGGGACTGCTCAGTGGTTAAAGGAGCTTTCTTTCAAAGCCTGACAGCCCAGTTCAATTCCCCAGTACTCACATAAATTCAGATGCACAAAGCGGTACATGCATCTGGAGTTCATTTTCAGTAGCAGGAGGTCCTACTGCACCCATACTCAGTTTCTCTCTCTCTCTCTCTCTCTCTCTCTCTCTCTCTCTCTCTCTCTCTCTCTCTCTCTCCCCCTCCCTTCCTCCCTCCCTCCCTCCTTGCCTCCCTCCCTCTCTCCCTTCCTGTTTAATAAATAAATAAATAAAATTTTAAGGTGATGTTTAGGTGTCAAGTTGACAAGGAGAGGATTTGTGATAGTTAACATTTATTATCAACTTGGAGGAATTTAGACTCACCTAAGAGATACCCTTTGGTCATGTCTATGAGAGTGTGTCCAGAAAGGTTTAACCAAAGAGGAAAGCCTCTCTCTATGAGTGTGACCAACACCATCCCAGGGCTGTGGCCTTGGACTGATTAAAAGAAAAAGAAGGAAGCAAGTTCAGGATCTGCAATCATCTCCCTCTGCTTCTTGACTGCAAGGGCAGTGTGACCAGCTACCGTATGCTCTCACTACCCTGCCTTTTCTTACAATGGACCGTGAACCCTCAAACCATAACCCAAAGGAAAGCCTTTCTTCTGCCCATCTCTTCTTGACAGATTATTTGGTCATAACAATAAAATGATATACTTGTCACTTTTTCCACTGGCTTATTACCCACTAAAAAGTAAACTAGATACTGATGGGAAAGAGGGGCTCAGTAAAGGTGTGGTCAATGGGCCCTTCTCCCTAGGATTCTGGGGAGAGGACTGCAACAGAAGGCCTGAGCCTTGGCTTATGTATTTTATGTGTGTGTTTGAACTGCTTTGTTTTAACTATCATTATTATGGGATTGGGGTTGTCTTATGAAAGCTGGTATCATTGATATAAGGTAATAGGTGTATGAACATTTGACTTTCTTCAGATTCTACTTTAGTTCCCTTTTTAAAAGTATTTTTATTTATTTATTTGCAAGGAACAAGAGAGAAAACACAAGAGTGAGAATGCATAGGCATGACAGGACCTCCTGCCACAGCAAATGAATTCCAAATGCATGCTTCACTTTGTGCATCTGGCTTCATGTGAGCACTGGGGAATCAAACCCAGGGTGGCAGGTTTTGCAAACAAGCGCTTTTAACCACTGAACCATCTCCCCAGCCCCAACTTCTACATTTTAACATGTGGAGAAGCAAGACTAGGTAGAAGGCAGAGAGACAAGAACTTCCTATCCCTTGCTGTGAGTCCTTCTGGATCTGCTCAAAAAATCTGTCCATGAACACACAGAGACAGAGAGAGAGAGGCATGTACACACACAAACACAAGGATACCGACATATACAGGTATACACAGAGATACGAAAATATACAGAAGTAGAGACAGGAACACACAAAGACACACATGTACGCACATGCACACAGACACAGAGACACATGCACAGACAGACACACACACACAGAGCATTCGCAACCCAGATGGCAATAGTCTGAGTGCCAAGATCTCACTGGCAAAAAGCTGTTTGCCTCCAACCCTTACCAGGTTGAAGATCAGAAATACAGGAGACAAGAAATTTCTAACTGCTCTCATTGGCCTTGCTGTTGGAATTCCCTAGAAGCTCATACATATTCTAGATGCTACTGTGGCCAGTCCAACTGGCTTCCCCAAAACTCTCCCCATCCACTGCTTCCTGGAGAAAGAAGGCTAGCCCACTTCTAACCTTCTGCCCTCATCTTCCAGAGAAAATCAGCCCAGACTTGTCAACAGCAAGTGTAAAAGGGAAGATGACTAGGCCACCCCATGGTACTGAATGCCTGCAATCTAATAGGCAAATGGAGCCTTTAGTCTCAGGAAGGGTTAGGTGGCCATGGTGGACAATAAATTCACAGGCAACACTTGGGGAATGGTCTTCTCCCAGGGACTGAAAGTGAAAATATCACTGGCTTACAATAAATACGAAGACGGGAATGAGCATCATTGAAATTATTCAAAACGTGACTATGTCTCTCTCAGCTACTTAGAGTAATATGAACTGGAGGGCTAGGCATTAACATAACAGCTCATTTGATACAGGCAGTCTGCAAGGTAAATATTAGAATGCTATTTTATGCTAGTGATGTATTTCATATTCCAAAAGGTTGGAAACTTACAGTTGGTAAGTGGAATCTCTGTTAACCCTTTATAGTGCATTGATCATATAAGAATGGATGGTGTGGTAGTTTAAATGGAGTAGAGTCAGGATTTCATTACAGTTTGTAATTTAGATCTACAGCCACCTGGCTGCAGGAGGTGTCACTGGGCAGATCTTGGGCTCCAGCCCTAAAGTCTGGTGGTGGATTTGGAATCCCAGTTTAAAGACAGGCTAAGTGCTGGAGTTCCTGGGGTGTGTTTGCTTGCTTTTGGTAGTGGCTTGTGGCTTTTTTTCTCTCTGCTTGGACCTGAGAAAGCAAGCCAGCTTCTTCTGCCATTATGGAACTTCCCCTCTATCTTCAGCAAATCCCTTCTTCCGTAACTGTGCCTGGTCTGGAAGTTCATCTCAGGGACCTGAAGCTGTCTGTTACAGATAGACAGATGGATGAGCAAATGAAGAGAAAGAAAGGCAATTGGACGACATAGCTTCCAAGTTAGCTAAACTAATGATATAGTGGGCTATTTAAAGGAATGCTTTAGACTGGTAATTAGCATTTCAGCAGTGAAGAAAAGGAGGAGCAGGGGGAGGAGGAACTACTATTATTAGAACATATGCTTAGGAGCAACACTGCCTGGGTTCAAACCTCAGATCTACCATGTACTATCTGGTTATTAAGCCTCTCTATGCATGTTTCCTCTTCAAGAAAACAAGCATATTATAATTTACAAAGTTATTGGGGAAATTAAATGAGCTCTATAAAATAATGTGCCTATGACCTAGAAAGTGCCCCGTGAGTTCTGCCATTGTCAGCCCCATTGTGTGGGAGGAAACTGAAGCCCAGGTGCGTAGACTAGACTTACTTCACCAACGCCACTTATGGTTTGAATGTAAAATGCCCCCATAGGCTCATGTGTTTGACCACTTGATCACTAGCTGGGGACCCCATTTGGGAAGGTGTGGAGCATTTAGGAGGTGGAGCCCTGTAGGGGAAACCTGTCACTGACAATGGACCTCAAGGCTTTCTGACTGGCTTCGCTTGCTGTTTGTCCTCTGCTTCCTCGCCCTTCGCTGTGATGACAAAACAGGCTGGCTCCCTCTCCTGCCACACCTTCCCAGCCATGATGGATGCTGTCACCCAAAATAAACTCTTTCCTTCCCTAAGTTGTTTCTGGTCGTATATTGTGTTGAAGCGATGAGAAAGTAACTAATATGTCCCCTTTGATACTGATTATTGACAACCCTTTTATCCAATCATGCTGCTCTCAGAATATCTGAGCCAACTCTAGCCAAATGATCTTTAGTTATAATGAACATTAAGATTTCAATAAGAGTTTCAACCATTGCATATATATGGTGTGTGTGTGTGTGACTTTTTTAAAGTAGTGAAATAATGGCAAATATTGGGTTTATCAGAAACCAATAGAGTTATACTATTTCCTGCAACCGTTCAGAGAAACTCCATGATGACTGGTTTGTTAGTTCTCCAGAAGAACAGACCTAGTAGAACATATGAATGAATATAGAAAGGGGATTTGGCCAGGTAGATTGGCAAGCACCAATAATCCCAGCATGCAGGAGGCTGAGGCAAGAAGAAAGCCATGAGTTCAAGGCCAGCCTCAGCTACATGGTGGGTCATTGTCAAAAGGGCCCAAAACAAAAGGGGAGTATTACTTATTGGA